>NC_091436.1:4613894-5268320 GCF_964237555.1 Oryctolagus cuniculus
CTCTTGCATCTGCTCCTATCCTGTAATGCCATCCACCATAATGTGACATAGCCAAAAGACCCTTGCCAAAAGCCAACTCAATGGGGCCACCTGATGTCGGATTTTCAGCGTCTAAAACTAAGAGCTAAATAAGCCTTTCTCTATAAAAGCACTTAGCTTTAAGTATGTTGTTGTAGTGACACAAAACAGAAGACAATGACCAGCCACAAGCCAAGAAAAGAAGCAGTAAAAGAAACCAACTCTATCCATACCTTGATCCCAGACTTCTGGCCTTCAGGACTATGAGAAAATACATGTCTGTTATTTAAGCCACCCAGGCATGCTACTTTCTTCTAGGAGCCCTAGCAGCTTAATTCACATAGGAATCACAGTTTTCTCTCTATTTACAAATGGTGAAACCTGAGACTCGGAGGAACCCAGGTTCAGGGAGAGACTGCAAAGCAGGGGACCTCAACTTCAGAGCAGGAAACTAAATCCACATTCCTTCCATTACCTGCTGGAATTCTTTGATCTTTCATTCCACAGGTATTCCCTCCACAGACACCCAAAGATACATGCCCAGAGCTCAGGCTCTTTGTAGGGAGAAGATGTGCAAATAGTTCCACCTCCAAGGACAGGCTCTGCATCATGTTGCAGCAAGCATGGTGCTCTTGTCCGAGGCAATCCCTGGTAGAGCAATGGACCCACAAAGCAAGCATGGAGGTGAGACACTGTTAGGACCAGGGGACAAGCATCAGCCAGGTCATGCATATTTGAGGATGGGAGAGGCAGGAATTGGGTGCCATTAAAATTGGAAGGCAGAGCTTGGACCTAGTTTGATAAAGCTGAGTTCTCCTGAAGTACAATATTTTGGGGGCATTTTCAGATTGTAAATGAACATGAGCTGTGTAATACCATATTTCACATACATATCAGTGTAGCAGCTTAGTGACATAGACAGTGCAGTATGCACTGTACTTCCCATGGCATAGCCATGCATAGAAATGTTTATTTGGCAGTATGGCTAAAAAGTGCTGATGAGGATGGTTTGAGCCAGGATAATTTTTTCCTAGACAGCTGTCACACGTGGTCTTGTATGTTGAAACACATATAGTATTTAAAAATGAAATGAGTCTTATTTTTCCAAATAAGGCACCATGTTCTTGTATGAAGACAGAGGACCTCAACGCTTTATCGTCATGTTGGATACCCAGTCTTGGTGAAAACACTGAGGTCACAGAGTGGCCGCAGATCATCCTGTCAGGAGTGCAGTCCTGCCTGTCAACTATGCCCTCATCCCCTGCCCACCTGCACCCAGGACAAACTCCAGCACCTTGATGGGCCTCTGTTCGTCCGACCTGATGTGATGACACAAGGCAGATGTCCCAGTGAGGCCCAGGGAAGCTGGTGCGCAGGGCTGGGCCAGTGCTCAGTGGAGGTGAGCCTGGCATCTATACTCACGACCACATCACAGCTGCTGCTTCTGCTACCAGGCAAGCAGGAAAACCTGCCCCGAGAGGGAGAACTCTCTGCAAAGGTAAAAGGTGCAAAGTGGTGTGAATCCCAAGTGCAGGGGACCTCAGAGGTGACGCTCTCTAAGGGGCCTCCAGACGAGAGGGACACAGGTGGTCCAGGGAGAGGAGGGCTGGGATTCAGGGAGCACCTGTGTGGGCTCTGAGATTTTAAGCAGCATCCCGGGGGCAAGTTTCTGAACAAAGTAGGGACAAAAGCAAGACGGCCTAAGAAAAATGCAGTTTCCCGTTGGCACAGCTGTGCAAGGATGAGGCACAGAACCCTGGAGTCAAAGGGAGAAGACTGCGAAGACTTTTCCAGCATCCACTTGGGAGGGTCAAGCATGGCGCAACTGAGGCTTCCATCCAGCAACGATGCTAAGTAGAAAAAGAAGAAAACTGCTCTGAGTTGATCAATCTCCTACTGGTATTCAGATGAGGAACTGACGCTTTCACTCTAGAGAGTAGAGGAAAACTCAACAACCCAGGACACGTTTAATAACACAGCTCTGAAAAGAAAATCTGTCAAAACTCAGCTCTTCCAGCCACAAGAGGGCGCTCCTACAGCCGGGATCTGGGTGCACCTGGCAGGAGAGCCACCCTGAGTCGTGGTGGGAACTGGTCACCTCTGTTCATCAAGACGAAGAGACAGCCCCAGGCATCCCTGAGCTGTGTGACACCAGATGATCAGCAGAGGCTCTGACCAGACCCAAGCCCTTGCAGACTCACGAGTGGCGAACATTCTGAACTGTTTGCTGTAAGTGGGCTAGGTGCAAGCGAAGCAGGTGCACCCTTAGCCTCCAGCCTGCAGGCCTGAGGCTTCCCTCCCACCAGCTCTGCTTACACAGCCCTGCCAAGCCCCCTTTACCCTTCATGGCCCACCCAGAGGGCGCAGCTTACCGGAGATCAAAAATAGGATGTTGCTACACAGTCCCAGGACCGCTGGCCAGGGACACAGGAACCCTGGGAGAGCCTGGCCCCTGGAGCTCTGTCCTCGCCCTTGGCCACCCGGAAGGGGCAGGGAGGTGGTGGCGGAGCCATGCCAGGGAGGCTGGGAGAGTGGAGAGATGGTTTTCCTGTGAGTCAGGGGACACAGCTGTCACCATCCGGGAGGAGAGGTGGAAACCTGGACCCAAACTTGTGCTGGAGAAGTGACAGCTGCACCAGGCTGTCTGAAGCTACAGTAATTCACGCCACATCAAAGCGGTGATTAGCGCCGCTTCCTGGCTGCCTCTTTCTGTTTATTTATGGCACCTTGCACACTTGAATGCTATTTTCGTCAGTTGTTTCGGTGGCTACAAGTCCATATATGGGTGACAAAAGTGGCTGAGAGGTGCCACGATTATTGGGTGCCTCAGGCCCAGCCCTACTCAGCCAACAAAAACCACCTCGCTGCAAAGAGAAAGGGCTCTGACTGTGCCGTCCAGATGGAGGGTCTGAAGCCTCAGGGAGTGAGAGTGCGGGGCTGCCGACCAGCTGGACCTGAAGAGTGCCCATGGCAGAGGCACAGGCCTCTGGAGCTCCTTGTGCCTCAGAGCCCCATGTCGGTGGGAGGGGTTCACTCCTTTCATTGCCCTTGCCCCAAACCGGCTTTCTATTGAGTGCATCTGGTCACGTCAGCATGAGGGATGGGAGTCAGGGTGGGTAAGAAGTCACGGGGATGTGTCTCATCCCTCCCCCCAACTTTCTTCCTTTTAAAAAGTGCAAGGGGTGACAAGAAGAAGCCCTCTGGGAACAACCGAATCACTCCATCCAAAATCAACCAGAGGAGGCACACTTCCCCTGCCGACAAACTGACCACAGTTTCTGCCAATTTGACTTCTCATCGTGATCACCCCCTTGAAAAATACAAGTTGATGTGTTTATGCTGTGGGGAAAAACATGCAGTCTCTGCATCCTGAGATCCAGCAGGGAGGGCCCGGCCAGAGCCAGGTCAGCCCCGACCAAGGGAAGCCCCTGCCACCGGTTCCTGAACTGAGGGGCTGGGCAAGGCCTGAGCTCAGCTCCCACTTCAGCTCCTCAACCCTGTCCCGCAAGGGGCCCTCCTCAAAAGGCCCCTTGGCGAGTGGACGGAGTGAGCATCCCGCGTGTCCTCACAGGGGCCAGGTCAGGCCACACTTTCTATCCACAGCTTGGATTCCCCAGCCCCAACTTTTGTTTCTAATTTTTAGGAAATGCCGTAGAGGCACAAGCTCAGGAAACCTTCAGCACGTATTCCCCTCACCACACCCCTCCGCAGACAGTTCAAGGCGGGTTCCCGACTCTAGGCCCTGAGACCATCACACAGGGGTCCTTCGCTAGGTTGGAACATCTTTGGGGCCTTTGGATAAAGCCGAGGCCCAGTCTCCCCCCAAAAGTTTCCAAGACCAGAGCCAACATTCTCCGTTGGACACCTGTCCTCATGAGAGCTGGGCTTGAGTCTGAAATGCATCTCGCACAGGCCACTTAAAAGCCATCCCAAGATAACCGGGGTCAGAATGCAGTCAGCGTCCACAAATAAAGCACAGCCCATGACTGCACTCTGAAGGCATCCGATTTGCTGGGGCCTCTGATTTCCAACAGTTGCATCAGCCACCGACACACTCTGGGAGCAGGCGCTTGGCAGGCCAAGGGCTCAGCAACACAGCACCACCTTTGCCCCAATGTCTAAAACCAAATTAATTTGACTGACAAAATCCGCAAGCATGGATATGCCAAAGCAGCACCAGATCGTGTGTGCCTTGAGTGCTGTCTGAATTCTATGTGACACTGGTGCTCAGGGAATGACAGGCATAGCTCAGGTGTCATCTCAACTGGGCCCCAGGTGCTCCTGGCTGGGTCCATTCTGCAGGTGGGAACAGAGGTCTACTAAAACCAGCAATGAGGAGTGGAGCCAGACTGGCCCAAGAGCTCACTCCCTTATTCACCTGTCCCACTGAACTTGACGAAGATCCTGCCACTCTGTTAGAAGAAAATCCTTGTTGCTATGGTAAGAATAAAAGGAATTCAAGAGGGGAAGCAACGTTAAGAAACTCCTGGTTCTCAGTCAAGTCGAGGTGGCAGCACAGAGCCTCAGTGCTCCTTGCTCCGCTTGGGGAGTTGTCGCTGCGTGGGTTTGCACTGGTGACACTGTTGCTTCTTACAGTTGCACAAGAGCCCTGAGGATGACAATGTGCTGAAGCACTTTCTGCCATGTCCGTGTGAGATTCAAACCAAGGCGGCAGGCGTGGGGCACAGCAGTCGAGGTGCTGCTGGGGCACCCGCATCTCACAGGGGAGTGAGTGCCTGACTCATGTCCTGGCTTCCCCATTTAGGGTCCAGCTTCCTGCTAATATGCACTCCGGGGAGCAGCAGGCGATGGCCCCAGTACTTGAGTTCCTGCCGTCCACATGGGAGATCCAAACTGAGTTCCAGGCTCCTGGCTTCAGCCTGACCCAGGCCTGGCTGTTTCAAGCATTTAGGAAGTGAACCAGTGAAAGGAAGCGCTCTCTCACTCTCTCTCGCTCTCTCTCTCTCCCATCTCTCCCTTTCAAATAAGATACATTTTAAAGTTTTAAAAACATTCAAACCAAGACATCAAAGACCAGAGCCGCTGTTCTGGTGTGAACCCTGGTGCAGGAGGTGTCTGCTCCTCTCCTGCCTCCAGACTGAGACCCCAAGAACATCCTCAAAAACAGGAGACCCCTGTGAGATCCCTGGCAGGAAACGTGACATAAAGGCAGAGAAGGGCATGTGATCGCCCCCAAACTCAGGCCTCACGGGATTCCTGCCGCTCTGTGCCCTTGGGGTTAAAACGCCTGCCGCTCAGGTGTTCTCAGCAGATAGACCCCGAGGAAGAGGGGGTTCTAGAATCAGGGAGCAACGCCAGGATGTGGACCACGGCCACTAGGGGGAGCCCTGGGTACAGGCGTCGGCAGGTTTTCAGGTTGCCAGAATGTCCGAGGGACAAATCCTGCCCTGGTCCAACAGTCACAGCCACAGTCACAGGTCCACCGGCATCAGCACTGCCTGGGTGTCACCTTTGCATGTAGTTGAGAAGGACATATCCACAGAGCCCCTGGCTCCTCCCAGGACCCGCGTCCTGGTGCCAGGCTGCACCCAGAGCCACATGTGGTCCACACCAAGGCAGGAGACGCCAGCCCACAGAGCCACCAGGACTGCTCTGTGAGAAGGTGAGGGAAGGTTTTTCTGGAACAGTGCAAAGCGGTGTTCACACCGGTGAGTGTGAGCTGCGTGGTTCAGACGCCGCTGGGCACAGCTCTGAATGCGCCGGGTCCTGGGTAAGGCAAGCAGCAGCAACCCCGGGGAGGCTTCCAGCTACGCTCCCTCGGCAGCGCCTGTGCCCCCAGCAGCAGTCCAGGGTGGGTCACAGCATGAGGGACTGACAGCTGCACACAGGACCCAGGGGTCACACAGTTCAGCGCCTCTGGCCACTGTCCTCACTCATGCCGCTTCCGGGAAAAGTGCTGACACGATTTCCCAAGCCTTAATGATCCATTATGGCCATCTCTGCAGTGGAAGAAAAGCCGAAGGTAAACTCAGAGCCCTATCGACAATATTGACCTGTTATGGCCCCGAACAGGTTCCCCTTCCATCCACCCATGTGACCCCATGCCCACCCCTACCCCAAGAGAGACACCAATGCTCTGTGTCCTTGACAGACAGCACCAAATTCTGGAGCAGGCAGCTTCTTCCCCAGCTGGTTTAGGGGAGACACGTGACCATGAGGCCCTAACAATAATTTTGGGTAAAAACATCCCTGTTTGTCTTGAGTGTTTTCTAAATGAGGCACAAGTGTAATTGCAGAGGCTAAACAGCCATGTTCTAAATATGGGTCTGTGTGCACACACGTGGGGCAGCACAGGCACACAGCAGGCAGACAGGCTGGCTGTGCGTCCCTTCCCCCTCCCTCTGCAGGAATTTGGCTGGAGATGAAGGTCTGATCTTTGAGCAATAACATTCTCCGAGTCCAACTGAGCATGGCCGAGCAAACACACACCTTGGCTTCTGAGCTTGCCATAGGCTGGCATAGCCTGCGGCAAAGGATTAACCTCTTGTTGCCTCCGGTCCACCCCACCCCTGCAAAAGATCACCCAGATTTTCAACCCACAAAAACACCTCAGCCCCCAGTGGCCACAGCACATAGCACAGCAAGGTGAGTGTCTCCCCGAGGTTTCGGTCTCTCAGGGTCACTGCTGTTGCATCCCAAGCACGCTCTCAGCCTTCAGAGTTGCATGAAAACTGTGTTCCTTTAACATGCACAAAGTGTGTGAACAGACGGACTCCAGCTTGTGGGGCTCGTGCAAGGTCAAGGTAGCAAATATTCTGAGTGGTCATTCGGGAGACGTCCTGGTGTCCCGCTTCTGGCCACTAATGATCCTGTCCCAGCCCAACAGCAAAGCTTCCATCCCAGCCCCATTTAGGGTCCCATTTGTTGCCCACGGCCTCAATAATTTGTGACTGAGTGGCCCTGGCCCTGCCACCCTGAAAACAACTCCGCAGACAGCAAAGGCAGGGGCTGCTCTCTCCTGAGCTACATCTCCCAGGCTGAGTGCTCTACAAGATTTGGCTGAAAGTCCCAAGACGGACATCCTTACCCAGGGTTGAAACAAGGGAGACTCAAAACCGTTTATTTTAGGGGAAATCAATGCTCGAGGAGAGAAGTTTCCAGAGTGGCCGAGTAGTGAGCCGTATTTAGGGAGCACAGGCCATCTGTGGCATCTGAAGGCAGCAGGGACCAGCTCGTAGGAGATGGGGTCATGGCAGCGCTCTGAAAATGCAAATCCAGGCCCGAAGTTCACCAGCTTACTGCCAGCTCGTGGGTCAGGCCAGAGAACCATCCACGTCTGTGGTCCCTTTTGAGTCCTCAGCCTTCTTCCTTCGTAGAACCTCACCTTTGAGGCCGTCAGTGTCCAAACCACAGAGGACGCGGGCATGGAATGGACATAGGCTCCCTACCCAGGGAGGCACAGAAGCTGCCACCAGCCTCACTTGGCCTACACCCCCAGGGCAGGGCTGGCGACCAGCTGCCACTGTGGCTGGGCAGTCATTTCTCGGTGAGGTTGAGTCCTGGCCACGTGGTCACCCAGCGCCCACGTTCGTACCTGACAGTGGCTCACCCCAGGGCTCCGGAGCCTGGCCAGGGACCATGAGCTCTTTCCTTTGCAGGTGGACCTGCTTCCTTTTCCTGGGCAGATCTAGCTGATGGGGACAAAGTACTCCTATGGAGTGACGCCGTCTCATGGTGGAACGTCCGCCTGTTGATCCGGTGCGTCTGCGTCCCCTTCCCTGGAAGGGATTTCCCGAGACAGATGAGCCACTCTTCTGCAGGTGATGAATTTTCTCAGCACCCGTGTCACCGATCTTCCTTCCACTGGGTACACTAGGACACGTCACTGCAGGTGACCTGACAACATCTGGCTGAGAAGGAGTGTTCCTCAGGTGGGCAGGGACTAACGGAGAGAGGCTCAGAGCATCTCATGCTGGGAGCTGCGGAGATGGAAGACACTGGGGGCACCGTCCTGCCCTACACCCTCCTCAGCTGAGTCTGCAAAGGCAGTGAGGAGGGCCTGGTCTTCTGCCGCCCAGCTGGCCCTCTGCAGTGTCCTTGCGCTGGGGACAGCTATTGAGCAAGTGCTTGTTTCAGATCAATGCGTTTTAAACCCAAAAAGAAAAATTGAACTAAAATGATAGTAAAGAAAGCCCCAGATAATTCAGTCTTCTATGTGGCCTTACATCACATGAGCCATGCTTTCCAACAATACTGGAGGTGAGCATGAGTTAGATGCAGAAGCTTTTTAATTTAAAAAAAAATTAACAAAGTTTAGATTAAATATTAAAGAGAAAAGCTACAATCAGCCCCTCTTGGATGAGGGCTCGGGAAATAAAATGAGCTCTGTTACTCTACCTCTCCTAAGGCTGCTGTGATGAAAGTCTCTCTAAAAATATTTTTTAAGCCTTAAAAATATTTTAAGTAATTTTTACAATTAGAAATTGCACTGTGTGTAAGAATATTTTACACTGCTTTCGTTCGTTGGCAAAAATGATCCAGAAAAAGCAATCTGTCTCTATTATATTTTATTGTGCACTATTTTACTGGGAGAAAGGACAGGTGGGATTGTGAGCAACCTTTTAATGTAGTTTAGAAAGTTAATGTGGAAAGGGTACTAATATTGTAATTACTAGTTTTCTTTTATCAGCCACTATTCTTTGTCACTCCTGCTATTTAAAGTCACTGTTCACATACTGTGGCTAATTCCCTTTGTTAAATTTCACAGTGAAGGCAGCTTCCTGAATATTTGTTATTGCAGTCCTATGGATGTAGGCTTCTCAGATAAAGGAAAAACTGGGTGCACCCATCTGTGGGCAAATTGAAAATGAGTTTAACCCGCTGGCTTCCGGGGCCCTGTCCCTCAGGCAAAATGCTTCTGTTGCTTTTGACAGAGGAGGCATGAAGTTTCGATGACGTGTGTTCCATTTTCAATGGTATTTTGTAGGACATCAAAAGCAACTGCCCTGTATCAATACAGAGAGGCCACCGGGGGAGGAGGCAGAGGACTGTGGAGTTGGGAGAAAAAGAGAAAAATCTTGAAACGCTTCTGAGGTTGGAAGCAGGAAAGGCTATTTTCATTATTCAAGGTCTATTTCCCGACAAAGTGTCGGTTTACTGGCAACTGGATTGGAGCTTTTGAATCGCGTTCACACCGGAGCCGTGTGCAGAGAGTCGAGAAGGGAGAAAAGGAGAGTGCTTGGGTTTTTGTTTATTTTGTTTCTGGAAAATTTTTTTCTCCATTTCTCTCCTTTCTACAGTATTGCTGCTAATAGGAGCATGTCCTTGGGGCAAATAGTGCACATTTAGAACTCTTATTATTTCTCCCGTTGTAATTTTCAGAGAGAGACCCAAGAAGGAGACAGAAAGAGAATAAGAAAATAACTAACTGATCATTTCCTCCTGTTCTTATCAGTCCAGTTTTGAAAATAGAAAAAAAAAAAAAAAGGAAAGGTTTGCCTGCCACACATGGGAATGGACTTCTCTCTGTCACTGTGGATTATAACATTTATTTATTTATTCAACAAATATTTGGTGAGTTCTACCATGCACCAGACTCTAAGCTGGGCCCGGGGGTAAAGGAGGGGAAAGCCGAGTGGCCCCAGCTTTCTGGAAGCCGTCGTCTGCTGCTGGAATTTTGTCATAGTCTAAAAAACAAAGCCGTACATGGGGAGGGCACTCCGAGGTGACTGCCAGTGGAAGACTCTCTCGAGGGCTGATTTGGGATCAGAGGCCTCAGTGCCTGCTGATCTGGAGCATCCATGGGTGATGCGAGAGCAGGTGCCATGCCCCAGAATCAGGAAAGAACCCAAGAGGCCAAAGTGCTGGCCGTTGGGCACTCTGAGAGCCCCGGGATGTGGCTAGAGAAGCCAGCAGGCCTTGGCTGTATCCACAGTGCACTGGTGAGCCAACGGAGCTGTTTTAAGAGAGCAGCAGGTTTTTAAACACGCTCTGAAGTGTAGAGAAGAGAATGACGAACCTCACACAGATGTCATCCGGCTCCAGCCCTCGGTAACCCACGGCCACCCTTGTTTCACCCAAGCTCCGCGCTTTCCTCCCCATCCTGCCTAGATTTTAGTGCAAACTCCAGCTGTTGTTGTATTTCCTCCATAAATAATGCAGCCAGAATCACACCTGAACACTGAGAGAGCATCAGATGAGCACGATCAAATACCATGTTGTGTTTAAAGGTTGAATGTGTGTATAAATTTTGCTTAAGTTTGTTCAGACCAGGTTCATTTTGCAACCAACTGGCATTTTGCTGAAGTCTCTTTTAATCCGTAGGTTTCCTCTCACTGAAGAATTTAAAGCAAAGGCAGTTCATGGTCGGCCGTTTTCTGAAAGAGCGTGCCAGCTCTGTGGGGAGCTGGAGGGTAAGGGTGCAGCCGGCTGTGCTGTGGGTGGTCTGCACGCAGGTGTCCCCCAGGGCCAGGGAAGCATGAGGATGAATGCAGGACTGCAGGTGAGCACCTCACTTTCCAGCTGAAGCAGAACTGGCTCATATTTTGGGTATATACATGTACATTTGCGGGTTATAAACACTGCATGGATAAAGGAAACACATACAAATGAGGCAATCTGTGAAATTAACACACATGTAGAAACACAGGCATGTTCAGAAATATAAATATGCACACAGTATGCTCACAGTCCAGTAGACGGTTAGGACAAGAGACTGTCTCAAATGCACAAGAATGCTTGTGGGGGCAGGCATTGTGACATACCAGGTTTAACTGCTGCCATATGGACACTGGTTCAAGTCCCGGCTGCTCCACTTCTGATCCAGCTCCCTGCCAAAAGCAGCAGAAGATGGCTGAAGTGCTTGAGGCCGGCCACCCCGTGGGAGATTCAGATGGAGTTCCAGGCTCCTGGCTTCGCCCTGGTCCAGCCCTGGCTTTTGCAGCCATATGGGGAGTAAACCAGTGGGTGGACTCTCTCTCTCTTTCTCCTCCTCTGTAATTCTGCCTTTCAAATAAATAAATCTTAAAAGAAGAAAGACCATGTGTTCGTAGTACCCCAACACACCCTGCAGTGAGGCTAATGAAGATTCCCAATTGTTGTTTCCTTTCAACATTGACTCTGAACAATGTATGTGAAAGCAACAGTGTAACCTGATAGAAATTAAGCATTCCAGAGAGACAACCAATCATGTGGGTTAAAAGAACTCCATCACTGACAAAGCCTCAGAGATGAGGTGGGGGATGGGAGGGAGGGAAGGACCCAAAAAGCTGACTCCCAGCACTGTTTCCAGCACTTGGTGCAGACCGTCCAGCATTTGCAGGGAGGCACTACTTGCCACCTGCAGCCACACCCACCCAACTACTCAGGAGCCCACTGTTCCAAGCCTTTGAAGAAATTATTTATTTGGGGGCCAGCGCTGTGGCCAGTAGGTTAATCTTCCGCCTGCAGTGCCGGCATCCTATATGGACGCTGGTTCTAGTCTCAGCTGCTCCTCTTTGAATCCAGCTCTCTGCTGTTGCCTGGGAAAGCAGTGGAGGATGGACCAAGTGCTTCGGCCCCTGCACCTGCATGGGAGATCAGGAAGAAGCACCTGGTTCCTGGCTTTGGATCAGCACAGCTCCGGCCGTTGCAGGCATTTGGGAAGAGAACCAAAGGATGGAAGACCTTTTTCTCTGACTCTCCCTCTCACTGTCTGTAACTCTCCCCTTTCAAATAAATAAATAAAACATTCTAAAAAATTATTTATTTGAAAGACAGAGTCACAGAGAGATAGGGAGATTCAGAGAGAGGAAGAGAGATCTTCCATCCCCTGGTTTGTTTCCCAAATACCTGCAACAACCAAGGTTCATTGAAGATGAAGCCAGGAACCTGGAACTCTATCCTTGACTCTACATGAGTGGCAGGGGCCCAGGTACTTGAGCCATCATCTGCTGCTTTCCCAAGTGCATTAGCAGGAAGCTGGATCAAAAGTGGAGCAACTGGGACTCCAACTGGTGCTCATATAGGATGCTGGCATCTCAATGGTGGCTTAATGCACTGAGCCCCAGTGCCAGCCCCTGTTCTCAGTCTTTACACACTGAATTGCTTTGCATCCACGCTGGCCAAAACCTTATTCTTGCTTCGCTTTCATGGGCACTGTCTCCTAGCTCTCCTGTAGGGTTCTCAGTGTGAGTCTATGAAATATCACTCTTTGATTCTGTTTTTGCATTGCTCTTACCCAGGGGCAGCTTTCAGACTCGGTGTCCGTTCGAATGACGCGCTGTGCAGCATCTGCAAGTGCCGTTATCAGTGGGCAGCTGTGCTCACAGTCTCCTGGGGAGTGACTTTTGCAGATCATCCCAGTGAGGCTCAAGTCGGCTTTTAATGCCTGGCTGTCATTTAGAGCTTTAAAAATGGGGGTGGGGGAGAGAGGAAATGGAAAGAGAAGGAGATGAAAACGATAGGGAACACTCACCTCCATTCCTTATTACCCTGGTTTAGCAACAAATGCTGGCCACATCTGCAGGGCATGCAGGCACGCGAGTAAACAGGCCTGCAAGTGGTCATTTTTACCCATGTGTGCCCACAGTCCTTCACCCTCAGCTGTGAGGTCAAGGTTCTTGCTCCACATCGGCTGTCCTTGCTGCTGATATTCTTGAGGGCGTGACCCTGGCTGAAGATAAGGATCCGTGGCTGCCGTCCTCAAGCTGAGCTCACTCACAGAACAGCCTCGGCTGCAGCAGCCTCGGTGAGCACAGACACAGACCCAGCCTCCTCTACAAAGTGAGTTGGCGCTCATTCCCTTGGGCTTGGACTTTGGATTAGTGTCCTTGTCTCAGACACCAGACAAACACAGCATTGCTCCCCATCTAAGCTGTTGGCCTTGTTTTTCATTCTTCGAGGAGTTGGGAGTCTCTGTCTACACAGTGGCAGGCATCTAGATCAAAGTCAAAAAACACAACTTAAAGCCCCAATGTTTCTATTGTAAAGAAACAGATCAAATGTCTTATATTTGGATAGTGGGGAGAAAGAATCCTTTGCTCAATTCTATCACAATGGCGTGCCGGTTCTACACTGAAGGTGCTAAAAATAGGCTGGTTGAAGCAAACTATTACTGATATGATCCATTGCAGTCCCTAGTGCACAGGGTAGAGCAGTAGCTCAACAAGGGTTCTGTTGTCTGTGGTTCTCTCTATGGCCCTTTATATATCCACGATGAATCTTTCATACTCTTCCAGCGCAGTGTCTTCCATAGGCAAAGGAGGGTAATCAGTAATGGCTGTTTGGGATGATGGGCATGTTGCTGTGTGCCAGCCACTGAGCCAAGCTTTTAACATGAGTTATCTCACTTAATCCCCTCAACAACCATTAGACATCTCCATTAAATATATGAGGCCTCTGGGATTCAGAAAGTTTAAATAACGTGTCCGAAAGCACTCAGCTAAATTATAGAAGCATGACTCAAATAGCCTATATTCTTACATCATACTGTCCTCACAGGCCAAGTCATTCTGGTTTTATTTTGGGTCATTAAAGCTGGGTGTGCTGAAACTGCAAAGTACCCCATGCCTTGTGTGTGTGTGTGTGCATGTATGTCTGCTGTATGTGTCTGTGCACGTGTGCACACATGTATTGGGGGGATTACTGTTGGCTGGGCTCGTTTCCTGTGGTGCACTTTCCCACTGCTGTGCAGAAAAGCATTTCCTTCTGCTGGCGACAGTGGAAGCCCTGGAGAAACCCAAGGACAGGGCCCTTGCAGAACTTCCTGTTGAGGGGCAGGAAGTGTGCAGGAAGCATCAGGAAGCCTGCCAGAGAAAGATTCCTAGAGTTGCAGGGTGGGACGCTCGGGCCCAGCATGGAGCCCAGGACTGGCCTTAGAAGTTGCTGGGAAATGCAGGCCTGAGCTTCCAAGTGCAGATTTCCTGCAGTCCGTCCACAGAGCCCCTGCAAATGTGTGAACCACTGGCTGTGTATGGAATTTGCACCTGTAAGGGCTGCAAAGTCATTCCACACCATCTGAGAGCAGATCCGCTCCTGGCACGCACAGAGCCCCATGGATGGCTGCGGGGAGTGGAAGGCACTCACCACTGTTCTCAGACGTCCAGGGTGGCATTTGCCAACTTTTCTCTCTTTAATGAAGTCGTGGAGGGCAAGGGATCAGAGGTTAGTGAAGCTAAGTTTGGTTTAAGCAAGGAGGGAGGGAGCTGATCAATATAGGACATTATGCAAATACGGTGGATATGAAACAGGAAAATATCTATAAAAGAAGTTAACATTCTACTGGCAGGAACTTCCTTAGAGAGTGAGCACGGAGCTTCCGTTATTCAAAGAGCAGGCTCCTAAATGCCTGGCTGCAGACAGGACCAGAGAGCACTCCAAGGGTTTCCTGTGCACAACACACCTGCAGGCTTCACCACAGACTGCTGGGACTAATTCAGGGTGAGAGAGACCTGGAGTCTCCAGCTTAGGACAGTGATCGATGCACCATGGTCCCCTGTCCATCATGCACCTGTGCACTCAGCAAACCCTTGCTGACCACTGCTGTGCATGGGGCACCATAGGTGAGGAGGAGATGTAGGTGGGAGTTGGGGGGAGCCAATGAACCCTCTTCAGGAGCTTTGATCCCAGCAGAAAGATTTGATCCCCCCCTTTTAAAGTTTCAATTGTTTATTTATCTAAAAGGAAGAGAGAGAGAGGGAGAGAGAGAGAGAGAGATCTCCCATTTAGAGGTTCAGTCTCCAAATGCCCACTATAACCAGGACTGGGCCAGGTCAAAGCCAGGAGCCAAGAGCTCCATCCTTGTCTGGTCTTGCACACGGTTGGCAGGAACCCAAATACTTGGGCCATGATCTGCTGCCTCCCAGCACATTAGCAGGGAGCTGGATCAGAAGCCGAGCAGCTGTGAACTTGAACCCCAGCACTGTGATATGGGATGCAGGCATCCAAGTGATGGCTAAAGCCATTGTGTCACAATACCCTTTCACTAACACAAAAACCAAAAACAGTAACAAAACAAGCAAGCCAGTTTCCTTTGGTTCCACATCCCTCTCTAATTAAGACAGTATCTCTTGGCTATAGTTTTCAGCTGTTTGTCAGGCAAGCTTGCCAAGTCCAGGAATTGTACTGTGTCAACCTGCTGCACCCCAAGCCCCATCTCTGTGACAAGAGCGTCTCTGACAGCCAAGTCCTTCACTGGCCCCTGCCACGGCTGCACAGCTGCCTTTGTCTTTGCTCTTGGGTGCTTTCTTCCCACATCTTCTGGAACACCAAGCTCTCTTGGTTCACCTGCGGCTTTGTGGCCCTAGCTCCACGCATAGAGCTACCTCTCACACCCCTTGGTTGTTTTCCTGCAGACAGGGAGCAGGGCTCCCAGGAGCCATTTCTCCTCTTGCTTTTGGAGGTGTCTACAGCCCTCTTTGGCTTTCATTCCTGCTTATTTGCTCTGCGTGGAGCTTCAGCCTTGGATATCCAAATGCCTGGTAGAATTTTCCATTAAAAAGGCCCACTTCATCTCACACTTGGTAGGCTCAAAACCAAGTTCATTCTCTCCCTGCTCTGTTGTTGCCCAGCTCCATCATCCACTTATTTATCTAAGTGGTGAGCCTGTCATCCCAAAGCCTGGCTCTTCTCCACTCCCATGTCCAATACATCATCAAGCAGTATCTTGTCCTCTTCTTGCAGCTCTTTAAATCTGCCACCTTCCCAAGTCCACTGTCACAAAATGCTTGGCACAGACTAGACAGCAACACGTGGCTGCTGAGCAACCTTATCTGGTTAACGGATGGACACACGACCAAGTTCAAACCAAGGACTCTCGTGAACTCGGCTCAGTGCACAATGGGGCCACACTGCCCTACACTCCCTGAGGCTGTGGCCCAGTGATTCACTTCCCAACTCCCCGCGGTCTTGTGCACTGACAATGTCACTTTCAGAGTTGACCAGAACATTTCTTGATGTACTGAAACTCTCCTGAGGCTCTGAATTTATCCTAAATACTGGGTGATGGTAAAATAGCAGGTATTTTGCATCTGCATTCATGTGAATTTATATCATTTCAAGCAATCTGTGAGTCTCCTCTGCTTCTTCCGTTCACTTCCTAGAGCCTCCTACATCAACTCTTGAAGATAACTTCGCAGTGTAGCACACCCCACGTCCTGTACCAATCTGTTCTTTCTTCTTCCAGGAATATCTGTTGGCCATTTTACCATACCATTTCATTTGAGATTCACCGAGATTACCTATACATGAGTGTGTACATGTGTGTGTAGGAGGTGTATGGGGGTATATGTGTCTGTGTGTACGTACATACACACTGGTACTCTTACTTATTGCAACTTTAAAGTGACAGGAATCATGAAGAAAGATTTTTCCCAGGACAAAGGCAGAGTGAAGACGCAGAACTGGATGATTAGAATGGATGTTATTAAGAACTCAGTTTCTGTAAGTGGATTCAAAAGCAGAAAGAAAAACAGCAAAAGAAACAATCACCCAAGCTCTTAAAATGATAAAACGAGAAAGACAGGAATTCTTAAAATATGGAGAAAGGAAGTAAACAGGAATACTGATAACAGGGAACAGAACTCTAAGATGGGAAAAACAAAGTGTAAATTAGCACAAGATCAAGCATGCTACCTTTTGGCCACAAACCACCAAATGCAAGGCTTTTTGGTTATCCGCCCCCACCCCTCTTAATAAGCCCTCCCATGAGACATACAAATGTGTTTCTTGGCACAGACCGTAAGCTTTGCATTTTTATTCCATTCCATTCTGAAGGCTTCCCTTGCCATTAAGTCAGTGAGCATAAATGCGATTATTCCTATTGGCGCAGGCAATCTCCAAGACAAACGTCATGGTCTGGCTGGCTTTAACACCGACAATAACAAAGCACCAGCGTATTCTAGAGGATGATGACATAGGCACTGCTGTCATCCGGCAGCTTGTGGTGTCTGAGGCTTCCTTCGTGGTGTTCTATATGCGTGACCAGGATTTCAAACTGAGAAATGATTTGCATCTCCCTATTAGGTAAGGGCCTAATTTAGAAGCAGAAATCCTGCAAGCAAAGTCCAGAACCAGCATGTGACTTCAGGGTCTGCTGAAGCTCTGGCTGTGGTTCCAGCTGCCTGTGGGTTGTGTACCACTGAGCACAGGCCACCAACACCCGCGTGCTGTATTCACGTGCACACTAGTGTCAGAGCTGGCACTGCGTGTCAAGGGATGGAGGACAAAACACAAAGGTTTCCCCCTCGTTTATTACCCATCAGTCTGTTTTTATGAGCAGGGATTGCGTCAGTTAATGCTGTTCGTCCTGCAGGGATGTGCAAGTTTAACCCCGCCTTAGTCTCAAGCAGACAATCTGCTCTGAAGTTCCACGGGGAGTGTGCAGAGCCGTGGGCTCCAGGTTCTCATTCCTGTGGATTTCTGAAGTTGATTTAACCATTAAGGAAGATAGATCTCGATCAATTCGCAGTTAGACTGAAAGTGCGTCCCTCGGAGCATGGCTGTTCTCACTGTCCCTGCTGGGCTGAGCCCAGCCCATGCGAGGAGGAAGGGCTGTGCTCAGCACCTCTCCGCTGTTGAGGATCTTCAGTGTTCCTGGGAAAAGGGACTTTGTTGCTGTTTCGTTCTACTCCACTGAAGGGTCGGAGAGCTGGAGATGGGAAGCCTTCGCTAATGTTAACTTATCAGGAACAGATAATCCTCCCCAGCATTCCAGAAAGCGCAGAAAGCGCAGAAAGTCCACCCCCGAAAATGCAAGATCCTAAAAATACACCAACCGATGAAGACTTCAACTGAAACATGAATAAGGATCCATAAAAAAAATCCAAATTTTTTTATTGGAAAGGCAGAGAGACAGAGAGCAATATGGAGAGACAGCTTCCATCTGCTGCTTTACTCCACAGAAGACCTCAACCCAGATCTCCAGCATGGATGGCAGGGCCCCACGTGCTGGCGCCATCGACTGCTGCCTCCTTAGGTGCGCATTCGCAGGAAGCTGGATTGGGAGCAGGGTACTGAGGACTTGACCCAGGCACTCTGAAACTGAAAGCAAGCAAGCCAAGCACCAAATGCACATCTGAATCAATGCATTTCTTAAGGCAAGAGGCAGAGAGAGTGCCAGGACTGCTGCACTCCCAGGCAATAGACTTAAATGAATTTATCATTCTCCTAGACAGCTTTGGCAGCAGGACCATCAAGCTATAGGTAAATAGAGAGACAGATGAGGGAGGGAGGGAGGGATGGAGGGAGAAGAATACAGGAACACATGCACACAAGGGCACTGCAAAAAGCTTGGAGGAAAAAATGGAATTACATGTTTGTGTGTGAAAAATTTTCAAATCCATGAATATTTTTTTCATCACACACCTTTTCCATGAACTTTAGAAGGCCTCTCATATATAATATATATATAATATATAATATAATGTATAATATTTTAGAATATATATGTATATATATTCTTCACTTTTAATCATGATTTCCTACATCAATCCAATAACTTACTTGGTCAACCTTATAGCAGATCTAAAACGTTTTCAAAATTGGCTATCCTGGGGCCAGTGCTATGGCTTAGCAGGTAAAGTTGCTATCTGCAGTGCCGGCATCTCATATGGGCACCGGTTCGAGTCCTAGCTGCTCCTTTCCCCATCCAGCTCTCTGCTGTGGCCTGGGAAAGCAGTAGAAGATGGCCCAAGTATTTGGACCCCTGCACCGGCATGGGAGACCTGTAAGAAGCTCCTGGCTCCTGGCTTCAGATCGGCTCAGTTCCAGCCATTGCAGCCAATTGGGGAGTGAACCAGCCAATGGAAGACCTCTGCCTTTCAAATAAATCTTAAAAAAGAAAGATGTATTTATTTATTTGAAAGTCAGAGTTATAAAGAGAGAGGGAGAGAGAGAGAGGGAGAGAGAGAGAGGAGATCTTCTATCCACTGGTTCACTCCCCAGGTGACTGCAACTGCCAGGACTGAGCCAGGCTCAAGCCAGGAGCCAGGAGCTTCAATCAGGTTTCCCACATCGGGTGGCAGGGCCCAAGCACTTGCACCATCCTGTGCTTTCCGAGGCCATTAGCAGGGAGCTGCATCAAAAGTGAAGCAGCTGTGACATGAACCGGTGCCCATATAGGATGGCAGAGTTGCTGGCAATAGCTTTACCCACAATGCCACAACACCACACCATTTTAATAGCTAAATGATAAGCAGATGTGCATATTTTATTATTTTCTGCTCTTTTTCTGCTTGATTTTTCCCCTTTACAATAGATCCCAGAAGTCATCCCTTGTTCTCACTGACAGCTCTGTCTCATTCTCTTTCTAGCTTCATGACACCCTGTCAAGTACATCTACCATTATTGGTAAAGTTAATCTCTTCTGTACCGACATTTAGGAGTAGCTAATATTTTAGTTATAAATATTGCTGTAGTAAATAACCATATGCCTTTATTGGGTATGATTGGTGATTGATCTTCAAAGTAATTTCTAGAAGTGGGAGTTTGGAGTTCAAGAATAAAATGCTTATGTGGTTGGTTGGAAATTGCCAAATTCCCCATCCAAAAGAGTGTACCATTTTGGTTTTTTATTTTTATTTGAAAGACACAGAGGGATTGTTCACCTACTGGTTTGATGCCCAAATAGCTACTGCTGCTGGGACTGGGTCTGGTTGAAACCAGGAGCCAAGAATCATCAGCATTTCCCAGGGGGCATATTAACAAACAGGATCCTGGAACTGGAAGCAGAGCCAAGACTTGAACCCAGGCCCTGCAGTATGGGATGCATGCGTCCCAAGTGATAGCTTAACCACCGTGCCAAACGCCAGCCCATGTACCATTGTGAATTCTCACCAACAACACCTGCTACCAGATAGCTTAGCCAACAGCACATCCTAAATGTTCACATTTTATTCAATTGGCTGGGTAAGGAATGATGTCTCTGTGTAGTTTTAAATTTTTTTAAAAAAAGATTTTATTTAGTTATTTGAGAGGCAGAGTTACAAACAGGAGATTCAGAGAGAAAGATCTTCCATTCGCTGGTTTACTCCCCAAATGGCTACAAAGGCTGGAGCTGGGCCAATCCAAAGCCAGGAGCTCCTTCCGGGTCTCTCACATGGATTCAGGGGCCAAAGCACTTAGGCCATCTTCCACTGCTTTCCCAAGCCATAAGCAGAGAGCACCATCCAAAGAGGAGCAGCCAGGACACAGACGGGTGCCTATATGGGATCCCGGCACTGGAGGTGGAGGCTTAGCCTACCACGCAACAGTGTGGCCCCCTCTGTGTAGTTTTAATGTGTATTTCTCTTATTATGAGTTAAGTTAAACATCTCTTTATATAAATAGCAGTTCTTGCATCTCTTTTGAGAATCTTCTACTGAAGAATGATTTGTAATTCCCTTTCTCTTGTTTCCTCCAGTATGTAAAATTCCTTGCACATTAGATATCTTGCTTTTCACCTGTGTTTTTTCCCACTTTTTTGTTCCTTTTTGGTCTTAAATATGGTGCTTAATGCCATGTAAGCACACATCAGTGTTTTCATTTATTGCATTTGAATTTTGACTTTTGGGTGCAAGTCTTCTGCACTTGCACTACAGAAAGGGATCTAACGTCTTCTTCCCACTGACTATGAAGTTATAGCTGTTAAAACTTCTACCTTTGCACCCAGGGACGGATATACCATATTCATGTGAAACTTGATTTCTAACCCACAGTTGAGTCTCTTTCTTGGCCCTGTGTTCTATTCCATTTATTTGTCCTCTCATAAAATTGTTCAGGCTATTTGATTTATAGTATTGTACTTTACAGTATATTTTAATATGTATCACTACCTTCTTTTCAGTGTTTCCCATGAACTTTAGTGTCAGCCTGGCCATCTTGATGAAGAAAGATTTATCCATTTTAGTATTTATTTATTTTTATTTTTTTTTTGTTCTAGTACCATTGGTTGAACTCTGTAATTAACACACAATTATTCTTAGGTGTTTAAATTTTAACTGAAAAGTGATCCCTGTTAGGAATTTGGAAAACATTATGCTGAGTGAAATAAGCCAATCTCAAAGGGACAAATACCATATGTTCAACCTGATCGGTGACAACTAACTGAGCACCAAAAAGGAAACCTGTTAAAGTGAAATGAACACTATGAGAAATGGTGACTTGATCAGCCCTCACCCTGACTGTTGATGAGCAACTTAATATGTTATCCCTCTTAGTATTTTTTTTGTTTGTTTGTTCTACTTAATACTTTTGGTTGAACACTGTAGTCAATACACAATTCTTCTTAAGTGCTGAAACTTAACTGAAAAGAGATCGCTGTTAAATATAAGAGTGGGAATAAGAGAAGGAAGAGATGTGCAATTTGGGACATGTTCAAGCTGACTTACCTCAAATGGTAGAGTTAGAAACATACCAGGGGATTCCAATTCAATCCCATCAAGGTGGCATGTACCAATGCCATCGCACTAGTCCCAGTGATCAATTTCTGTTCACAATTGATCATAATGATAGGCCTAAGAACCAAAGGGATCACATAAACAAGAATAGTGTCTGCAAATACTAGCTGATAGAATAAAAAAGGGAGAGAACAATCCAACATGGGAAGTGAGATACACAGCAGACCCATAGAATGGCAGATGTCCTAAACAGAACTCTGGCCTCAGAATCAGCCCTTAAGGCATGCGGATCCAGCTGAAAAGCCCATGAGAGTATTTCAGGCATGGAAAGCCAAGACACTGGGGAAAAAAAAAAAACCTAAATGAAAGATCTCCGCGAGTGAGATCCCAGTGGAAAGAACGGGTCATCAAAGAAGGAGGTACCTTTCTCTGAAGGGAGGAGAGAACTTCCATTTTGACCATGGCCTTGTCTAAATATGATCAGAGTCGGTGAACTCAGGGGGCTTCCATAGCCTTGGCAGCTCATGACAAGAGCCTAGTGATTACTGATGCCATAAACAAGAGTGTCAATTTGTTAAGTCAACAACAGGAGTCACTGTGCACTTACTCCTCATGTAGGATCTTGTCCTTAGTGTGCTGTACATTGAAATTTAATGCTATAACTAGTACTCAAACAGTATTTTTCACTTTATGTTTCTGTGTGGGAGCAAACTGTTGAAATCTTTACTTAATGTATGCTAAACTGATCTTCTGTATATAAAGAGAATGGAAAATGAATCTTGATGTGAATGGAAGGGGAGAGGGAGTGGGAAAGGGGAGGGTTGCGGGTGGGAGGGACAGTATGTGAGGGAATCCATTGTAATCCATAAGCTGTACTTTGGAAATTTATATTCATTAAATAAAAGTTTAAAAAAAAAAAAGATTGTGACTGTGTGTGAGTATTTTTGTAGCTGACTGGTGCACTACATTTAGAAATTAACACGGACAGAATTGTCATTTTGAGGTTGCAGCCACATCTCCATCTTCTAGTGCATATTTCTGTTTTACAGTTTTATTGAGATAGGTTTTAAGAAATTCTTCTTAGGTTTACTCCTATGTATTTATTTTTTAATTGTTATTGTAACTGGAATGTTCTCATTTTTACACTTTTAATTGTTTTGTATACTTAAAGACTATTGATTTTTACATGTTAATTTGATATCCTACTAAATTTTTCAGTTAAGTTAGTTTTATCATTAATTCTCTGCGGTTCTCTGGGTATTTTATCATGTCCCTACAAAGGAGAGTTTATTTCTTTCTCTCTGATTCTTCCGCTTTTAATTCCTTTCTCATCTAATTACATTGGCCAATGGTTACGAAAAATGTAAAAAAAAATAGTGAAGGCAAGAGGAAGCCTTGTCTTATCTCTGACCTTAGGAGAAGTGTTTCGAGTGTTGCCCAGCTAAGAATGATTATAATATGCTGCAAAGTTGGATGTAAACATGCCAATCCTATTTTCAAAATTGCTCATAATTGTTTTTCTGAATATGTTTGTATTATGTTAAGCATTTTCATTCCTGTTTTCAAAAGATTTTATAAAGAATGGACTTATATTTTGTCAGAGGCTCCAGTACCTCTGGAGAGTCATGTGACTTTTCTGCTTGGTCTAAGTTATAGAAAAATATGTTAAAACGGTTTCCTAATATTAAACTGTCTGAATTCTGATACACAGCCACACATGGTCGTGATGAACCTACAGGATATTTAGAGATTTATTTTAAGAAATTGTATCACACATTGGTATATTCAATTAATATAAGGAAAACAGATTTTATATGTTTCATAGACACAATTCTAAGAACACAAAACTTCCCTCCCCTCCTCCTTCCTTCCTTTCTTTGTTTTTCTTTTAATTTTTGTGATAATATACTTTCAGTTTACTTCAGGCTTAATATGGCACTAAATACAGTGGTCAACAAGGAAAAGTAGAAAGTCCTCCATTCCACAGGAGTATACACAAGGGCCATAAGCAGCCATCAAGTCATGAGGTGAAAGTTTCACTCTTACGGGTTCACTTTTTGTACTGTGCACATTAGCTACCACAGATCTGAGAACACATGACATTTCCTCTTTGATGGGGAATCTTGAGTTTCCCTTAGTCTTCCAACAGGTTCGAGGAGGCCCACCCACAGTACCAGAGTCCTGTTCCTTCCTTCAAATGGGTTGACTGCAGATGACAGCCACATCTGAAAATACCAACAGTGCTAGGATCCCGTGTGACCGAGTGCCTGGGCGCGACCACCTCATGAAGCAGGAACACACGAGTTCACACAACACATCTGTGGCGTCTTTCTTCTCTAATGTTTCTGTCATTCCTCTCTCTCACTCTCTTTGTTTCTTTTTCTTTTTAAAGATTTATTTATTTATTTGAAAGGCCTAGTTACACAAAGAGAGAGGCAGAGGCAAAGAGAGAGAGAAAGAGAGAGAGAGAGAGAGAGAGAGAAGTCTTCCATCTGCTGGTTCACTCCCCAGTTGGCTGCAATAGCCAGAGCTGTGCCGATCCAAAGCCAGGAGCCAGGAGCTTCTTTCAGGTCTCCCACACAGGTGCAGGGCCCAAACACTTGGGCCATCTTCCACTGCTTTTCCGGGCCATAGCAGAGAGCTGGATTGGAAGTGGAGCAGCCGGGACTCGAACCAGCACCCACATGGGATGCCGGCGCTGCAGGCAATGGCTTTACCAGCTATGCCACAACGCGGGCTCCAATTTTCTTTTTCTATCTTAATATCCTTGGTGATCCCCTTCATGTTTTGATGGTCTTTACTGAATTTCTCATTGAATCTGTGCTTCTTTGGCATCCTTGCAACTTAGCTTTCACATCTCCTGTGTTTTCTTCTTTTTTCCTTTTGCCCCATTAACTCTTGGTTTTTTCTTGTGGGTTGTGTTTCTCGCTTCTACTTTTATTTTTTTACACTTTTAATCTAAGGTATTTGCAATGTTTGCTTGAGTTATTTAATTCCATTTCAGCTGCTACTCTTCGGTTGTTGATTTTTTTTTTCAGGGAATTTTTATCAGTTTCTAACCATTGATTCCTGTTTTCTCTTTTTGTACAACAGTTCTGTAGGCTGTGATCCATGTTTCTGTCCCTGTTCACGGGGCAGAGAGCTTACAGTTACTTCAGACCCTGAAGTGGCTAAGAGCCCTCACTGAAGAAGGTGTTAGGCTCCCTGCGGTAGGAAATCAGTTAACAGTGAATGCAGGCACCTGCCTGGAGCGAGGCGAGTGAGGATCCCCGGCCTCACCCTGCCTCTGAGCACATCCTCGGCTCTGGCTGCAATGGAGAGAGAGAAGAGTGCTTGCAACACGGAAAAACTTGCTAACGTAACCTTTCTGGTCCAGAGATGTTGGTGTCCGAATGCAATATTTCTCTTCTTTGCTGCAGGTCAGTTTAGAGCCCCACCTTTTAAAGGGCAGACCGCCCAGCTAAGAGGGAGACCACATTTTTGCCCTCCTTCCTCTAATTCCTCTTCGCTGCCATCTCCCCCCTGGCACACACACACCCGCACCCCGAGACCTACCTCAATGCTCAGCACTGGCTGGGCTCTCAAACGCAGCCATGCCTGGGACTTAATGCAAAAGGATGGATAAAATATTACCATAACCTCGGAGGCAAGAGTAAAGCCCGTATTAAAATTCGAGACCTACAGCTGGGGCTTCCAGCATGGGATGAGAGATAAAGTTCACCATTGTTAGCTCACAAGTGGCTCAGACTTCCTGGCAACAGCAGCGAATTACTCAGTCATTTAAGCAGGCCCTCAGAAACAGCCCACTGTGTCCCAACAAAAAAGGCATTCAGGAAGAGAGAGATGGCTCCCGGGCCCTGGAGAGCCGGCTTTGGGGCCCTGAATGGACTCCGGGCCTCCCGAGTCAGTGGCCTGCCTGGGAAAGACAGTGATGTCACCGCGAATGTATTTTAAGTTCTGCCCAGCCTCTCCCTGCGCACTCCCTTTTGCCGCCTGTGCCCGGTCTGCCTTTTCTCCTCGCTCCCTCCCTCCCTCCCGCCAGCTCCTTTGAGGTCAGTCCTTCTTTCAAAGTTGAGAGCTCAAATCCACCGAAAGGCCCGCAGCAACGGTACTGCCATGGCAACCCTGGGCCTTCTCCATTTTATTTTTTGCACAAAAAGTAAAAGAAAAATGCTTAAAGGAGGGGCAAGAATAAAAGAGGGAGTGACGCCCACCCCAGTGGCCCTGGTTGGGAAAGGACAGAAGCACACGTGGGATCAGCCAGCAAGGCCTGCAGGAAGGCGCGGGGGCCTGGGGCAGGTTGGGCGGCTCCAGGGCCACCCTGCAGGACACCTGCGCTGCTGACCCGGGCACACACAGGAGCTGCATGTTCTACTGAGCCGAGTTTTCCCAAGAAATAAGGCCTGGCTTTTGAAAAGCCCCCAACCACCCAGGCGGGAAGAAGCTGTCCAGGCTGCAGCCGCCTCCGGGGAAGAGGAAGAAAGCCAGGATGGGGAGAGCTGAAGAGGGCTCGGCCAGCAGGAAGGGAGCTGACCTCGGCCGGAGTCCAGGGCCTGGCGTTCCCTCTTCCCGTGGCTGCGGCGACCAGCACGCAGGGATCAACAGCATCCAAGCCACTCAGAACAGCCACTGATCAATGGAAACAGCCACTGGCTCCTGGAGAATGCAGCCTGGCCTTGGACTCCTGAGGGAAAATGAGTTCTTTCTCTTTACTTTCTCTTTACGTTTTATGTCCACAGTCTGAAAAGCAGACAGTAAACACCCCAGAAAGAGCTCCTGCAAAGCCCAAGCAGCCCCCTCCCCCACCGAAAGCCCGATTAGAGCTGGCGACAGTCAGGCCTTGACCCTCCTCCCGCGCTCTGTTGCCCAGGGCTCCCCTTGCTAGCCCTGCTCCTGAGGTCGGGGCCTCGGATCCTGCACCCACTCCCCAAATATTTAATCAGCTGCAGTCCCGAGGCTCTGCTCCCCCTGTGGAAACAGAGTCCTGGCAACTTAACCGCTAATCCCTCAAGACAAAACCCTCCTAAAGGGAACTGCTCATGTTGGTGATGTCCCTGGGCAGCAGTGGCTGCGGCAAAGGAGTTCAAAGGATGCAAGAAGAGGAAGGAGAAATAAGGCTTCTGGGAGAAAATGTTCCAAGCAGGCCCAGGGATTATTGCTGGATAAGAAGGGACAGAGGAGGGTGCCCCCATCGGAAGGAAATGTGCTTGCTGTGCTCGGTGGCTGCTGCGTCCAGTGGCTGGTGTACCAGTAACTAGTGTGTTCGCTGGGCTGCAGTAGTGTTACCAACGGGAAATGACGGTGCTTTTCCCAGCAGTCATCACACACGGACTGTGGGGTCTACGCTTCTGGTTCTTGCATGGGCACAGCAAGATGTTACAGATGTTAGAATGATTTCGTTTCCGTGTTAAGATGTCCCCTCCAGTTTAGACTGGAGCTCTAATCTCATGAACATTTCACATCTTCTCAAAATTTTTCCTGAGAGATGGGGATGAACTCCGTGGCTGGGCTGCTCTCTCACAGCAGTCAGCCAGTAGAGGGGGCCCTTTCTCAGGGGCTTTTGGGGGTTTGCGAAGCCCCTCCAAGGATCCCCAGGACATATTCCCCAGTGCAGAAGAGGCGCTGACCCTCTTGCCTCTGCCCGGCGGGGGTTCCAGGTCCTGGTGGAGGACCCTCTCCCCTTGGCAGGCTGTCCTCTTGGGTTGGGTCCCTCCACTGCAGCCATCCTCTGCAAGATGCACTTGGCCGAGAGAACTGCTTCCCTCTCTGCCCCACCCCCACCTCAGGAGTCAAAACAGGAAGCGTCCTTGGTCATTCTCAGCCCTCATTCCAGGTTCAGCGTCAACTCCAGCCGGTGCCCCACCTCAAGAATTCTTGGGCTGCAGGAGCTAATACTGCATTTCACATATCCCTCAAACTCCGACGGACTACACGGAACGCACCGAAGACTCGGCCATGGGCCACGTTGCCCACTCCAGTGGCGAGAACCTCAGGGTTTTGAGGTTAAGCAAGCTCCTGGAAGACACCCGTCCGTGCCTGACAGCCTAGCCTGAGTTTATGGTTTTGTTCTTTTCTGCCTCTCTCCCTCCTTCCTTCTTGTATTCAGCTTAGACAAGTTGGAAATGAAGAGTTTCTATGATCTATGAAAAATGGGGAAAACCAGCAGATCACACTCACACTCCACGATTCCCTGGCTGCCCTTCACATGCACCCACTGTGCCCTCCACGGTCCGCCTTCTTTTTTTTTTTTTTTTTTTTTTTGACAGGCAGAGTGGACAGTGAGAGAGAGAGACAGGGAGAAAGGTCTTCCTTCTGTTGGTTCACTCCCCAAATGGCTGCTATGGCCAGCGCGCTGCGACCGGCGCACCGCGCTGATCAGGAGGCAGGAGCCAGGTGCTTCTCCTGGTCTCCCAATGGGGTGCAGGGCGCAAGCACTTGGGCCATCCTCCACTGTACTCCCTGGCCACAGCAGAGAGCTGGACTGGAAGAGGGGCAACCGGGACAGAATCCGATGCCCCGACCGGGACGAGAACCCGGTATGCCGGCGCCGCAAGGCGGAGGATTAGCCTATTGAGCCACAGTGCCAGCCCATGGTCCGCCTTCACGTATGTACCTTGCAAGTTCTGCATCTGGGCTTAGCTCCTCTCTCAGAGCTGAGGCAGTGCTTGTTGTCTGTTGTCTTCAGCCCTATGGCTCCAGCAGAAGTCCTGAAGCAGAGAAGCAAAGCCCGGTTACTCTAAAACCGTTTCAGTTGTGAGCCACCTCCAGAAGACCCTTCTGAAACCATCCTCTTTCCCTAATAATCCATTCCACTTCCTCCCTCTCTGGGTCTCTGTGCTTGTATACCCCATACTTCCTGGTTTTCCTGTGGGCAACCACCCTGTCTTCAGCCCTCCATCTGTGGGGTTTAATTGAGATTTCCCGGTCTATTGATCCAAATGAGCGCACAAAACTCCCTCAATATGAAATCAGTTCTAGGAAGGGTAGCCATGTGGTCCAAATTGTCCCAGTCAGAGTGAATCTCCTGACCAGCTGTACAGGTCTTGCTGAGATGGTTAGCACCAGTCCGGGGGGTATCAGCATGGACCGCTTCTTGCTCAGGGTGGGGAGGAAGCCAACGAGAAGTGCCAGCAGGGGCAGGAGAGAGCAGCATCCCAAGGACATCTCAGTCCCTGAATCGGCCTGCACCTGATCCACTCCCAGCTTTTTTAAATATGAGCCAATAAATTCTGCCTGCTCCCACATTTTCTGGTGATAAAACAATTTGGGACTTCCTCTGTATTAATGGAACCAATTTTCCTACACTCCCATATGCAAATTCTTGGAGTCATTTTTATCTCATCTGTCACTGTTATCCTGGGAACAAGGCACTGAATTCTGTCATTTTTTTTTTCCTTCAGAAGTCCCCCAGAAAGCTGCTCTGTTTACGCAGTTCTCCAAAACTGTCACCGCCTCCACCCAGCTTCCTCAGCAGGATGCATCTGGATGCCGGCGACAGTGCCTGCACTCGTGCCTGGCTAGAACTGCCCCGAACCACAGGTGGATTACTCTTCTTTAGATACTGAGTTCACTCTATTTCCAGAATTTTCACTAGCTTCTTATTTCTTGAACACCAGAATCTCCTCCCTCAAGCCCTTGAAATCTGCAACGCGCTGGCCCCACTATCTCATTTTTATTTTCAACCCAGCCCCCAGCAGAGATTTTAAGCCAGAAGCTGCTCATGCGGGGCTCTGCTCCCAGCCGATGCAGGGTTTCTCGTGCACACTGCAATGGGTGAAATGATGCACAAACCCCCACCTAACCCCAGGGCCTCCAAAGGTGACTTTATTTAGAAATCTTGTCTTTACACAAGTAGTCAAGTGAAGATGAGCTGCCAGAGTGAGCCCTGAACCAATGTGCCTGTGTCCTTACACAGAGGGGACACTGGTGCAGAGGGAGGATGCTGGGAAGATGCTGACAGGCAGTGCGTGAAGGGGTGGGGGAGGAGGCACATGCACAGCTTCCTGCTGCTCGCCCTCAGCAGGCACCAGGCCTGGGGACACTCTCACCTCAGCCTGAGCAGCATGGCCTGCAGTGCTTTGTCGTGACTACCATGGGAAGCTAACGTGTGTATCCTAATCTCTTCTGAGCTCTGCTTTTTGGTGACCTAAAGTGACACAGAGAGTACCAGGAGTGGCCTTGACTGAGCAAGCAGGAAGTTGAGGTCTGGGGAAAAGTTCACTCACCACTCACCACCTGTCAAGGAAATCCCAGTCCCACGGAATGCAAGGCACACACAGTCCCCTGCACAGGTGGCAGCTCAGCTGCTGCGGGGCTCGCCCCGTGGACCTGAGACAGCACCGCACTCATGAGATGATTCAAGCCCTGGAAGAACATGGAGGGGACAGGGCTTACAGGGACAGGGAATTGGCTGGCTTTATTTCATGGCGACGATGCCCTACAGATAGTGGGAAAAAGAGACACAGTACCAGCCGAGCGAGTGCTTTGCTTGCTTGATGCAAGGTTCTGCACTACAGCAGAAACAAAGCTCAGGACTTGAATGCCAGGGCCGTACAGTGCCAGAGTTGCTCACCTACTCCGTCAAGGTAGCTGGGAGTGCAAAGGTAGACGTCCCAGTTGGGAGGTGGACGTGCAAGGGTGCCCTGAACATCATACCTCTGCCGAATCTGTGCAGTCTCAAAGCCTAGATGGATGAGCCTGCTCCCACTGGGGGCACCATGCAGAGGCCACTCCCTGCACAGCTTCCTGAGGTCAGGCCCCCGGACCTGAGCTGCTCCAGCAATGCCTGTCCCAAAGTGACACCTCTGTGAAGAAGCATGCCTCAAACCCACCACAGCAGAGCCCTGTGTGAGAATACCAGGGCATGGCTTGGCCTCTTTTGTCCTGTGGAGCCTCAGCCAGCACTGGTAGCCACCAACCTAACTGGACCATTGGACCTGGCTCACTGCTAGGGAGGTATGGCTTGGGCCTTGGCTGTGGCACACATGCCATCATCCTGGGCATCAGAAGCAGCCTACACAGGCTCAGCAGCAGCCAGCACACACGTAGTTCTCTGCCAGAACACGGCCTGTGCCCTGCACAGAGGCATCCTGGCGGGAGTGCCTCCCCAGGAAGAAGGCACAGATCAGGGAACCTAGTGGTGGAAGCAGGAGGGGACCCCCTTGTGTCCCTCCTCACAGCCTACTGAAGTCCATCCTTCTCCCCCTCCAGCCTGGGCCTGCAGCCCCCAGGCCCCGGTTTCCTCTGCCAGAGAGCACAGAGCAGCCTCCGTGGAAGCACAGGCAGGAGTCCCATCTGCACACTATGGGCTCCCAAGGTCAGTGAGCAGAAGGAGGGCAGTGAAGTCACAGTGACCATATGGATGAGGAACTGATCTTGACCTGCAGCAACAGGCAGGGCTGCTGGCCCGCCAGGGGGGCAGCACACCCAGAGGGCACTGGGCTGGTTCCCGGTGCCCTCTCCAGGGCCAACTGTGACCAGAGAGTGTAGAGGTCCCAGCCTGAGGAGGCTGAGATGGCCAGAGCTGCAACTCTTGGAAACAGAGCTGCAACCACCAGGAATCCCCTAAATGATGCCACCATCCCTTGATATCCAGTAGGATTGGCTCCAGGATCCCATGGACGCCCAAATCCACAGATGCTCAAGTCACTGATACAAGACAGCAAGGGATTTGCATCTAATCCGTGATCTTCTTCCTCCCATGTATCTTATATCTCTCTGGATTATTTATAATGCCTGATACAAGGTAACTGCTATGTAAATAGCTGTTCTGTATTGTCTAGGGAGGACAGAAAATTCTGTACACTGGAGACAAGATTATTTCTTCTGAACACTATCTCTCAGCAGTCGGTGAAACCCGCAGATGCAGAGCCACTGTGTGTCTGTGCCCTGAGCCCCATTTTGCATCAGAAACCTCACAGACAAGTTAAGATGTGGTCATTACGACATATCAGGATGATCATCATCCAATTTGACGGCTGTTCCATGAACAAGAGGTGAGACACAGGTACCTGGGGGGACAAAGGCTGAGGCTGGAATGAAGCTGTCCAAACCCAAGAACTCCCAGGGCAACTTGGGGCAGGGAGGAGTAAGAAGGGCCCTTCCCTTCCATGGGAGGAGCCTGGCCCAGTGTGCCCGGTGATGCCAGACTCAGAGGGGTGGCAACAGGAAACCACCACAGCCACCAAGCCCCACAGAAGTGACAGTTCTGGAGAGGGGCTGGCTCATCAGGAAGAGGCACTGGCCCACGGCCAAGGCAGTGATAGGCAGGGGTGGCCACATTAGCCACTCTCCATGCAGAGAACTCTAGAGAGAGAGAGAGAGAGAGAGAAAGAGATCTTCCATCCAGCAGTTCACTCCCTAAATGGACCCAACAGCCAAAGCTGTGCCAATCCAAAGCCAGGATCCAGGAGCTTCTTCCAGGTCTCCCACGTGGGGGCAGGGGCCCAAGGACTTGGACCATCTTCTACTGCTTTCCCAGGCCATAGCAGAGAGTTGGATCAGAAGTAGAGCAGCCAGGACTCAAATCGGCATCCACATGGGATGCTGGCATTGCAGGCAGTGGCTTCACCTGCTATGCCACAGCGCCAGCCCATGGGGTCTCTTTCAAGAGAGTGCTTATGGGGGCCCAGGGCCCAGCTGTGTGCAAACACTACACCTGCTGTGACATCAGTCCCAGGCTGTGGCTCCCCAGGGCTGCCCCAGGCAGGGGTAAAGCATGGTGGGGGAAGTGGCCCAGCCAGTTTCTACAAACCACAGGCTTCCCTGGTGCTGACCCAGGGCTGGGCAGAGGCTTTCTTCACTGGTGCTGTGCTGAGCCTCTCCCAGGTGCTCTCTCCAGTGTCCTGAACACCTGTCAGACCTGTCGGACTCCACCTGCTGAGCTCCTGCCTTGTCACCTCCGAAATCTGCATGAGCAGTGCTGCCTCATCCCTGCTTCTCAGAGGACCTCGAGGGCTGTGGGCTTTAGTTCCCACCTCTGGGATTTGGTGATGCGCTGCAGCCAGGCAAGCGCCCAGCTGTGAATCTGGTCACCGAGAACCTGTAGGAAGTGTGCCAGCTGTAGCCAGGGCTCAGCATGACAAACAGACCAGGCTGTGCCTGGTGTTCTCAGCTGGTCTAGGCTGAGTTAAGCAGACCCTGTATGCTGGGGATTATCTGATGAAAAGAAGCAGAGAAGGCACAAACAAGCAGAGATGCACATCGTGTCTGTGGACTGGAAGACAACACAGGTGCCAATTCTCTTCCACTAAACCACAGGATCAGTGCTTTTTTTATTTATTCGACAGATAGAGTTAGACAGTGAGAGAGAGAGACAGAGAGAAAAGTCTTCCTTCCGTTGGTTCACCCCCCAAATGGCCCCTATGGCCAGAGCTACGCCGATCCAAAGCCAGGAGTCAGGTGCTTCCTCCTGGTCTCCCATGCGGGTTCAGGGGCCCAAGCACCTGGGCCGTCCTCCACTGCCTTGCCAGCAGAGAGCTGGATTGGAAGAGGAGCAACCGGGACTAGAACCTGGCACCTATATGGGATACAGGCACCACAGGTGGAGGATTAACCAAGTAAGCCATGGTGCCAGCTCTATCCATCTAAATTTGTGCAAGATTTATTTATTTATGTGTTTTTGAAAGGCAGAGATACAGATAGATGATGATGATGATGAAGATAGATAGATGATAGATAGATAGATGGACAGACAGACAGATAGATACTCCTTCTGTCGGCCCACTCCACAGATTATTCTGACAGCCAGAACTGGACCAGGCTGACACAGGAGCCAGGAGCTCCAGCTGGTCCTCCCAATGAGTGTCAGGGGCCCACATACTTGAGCCATCACCTGCTACTCTCTAGGAGCATGAGCTGGGAGCTGGATAAGAAGCAGAGTAGCCAGGAACGGTGTCGTAACACAGCAGGTAAAGCTGCTGCCTGCAGTGCTGGCATTCCATATGGAGACCTGTTCTTCTCCTGGCTGTTCCACTTCAATCCAGCTCCCTGTTACTGGCTTGGGAAAGCACCATGTGGTGGACCTGGAGGAAGCTCCTGGCTTTGGTCTGGTGCAGAACCAGCAGTTGAGACCATCTAGAGAGTGAACCAGTGGAGGGAAGATCTCTCTCCCTCTCTTTATCTCCTTCTCTCTCTGTAACTCAGCCTTCCAAATAAATAAGTAAATCTTTAAAAAAAATACAGTAGCCAGGACTCAAATTGTCACTCCAATATGGGATGCGAGTGATACCCTAAGGAGGGGCTTAACCCACTGTACTACAATGTCAGTCCCCAAAGATTTTTTTTTTTAATTAACACAAACTAATTCTAAAATTCAATGGAAAAGCAAACACAAATTTTTCCAATGAAAGTGAAGTGGAAGGAGTCAGTTGCCCCTGCCTTGAGGCTTGCTGAGTGTAGGCATAGCAGTAAGACAGTGCCAGGTAGCCCATGAAGCAGGACGGGGAACCAAAGACAGATCCACACGTTACAGCCAGCTGTTTCCACAAGACTACAAAACCAGCCAGCAGAGGAAGGCTAGTCTTTTCAGTAATGGTTACTGCAACGATTATTACAAAAAATAATTAGTTTCAACCTAAACTTCACAATTATAGCAAAATTTAACTCAAAATGAATCATGGACTTTAAATATAAAAGGAAACATTTTAGGGTGAGAAAATGAAACCACCTTGAGGACCTAAACTAGAAGATGGATTATTATTAATTGTGATGCCAAAAGCCAGTCTTAAGAGAAAATGTTGATCAGTTGTACTTGAAGAAAATTAACTCCAGGTCTGTGAAAGACTTCGTTAAGATTATAAGACAGGCTACAAACTGGTAAAAAAAAATTGTGAACTGCATATTTGACAAAGTATTACTACCGTGAATTTAAAGAACTCTCAAACCTCAGCAGTAAAAATAAATAAATAAACAATCCAATTAGACCATGGGCAAAAGACATTTCACAGCAGAGGAAATGCAGATGGCAAATAAGCAAATGAAAAGATGCTCAACATTATTAGTCATTAGGGAAATGCAAATCAAAACCAAAATGAGATATCACTGCAGACCTATCAGAACGGCTCCAAATAAAAACAGTGAAAACGCCAGTGCTGGTACGGAGGTGGAGAGATTAGATCACTCATTTATGTTGCAGGTTGGAGTGTGAAATGCCGCAGCCACTCAAGAACAGACTGGAAATTTATTTAAAAACTGAACATGCAACTGACGTGTGATGCAGCCATTGCACTGAGCAATTATCTTGTAGAAATGCAGACTTAAGCCATGTGAAAATCCTTACCCAAGTGTACACGGCAGATCCACTTATAATAGCCCTAGTTGAAGCAGTGTGTATGCCCCCCACAAGATGTATGGTTCACCAAACTGTGGTGCATCACACCATGGATTTCACTCTGCAATAGAAAAGAAAGGGCAAGAACAGGAGGGTACTTCCAAAAGTTCATGAACAAATAATATTAAAAGCTTATTTAGGTGTGAAAATATTTCAAATCCATGCAGTTTTTCATAATGCATAGTTTCTGTGAACATTATGAAGACCCCTCAGCTTCATGGATTTCAAAAATTATTACATCAAAGTAAATTTATTGGGGCTGGAGTATGATGTAGTGGGTTAAGCCACCACCTGAGATGCCAACATCCCATATGAGCATCAGTTTGAGTCCTAGCTGCTCCACTTCCTATCCAACTCCATGCTAATGTACCTATGAAGGCAGCAGATGATGGCCAAGTACTTAGGCTCCTGTAACCTACATGGGAGACCCAGGTAGAGTTCCAGGCTCCCGGTCTCAGCCTGGCCCAGCCCTAGTCGTGGCAGCCATGTGGGGAGTGAATCAGCAGAAGAAAGATGCCACACACCCTCTCTCTCTCTAACTCTGCCTGTCAAATAAGTAAATACATCTTTTGAAAAATAAAATAAACATCTTTTAATTTCCTTTTCCATGAAGTTTTGCAGCTCCTTGTCCATACAGTGGCTTGGATGAACCTCCACAGAATTATGCTGAGTGAAGAAAGGCAATCCCCAGAGATGACGTAGCATATTATCCCATTCACAGAACATGATGGGAATGACAAAATTACTAAGATGGGAAACAGAGTAGCGACTGGCAGGACGTGGAGGAGAGAGAGTGGTGAAAATGGCCAAAAAAAAGTGGTTGGGGCAGCCTGGGAGTTGAGCATTTTTGTAGCTTGAGAGTGGCAGTGGATACACAGATCACTCCACGTGATAAAGCGACGTAGCACTAAATGCATCCACACACACACGCAGAGATTTGTTTACAAAAACTGGTGAGGCACGTATAAGCTCAGTGGATATACTCCAGTCAGTTTCCTTGTTGTGATGCGATCCTACAATTAGGCAAGATCCTACCCTTGGAGAGAACCAGGACAAGGATTCAAGGGACAAGCTGTACTATTTCTTGCAGATGCACATGACTCTGTGATCATTTCCAAAGGAGAACTTTTAAAAATACGGATTGTCTGGCCTCTTCTTTGGTCTTGACTTCACAGTTCTGGAGTGGACCCCACACTGAGTTTTTCCTAAGCACTGCAAGCGATTCTGGAGCTTGGACAAGCCCTGGAAACATGGCTGCAACTCACCTGGTTCATGGGCTTAGAATTTCTGGCAGGACTATTCAACATGACTGGCTTCTGACGTAACGATTCTTCACGGGGCCACTTGTACTAAATAAACATGTGTGTCAGCTGCATCCTAATAAAAGGCAAGTGTGGCTGCAGTGTCCGACTGCCCAGACCCAGTAAAAGCGGAAAGCAGTCATTTCTTTAACCAACAGGCTTCCTCGCCCCAGAACCTTAGAAATGACACTCTTTTATGGACTCATTGTTATGCTGCATTGTGGCGGATAGTAAAAAGTTTCAATATGTTTCCTTGAGCTATACTTCTGGCTGAATGTAACCAGGCGACCCTCAACCACCTGCACCCTGGGCGCTGCCAGGGAAGTGTGTCTGCAAAACACCACTCTTGAGTTCTGGCTTTTAGGAGCCGTGCTCACGCTGCCCTACCAAGATCGATGCTGCAAAGGCGCTCCTGTAATAGTCAGACGTCCACACACTGTATTCCGTGAGGGTTCAAACCTCAAGGACCACATTAAGTCTGTTGGTAGGAATGTGAGGCTGAAGATGGGGGTGCTGAAGGAAGTCCCACGGGGCTGACAGAGCTGTTCTCAGAGCCGCAGCACAGCCCTGACTCCCGCCCCAGCCCTCACTGCTCTGTCTGTTTACTCCCTTCCAGGTCTCAGTACCCTGCATCCCAGGGAGATGCTCACTGCTGCTATCGCAGGAGTATATGAGCATGCCAGACAGTGCCTGCGTGGGAAAGCAATCCCAGTGTAAACCCGGAGTGGGTCTGCGAAGGGAGGCCCTGTGAGCCCAGCCTCCAGCCTTGTAGAGAGCAGAAGCCCGTCTGTCAGCCTGACCTCACTCACGCACTGAAAGCAGTGACGTGCCTTCAGACTCTCCCCAGGAACTCCACTCAGACTCCTTCCTCAAAGCATTTTGTACTTATGGTCATTAATCTTTTGTGCTATGACATGAAAGCAGGCTCACGTACTTCGATATTGTCTTTTGTTTTATTTTTTACAGTTGCTTGTGAAGCAAGGTTAAATAAGCCTGTATGTGTGGCTGCAAGAATTGATTGAAGTTGTACCAAAATTAATTTTAAGAAGACAGTGCCAACAGACTTGACAACTGACAACCTCATCTGCATAGAACAAACTGACAGTCACTTGCCATTCATGCATTTTAATGGGTGTACTTACAATTTTAGAGGCAGCAAAATAGAGAAATTAAAGCCCATTCATGGACTTCTTAATGAGTATGCTACTTTAGGATATGAGCTTTTAGGAGCTTACATTAAAAAAAAAAAAAAAAAAAACCCTGTATTTCTTTTAAGCTGATGGACTCTCTCAACTTCTTAAATCAAAAGTTTAATCTAGGAAAAAATAACCTTACTTAAAAGTAAAGTAAAAGTAAAGTGCTAAAGCATCTAAATTCCGTCAAAATTTTAAAAATTAATGAAAACTCCTGAAGAAATGTATTAAAGAAAACAATGTTTTCTCTGCACACAGGGATCTAAGATGTTCTGTCTGTGCCCCTTATGCGTTAGCCAGCAGCAAAGGAGAGGGTCCTGTGAGACCACGTGCCAGCACTGCAGGCAAAGGAGGCCTACGCTGTCACCCCCTAGTGACAGCTGGCAGTGCTGAGTGCCCGTGAGTTACACAGTATAGCTTTGATGCAGCTTCTTCTGCGAAATTTAGCTAAGTGGGTCCAATGATTACAACGAGCAGTGTGTCCGCTTCCATGGAGGGAACCAAGTCTTCCAACGGAACGGCTCTAGTGCCCCTCATGCAAGCACCCACTGCTTCCAGCAAAGGGTCACTGATTCAGAACAAATAAATCAATCAGCCTCGTAATTATATTTGGGTCATTTTATTTTAAGCCATGAAATCAGAAGCTCTGCTCACATTAGCACTCGGATGGGGTCCCCAGCCACAGGGATGTCCTCAGTTCACAGCCTGGCAGAGTTTTCATTCTAGACATACAAGTTTCGTCCTCGTCTTGTTCCCTCTGCACAGCCGACTCCCACGGCGCCTCCCAGAGCACTGGGAGGTCTCACGTGGAGGAATGTACAAAGGAAACAAGTCCCTGGCTTGTCGGTCTCCACTGTCCCTCAAGGAGCCCATTCAGGAAGAGACTCCTGAGTCCCATCCTGTGTGTGGTGAGGAGTGGCTGGTGCGTGGTCAGATGCCAGGGGATGACGTCACCCGACTGTGTCTGCATGGATTCTTTGAGCCTGTGTGACACACAGCAGATGAAGTCATCAGAACCCTCTGGGAACAGAGCAAGCTGGAGCTGAGATAAAGGAACTCCTGGAAGAAGACGGGAGACAGGAAGATGGAGGAGAAGGGCAGAGAGGACTCGGCTTTCTCTCGACCTGTGACCTGGTGCCGGCCCTGCCACCCTCAGCAGAGTGGGGACTGTCAGCCCCATCACTGGGAGACCTGCCAGCTCCCTGTTCTTCAAAGGAGGGTACAAGAAAAATCAAGGATGGAAGAAGGACACAGTCTGCACATATATTTTAAAAGCATATTCATTTTAACACCACTTAGCCATTGCTGTAGCATGTTTTAAAAAGAGAAATGCTGTTTTTCTCACAAGGCTTTACTCCTGGAAATATTTCCCATATTGCTCAAAAGACAAATATTTGCTTAATTCAGGCTTTATAAGTCAGAAATAGAATAGCTAACAATAGTGAAATAATAATGAAAATTATGTATATATTGATATGTACATAAGAGCTGACAAAAAGTGGATTCTTTATGACAGGTATTTGGCATAGTGGCTAAGATGCTACCCAGGATGACCACATCCCATATAAGCGTGCCTGTGTTCACTTCTTATCACGGCTCTGGATTCCAGCTTGATGCTAATGTGCACCTTGGGAGGAAGCAGGTAGTGTCTCAGCTCCCGGCTTTAGCCACACCCAGCCAGGGTTCCAGCATCTGGGCAATGTGCCAGCAGATGGGAGCCCGGGCTTGCTCACTCACTCTTTCTCTCTCTCTACCTTTCAAATAAATAAAAATTTCAAAAACAATAGATCTATTAATTTTGCATGGGGTATAATTTTACCCTTAAATAAAAACTACGGTGTATATAATTAATAGTGAGGGAATCTTACACAATCACAGGGCAGTCACCCACTTGAGTAACTTCACACAGACAAAGCACTTTCTCCTATCCTACCCTCTGTAGTCCAGATTTTGCAGTTAACTCAATAATGTCCCTTATAGCATCCGTTCAGCCCAGGAAGGGTCGGGTGCTGCATTTAGTTGGCGTGTATCTCTGTTCTGTTCTCCAGAACATTTCCTCAGGGTCTTTCCTTTACGAACTTGATGTTTGTGAGGAAAACGGTGCCTTCTTCCCTTTTCTGGAACAGGCTCCTTGAGCTGGCCTTGTCTGAGGTTCGGCATGGTGCAGGAAATGGGTCCTCATCTGTGTGAGCATCTTCTCAGAGAACCTCGCCGGGAGAGGTGCAGCACCTGCCTGCCCTCACCAGAGATGTGCATTTTCATCAGTCCATCAAGGAGCTGGTCAATTTCACTATACGATTATTTTTGAAACAGATAGGTTGCTCTTCCTAAAAATGTCCCCCCAGACTTCTCATTCATTGATGATTTTTGTCTCTTTGAATTTTCATTTCAAGGGATATAAAAAACCAATATTGCAACATCAGCACTATCTCGCCATTTACCACATGGCATTAGTCTGAGGACAACCCACTTCTTCCTCTGTCTGTGTTTATTTACTCACTTGCTTATCTACTTCTGAAATGCACTTGTGATTTTTTTGCTCAAATTTGCATAAGATTCTGAAATAAATATCTGTGTATATATTTATCTTTGTGCTTTAGACTTTATAAATTACATGTGTACATGTGTGCATCTATCTGCATAAATTGTGTATGCATACACGTGTGCCTGTGTGCGTCAATTTAAAGAACACAAAGAAATACATAACATGAAGCTAAGACCAATATCTTAAAGAAAAAAAAAAATTACTAAAAGACCCCCAGGTCTTATAAATAAATGCCATTCCACTCACTTTGAATATAAAAAAAAGTTTAGATTATTATCAACTGTCAACCTAGGCAGCTCCTACTCTGCTCAAAATATGTAGAATGATGGTTAAAATTAAATGACCACCCGGCCATCTCCCACCAAGGAAGATGCTGCAGGGAAGATATTAAAATCCCCGTAATTATTATCTAACATTTATTCGGCACCATAAATGTACACAGAGAAGTGTGATAAATAAAGCTCTGCCTGCCCAATAACGCCGTCTGCCCCAAGTGGCTGGAGCCATGAGGATGGAGTGTGCCTCACGGGGCACTGCTGCACACCACGGGGAAATGCCTTTCTGAGTGCCGGGGTTGCATTTATGGCATCTCTAGGAGACTATATCTGGATTTTGCCTCTTGTAAATTAGTTCTCAATATGTTTGTCAAAATAACATATGTGTACAAAAGGAATAAACCCGCACAGCCTAGGGAGAAAGGTGACCTCTGCATAAAGTAACCCTCAGAAGTTAGAGGTCACCAGCTGACCCATTGACCCTGTCCTGTGCTGATGAACAAACACTGTTGATTTCCGCACCCAGAGGCACAGAGATTAAACCCCTGCTCGCCCTGCACTTAATGGTGACAAACGGAACATCAGGAGCTGGACACACCAACGATGAGCAAGCTCAGGTAAGTGTGTGGATGTCCCTGTGTCGCCCCCAAACACCTCGCTAGCTCTTCCTCATTCTCTGTGTCAAAACTGGCTCTCCATGAGTATCTCAAGTGAGTCATGGCTGCTTCATTTGGAAAACAACACATTCATCAGCCTTTGGGCATCTTTTCCTGAACTTCACCCCAAAATTTTCTGATGGATTTCCACCAAGTAACAAAAGGCCTTTAATAGTCTTTCAGTGTTATCTGTTTTCAGCAAAAATGGGTAAATTTATAAAAATAGAAAAAAACGCCAGTGCAGCTGCTCACTAGGCTAATCCTCCGCCTTGCAGCACTGGCACACTGGGTTCTAGTCCCGGTCGGGGCGCCAGATTCTGTCCCGGTTGCCCCTCTTCCAGGCTAGCTCTCTGCTGTGGCCAGGGAGTGCAGTGGAGGATGGCCCAAGTGCTTGGGCCCTGCACCCCATGGGAGACCAGGAAAAGCACCTGGCTCCTGCCATCGGATCAGCGCAGTGCGCTGGTCGCAGCGCACCAGCCGCGGCGGCCATTGGAGGGTGAACCAACGGCAAAGGAAGACCTTTCTCTCTGTCTCTCTCTCTCCCTGTCCACTCTGCCTGTCAAAAAAAAAAAAAAATAGAAAAAAACTATTACATACATATCTCATTTCTCTCATCTATTCCAATATTTGAAATAAGGTGAGCCCACAAGGCAGGGTCTTTCTCCATTCTTGTCTTCCACCAAGGAAACTCTTTTTGTTGTAAAATTGGTCAGTGTTCTAGAACTTTTTCCAGAGCATCTATTGCCTAGATTCTTTAAAACTGACACGTAGAATTGCTTGTATTTATCAACTAAAACGTGATGCTTTGGAAGTATGTGTGCGTTGTGAAACTGCTCAGTCTGCCTGAGAAACGTGCGTTACCTCTCACTGCTGCGATGCGTGTAGTGATACCCTTTGCATCCACTCTCTTCATGTTTCCAGAATGTAATACATTGTTCACGTTGGTCATCCTGTCATGCCATATTCCTTCTATTGCACCGAAATTTTGGATCTCTGGCAAACAGCTCCGGAACCACCCATAACCACCCAGGCATTGTTCTATTCTCTGTTTCCATGAGATCAACTTTTCTAGATTCCACAGGGAAGTGAGAGCATGCTGGGTTATCTTCCTGTGTCTGGCTTACTTCACTTACCATAGTGTCCTCTGGGTTCACCCATGTTTTCACACACAACAACGTTTCTTATTTTTGAGATAGAATAGTATCCCATTGTGTCTATGCCAAATTTCTTTATACATTCATCCTTTAATGGACACTTACGCTGACCCCATAACTTAGTTATTGTGAATAATGCTGCGATCAACAAGATAGTCAGATAACTATTGACAGCCAGTCTCGTTTCTTTAAAATATACACCCAACAGTGATGTTGCTGGAACATATGGTCATTCCACTTTTAATTTTCAAATTGCCTCCAGGCTGTTTTCCATAATGGCTGTACCAGTTTACATTCTCATCTATGGTGTGTTCTCCACATCCTCACTGAACCTGTTAGCTTTTATTTTTTTCATAAAAGCCCAACTCACTACATTTTCTATTTACATTTTTTTCTGATGATTGATTATTTTTTAATGTAGCCATTGGTCACTTTTTTAATGCATCACATAGTCTTTGGAAAAATATCTGTGCAGGTTCTTTGTCAACATTTCCAGCAGGTTGTTTCTTGTTTATGTTGTTCTGTTTGCTCTTGAGTTGTTTGACATTCTTACTTACTCCGGATATTCACCCCTTATCAGATGCATAGTTTTCACATATTTTCCTCCATTCTGAAGGTTGTCTCTTCACTCTATCAGTTGTTTCTTTGCGGAAGATCTTTAGTTTAAGGCAATCCCATCTGTCTAGATTTACTTCTGTCGTCTGTACTTTGGGAGGCATAGCCAAAAAAACTATTGTCCAGATCAACATCATGGGGCTTATCCCTAGGTTTTTCTCTGGAAGTTTCATAGTTTCTGTGCTTACATTTAAATCTTTAATTCACTTACGGTTTATTTGTGTATGTGGTATGAGATGAGGATCCAATTTCCTTCTTCTCCAGGTGAACATCCAGTTTTCCCAACACCACACGTTGAAAAGTCTGTCCTTTCCCCATTGCGTATTCTTGGCACTTTTGTCACAAATCAGTTGGCTGTAAATGTGTGGATTTATTTCTGGGATCTCAATTCTGTCCCACTTGCCCAGGTGTCTATTTTATGCCAGCATCATGCTGTTTTAATTACTACAACTTTATTATTGTATTTTGAAGTCAGATAGTATGATGCTTCCTGTCTTGTTCTTTTTGCCCAAGACTGCCTTAGCTATTTGAAGTCTTTTATTATTGCACTCAAGTTTTAGAATTTTCCCCTTTGTCTGTGATGTCTGCTGCCTTTAGTATATCCTGTTTCGTCAAGCAGCATCACTCAATGCTTAGTGGAAGCTCTTAGAAAAATGCTTAAAATTACAATGTCTACATGGAAGTTTGAAAAGCATGACCTATATACATTTATAGAACAAAATCTGGGGAAGAATAGCAAAATAAAGGCTGTATTCACCTCTCACGCAGAAACACACAGCCCAATCCTTTAAGAACTATTATTATAGAGCATCTTTTCTTGAATTCTAGAGTTCAAGGTTCTTAAAATCATTTTTAGAAAATGTAAGTGTATATCGGGAATATAAAATATTTAATAACTGGATAACATGTAGGGTATATCAAATTATAGTCCTTACATAATAAAACATATGGGGGCTGGCACTGCAGTGCAGAGGGTTAACCTAGCACATGCAATGCCAGCAACGCATATGGGAGTGCTGGTTACAGTCCCAGCTTCTCTGCTTCTGTTCCAACTCCCTGCTAATGGGACTGTGAAAGCAGTAGAAGGGGGTACAAGAACTCGGGCCCCTGACACCCGTGTGGGAGACCCAGATGAAGCTCCGGCTTCAGCCAGACCCAGCCCTATTCATTGAGTCCAGTTGGGGAGTAAACCAGCAGATGGAAGATGTATTTCTTTTCTCCAGCCCTGTAGTGTTGACTTTCAAATAGGTAAATAAATCTTTTTTTAAAAAGTTATATTATACCTCCACAAGTGACCCCAACTTTCCTTATTGAAGCAATTAAAATGATAAAAGATAGACAATGATGATGATGATGATGACAGAAATGTGGGATTAAAAATTTCATGTAAAATGGAATTAAAAATATTTATTTTTGCCAAAAAATTTAAAACTCATAGATGGTTTTTTCATAATTTGCATTCACCATGACCTGTCAGAAATGCCTGCTACAGCTCCACATGAGCTGCAGCTCAGAGTTCTATGGGACAACAGGCAGTTGTCAGAGTGGATCCAAATCCTCCACACTGAGGACTTTTGGGCATGAAAATATTCCCACAGGAAGTCCAAGGAGATGAGTGATCAGCATTTAATAGCATATAGAAAGCTCACAGGAGTAAAACCACAAAGGAGAAATGGCTAAAGCAGAGGGCAGCAAACCTCACAGAAGGAATTGTCAGAAGACAGATTTATTATACCTCGTATGCTCAAACAAAGACAAGTCTGAAAACATAGGAAAGCAGTGTGTTTATTTTAAAGCATGAACACTGGAATAAGAGTGAAAAAATATTTTTTCTTCTACAGCTTACATTAAAAATAAGTTACCATGCTAAATAGCACATTGGAGAAAGTTGAGAAAAGAATTAGTGAATTGGCAGATAGAGCTGAAGAAATCACGCAGAATGTAACACAGAAGAAAGAGATAGGGAATGCGAGAGATTGTTCCTCAAAAAGTAAAATATGTGAACATTTGTATAACTAGAGTCACAGAAGGAGAATACGTCAATAAAGCATCAGAATCAACAAGAGATATTGACAATGGCTGAAAGTGTCGAAAGTTGTTCAAATGCAGCTTGGACCCCTGCACCCATGTGGAAGACCTGGAAGAAGCTCTTGGCTCCTGACTTCAGATCGGGCAGCTCTGGCTGTTGCTGCCTATTGGGGAGTGAACCAGCAGACGGAAGTCCTTGCTCTCTCTCTCTGCCTCTCCTTCTCTTTCAAATAAATAAATAATTCTTTTTTAAAAAATTACATGTGAAACCAGGATAAAAATCAAGTTGTCATTATTTTAGAAAATATGATCACTTAAAAAGAAATCTTAAGTAATATATAGTTGTTTCATAAATTAAAAAATTTGGCCAAATTGCCAATAAAATCAATATACAATATTGAGTTGCATTTCTATTTCTGTCTCTCTTTTTTTTTTTTTTTTTTTTTTGACAGGCAGAGTTAGACAGTGAGAGAGAGAGACAGATCGAAAGGTCTTCCTTCCGTTGGTTCACCCTGCCCCGCAAATGGCTGCTACAGCTGCCCAGCTGTGGCTGACGCGCTGTGCCGATCCGAAGCCAGGAGCCAGGTGCTTCCTCCTGGTCTCCCATGCAGGTGCAGGGCCGAAGCACTTGGGCCATCTTCCACTGCCTTCCCGGGCCACAGCAGAGAGCTGGAATGGAAGAGGAGCAACCAGGACAGAATCTGACACCCCAACCAGGACTAGAACCCAGGGTGCTGGTGCCGCAGATGGAGGATTAGCCAAGTGAGCCACAGTGCCGGCTGTCTATTTCTCTTTTTTTAAAGATTTATTTTTATTTACTTGAAAAACAGTTTCAAAGAGAGGAGGAGAAACAGAGAAAGAAAAAAAGATCTTCCATCTGCGGGTTCACTCCCCAAATGATTGCAATGACCAGGGCTGGACTGGGCCAAATCTAGGAGCTGGGAGCTTCATCTGGGTCTCCCACATGGGTGCAGGGGCCCAAGGATTTGAGCCATCCTCTGCTACTTTCCTAGGCACATTATCACGGAGCTGGATTGGAAGTGGAACAGCAAGGTCTCAAATCAGCACCCACATGGGATGCAGGTGTCTCGGGCAGAGGCTTAACCTGCTACACCACAGTGCCAGCCCCTACATTTCCATTTCATAGCAAGTTATTCAATAATCAAAAATAAGATATCATTTAAAATTTAAAAAGTATATAAGATCTTAGAATGAAGCCAAAATAAAAAATGTAAGCATTATGTGATGACATCTTGCCAAAGATGAGCAAGACATTTAAAAGCAGGTATTAAACAAGACTTAAATAACATGATAGATACACCAAATTCTTTATAGGAATTCAATATTGAACACACATCAGTTCTGACAAATTGATCCATAGACTCACCATACTGCCAATAAATTTTCCAGTAATTTTTTCATAAGCTTCAAAGGTCATCTCTAAAGTTTAGAAGAAAGGATAGCTAGGCAAAGATGTCCAAGGCCCTCTTGAGAAACAAGGTGAAATTAATTGCCTACTGGTATGAAGGCGCCTTATAAAGTCATGGTAATTAAGTTATAAAAACTAAGTCATGGAAGCCACAGTGTATTGCAGAACAGTAATAATTAAAACAGTGTGGCATTTTATAAAGGTAAGTGTATTGAGAGTCCAGGAACAGATCCACATTCATAAAAACAACTTATGAAGGAGTGTGTGTAGCAGATCAATTAGAAATTATGAATACAATAACTATCTATTAGTGTTGACAAATAATAAAATTTCTAACTAAATCTTTAGAGAAAAATGTAAGTACATCCAAAAAATGAGTAATTTTAACCACATTAAAATGAAAAGATTTCTATTAGTTTAAAGAGAGAATAAGGTGAAATAGCAAACCATCAACAAAGAAAAGGTATTTTCAATGCTTAAAATGAATGATTAATAACATATACTAATATGCAGAAAAGAAAATGTTTACAATCAAGAAAAAGACAAACAATCCAATGGAAAAATTTGTCCAAAAAAGACATGATAGCATGTATTTACAAAAGTGGAAAACATGAATGGGCCACAAATATCTGAAATGATCTCAGTCATCTAAGAGTCAAAGGGAGCACATAAACAAGTCTAGTATCTGCTAACACCAACCGATAGAATAAATAAAGGGGAGAGTGATCCAACATGGGAAGTGAGATACTCAGCAGACTCATAGAATGGCGGATGTCCTAAATAGCACTCTGGCCTCAGAATCAGCCCTAAAGGCACTCGGATCTGGCTGAAAAGCCCATGAGAGTATTTCAGGCATGGAAAGCCAAGACACTCTGGCAAAAAGATCTCTGTGAGTGAGATCCCAGTGGAAAGAACAGGTCTTCAAAGAGGGAGGTGCCTTTCTCTGAAGGGAGGAGAGAACCTCCACTTTGACTATGACCGTGTCTAAACAAGATAAGAGTCGGAGAACTCAAGGGGCTTCCATAGCCTTGGAAACTCATAACTGGTGCATAGGGAGATTACTGATGCCATAAACAGGAGTGTCAATTGGTAAAGTCAACAACAGGAGTCACTGTGCACTTACTCCTCATGTAGGATCTCTGTCCTTAACGTGCTGTACACTGAGGCTTAATGCTATAACGAGTACTCAAACAGTATATTTCACTTTGTGTTTCTATGGGGGTGCAAACGACTGAAATCTTTACTTAATGTACACTAAACTGATCTTCTGTAAAAAAAAAAAAAAAAAAGAAAGAAAGAAATTATCAATTCCCAACTTGACTCTCACTGGGATTAAACATGACAATAGGTCTGATCTGATTTCATCATCATTTAAAAAAAATCATCTATTATTTTTCACGTTATGTTTCTGTGTGGGAGCAAACTGTTGAAATACTTACTTAAGGTATACTAAGCTGATCTTCTGTATATTAAGATAATCAAAAATGAATCTTGAGGTGAATGGAAGGGGAGAGGGAGTGGGAAAGGGGAGGGTTGTGGGTGGGAGGGACGGTATGGGGGGGAAGCCATTGTAACACATGAGTCGTACTTTGGAAATTTATATTCATTAAATAAAAGATTAAAAAAAAGTTAAAAAAAATAAATAAATAAGATGAGAATTAACTTCACCATTTAAAATATATTTCACTACCACCACATTGGCAAAATAAAATTCCAATAGTGTCATGTATGGTGGAAATGTGGAACAATAGGAATGCTTACATGTGAGTGAGAGTGTAAATTACTGTAGACATTTTGCTATAATTTGGTATTTCCTTGTAAAGCTGAATGTGAGAATTCCTTAGGACTAAGTGAGCCTCAGAGAAACTATTGTTTGTGCAGACTAGGAGGGATATATTAATGTTATTACAACACTACTTGTAATCGGAATACCTACCCACACAGGAATTAATTGAGCAATTGCAAAATATCTTTTCCATGGAGTGCTACAAAGTAGTGAATATAAAGTACCGAACCCATAATCTAGAGCTCTATCCACCACTGTGTATACATGATAGTAGCAAAAGAATAGTTAGCATGAAACTTGGCAAATGGGGTACCTCTAGATAGATGTACAGTCAGGAAGAGAAACAGGTGGAATGTTAATAATAATGATCTGCTTTTTAAAACCAGATGCTCACTTAGTACAAGAATATCTTAAACCCCGCATAATCTATCTATGGCACCTTTGTACCCCACAGAAGAAATCCACTCTATCAGAAAATACCTTTTCTTCCAGGTGATCAGCAATGTGCAGAGTCAGTTTTGTCTTCTGTGGGTTTCTGTTTAATTGCATGCCTTCCCCCAGCATTCCAAAATAACATATGGATCTCAGCACATGTGAACAGATTAAATACAAATGAAAATATCCATCCTGATGTCTACCTTTGGCATTTATGTCTTTGCAGAGCATATACTGCAATAAAGTTTTATATGGCATGAGAGTAAATCCTGGATTCTAATTGTAGGAAGCCCTGTTAGAAGCACGGTAGGCAACTAGAGAGAGGCGTGGCGTGTGAGCATCTTTGCAAGAAATGTGGGAGTTTGAGAGATCTGATGACAAGAGGTCAGTGCTGCTGTGGGAATTTGACTGATGAAACTGGAAAATGGCTGAAATCTCAGTTTTACAAACTCAAAAGCATGGATTCCCAAATGTCCATCTAAAAAGATGAATAAGGTAAAAGTATGAACATACAAGGGGTAGTTTATATAAAACACCTAAAATGAAGATATATTCTGTTTACTTTATGGAAGAATGTGATTCCTAGGAATACATGTGCTGTTCATAGAAATTAAAAATAAATTACAACCAATTAACAAGACTGCATTTTAACCAGCCACTACAATACTTCCTTTGTCATCAATTTGTACCATGTATCAACAATTTTAGCATATGACAGCGGTCTCTAAAACAAACCAAGAATTTTACAAGTCACATCAAATAGCACTAATATTAATTCTGCAAAATATCTTGCTTGCAAATTTAGCTATGTTCTCCCAAAGCAAGTGGCATAATGCAGTTACAAGCTGTATTAGAAAGAGATTTTCTCCAAATGACCACTTTCGGTTTCATGCCCACAACTAAATAATCCTGAGATGCTTGCATGGGATTATTTGGAAAATGGTAATTATGACAATTATCCTATTTCCTGAGGGACTGATAATCTAAAAATCAAACACACTGAAATACAAACTTGTGACCATTTTCTTTCCCTACCGGTGAGCTAAGTCAAGGAAGACACAAGCTGTCATTCAATAAAGTAAACAAGATAAGCAAACATACACAGGCATGTGGTGGGCACTCAACAATAATCCCACGGAGAGGTCTGGGCCGCCAAGCACAGTTTCTGACTTTTCTGAAGCAAAGAATCCACCAGGAGATTTGGATTAAATCGGATCTTATCCTGAGAACAATAATCTTGCTCCCAGTTTCAACTTAACAACACAGCACTGCCCAAGTACGCTTTCAGGTTTGCTCAGACTAAAGCAAAAGCAGGGGGGAGTGGTGTGATTTCTTTTTTTTTTTTTTTTTTTTTTTAATTTTTAACCATGAAATCAAACTAAAGTCTCTATGTTAATCACCTCAGGAGCCAGAGCTGCTGGTGCCTCCTCTCCAAAACCATGTCCAGTTAAACTGCAAAATAAGAAGTCTCTGTGGCCACAGACCAAACAGACCAACCCAAGCCTCTGCAATGCAGCAAACTGAAGATTACTCTGAGATCAACTCACAGGACCAGCAGTGAGTATCAGCTGACTGAGCAAGGGAAAGGATATTGTAAAAGCAGTTCATTAGGGGTGGGCAATGAGCAGGTAACAAGGAGAGAGAGGACCCCCTACCCTTGATGAAGGCAGGCAGGGAGGGGAATTGAAGAGTGGCCTGGAGTTTTTCTTGTTGCAGGCAAACCTCATTGGACTATGGCATGGGAGCCACAGAGAAAGCAAAACTGTGCAGGAAGGCGCCAGTGTCTGGAGCAGGCAGCATCCAGGAGATGCCTGACAGGCTGAGTGAAGGTACAGGAGGTGCAAAAGCAGCCAGGAGAGACTCTGAGAGTGGCAAGCATCAGCAAGGGTCACCAGCCAGGTCCACCATGCTCAGGAAAGTGACCATCTGGGCATCAAGCCAGTGTGGCTGCAGGTGGGCTGGGTAACGGTGTGAATAAGTTGATGGGAAGTACGGGTCATCACTGAGGGCTCAGCAACACTGAGGGTGCTTCCTGGTGCAAGACTTCTGGAAAGGAAGGTGGTGAGATTCCATGTGTTACTAAACCAGGCCTAAGAAAGGATGTGTAGACTCCGCCTTCTATTCCCAGTAGATGAATTCACTCTAAGGTATCAAATGTTACCTTACAAGCTCCAGGTAAGGATGACATAAGATGGATTTTAAAGCTATCAGGTTTTCAAAGATTGATTGCCACTTCTTGTATCCATGATAATCTTTCCTTTCTGGAATTATACATTTTCATAACTTTCAAAGAAAGAGGAGGGGCTGGTGTTGTGGTACAGCAGGTTAAGCCACTGCCTGTGACACTAGTGACTCAAAGGAGCACCGGTTCAAGTCCCAGCTGCTCCACTCCAATCCAACTCCTTGCTAATGCGCCTGGGAAAGCAGTGTAAAATGGCCCAAGTCCTTAGGCTATTGCACCCATATGGGAGACCTGGATGGAGTTCCAGGCTTCTGGTTTTGGCCTGGCCTGGCCCTGACCTCCCAGCTCTTGCAGCCATCAGGGGAGAGAACCATCAGATGGGAGGTCTCCCACCTTCCCTCCCCCAATTCCAGGCATATAACATGGCTTCATAAAACATATTTAATTCAATGGAACTGAATAACTTCAAAATACATAACTCACACCCTTTTTTTCTCAACTCAATTTACTGTGTGACAATTTTTTTAAACTTTAAATTTGTCATTCATTGTCAACTCAACATTTGCAGGTTCTAAACTGAATAGAGCAATGTGATCTCCCTAGCTCGCTCCTGTTCCCGAATTTCCCTCTTTTAAAGGCAGCATCAGTCTGTATCTAAAATTTGACATTATGTTTCTACTTAATTCCAGTTATAATCTTTCTTCATCTCTGCCTCTCTTTCTCTCTCCCCTCACCAAATAAAAGGAAAATAATTAAAAAGGAAAGACATCTGTATTTCTAAAAGCTTGTCTTCATTTCTCTGCACCAATTAGAGCATCCTAGCTGTTCTCTTCAGTTAAAAAGAATCATTGAGTTCTTACTGTATATGGTGTTCTAAGCCCTTTGCATGATTATCTTAGTGCTCATCACGCCCATTATCTCCACTTTCTAGTTGAGTTTCCATACTACCAAAGAAGACTATTATTAAAACTCAACTTGCAGTATCTTGAATGAAAAAATGCATATCTTTTTGCTGTTGTTGCTTTCTATTGAAAGGATAGTAATGTCTCCTAAGAAGAGCTACACAAACCAAGGCAGGCCGAGATCTACTACCTTGGAATCTGAGATCAAGGGCTCAATATTTATTCTATCCCAGCTTATCTCATCCCTACTTCTGCAACCACAGTCTTAGTTCTCCTTGCTCCAGAGGAGCTGTCTCCTTAGGAAAAGGAAAGTGGCCATCAGTCACAAGCTGACAGGCCACAGCTTAGCAAGCACGGAAGAAAGGGGAAATGGGAGTTTAGGTCTCTTAACAAGAATGTCAGGAAAATGTGACTGAGGTTCAGCTTGTCACATGATAATTGCCACATGACAGTTCCTAATCTAATTACCATGATAAGAGATAAGACAAAATGAGGGGATTAGGATTGAAACAGAAATACATAGATACGATGGTGGGGTGGTGGTGGATGATTCCCGCATTGAAAGGGGATGACGAGATCAGAGGGATCCCATATGGACCACCAGTAACTTTATCCAATTAGCTTCACCATTTTACTCCCACCACAACTCTTAACAATCTTTTGACTTTATTGTTGATAGGTTAAAGAGAGACGTTTGAAAGCATTCAGGGGCCAGCACTGTGGCATAGTGGGTAAAGCCAACGCCTGCAGTGCCAGCATCCCATCTGGGTGCTGGTTCAAGTCCCAGCTGCTCCATTTTTGATCCAGCTCTCTGCTATGGCCAGGGAAAGCAGTGGAGGATGGCCCCAGTCCTTGGGTCCCTGCACCTGTGTGGGAGACCCAAAGAGGCTCCTGGCTCTTGATCAGACAGCTCCAGCCATTGCAGCCAACTAGAGAGTGAGGCAGCGGAAGGAAGACCTCTCTCTCTCTCTCTCTCTCTCTCTCTGCCTCTCTGTAACTCTGCCTTTCAAATAAGTAAGTCTTTTAAAGAAAAAAGAAAAATATTTCATTACGAAATTCACTTTTGACACAGACTCTTTAAACCGTGTAACACCATATAACAAAAACATGCATGAAGGCATTCATTTAATACATTTTGTTATGCTCCAGAAAAGGAATCTTACCTGGAATTTTGACTTACTGGTGTAAAACAGCCAACACAAGTGCTTACAGTCTTAAGTCATAGCCCAGGTGATCTACTTCAACCCACACCTAGCAGGAATCAGTTCTAGTGTCTCTCTGACATTGAATGGAGCCTGTGTGTGAATGCATTCAGTGATTGGGAACTCCTTGCTTTGCAAAAATCAGACAGAATACAAAAGTGATCCCTTGTTGGACATTTATAATTATTAGAGACGTCATTCTTTTGATGGATCTAAATTTGCTTTCTCATTATCACTATTGATTGCTTTTTATTTTATAGAATAAATCTGCATCATCTCCCACAGGATGACATTTTGAATATTTAAAGTTATCTTGTACCCTCATTTTTTTCTCTTTTTTAGGCTAACTACCTCCATGGCAACATATAAACTTATGACTGATGATTAAGAAAGTATCTTTCTAGTCTTGATTCCGCTACACAAATTTTAAAAATACATCAACACTTAAAAGGTTGGTGCTTGTGATTTTCATTATTCATGAGCCACTCTGAAAGTCATGACATGCACTGATTTATAATTTCTGGAGGACAATTTTCTGTGAAGCCGGCTGCATAAGCACATCCTTTGGCTAATGAGTCCTTCTAGCTCCTGGCCACCATCTGCTTGGAAGAAAAAGCATAGATGTTGCATTACTTGAATACTACATTGTTTCAGGAGCTAGCCCTTGAAACTGCTAAATGTCTGTTCTATGTATAGTAAATATGTTTCAGTTTAAATTTGGCTCAGTAAAAGTTGGGACTTTGCTCATACCCCCAGTGCTTGTATTAGTTCACACATCACATCAACTCTGGGAAAGTAATTACCCTTCCTTAGGCCAATACAACTTGATAAATTGTAAAAGCCTTCCAGTGGCAGTCTTCCCATCACCTAGTTGCAGCAATAAATCAACTAGGCAATCCCTTCCGAGAGTCACTTCATTACTGAATGTGTACTGAAGAATGGACTTTCTACATTAGCATCGCTGACTTAGGAAGGAATGGACATTTTGGTAACATGGAAATTGTGACCTTGATGTAACACTGCTTCCGTGGATGTATAATTGGCATTTAAGAGTAATAATTTAATAATTTTGGGCAACATATTTGGATCTGTTTTATTCCAATGTGCATTTGTTTTCAGCCTTGGTGCCTACAAGCAGAAGCAAGACTTCATGTTTGACATCTGTGTCCGAGTGGGAGGTGTTCCCTTCACACAGGGTTTAACAAAACCATTCCCCTGCATCCCCTCCGTCCTTCTCTGTGCATGGTCTCTGCCCTGGAACCCTGAGCTCCCTGACTTCTCTCCTTGCTTCTTGTGCTCAACAACCCTCAATGTGGTTTATCCTGAATGCCCTCTTCCGGGCTATAAACAAAACATCTGGCTTTGTGTCTAAGACACTGCATGATCCTCTCTACCATTGTCCCCAAGGTACCCTGAGCAGAGAGAGTTGAACTGGGAGAGAGGTGAAATGTCCATCTCATTGCACCATATCCGAGAGTGAATTCTGTCAACACGACTCATCACTGGTGAGAAAACCTTCATCGCACAGTGAAGGTGGTGCTACCTGGCTTCTCCACTGCGCTCTACTATTTTCCTTTTCTACTCGCTATTCACTAGGGGCCAGATACTAATTAAAACCAACACTCCAGGGATGAGGATTCAAGCCCAACATCCTAGAGGGAGGAGGAAATATAGATATGATTTTTGATTTTCTATAAAAATATTTGTACCTTTTCACCCAGTTATTTTTTATTTCATCATTTCTTTATATTGGTATGGATTAGTGAATATTTGTTTTATTTCGGGGGCATAGTCCAACATTTTTTAAAAACACTTATTTATTTAAGAGGCAGAGTTACAGACAGAGAAACGGGGAGACAGAGATAGAGGCCTTCGATCCACTGGTTCACTCTCCAAATGGCCATAAAGAACAGAGCTAGGCCAATCCAAAGCCAGGAGCCAGGAACTTCTTCTGGGTCTCTCATGTGGGTGCAGAGGACACTTCCTTCCCAGGCCATTAGCAGAGAGATGGATAGAAAGAGGAGTAGCTGGTACACAAACCAGCACCCCTATGGGATGCTCACACCACAGGGGGAGACTTAACTTACTATATCACAATGCTGAACCCATAATCCAACATTTTTAAAAGATTTTACTAGGCTGGCACCGTGGCTCACTAGGCTAATCCTCTGCCTGTGGCACCAGCACCCCAGGTTCTAGTCCCGGTTGGGGCACCGGATTCTGTCCCGGTTGCTCCTCTTCCAGTCCAGCTCTCTGCTGTGGCCTGGAAAGGCAGTGGAAGATGGCCCAAGTCCTTGGGCCCTGCACCCGCATGGGAGACCAGGAGGAAGCACCTGGCTCCTGGCTTCGGATTGGCACAGCACGCTGGCCATGGCGGACATTTTGGGGGGGTGAGTCAATGGAAGGAAGACCTTTCTCTCTGTCTCTCTCTCTCTCTCTCACTGTCTAAATCTGCCTGTCCAAAAAAAAAAAAAAAAAAGGTTTTACTAGTTTTGACTACTGGAATCTCTAAGTTGTTTTTAACCCAATTTAGTTATATTACCCGTGTTTTAGGTATTTTGCCATCATAGGTATCACAGCATATATGATCCCTGTCCACAACTTATCCTCTTACACTCTTAATGATGATGTTTTTGATGAAGAAAGACATTTAAATCTAACTAATTCTAGTTTATCAAACATTTTACAAAATGTAGTATCTGTTCAAAGTTTTTCAAGTCAGCAAATTAGCAATAGAGGGAAATTTCTGTAATCTAATAAGATATATTTGTGGAAAAATCTCTAAGTTTTCATAATGCTTATTACATTTTTAAAAAGATTTTTTATTTATGTATTTGGAAAGTAGAGTTACAGAAAGTGAGAGGGAGAGACAGAGAAAGAGGTTGTCTATCTGCTGATTCATTCTCCAAATGGCCACAACAGCTGGAGCTATGCCCATCTGAAGCCAGGAGCCAGGAGACAGGATCTAGGAGCCAGGAGCTTCTTCCAGGTCTCCCATGAGGGTGCAGGGGCCCAAGGACTTGAACCATCTTCTACTGCCTTCCCTAGCCATAGCAGAGAGCTGCATTGGAAGAGGAGCAGCCAGGGCGCCCATATGGGATGCCAGCATTGCAGGCAGAGGATTAACCTACTGTGTGCCACAGTGCTGGCCCCACTTATTACATTTCGAGTACTTTCTGCCAGAGTCACAAACAAGGAAAGGGCACCCATCATCCCCACAAATGCTGAATATTGTGCTGATGTCTTGGATGGAAGAAAAAGAAGGAAAAACCAGAAATTATCACAATTTGGAAAAAACAGATAAACTTAGCATTATTCACAAATGAGTTCATTAAGCTTATAGAAAAGCTGAAAGCTCAATGCATAATTTAATAAAAATAATAGCTATTAATATTTTTAAAAATCAATATAAAAATCAATTGTATTTTATATAGTAATACATATATAAGACTCAAAACTTTAAACATTTAAATAATTTACAATAGCAACAAAAATTAAATAATTAGAATAAAAATGTTCATGATATCAATACTGAATATTTTAAAGCAGAACTATGAGACTTGAAAGGTTATCTAACTAAATGGTGGGGCATGGCTGGCACCATGGCTCACTAGGCTAATCCTCTGCCTGCAGCGCCAGCACCCTGGGTTCTAGTCCTGGTTGGGGGGCTGGATTCTGTCCCGGTTGCTCCTCTTCCAGTCCAACTCTCTGCTGTGGCCTGGGAAGGCAGTGGAGGATGACCCAAGTGCTGCACCTGCATGGGAGACCAGGAGGAAGCACCTGGCTCCTGGCTTCAGATTGGTGCAGCACACTGGCTGTAGCGGCCACTTAGGGGGTGAACCAATGGAAGGAAGACCTTTGTCTCTCTCTCTCTCTCTCTCTCTCTCTCTCTCACTGTCTATAACTCTCTCTGTGCCTCTCTCTCTCTCACTGTCTAACTCTGCCTGGCCAAAAAAAAAAAAAAGTGGGGCATACCATGTTCATGGATTGAATCAATCAATATCAGCAAAAGATTTTAAAGTTTCAGTTAATAAAATAAAGTTCAGTGAATAAATACTGAATACCTAATGTACAACATATTGACTATATTGATAATGTATTGTATATTTGTAATTTCTAAAAATGTTGATCTTAATACTATCACACCATCATAAATGCATGATGAATATGCTAATGAGCTTGATTATGGTAATCATTTCACCAAAGTATACCTATATCAAAACATCAAGTTATATGTCTTGAATATATATAATTTTTATTTGTTCAGTTTAAGTAAAGTTGGAAACTTTTTTTAAAAGATTTATTTATTTATTTGAAAGAGTTAGAGACAGTAAAGGGGAGACTGAGAGAGAGGTCTTCCCTCTGCTGGCAAATGGCCTTAATAGCCAGGGCTGGGCCAGGCCAAAGTCAGGAGCAAGGAGCTAGGTCCCACTGTGGGTGCAGGGACCCAACCACTTGGGTCATCGTTGTCTGCTTTCCCAGGTGCATTAGAAGGAAGCTGAATCAGAAGTGGAGCAGCCAGGACTCGAGCTACCACCCACATGGGATTCCAGCATTTCAGGCAGCAGTTTAATGCACTACACCACAACACCAGCCTATGGAAACTTTTTTTTTAAAACATGCCCAAGGAGATGGCTACGTTAATACAAAATAACACATACATAATCAATTATATCAGATGTACAGGATAGGATTTATGGTAAGTAAATAATTACTATGCAAAAATGACACCTAAAAAAATCTTTGGAATTCTGAATCCAAAGACTCAGTGTAATCTTAATTGAATTTCAGAATACTTTCTTTGCAAAATTTGGCAAACTGATTTTAAAACTTATATGTAAGTTGGAAGGAGCCAGAATAACCTAGCCAATGGCAATGGAAAAGAAAGATGGACAACATAAAACTGTGACATCAACACACTGTGATATTAAGAAAAGAATAAACAGTGGGCCGGCATTGTGGTACAGCCAGTTAAGCTACCATCTACAATGCCAGCACCCCATATGAGCACTGGTTGGTGTCCTGGCTGCTCTGCTTTCACGCCAGCTCTCTGCTAAAGCACCTGGGGAAGTAGCAGAAGATGCCCAAGTTCTTGGAACCCTGCCATCTACATGGAAGACCTGGATGGAGTTCCTGGCTCCTGGCTTCAGCCTGGCTCTTTTCTGGCCATTGCAATCATTTGGAGAGTGAACCAGTGGGAGGAAGATCTCTCTCTCTCTCTCTCAGTACCCTCTCCTCTGCAACTCTTTCAAATAAATAAATAAATAAATCTTTAAAAACAATAAGCAAAGCAATACAATAGACAAAGTGATCAGTCCCAAACTTTCCCAAACATGTATGCTCACCACATTTTTGACAAAGGGAAGTTATATTCCTTTAAATAATTAGGAATCTGTCAGTTGAATATAAAAAAAAAGCAATGCTTCTCATTGTCATTTAAAGAGTTGAGAAAAGTAGCTGATCTAAATAGAAAAGCTAAAACAACAATGTTCTTAAGTGAAAAGACACTAGAATAACATTGTAGTCTTTGTGTGTAAAAGTGAAAAAAGAAAAAAAAAAGTCCTAAATGGCATATTAAAAGCACTGACAAAGAGATTAATTATTTTTCTAAAAAAAAAAACTTATCTCAAGAAACAATGAATTTCTGAGTAAAGTATTTTCCTAAATTTCCTCCATCTGATGTTTTGCAATAACCCCTGGCAATTCTTTCTCTATTTGCTTAGAACTCAACTTTCTACTTGAAAGTGTAAAATGAGGAGGTTTGTCTCAATATTAATCAATGTCCCCTTTGCTTCTAGGACAGTGTGACTCCAATGTATTGAAGAAGAATTTTGCTTTCTCCAAGCACTGAACTTTTTCAAGTTCAAGATTACAAAATAGAATGTAAAGCCTCAGGTATAAAGTCCTGCACAATTCTGGATGACTGAGCTTCCTCTGCAAAACAGCCATCCTCGTCAAATGCCAGCCAGCATCCAAGATGCCAGCCAAAGCATCACTGTATTGGCTCCATGTGAGGTGCTCCGAATCCCAAAATGTTAGTGCAGCTATTAAAATTACCAGATGTACCCCAATAATGCAACAAAACAGTCATATCTAAGACATGTTCAGTACACTGCTCAATTATAGGAAACCATGGGGACTCTAAGCCATGAGAACAGTTAAAGCACTTTAGCTGAATGATTTCTCTTTTTTGCCATGTAGACTTGATTCAGAATAGCTCAAAAATACTTTTATTACTTGACACAGTGACTATACCAAAAGCAATGCTAAAAATGGTGTATATTTGCATAACATACATTCTTAGCTGCTTGCATCTACAGGAACTACACAAGAAATGTGTGGCAGGCGTTTAGCCTAGTGGCTAAGAAGTCCATTAAGATGACCATGTCCCACAGGAGAGTACTTGGATTCAGTAACTGGCCCCAACTCCTGACTGCAGCTTCCTAACACAAACCTGGGGAGGAAGCAGGGATGACCCCAGTAGGTGGGTCCCTGGCACCACATGCATGGAGATCCCAGATCCCAACTTCACCCCCAGCTTAGCCCCACCTTGTAGGTATTTGGGGAGTGAACTAGCAGATAGGAGCTCTGTCTGTCTCTCAAATAAATTACAAATAAAACATTAAATATCAGAGGTATAAAAGGGATGGAAAAGAGAGACTGATTTGCCTTTGAGTCTTGGTATTTACGTGCAGCCAAGGAAGTGAGAACTCTACTGAAAGAGTCTTATGTGATAGAGTCCCTGGCATAATGTGATTACACATCTTTGTATACGTGTAGGATACACTGCAAAACTCTGAAGACTAAATTTTTTATAACTTTCTTTTCAATAAAGCTTTATGGTTTTGAAAGGGGTTTTAGAGGAACAGCCACTTTTAGGTAAGCTTTTATTATGGCATCCATTAATTAGTTCCTTTGCAAATAAATTTACATTTTAATTCAATCTTAAAAGGCACAGTGGGAGGGGAGTCAAAGACAGAGACAGAGACAACTCCTTTGTTCTGATGTCCTTCCTAAATGCCCTCAAAAACCAGGGCTGGGCCTTCGGCACGCAAAATGGGTCTCCCATGTGGATGGCAGGACTCCATCATGAGGATCACCTGCTGCCTGCTAGGGTGTGTATCAGCATGAAGCTAGATTTGGGAACCGAGCCAGACTTGAACCCAGGTACCCTGGATGGTATGTGGGCATCCCAAACAACGTACTAACCACTGCACAAAACGCCCACCCCTATTCATCAGAAGAAACTAAAATTCAGTGAGGGCAGCTTGAAAGAATAGAAGGGTAAAGAGGCAACCGTCTGCTGCCCTCGGAGGTGTCATTGACACAGTGGACCCATGGACTGTGTGTCCTTTAACCTGTTTTCTTTAGACAGGATTCTAAATGAAAAGATAAAGCTATAATACAAAGTTTGCTCAGTTAAGAAAACAAGTCTGTTGGGCCAGGCTCTGTGGCTCAGCAGGTTAAACTGCTGCTTGAGATGCCCACGTCCCATATCAGAGTGACCCCTCTGAGTCCTGGCTACTCCTCTTCCTGCTTCCTGCTAAGGCACGTGGGTGTCGGAGGGTGATGTCCCAAGTGCTTGGGTTCCTGGCACCCACATGGGGGTCTTTGATGGGGTTCCCCATCTCCTGACTTCAGCCTGCCACACCCTGACTTTTAGGGGCCTTCAGAAAGTGAACCAGCATATGAAAGCTCTCTCTCTGTCTTTCAAATAATAGGTAAATAAATCATTTTTAAAAAGTATGCTAGGTCTCTTTAAACAGACAAAAAACAAAAGTGGGATGGAGAAATTTGTGAGTTTCTGTTCAAGAATGAAATGAATAGCATTATAGCTATTTTCATTTCCCACAGGAGAAAATAAATCATATATTACATGTGCTCTGGGAATCACAAAATAGTGGAGGTCATTATTTATTCTAAATTTCTAAAAGAAAAAAATAGCACTTTAAGTTGAGGGAATTAAAACTTTTCAGCAGAAAAACTAAATAAATAAATAAAGAGCAGATCCCATGCATGGGCGTCCTGCACACAGGGCTTAGTCCGAGGCCTCTCTGGTCCCGCCGTTCATTCCTCTGCTGCATCTGTCATGTCTCCTGCTTGGGTCCCCAGCCACATGAGACCAGGACTACCAGGCTGGATGCTCATCAAGGTCTTGGTTTCCGAGAGTCAAGCACCCTGAGCTCTCCCATTCCTCTGGGGCTCCAGGATTATTTTGCTCTGTTCTCGGGGTCTGCCTACCACAGTGTTTGTCAGAGCTATTTTCCCCAGCCCCCTTCTGAAAAAGTTGCTCCATGATCTGAGGCCCTCAGGGAGGTCCCAGAACCCTCCCTAAGACCAGTGTTTGTTAGGACAACTGCACTAGGACTCTCCGGGCACAAGTTTTCCAATGCTCACAGTCCTGGGTTCCAGAAACAGCGAAGCACTTTCGCATTTTTGAGTGGTTTAAAAAGTCAGAACACCTTATTTCCTGCTTTACTAGTAATTTCAGACACAGCCTTGCAATATTTAACTGCCTTCCCCGCTGAAGCAGGTAAGCAACTCACCTCTGCCCTACATGGCCATGCCCTCTTCTGATCTCACATTTATTTTGTAAATTAGTTTTTATTTGTGATGCAGACAGACAGACAAACAGAGCTTAGATTCACTGGTTCACTATCCAAAATCAATGCTAGCAATCATTGGGACCAGCCCAGGGTTCAGGGTTCGACCTGGGAACTAGGAGATTCATCCAGGCAACTATAGGAGTCATCGCTGCTGCCTTCCAGGGTCTGCATTAGCAGGAAGCTGGAATCGGCAGCCAGAGCTGGATATTAGACCCAGGCACTCTGATGTGGGATGCAAAGATAATGTCCACTGAAACTTCTTTCCCTTTCTTCATTTTCACAAAACAACAGCCTCACTTATAATATTAAAGTAACAATCAACTAATGGACTTGAGTAAATGTTCTTTCCTTCTTTTTTTAATATTTTATTTTATTTGAAAGTTGGAGTTATAGAGAGAGAAAGAGACAGAGAGAGAGATATCTTCCATCCACAGATTCACTCCCAGGATGGCTGCAGTGTCCAGGGCTGGGCCAGGCGGAAGCCAAGAGTTTCATCCAGGTCTCCCACATGGGTGACAGGGCCCCAAGCACTTCGGCCATCTTCCACTGCTTTTCTCAGGCCATTAGTAGGGAACTAGATCAGAAGTGGGGCAGCTGCAACACAACAAGCACCCATATTGGATGCCGGATCACAGGCAATGGATTTGCCAGCTTTGCCACAACGCCACCCTAAACGCTCTTTTAAATGGGATCCATTTCTCCAGTTCATTCAGTGTTTTATTGGAGAGGTCTGCTTATTGCAGTGTCCAAGAGAAATGTCTAATAGGGGTGTTTAGCAAATCATCAATCTTAGCCTAGATCCACCCAGCCGTGGTCTCCACTGGCCACACATCTGCTCTTCGGGGAATGGCCTGGTGTCTTCCATTGGATCCTCTCCTCAAGTCCCAGTGTTAGGCATGTCTTCCCCGCCAGCTGCCTTTATGGTTTTGGAACCCCTGGGACACAGAGCAGGAGGGCCGGCAAGGCTGTGCTGAGATGGACAGCGTGGGGCCCAGGCTTCCACTGGACTGGAAGAGCTGTTTCCCCAGTAAGGTTTCCTTTGCAAAATGTTACCATGATGCATGGACGACATTTGCATGACCACACGTAATAGTGAGGATGTCTGTGAACTGGAAACATGCATCTTGTCTGACCTTTGAATTCTATCAGGACCTAGAATGGGGGGCACCTAAAGTTGGCTCAAAGCCTGGATTGCCATCCTGGTAACAGCATGAGGGTACGAACCAGCAGGGGAAATTTTGTCTGACACACTTAATTTCCCAGGGATAATAGATGGATTATCCTAGCAACAGGCCAGACTCCTGGGGCCTGAGAGTCCTGGGTTGTGCACCATTTGATAACACCTTTACTTTGGGTTACATATTGTCGCTCCCCCATTCGCGGAGGAACGACACTGGACCCTGCGCTGTTCTTTCTGCCCGGCTCTTCCCAGGTTAGGTGCCGGTCCTTCACTCGTGGAGAAACGACGCCGTTCCAGGTTAGCTGCCGGCCCCTCCACCTCCGTGGAGGGGCAGCACCCCCCACCGCTTTCCCTGCTTCAGCGGAGTAGCGGCACACCGCCGGCCGGCTCTCTCGGGGCTGCTCAGGTGTTCCTTCAGATAGATGTTCCTGGTGCATGTTGTCTCTCTCCTCCTTTATAGTCCTCTTCCACCAATCCCAACTCTGCTACCCACACGCTGAGTACGCTGCTCTCCTCCAGTCAGGAGCAGGATCAGCTCCTGCAGCTTATCAAACTGATGAGGCAGCTGCGTAGAGGTTGTTTGGTCTCTCTCAGCGCCATATTGTGGGAGAGCAGATGCATAGAATAAGTCTTAATTCCAGTAACTTAGTCTAGTCCGAGTTGCTCCCCACAATGTATGTTGAATCTATGAGTTTTCTAGTAAATGTTCCCTTCTTCCCTCTAGGCCACATGAGAAGCATGCCCAAAAAGTCAAACTTCTCGATGTGTACCATCTGGCAATAAGACGGTACAGTCGTCAGCATCAGGGACAGCTTCCGCTCCTTAGGGGCACCTGATCATAACCACTAAACATGGGAAAATGAGAGGACAGCACCAAGGAATTTCTAAGAGTACGTGTGTTTGGTCTTGTAATTCTACTGCATTATGAAAATGGCTTGAAATGATTTATATTATTACATGAATCACAGCAAGGTTTACAAAGTAAATATAAACTAGAATAGAGGAAAAGCCATGTCTAGAGGAAAAAACTGAAGCCAGTGAATCTGTGCCTTCCCTTTCTTTGCAGTAACTGTAAGAAGGCAAATGTGGTCCTGAGTGTCTTAGCATAAACAGGGTGAAGGAATAGCTGCTTTACATAAGCAAAGCTTTTTTCTGACACAAGGATGGTAACGAACATTATATTTTTGTGCCCTCATAAGGAAGACTTTGCAGACCTACTGACCACACCCTTAAAAACTATAATAAATGTGAAAATGGCTTGCTATATTTCTTCTAAAGTCCACCACTCTTTGCCAATGACATGACACCACAGGTCAATCATGAACCAAGACGATGCAGTCCAGATACTGGTCTGTCTATTGAGCCCAAGAATAAAATGTAGACTGCCGGATAACAGACTATGACCCACTAGTTCAAACAAAGACCAGCTGAGGCCATCACCTGATTTATCCCTTTACAATGAGGTCTCCAAAGCATTCACACTCATAGGTGAACATATCAATAACATCTGAATGCAAAAGGGAAGACATTTCAATGAAAACTAAATTGAATGCTCTAGAAAATACTACAAGACTGAGTGACTATAAATAGTTGCTGTCAAATACAAGGAAACTAAGAAATATCAGGGGAGGAAATGTTCAAATTCTTGAAGTTTCCTGTGCTCAGCTGGCATTGCTAATGTCTTTAATTTCCCACTCCTTCAAGGATTCTCAGAGTAGGAGGTGTTGATAAAGAATTATGATTCATTGTGATTATGAATTGTGATTGTGGTCTATGAAAATAAAAACTGTAACTTCACCCAGTGGCTATGAATCTGACCACAATCTCCCACTTTGAGTTATTCTTTCAGGGCTTATTCTATAATTTCCCACTCAGAAACCCTCCAAATATGTCTTGCATCCCCACATTTTCCTCTACATTTTAAGTAATTTCTCAAAGAAGTGAGGTGAATTTCCCCAGGTAATTTTGCCCACAGAAAGGCAAATGGTTATGCTATCAGTGCAGTGGCATGGGACCCTAAACTTGGTTGAATGCCCTGTTGTCTTGAAATAATCTTGCCTTTGCACTTGAATTTTGCAGGTGAAGCCTGAGGGAACAGGGAGTGTGCACAGAGTCTGCACTTGGGCAGGGTCAAGCCCAGAGGTTCAGCACACAGCACGGGTGTAGCAGTTGACCTGGCGCACAGGTGTGTGCGTTGGAGACCTCTGCGTGCTGTGGGGGGTGGAGGGCATGCACAGCCAGGACCTGGGCTCAGGGCTGTGGCCGAGATGACAGAGGCAGCCTCCGCAACAAGCACGGGAGAGGAGAGGTGCTGCGTGTGGGGGAGACCTAGGACGCCGTGGGGCTGGCTGCCCGTCTGTCTCTGGAGCACACTGCGCTAGACTTCCAGCCTGGGTTCCCAGACAGGATCTGCAAGCACCCAAGAGAACATTTAACAGTAAATAGTGGCAACATAAAGGCACAGGAATGCATGTCATCAGAAAGCTTGTCAGGACGTTATCAGAAGTTTCCAAAGAGCTTAGAGACCCTGGCTTTGACAAGTAGTGAAGGGGCTGGCGATGCGGCACAGAGAGCTAAGCTGCCGCCTGTGATGCTGGCATCCCCTAACAGCGTGCCTGTTTGAATCTGCACACTCTGCTTCTTATTCAGCTCCCTGCTAATGCACCTGGGAAAGTAGTGGAAGATTGCCCAAGTGGTTGGGCCCCCGCATCCACACAGGAGACCAGGAAAAACTCTTCCTGACCCAGCCCTGGCCATTGAGGTCATCTGGAGAGTGAACCAGTGGATAGAAGATCTCTCTGTCTCTCCCTCTCTCTGTGTAACTCTGCCTTTCAAATAAATAAATCTTTAAAAAAAAGTGCAACATTGCAAAACTTCTATCTATAAAGACCTATGAATATCTTAGAAATGGAATTAAATGCAGAGATCTTTATGTTTGATGGAAAAGAACACAATACTTTCTTTTGAAACTTTAAATAAACCACTTAGCAATAGGGAAGACCAATGTTTTCTTTCTTTTTTTTTATTTTTTTAAAGATTTATTTATTTATTTGAAGGTCAGAGTTACAGAAATAGAGAAGGAGAGGCAGAGAGAAGGAGAGAGAGAGAAAGAGGTCTTCTATCTGCTGGTTCACTTCCTAATTGGCCGCAAAGGCCAGAGCTGTGCCGATCTGAAGCCAGGAGCCAGGAGCTTCTTCCAGGTCTCCCATGTGGGTGCAGGAGCCCAAAGACTTGAACCGTCTTCCACTGCTTTTCCAGGCCATAGCAGAGAGCTGGATAGGAAGTAGAGCAGCCGGGACACAAACTGGCACCCATATGGGATGCCAGCACTGCAGGCAGTGGCTTTATCCGCTATGCCACAGTGCTGGCCCCGACCAATACTTTCTTCCTTGTCACTGAAACTATTAAAGGCACAAATGGGAGTTTTTAATTATAATCATGAAGCCACTTTCAATTTCTTACACAAATTACAGAAAGTGTTGGAAGAAATATTAAAATGACATTTCGTAAACTTATACCTAAATCCAGATTTACACACACTTGATCTGTACTAGGTGTTAAATCTTTTTAGAAAAAAATCTTCAATTAGAATCGTCATCTCTAAATACACTAAAATTTACGTTATGGAATAATCTGTCAGGAATTTATTTCAGTGCTATCACAGCTTACAAAATACTCTAAACAGTTACAAGAAACATTTCATTTGCTTCAGCAGAATGATCCTCCTAAAATTAAAAAAAAGAAAATTATTTGCAATATTGCATTAACTGCCTTATTAAACATATAAATTCTGTCGATCTAATGAATTTCCAGAAAATTAAGCTAAAAAATCACAGGAATAATAAAGATATCACCTTCATAAAATATTACTTATTACATAAAATTTTAACTCTAAAAGTTTTATTTACAATTTATACATGCATGCTGTGATTCATATATTGCTATCACTGTATTATGTTTATCAGTAATAAAATATCCTAAAAGGAAAACTCCACACTTTAGCACCTGTGCTGGCATGTATTTTAATTTTTATTGGGTCTCAAAATTTGTACAGCTGCATCTACCCACAGAACTTGCCTTAGGCATGTGTCACTACCGGTTGAGCTCTTCTGACCACAATTTTTCAAGATAAGTAATTGATAACTCACTAGTCCTGGCTTGCCAGGCTTACTGGAAGGGAGTTCTGGTGCATGGAAGACCTCTCGTTAGAGACAGAGGGATTCTCAGATGATAGACTTTCCCAGAGGCCCCCCAGGGACCCTTGTTTGGAGAGTTCTGCTTTCAGTCATCATTGACAACTCCATGGAAAGTGTCCAACCAGTAGGGAGGAAGGTGGTGATGAGGCAGTGAGGGGAAGACCTTGGGAAGAAAGCTTTCTTAACAGGTACATATTCTCAAAGAAGTCTTCAGGATCCTGTGGGAAACAGAAACTTAGTCAATATGCCTTATTGAATCCATGTGAATTTTCCCAACTCCTGAGGCTTTAACCTGTAAGAAGTATGTTTGGTCGGAGCCAAAAAGAAAAGTGTTAATCTGATAAAGGAGCTAAAAATACTTAACCTTGTAAACCTCCCCAGGGATTCTGCAAAGTGCTGATTGACAGAGCAATCGACGACTTTAATCTGGGGAAGAAAATGAAAGCGTAAAATCAGAGCAGCCGTGACCCAGGCCCCAGTCTGCTTCCTTCAGAGGCTCCTGGGCTCTCAGACAGGAAGCCTGGCTGGGCTGCCTCCTGGCCTCAGACCAGTCCCCTACCAGCTTCCCCGCTGGGTCTCTTCCTGCATCTCCATGGGGAGCTGTCTGAGCAGCGTCCTCTGTTCTGGACATCCTTCCCTTGTGATGAGCACTCAGATGCTTTCCCGACTCATTCATGATCACTGGTCAAGACACTGAATCTGGGGCCGGCGCTGTGGTGTAGTGGGCTAACCTTCCATCTGCAGCCCCACCAGCCCAAATGGGCACCAGTTCATGTCCCAGCTGCTCCTCTTCTGATCCAGATCTCTCCTATGGCCTGGGAAAGCAGTGGAAGATGGCTCAAGTGCTTGGGCTTCTGCACCCACGTGGGAGACCCAGAAGTTCCTGGCTCTTGGCTTCAGATCAGCCTAACTCTGGCCTTTGCAGCCATTTGGGAAGTGAACCAGCAGATGGAAGACCTTTTTGTCTGTCTCTCCCTCTCTCTGTCTGTAACTCTACCTCTCAAATAAACAAATAAAATCTATATTTTTAAAAACAATATTGATTCACAGCATCGTTGCATAAAAAGCTCAAGTTTCAAACGTTCTACTTCATTACAGGGAAAATAGCTGTTGCTTTAAAAATAAAAAATAAAAATCCCTGGCTTACCATTCAACATAATTCCTTTTCCTAAAACAGGTCAATTTTGCTTCTGATCTAGATTTTTGCTACTCAGGAAATAAAACATTTATAAAAGTATATGGATTGATTATGATCCACGCATGCATCTCTGGGACTTAAAAACACAACAGCTGGAGCTAGAGTTGTGGTGTAGTGGATTAAGCTTCTACTTACAACAGGCATACTATATGGGCACCAGTTCCTATTCTGGCTGCTCCACTCCAATTCCCAGCTGATGCACCTGGGAAAGCAGCAGAAGATGGCCTGAGTTCTTGAGCCCCTGACACCCACACAGGAAACACGGATAAATCTCCTGGCTCCTGACTCCTGGCTTCAGCTTGGCCCAGCCCTCTCTCTCTCTCTCTCTCTCTCTCTCTCACACACACACACACACACACACACATACACACACACACAGCTTATCAAACAAACCCATTCATCCCACTCACTTGACAGATGGGGATTCTCTCTAGGTCTCCTGTAGAATCTTTTCACTCTACTTGCAAAGCAGCTTCCAGATTTCCTCTCTAACTTATCTTCTGTTATTAAGTTTGATTGTTTTACAGCTTATTACTTAAAAACTTTCACATTCTATATATTGCAAAGAGAATCCCATTCCCTGTGACTTCAAATATTAAAGCAAACATTAAAGAAAAATTTCCATTATCTGAGCTATTGTTATTTTTTTTAAAGATTTATTTATTTATTTGAAAGTCAGAGGCAGAGAGAGAGAGAGAGAGAGAGAGAGAGGTCTTCCATTCATTGGTTCACTCTCCAGAGCTGCGCCAGTCCAAAGCCAGGAGCCAGGAGCTTCTTCCAGGTCTCCCACACAGATGCAGGGGCCCAAGGACTTGGCCATCTTCTACTGCTTTCCCAGGCCACAGCAGAGAGCTGGATTGGAAGTGGAGCATCTGGGTCTCTAACTGGCGCTCATATGGGATGCCGGCACTGCAGGAGGCGGCTTCTACTTGCTGTGCCATAGCACTGGCCCCTATTGTTATTTTTCTAAGTTTATATTCTAGTGCATTTTTGAAACAAAGTCCATATTTTAGTCCATGGGCAGTTTCTTACTTCCCCACCTCAGCCTCATCTGGACACATTTTCTGAATGATCAAAGTGAAGAGAATTCCCATACAGAATAGTTCTCACACTTCTAGAAAAGGGAAGAAACCTAATACTTAGTTTTATATTACTGTCAAATAAATATTGTTAGTTTCATTTTAAGATGAAGCAATTCTTCTAAAATCCCCATCAGTAGAAGGGTCAGCATTTGAAACGCCTGTGTGTGGGCATGTTTCATCTGTATTTCTTTCTGCATAATATAGCTTGATTAATAGGACAAACAACCATTAGTAGTGTGGGAAAACTACAATAATAGACGGCTATCAGTACAAACCCTTTCTGAGTATGCTGTGCTAACAGCATTCATCTGCAAGTGGGAGTGGGAAAGCAGATTCTGTGCTCTTCTGCTTCAGGGCTTGTAGTCCCAATTTGCAACATTCTACTCTTGGGAGAAGAAACTGCTCCATACAGGAATGCATAGGACTTGAGAAACACACGCACCTGCAGGAACGAAGGTTGAGGAGACCCCTGAATGTGCGTGTGCCTTCTTAGACAGATGACTGTAACTGGGGTGGCCCATGGAACACACTGGGAGAAACATCAGCATAGAATCTAAATCAGGGAAGTGGAACAGAACACAAACGATGATGACAATGTGGCAGGAACGAAGCTCCCTTGTTTGGAACTCTCAAATAGATCCTGAGTCTCAGATCCTCTTTGTTAGTGAGAAAAAGAGTAAAGCTTGTTTTATCGCCATCTTCCTCTGTGTCACCATGCAGCTGGGAGTAACAAATGGGTTTCTTCATACCATTTTGAATTTCAATTAAGTAGAATCACATAACCCTCATGTAACTAATACCATAAATGTCAAATTATTTACCCTGATGAATTTCTTCCTACAAAAGTTCTGTCTCAGTCTGAGACAGGACAAAACAACCGAGTCATGTCTACATTTTCAAAAATTATTATTACTTACTTTATTTATTTAAAAGGCAGAGAGAGACAGAGATCTCCCATCCACTGGTTCACTCCCTAAATGCCTGCAACAGTCAGGTCTGGTTCACTCCCTAAATGCCTGCAACAGTCAGGTCTGGACCAAACCAAAGCGGGAGCCTAGAATTCAATCCTTGTTCCTCATTTGAGTGGCAGAGACCCTGCTACTTGAGCAGTCATCATTGCTGTCTCTCAGGGTATGTTAGCAGGAAACTGGAATCAATCAGAAGAGAAGCTAGCCAGGACTGGAACCCAGGCACTCCCGTATGGGATGAAGCTATCCCAGACAGCATCTTACCCTCCACTCCAAATGCCTCGTTCTGCCACATTTCTTTTGCCAGCTCTAACTCTACCATTCACCCAAAACTATTATGTAGGAGGCCCACATCAGAGCACTTGACATTTACTGCCTTATATTATCCGTTACTTTGTGACTGTTCCAACCCCTGACTTACAGATGAAGAGATGGAGGCACAGAGCAGCTAGGAATCACAAACCTGTGATCAGGCCCCATGAATCCGTGTCCAGGCTTCAAGCCCCACAACCTCAGGGGCCACCCCATTGTGTCCCAGGTTACTGAGGTGTCACCATTTCAACACCACCCCCTGGGGGGAAACGCTCCAACACCCCCAGAAGAGGTGGAATATCTGGCCCCGCTGGGGCTGCCCCATCAGGCCCAGCTGGCAGGACCAGGTTACCCTGCGCTCCACTGCACCAGGAATTCATTTCAGGGATGGCATCCTTGCTCCTTCTAGAATCTTCTTGCAGTCCTACCCACTTCCAACACAAGCACCTACTCCCAGCATCGCATTTATTTGGTTTCCCATAGCCTCGTGCGCCAGCCCCCTAACCGGCCACTTCCACTGCGCCCTCTGCCTCACGTGGTGGTCATTTCCTCCCCTGCTGTGACTCTCCTTGAGGCTCCCTCCCACCATCAGAATGACCTCAAGTCCAGAGCCTTCCGAGACCAACAGACCCTCCGTGAAAAGCCTCCAGGGACCTCCTCTTTTCTCCCTGATGTCTGTGAGACATGCCACACTCCTTTCTGCTCGGGTCCCACGCATGGGCTGCTCCCAGTCTGGAAGCTTCTCCCTGGGACCCTTGAACAACCTACTCCTTCGCTTCATGCAGGTCTCTGCTCAAATCACCTCTTCGGAGGGCCTTGCCTGGGCATCTCCCGGAACTCAGAGGGAGATAACAGGTGTCAGGGCCTCAGCACAAACCCTTTGCCAAAGCAAAGCGTAGACACCACCTGGTCAGAAAGGCCGTGCCAGGCGGAGGGCAGCACCTCGCAGCTCGATGTTCTCACGAGCAGCTGCAAGACGCACCTGCTGTGTCTGCTCCCCTGTGATGGGGAAGAGCAAGGCCTGCACGGTGCTTGTGTAGAGCCTCACCCAGCGTCTGTGCTCCCGTTGCCATACTCTCCTGGCCTCCTGCCTTCAGGGTTTCCCACACCCCCCTCAAGAAGAACAGGGAGAACTCAGTGGAGGCCTCCCGTACCTTCCTCTGCACGCCTGCCAGCCTGCAGCCCACGGATGCAGACCAGAGCCTCTGAGGGCAGAGCAGAAGGTGTGCACTCTGAAAGGTTTGTCTCCCGTGTCCTGGATAAGGCCAGGGCCCCTTAATGGAGTGGGCTCTGGGGCTTGCGGGAGCTCTGGGGAGGCAGCAGCGAGCATGAACCCCTCAGTCCCAGGAGGACCGTCCGACTCCCTGCACACGTGCACACAGAATCAGGCTTGCCTGGGTCACACGGAAGTTGGTTTTTTGAATGAAGCAAGTTAACATGTTTTCCCAGGAGAACAGGTTCGTGAGCTGGGGTTGTGGAGAGGGGGTCTGAGGAAGCTGGAAGGGGAAACAGGCCACCTCCATCCCGTGGCTGAGCTCCCAAGCCGGCTTCAGTGCTTCAGCTGCTCAGCATCAAGGTACCACAGTCCAACATGACCTGATTCTTGATGTTCACTGGCTCACTGATGGCCACACAGACAGAAGCTCATTTTCACAGTGAAATTCCATCTGAACCAGCAGTGGGCTCCTTGGACACCCTGTGCTAAATTCAGGAAAGAGACCATATCCCTTAGTACAGGTAGAGTACCCTGCACACCCCATAGTAAGTGCCTCATGAACATGCATTGCCCCCATTTTCATCACAACCTGTACCAATTCTATTTGGCATCAATTTGCTATCTTCTCACCACAGAGCAATTCGACTTCCTGACTTCTGGCTTTAATAGTCAATATTTTAGGAATGCAAAAATTCACACAAATTCTCCAGCTGTTCCTGTGCCATCTCCTCCTCACCCTTCACTGCCTCCTTCCCCCACCCCACCTCCTTGATGTGGTGACTGTATCCTAAAACATTTCTCCGTGGAAAATGGCACTTTTCCCTCAGAACTTCTTTATAAAGCCTGAGTTTTTAATCAATACCAAAAATGAAATCTCAGCTTTCTGAGGTCTTGATATTACAAGTCTTTGACAAACTCTCCACATTCCTGGCGATTGTTCTCTTCCCCAGCATTATACAGAAACGCCAATTAGTTTCCTGTGATCCGGCTGTCTGGTAGAAACCTGCAAATATCTTAGTCTCCTTGGCAATGCCCAGGGATCTCTCTGCATCACACAAGATTAAATAAGGTCCCTGGGGAATTCACGCTACCTCTAACTTTGGGTCAACCAAAAAGCTGTTCTCCTGGGAACCCATTAAAAGAGCAGAATGTCAAAGTCCTGAGCTCGGCTGCCTGAGAACGAGTGACGACCACTTACCAGCCCCTGGGGCCTGCCCTGTAATGTGAATTCTGTCCTGCACAGAACGGCATTTGTGCTACAGCTTCATCTCCCTGCTCCCCTGGGACGCCCAGGAGTGACTGGGTTTGCCTTCAGCGTCTCTTTGGGCCAACTTAAAGGCTGACATCATGACTTTTCCTTTTGCAATAATTTTCTTTCCAAGCAATAATTTTCAAAGCCCCTTATTTCATTTTGCACTGGACATGAAAAGAAAGGCAAGTGCTATTTAAAATACTTGTCAGACAGGTAATAAAATGCACAACTCATTAAATCCATCCACGGTTTCCCAAGACCTCCCCAAGACTGTACAGTTACAAGCCATAAAATGACTTGACTGTTTTACCCACCCTTGATTGTTGTCTAATAGAGCAAGTCAGTCCTCAGGCTCCCTGATTACATTATACGGAAAAAATTGCCTTCGACGCATGCTAGAGCTTGGGTCAGCTGGCAACCTCTAAAACAGTCCGCAGCTTTGGCTGTGTGCGAAGGACTTGCACCTCCTGTGTTCCTCACAGAGCAGTCTTGATAATTATGGAGCACTCACCACAGAGCACAGGGAGGCTGGAGGTGTCTCTGCCCAGCTGCTGTGGCTTTGGGAGCCCAGCCCTGCTCTCCAGGCCTTGATCTCCACGCCTTGGATGACTTGTTCACTTGTGGCAAGCACATCACCGCAGAGCTGGGCACAAGAGTGGTCTTCCTGTTTCTGCAGACAGTGAGGAGTCAGCAGGCTACACTTTCAAAACCTGAAGTGCAAAGTCCAGCCTTGGAAGACAACTGTAACCGGGTCCTTCTTGCTCTTAGAGTGAGTCTCTGAAGCAACCAAGTGACTCCTGTTAGTCCACAGTCATTTTTCCTGGCTTCAAAGATTAAGTACATCCCTTCTTGGCGTGAATTTATGTTCCTTCAAATGCCCAAGAAATCTAGGCTCACTCTCCTTCATTAAACGGATTGCTTCTCTGAATATTTCCTTCCTTGTAACATTTTAGAAATTCCTGACCACACAGAATCTGGCAGGTGCTAAGTAAATATTTGTTCAACAAGCAAGGACTCAAAATGTTCACGAGTTAGCGCAAACAACGGAAGGGGCGACTTGGTCATCTGCCTTGAGGAAGCCGAAATTCTCTTTCATGCAAGACACAGAGACTCATACAGTGATGGCTCTAAATGATGGCAGATGCCACAGGAGGGAGAGATCAAAGCAAGCTAAAATATTCTAGAAAGGTTTTACAGGAAGAAATGGATTCAAGCAGAACTTGATCATACGTTGACAGGTGGAGAGGAGACAGGGGAAGCTGAGAGAAGAGCAATGTAAGAACTACAGAGGAGAAAAATAAGCTTGCAACCTAGCTCTGCCCCTTTCTTGGTGTCCAGCTCTGTGACATCAACCTCTCTTATCCTTGTCTCCCTCATCTCTTAAATAAAACCAGTAATGCTTATACCATGAGCAGCTGTAAGGAGTTAATAAGTGTCTGTGTGCACATTAACCCAGTGTCTCATCATCACCAATGATCAATCGTTGGTGACTGTGGTTTTTCCCACTGGCATCGTTTTTGTCCACACTTACTGGATTATTAAGACAATGGACCCAAAGAAGCTGATGGGTTACCTGTTCCTAACAGACACGGAGAAGATCCTGCATGGGAAGGCACTTGAATGTGAGTGTGAAAGCAGAAAGTCGATCTTGTACAACTGAGTCCCAGAAAGAAGTAAATACTTCCTTTACCATCTTTCTTTTTTTGTAAACAACATGTGAATGTTATGCCACTGAATAGGAGAAAAGAGGATGATGTTATCTGCACTCCTGCTAAGTGTATGGTGCTTTGACAAACATGATCATATTTATTTCTTGATGGAGCTAGAATAGGAGCCAGAATAAACATCCAAACACGTATGATCCCAAATCCAGTTTCTTTCGAGCGTGCGATGCTGTGCTCCCTGCTTGAAGAGTACTTGTCAGTTTAAAACCTAATGAACAAGGATCAGCAAATGGCAGCCTACAGGCTAAATACTATTTTGCCAATAGAATGTTAGGGGAACATAGCTACACCCATTTGTTCCATCTTGTATGAGGCAGCTTCGGGCCACAACTCCACACCTGAGGAGTCCGGGAGCCTGACTTGTGTGAGTATTTGTTGCTACCCCTTTGCAACAAGGCTCTGCCTACTCTCAGGCTAAATACAGGTACACCTTTCTAAACTGCTCTCGTCTTCCATGTTTTCTGTCTATTACATTATCAAGCTAATTTTCCAGGTTAGTTTACATGATTTCATTGCAAAACTTCTTTGGGGCTCTACACTGGTATCAACATAAAGCCCACCATTATCATGCAGATCAGATTAAGTATTCTTCATCTGAAATGAACGGGATCAGAAGTGTTTGGGATTTCAGGTTGCTGATATTGCGGAATGTTTGCATATACAGAACAAGGTAGCATGGCTATGGACTCAAGTCTAAACTTGCATTCATTTATGTCTCATGTGTACTTTATACATATAGCCTGAAATTAAATTTCCATACCATTTTTAATAATTCTGTGCACGAAAGAAAATTTGTGGTGTGGAATTTCCCGATTATGGAGTCATGTGGGTGCTGAGCAAGTTGTGGAGTGTCTGTTAGGGAAGCTCGGGCTGCCACCAGCAACCCTGAAGGTCACTGCACTGGCTTCCAGCGTTTCACATGCAGTAGCCACATCAGTGGCTTACAGACTGCTCTTCTCCCTGTGAGCTCCAGCTCTCCCCCTTCTCTCTACCCACAGTCCCCATGCTGCCTGACCCCCTGTTTCCAGGAACCCCCTTTCCAAGCCCAGAGCAAACATCCTGGCTCCAGGCAGCCCTCCCTGCCACTGCTCCTCCAGCCAGTACCAGCCTCTCCTCCTTCCCAACTCACAAGTCACCTGCTCCTTTCAGGCAAACCTCCTGCCCTGTGGTTCCTTGCGGACAACAACTGAAAGTGCTCACACGGGCATCTTTGTGCTCCAGGCGTGTTCATGTGTCTCATATCCCCGTTAGAGTTCAAGCTCCTTGAGGGCTTGATGGTGTCACGTCCATCTTCTCATGCCTGACTTTCAACCATTAGCTTTTTTTTTTAAGATTTATTTTATTTATTTGAAAGACAGAGTTACAGAGAGAGAGGTCTTCCATCTGCTGGTTCACTCCGCAGATGGCCACAACGGCTGGAGCTGCGCCAGTCCAAAGCCAGGAGCCAGGAGCTTCTTCTGCATCCCCCACATGGGTGCAGGAGCCCAAGTACTTGGGCCATCTTCTACTGCTTTCCCAGGCCATAGCAGAGAGCTGGATCGGAAGAGGAGCAGCCAGGACTAGAACTGCCCATTTGGGATGCCGGTGCTTCAGGTCAGGGTGTTGAACTGCTGTGTCACAGCACTGGCCCCAACCATTAGCTTTTATGTGACATATTTAGTGCTTATTAAGAACCTGCACCAAAGATATTTCCTAGAAAGGTGATAGCTGCTTGCATTAAACAGCAAATAATCCGAAAGTATTTCCATTTCAGATGAAAAGTAATATAAAATCAGATTGATATCACCATACATATAAAACATAAAGATTTCACATTTTTAACTTTATTGTTTATTTCATTTGCAGAAGAACTTGGGAAGCTTTAAATTTGGTCGCTTGATGTATTTTGTTGCATCAGAATTCTTCCCATCATCTTAATAATGGAAGACAGATCGTCAGCATCTCTCATTGTCCTTGGCCAAGTATCCTGTTGTTCCTACCACATAATAAGGATAATAAGACAAGAATATGAGTCACATGACAATGTCCCCTGCAAAGCTGTCATAACTGTGCATCTTGGAGAGTGGCATTTAAAGCCAACCAACTTTTATTAAGAAACATTATTAGGGCAAATGCTAAATACATTAGCAAGTTCATATTGAATCATTTAATTTCCTCCTTTTACATAGTGTGCTATTGAAAACTTTGCTATTTTATTTTATTTTATTTAACACTTTAATCTATTGTATCTTATAAATTTCTTGAATTTTCATAATTGTACATGAATATTGCATATTCATCCAGATTCTCACACATTGGCCAAAGTTTTTACATGAAATACTTATATGTTAGAAAATATCTTGAAAAACACATCTATTTTTACTAAAAATGTATACATTTGAGCACTCAGAAAAGTAGAATTTAAAAATATTTATCTAGAAAAATCTCATTTCCTAATTCTGTTGGCAAGGCAATGAGGATACAGTTTACTCTTGAAAAAAAAAAAAGCTGGATATTTTTGGTTAGGAGGGCATTTTCCTTAGTAGAAGATATATGAAGACATTTGGAGACCTGAAAAAGGTCATCATTTTAAGGAAGAACCCCATAAGTTAGAGAATGGATGGAAATATATGGATCTATTTGCATAGGGGCCCTATGAATCCACAGGTAGATCCTGACTCTTCTTTTGAAGTTCAAGTTTGTCATAGAATTTCTCCTAATGTAATATGGCAAGCAGGATACTAGAAACCCTCAATGGAAAATGAACTCTGGAATGTTAGACTGTGAATAAAGTCTGGGCATAGGGGCTAGGCTTACCCTGCCTGAGACCTTCCCGATGTGGACTCATGCAACCAAGGTCTGAAATTCCGGGATCCCAGGCACATAGAGCCACAGATGAACCTCCTGGACATACCCCAACCCACCGCACCTCCTTGTCTAACCAAGCACACAGAGAGCTTCTGTCTGGCCTGGGACAGACTGCGCTCATTCACCAGAAGTGTCCCACAGCCGACAGTGCAACAGCCATGTGGCCATCTCTTCCAGACATTCCGGTGGGAGGAAACCGAATTCCCTTCTAGTGGCTTGAGCAAGCTTAGTTTCCTCTCTCTGGGCACTGAGCAGCCAGCTCTGAGACCCCACAGGGGGAGAAAGAGGGAGAGAGAGAGAGAGAGAGAGAGAGAGAGAGAGAGAGGAGAAGGGGAGGGGGAAGGGAAAAGCCTTGAGGGAAGAAAGTCTACAGAATGAGATGGACTCCAGGAATCATTTAATCTTAATATTGGAAGGAGCTGAAAATATCGACTGTCTGTTGCTGCTGTAACAAAACACCTACAGGTAAAAATTCACTATCTGACAGGAGTCAGTGTGGTGCCTGGCGAGAGTTGCTCTCTGCCTCCAAGAGGGTGCCTGTGGCTGTGTCCTCTGGAGAGAGCAAATCCTCGCATCCCTGAAGGCAGAAGAACATAGAGGGTTGAAGCCACTCCTAAGCCCTCTCCTAAGGCCACTTATCCATCCATGAGGGCCCACAAATGACTAAATCACCTCCTACAAAAGGCCCCACCTCTTAATATGATCACATTGGTGGTCTAACACAGGAGTTTTATGGGACACACTCAGACCATAGCATTACTCCATAAACACTCACAATAAATTGTGCCTTCTCTACGGGCAAGTATTAAAAACTGGCAGTGAAACAATCTGTTTGGTCTTGGCACAAAGGCTGTCATGTTAGTGATGATCTCCTACCAGTTATTACTTTGAGATCACCAAGAATTCTTCACTGCTCGGTGGAGTGCTACACACGCCTTTTCTGTTTTACTGACACCTGCACCATGCCATTGCTCTACAGTCCTCCGGAAACCATTATTCCACTTTCATCAGCACTTTGCAGCTGCTATCTTTCAAATTGTTTATCATCTTTCTTAACCTCCATGAAGTTATTGAGAATGTATGTTTTTGTCTGTTTCAAATTTTTATTAATATAAAGGGAACAGATTTCATATATTTTATATGTACGGGTTTAAGAAGATAACCATACTTACCCTCCTCCTCTCTCCCTCCCTCAATCGCCCTCCTTCCTTCTTCTCTTTTTCTTTAATTTTCCCAGAAATATAATTTCAATCCACTCTACAATCACAAGCTTAATTCATCGCTAACCATAATATTCAACAACTTTTATCCCATCAGATGTGAATATGTCAAGTTCACAAGTAAGGAAGCCTAGCCTGAGACTCATCTGGACTGTCTTTGACAGGTCACAGATGTTCTCAAAAGGTCTGACAAATGGGAAAATGGTAATGCACACACACACACACACACACACACACACTAAGTGTATGTATTTCAGGCTCTCTGGTAAGAACAGGCCTCTCTAAAGAGATGGAAGAAAGAGGAGCAGGTGTCGCTGGGCACTGGGAGTCAGAGGTAAGGGGAGGCTGCGGAGCTGGTGGGTTAGACATCAGCAAACCCAGGCTCCTGAGCCTGATGGACAGGGAAGCAGTGCCTCCCACTCAACGCAGTCATTTCCTCCCTCTTCGACAGCCAGACAATCCATTTCTTAAGTGAAAACTAAATACATAAAGTGAGAACAATCGGTGAACTTCCGACTTGCACTTAGGACCAAGAGGCTTCCTTCATTTCCACTAATATCTACATTTTTATCTGTCAGCATTAAGAAAGGAGAGGAATTATCCATTCAAAGGCAGCTGCCAACCAATTACCACTTGACTCCAAGTCATACATCACATCACAGACTGTATTGACAATTCTAGGACATTATCTTGCCAGTGGTAGTTGGCATGACCTTTAACTCCAAATGGCTTAGAAGAGTTCAAGTGCAGCAATTCAGAGGCCACAGCAATCCCAGTGCACGACACATCCCAGCTGATGCCGGAGGGTGCCAAGCACATTGTGGAAAGGGCAGGCTTTGCTTGAGATGCAATTCCTGTTGATTAGGCATCATCCAAGAGCTCACGGATACACTACCTATTTTTAACATGCATACTTAAAATTCCATTGAACTGTATTTCCTTTCTCAAGAGTTCATTGTAGCTATCTTTTTTTTTTCCTCAGAGAAAAATCAAATGTTGCATAATGCGTTTTGTGTAGAACATGGCTCTAACACCACAGAAAATTCCGTTAAATGTCACAAGAATTTAAAGCCTTGTTGTTGAAAATCGCAGGCTCAGGATGCTACGAGCATTTAGATCTTTGGAAACTTTAATAACCAATGAGTGTGAAAATCTCTCAGAAGTCTGTATTTGGCTGCGGAATACTATGTGATCATCAGCTTATGAAAAGAAACCAGCAATTATGCATGTGAAACAAGGGGAGGTTTGGGATGCTTCTGGATGGTGACATGCAAGCATTTATCCTTGTTCGCTTTAAGAAAACAAACATTTATTCTCACTCGTTACCTCACTGCACTAAACAGTAATGTCTGCTAAGGCCATTAAAATAATTTGCTGTCTTGCTCTGGCCTATGAGCACTGAAAGAAAAATTAGATACTGAAAGACAAAAGGTGCTAGAATTTTAATCCAGAGGTAGATGAGTTTGGGGGATATCTAAAGGAGCTCTACACATGTTCAATGCACACATGAACTCACACATGCATGCACAGACATGCACACATGTGTACACACACAGCACCACCCAGAGCTATCTAACACCAAAAAGAAAAGAAGTACCAGAAGACATTTCCTTGTAGATGAGCACTGCAATAATTAGAAAGCATTCTTCTCTCTAACGCACATTTATTTTCCCTTCCAAGAATGTTCCAAACCTCACCAGCCATCCTGTCCTGGTCCTGCAGTGATTGCAGCCCTGTGTGTCTGCTGCCTGACAGTGCAGACAGTAAAATATTCAGCAAAGAGCTATTGTGAAGACTAGATAATTAATCTCAAAACTAGTAAGACTAAGAGCTACGAAAGAATGTAATTGGGGAAATGATTTTGGAATGCATTCAAAAGATGCACCCAGAACTTACAAAGATCATAATAGAAATCCAAACCTGGTGGCCATACTGGGTCATTTAATTTAAAATTGTGTGTTTGCACTGAGTGTCTTCTACTTGCCAAGCTCCCGGCATAAATATTCTGACTCTCACAGAGCTTAGAACGCAGAGAGAGAAATTCAACAAGTAAATGGTACCAAGGATGATCCTGAAGTGAACCTTAGCCAACAACCATAAATATTTGATAGACCAGGCTTTTATTCTGTTATGTATAAAAATGCAACAGTAGAATTAATCTGGTCAAGCTGTACAAAAATGCTGACTTTTAAATTTAATTTTGAAGAAGGAAAGGGCAAAATTGGGGTGGGCTACTCAGGAAAAGTCCGTAACAGGAAGCATTAGAGGGGCTGGCACTGTGGCGTAGTGGGTAAAGCCGCCACCTGCAGTGCCAGCTTCCCATGTGGATGCTGGGTCGGGTCCTGGCTGCTCCGCTTCCTATCCAGCTCTCTGCTGTGGCAGGGAATGCAGTAGAAGATGGTCCAAGTCCTTGGGCTCCTGTACCCACGTGGGAGACCTGGAAGAAGCTCCTGGCTCCTGGCTTTGGATTGGCACAGCTCCAGCCATTTCAGCCATCAGCCATTTGGGGAGTGAACCAGCAGGTGGAAGACCTCTCTCTCTCTCTCTCTCTCTCTCTCTCTTTCTGCCTCTCCTTCTTTCTGTATGTAGCTCTTTCAAATAAATAAATAAATAATCTTTTAAAAAAGAAGCATTAGAGAAGCAAGAGGACTTAGGTTGCTTCCAAAAACATAAACACCTAAAACTTATATTTTAAGCCAAATACATAATCAAAGTTTTAAGAGGAGAAGGCAAAAGGAATAAAACTCAGTTCATAAAAAGGACCACCTTCTAAATGTTTACCAAATCTCTATTTCCTGGATAATTATTATTATTTTTTTGATAGGCAGAGTTAGACAGTGAGCGAGAGATACAGAGAGAAAGGTCTTCCTTCTGTTGGTTCACCCCCCCCCCCCCGAAATGGCTGCTATGGCCGGCGCACTGCGCCGATCCGAAGCCAGGAGCCAGATGCTTCCTCCTGGTCTCCCATGCAGGTACAGGGCCCAAGGACTTGGGCCATCCTCCACTGCCTTCCCGGGCCACAGCAGAGAGCTAGACTGGAAGAGGAGCCACCGGGACAGAATCCAGTGCCCCAACCGGGGCTAGAACCCATAGGACCGGCACCGCAGGCAGAGGATTAGCCTAGTGAGCCACGGTGCCAGCCTCTGGATAATTATTGACATATTTGACATAAGGAAGACAGAATGGACATGAGTTTAGTTAACTTAGTAAATAAAACCTTCCCCTCTCTCCTCAATCCGAAAATGGGAACAGCAAGTCTAGTTTACAAGATAACTTTGAGAATTAAGTGAGATAAACTACACACAGGGTTTGGCACAGTACTTCCTACCTACAAGACACTAATGCAATGGTTAGGTCATTTAGTTCCCGAATACAAGTCGGCTTCACAGCCTGGCACAGGAAATGCTTAGGGTGTGAGATTAACATATCACAAAGCACAGGGACATAATGATATTTGACAATATGACTTTTGTGTTTAAGATTCACACTAGTCTAATAAAAGAAAATTCTCTAAGTTATGATTTTGTGAATCTGCTTTGCAATAGCCCCCAAAGGAATTAAACAAAGCCAACTTTGCATGAATTAATCACATTCAAATGTGCACTGCTCTTGGGCCAAGGGAGCGCATGAGTGAGCGCGCAGCGTTTAAGCCTACGCTGTCCGTGGATGCACGTGCTCCTCCCTCGCACTGCTTGGGGCTGTCATTTAATTTCAGTTCTGCCTGTGCCCTCTTCTCCTTGCAGTTGTTCTCTAGGGTAGGGCCCTGCCCATTTTGTGGTAAGGAGCCTGGCCTAAATTGGACATGGCTTTCTGCACACCCCCTGGCTGCTTCCTGACACGCATGGCCACTCTGGTCCTGAAGCAAAACTGAAAGGGCCTCTGTTGTGACCTGGGAGGGTAGGGAGGCGGAGGAGGGAACTTCTCGAGCCAAGGTCAAGCCAGGAGTAGGTGGGGCTCTGCCGTGCACAGCTGTGAAAGGTCCAGAGGTGCAGTGTGGCTCTGCCCCTGCTCACTTCCCAGGATGGAGATGGTGTTTCTTTTGCAGCTGTCAGGGCCATAATAAGATGCCCCCGCAAAGGGCATGCCGGTGAGCACAGATGTTTGGCCTCTTCCAGCGTGAGGGTGTCCTGCCTGGCGAAAACAGGGCTGCCGGTCTCGGTAAACAGCACATTTACATCGCAGTAATGAGTGAGAAGCTGCGTCTCCGTGACAGCCCAGGATAATTGACGGACAGAAACGACAAGATAATGAAATAATTCGGATCCACTGTGCTTTGCCCAGAACTCCTAAATGCTGTAGACAGTACTTTTCATGAAAAGCAAAACCACAGAACACAGAAGTGAAACTCCAATCCAAGACTATCTCGTTAAAGCTTTTCCAACCCAGTTTAGCAAATGCTTATTGAGCAAAATAGTGAGCATCAATCGTGTGCACAATTCAATTTGTTTTTATCACTAATATGTTGCAATATCGTACTTCTTCTTTCCTTATGAGTTCAGTGTTCACACTGTAAGCTCTGCCTCCTTCGCCTCCTGTCCTGCTGGCAATGAGAAGTTGCTATGAACCCAGCATTTCCCCAGTGAAGTTCACTGAGTTCCTTCATCACCCACACCTGCTGGCTCAAGGGCACAGGCAATCGCATCCTTGGCTAAGAGGTAGCGGCTCTTCTAAGTAGAGGCCCTTCTCCCAGATTTCCAGTTCCCCAAGGTCCTGTGTGCTTTCTCCCACTCTTTTGTTTTTGTGCTCACAGACTGACTCGATAGAAAAGTTTGGAAGATTGCCCTTTGCCATCCTCTCGTCCCTGCATGCAGGCATCCACCCACTGATTCACCCATCGTTGGCTGAGAGGCATTTGTAGGATAGGCTTTCAGGAGAGGACCTGGATCTGAGGGAGCTTGGGTTGGGGCACAAAGCTGTTCATGACCCCCGGTGGACCACGACCTCTGCTAACCGTCCACACACCTCTGGCTGGGGGCTTGGGGAACAGGTGGGAAGCATAGTGTGGCCCTGGGGTCCAACCACTGCAAGCCTTGCTCACAAACTGCATCAGGCTTTACAGAGCAAGACTCCTCCCCCTCCACACCGCAGGTGTGAACCTGTAAGGTACCATGTATATGGATAATCTCCAAACTCCCAGTCTCCTCTTTCTTTATTCCTTTTCCTTTCTCCCAGAAACTCCTCTCTCCCAAATATTCAGCCCCCATGGTGGTGTGCTGATTGACAGCCCAAGTTCTAGGGCAGATGGCTCTATGACCCTTTGGCTGGGTACTTAGGCCACTCACTCAAAAGCTCTCACTCCATTTCCTCATCTTGAAAATGGGGTGACAATAGTACCCCTGGGGTTATTTTGAGGACCAAATGAACTGACACGTGCAAGTGCTGGGAATACTCTTGCAGAAGTATTAACCATTAAGAAAATCATTGTTATTGTGATTTCTGAAAGCAGGTGACTCCAATCCTTTTTCACAGTAACAAATCCCATATTCACCTCCAAGTTCAAAATGTCCATCTGCATGCCTTGTATTTGCCTATCTCTGGCTTACTCTGTGATCTATAGGACACTCTCACTGAAGCCTGCTCTACTACACACACGACACTCTCACGCAAGTCCTCTCTATTGCAGGCGTGACACTTGCTCAAGCCTGTTCTACCGCATACAGGGCACTTCACTCAAGCCCGCTCTATGTACACATGACACTCTCATCCAAGCCCCCTCTATTACATCCATGACAGTCTCACTCAAGCCCTCTCTATTGCATGCATGACACTTGCTCCAGCCTGTTCTACCACATACAGGGCACTTCACTCAAACCCGCTCTATGTACACATGACGCTCTCATCCAAGCCCCCTCTATTACATCCATGACAGTCTCACTCAAGCCCTCTCTATTGCACTCCACGCAAGCCTACTCTATTACATATATGACCCTCTCATTCACCCACTTGCCAAACCAGAAACCCAGACAGTGTGCTTCTCTCTTGATGCTCCCGCACCCCTAGTCAGAATCCAGCGCAATCAAGAACGTTCCTTTGACTGTGTCCTTTTCTCCACACTTCTTGCCCCATGGCCCTTGCTGGGGTGACAAATGCTACAGAATGTCTTCCTTGTCCATTCTCTGACCTCTGCTAGACCCTCCCTGCCTCCAAAGACAGGTCTGACCTCTGAATCCTTGAGTTACCCTGTTCATCAGAAGGCAGCAGACACATGGTTCAGGAGAACGATGCTATCTCTGGGTGGCAGATGGCATTGGGGAGCCTGAAATCTCTTCTTACGTCTCCAGTTGAGTGGCATGCACATGGGTGTTTGTTTTACTAGTCTTCATTAGGTCATATGTATACATGTTAAATGACCTTTTTATATGTAAACTTTATGTAATTTTCAAATAAACAAAAGTTTAGGGGCCGGCTCTGTGGCATAGCTGGTAAAGCTGCAGCTTTGGAGGCCAGAATCTCATATGGGCTCTGATTCAAGTCCCAGCTGCTCCACTTCCTGTCCAGCTCCCTGCTAATGGCCTGGAAAAAAACAGCAGAGGAGGGCCGAAGTGCTTGGGCCCTGCACTCATGTGGGAGACCCAAAAGAAGCTCTTGGCTCCTGGCTTCAGTCTGACCCAGCCCTGGCCGTTGTGGCCATCTGGGGAGTCAACCAGCAACTGGAAGACCTCTCTCTCTGAAACTTTCAAAATAAATAAATAAATCCTTAAAAATAAATAAATAAATAAAAATAAACAAAGGTTTAAAAATTAATTGGTCACGATGTCCACAGAGGCAACCTAAATGGGATTCCTAAGCTTTCCCAATCTGACTCACATAACTCCCTCTTGGCCCTGGGCACACCCTCTGTCACAGTTGGAGGCAGCCTTCCTACTTGCCTTATCCACATACGCCATCCAAGGATTCCAAGGGACAGTACGAGTGTGAGGCAGGAGCAGGAGAGGGAGGACCTGCTCACAGTCCCCATGTCCAGCACACCCTCCCTGCCCCTGTGCCTCCAGCACAACAGTGCACTGTCAAAATCAGTGGCTGTTTGCATTCAAGGAGAGTGAACTACCCACGCCCACCACCAAAAACACTAGTGAGCAGTGTGGCCTTTAAAAGATTTCCGTGAGGCAGAGGCAGGAAGCAGGTACCAGGCCCTGCAGAAGTCAACTTTCAAAATCTGTTCCCAGACCCCTCTGCAGTAACCCTTTTTCTGGGGCAGCTGTGGGGCTGGTGTCTCCTCCCCTCACTGTGCACTGTTGTGTGTGTGTGAAGATGTGTGCATAGGTGTTATATCAGGCTGTGACTGCATAGGTGTGCATGTGAACATGCTTTGTGTGAGTATCCATGCATATGCCTGTGTTCATGAGAGAGTGAATTGTACACGTGTGGATGCACATGCCACACGTGTTGTGTGTACACGTGTGTTCTCTCCTCCTTGCCGAGCAGTTACCCACTGGCAGGGCAGTCTCCCCAGACTCTGAGCTTCCCCGTGTGTCATCTGCTCCATCTAGAATACCTCTCCTTCCTCAGTGCCTGGACACTTGCAACTGCTCTGCCACCTTGCTTACCAGAAGTGAGCCTTCTCCAGACTCCTCTAGAGAAAATTTCCTCTCCCAGGGCCCAGGCTGTGCGCTGAACAGCTGCAATGGGCGCCATTCCTGCTCCTACACGCCCTAAGGCTCTTACTTTCGTTCTTCCTCAGGAAAGCACACCCTTGTCTCCTCCTTGCCTCTGGGGAGCAGGAAGCTCATTTGCTGCAGGTCAGATGCAACGCCCAGCAGGGTTCTCATTGACAGTGGCTCTCTGCAAATGTGGTAGCAAGGGGTGGGCTAATGGATCACTTAATTCTAACGGCCTGTAAGTTCTCCACCTACTCCTCAACCACACTGCTCACTTGAGGATGACATGAGGACAATTGTTCTGCCTATTTTGAGGTGGGGTCAAGGGAGAAAGAGAGAGAGTGAGCTCAAATAAAAACCCAGGAAGAACATATATAGTAAAACTTGGTAGAACCTGAGAAAGAAAGTCCATAACACCATGAGGGATTCTGATAAAGCATTAAGTTCCCGAGGGGGTAGTCTCATGTGGATAACAAAGAGTCCAAGAGTTCAAGGTAAAACAGACGTCTGCTCTGGGCAGGGAATGCTGGCATCGCTGCTCTTCAGCCTGGAGAAGGTCAGAGGCATCTGTCCAGGAAGCGGGATAGCAGGGACATGCCACTGCCCTGGGTTTCTGAAGACTCCCTGTTGGCTGAGGTGATGATTTTGAACCATTGTCTACCCACTTGCCCATGCAGGTGGCCACTGTTAGGAATCAGCTAAAGACCAGTCCAGCTGAGAGAAGCATTCAGTAAAAAATATGACCCTTGAATGTTTTTAAATATTTAACACAACTTTGCATGTTCAGTATAGTCTAGGTTAACAGAATGAAAATAAAACAAGGCTTCACTCAGTTGTTCCAAGTTACAGTTCCTCCCACATTCCCACGGGCCCCTCTGCGGCACCCCTGGAATACGGGAGATACTGCCACAACGTGAAGAGCTCCTGCCCCAGCCTGCCAGGAAGTCGCTTCCCATGTTCCATACATGTGGTTCCAATTTGGATTATTTGCAGAAGCAAGGCAATTGTGTCCTGGCTACATAATTCCCAGATTTCTCACCAGCCACTGCTGCTGGGAGAGCTGGGGGGAGCAGAGATGACATTCACAATGCTAGACACAGAGCCCCATGCCCCTTGGGGTCACCACTCCCAAGGTCGCCCCCAACAATGCCCCAGAGAGGCTTTCATTCTTAGAGACGGGGAAAGGACAATAGTCACGTAGTTACTATCATGAAAACTCTGCAGGCATACAGAGGTGGGTGGATGGCAAGAATTCACAGGACCCTGAAGGAGCTATTTGTAGAAACTCCCTGAGAAGCCTGAACACCAGAGTGTTAAGATCACTTCTGTAAATACCTCCCAGGATGTCGTCCCTGATTAAGGATGTGTGAGGGTTATTGAGTTTTGAATTAGATGCACTTTAATAAAACAGTAGAATGTTCTTATCTGATTGCACCTGCATTGATTGTGTTAAAGAGTTCTACCCTTGGATCAGGTCAATGATTTTACATAAACTTACCAGGGACTCATGCTAGGTAGTCTAGGTGATATAATCTGTTAGATTCCAGCAATCTAAGGAACGTGTGAGCTTGCCTCTTATTAATGAATAAAATTTATTTTTGCCTTTGGCCTATAAGGCATTTTGTTTAATCTCCCTGGCCACATACTCAATCCAATGACTAAAAAAAAAAAAAAAGAATCCTGCACTAAATAACAGAATCTTCTTCAAGATTTTTTTTAACTTATTTGAAAGGCAGAGTTATATAGAGAGAAGGAAAGCGAGAGAGAGAGAGAGAGAGGGAGAGAAAGAGAGAGAGAGAGAGAGAGAGAGATCTTCTATCCATTGGTTCACTCCCCAAATGACCACAATAGCAAGGGATGGCCCAGGCCAAAGCCAGGAATCCAGAGCTTCTTCTAAGTCTCCCCTTGGGTGGCAGGGGCCCAAGAACTTGGGCCATTTTCCACTGCTTTCCCAAGGTGCATTAGCAAGGAGCTGGACCAGAAGTGGAGTGGCCAGGATTCAAATCAGCACCCATATGGGATGCCAGCTTTGCAGGCAACAGCTTAACTTGTTATGCCACAACACTGACCCCAAATAACAGAATTTATTTCAAATTGTTTTTAAGTTTCAACAAATATTCCACACAAATATAAAATAACCAGTTACATATCACATAGGGAAACCAAATGTCTATCTAGATAAAATGAAATGTACAATTAATATTTAAAAAAATGTTTAATGGATATTCTTTTAACAGTATAATCCAAGAACCTAATGTTATTATTGGTAATTACATCTAGACAGTCAACACATAAAGTAAACCCACGCAGAGCCTCCTACCTATAAAGCTTTCCTTGTGCTGTTTTCCTAGTTTGCCACGTGTATGACATTGTAAATATTATAATAAATTACAAGATCATTAATACTGGCAATTTTGAAGGCTTTCTTAAATTAACAACATTCTTAATTTTAACAAACTTTTCAGATTATACGAATAAAAAAACCAAAGCCATAAAATTAAAATTCACTCTCCCTTGTAGAAAGTCTCCCTGAGAAGCCCGAGCGCCAGTGTTAAGATCACTTCTGTAAATATCTCCCAGGATTCCATCCCTAATTAGGGACCTGCGAGGGGCTGGTGCTGTGGCGTAGTGGGTAAAGCTGCTGCTTGCAGTGCCGGCATCCCATATGAGCACAAATCCGAGTGTTGGCTGCTCCACTTCCAATCCAGCTCTCTGCTGTGGCCTGGGAAAGCAGTGTAAGGTGGTTCAGGTCCTTGGGCCCCTGAAGACCCGGAAGAAGCTCCTGGCTCCTGGCTTTGGATTGGCACAGCTCCGGCCGTTGGGACCAACTGGGGAGCGAACCAGCAGATGGAAGACCTCTCTTTCCCTCTTTCTCTCTCTGTCTCTACTTCTCTCTCTGTGTAACTCTGACTTTCAAATAACTCAATCAATCTTAAAAATAAAAGGATGTGTGACGCCCAGAGCCTCAATTCCTTAAGCCCGAGCACAGACCTGCACATGCTTTTGATGTTCTTTCCACACCTAAGATTCGAAAGCATCAAAACACAAAAATGAACTTTCAGACAGAGAATTCTAAGATGTCAAACTGGTGACAAAAGCTATCTCTGTTATGTCACCTCTCTCTCTCTCACACACACACCCCTACACACATACCCACACAAAGACACACACACATGATGTAAATAGGAACAGAGAAACTTACACATACATACATAAAAACACCTTATAGGCCCACACATCAACACATATATAAACATGCACATACTGCTACACACAAACTTACATGCAAACCTACACACATAAACACATGTAAATGTGCAAACACACACATGAACAAACACGCATTCCTCCACCTCCATTCTCTAATCATCACCCAGACTTCACAGTCCTTGTTCCATGCTCAATGCTTGGTATCCCTGGTGCCACTTCTAGGAAACCTCACAAGATGATGCACTTTATCTGTGCCCTTCTTTTCTCACTAGAGTTTCAGTTGGGAGTTGTCTTCTCTTTGTGTCCCCAGCACTCAGTAAACAGTAGGTGCTTAACAAATACTTATCAAATAAAAAAGCAAATGACTATATGAAGGACCTGAGACATGTGCGTAGGAGACACCATTTCATGCTCATGAAGGGTGAAGCTCGCCCTCTTTCCCAAGGGGCCGGAGACAGTGGCCATTTTCTTGGCCATGTACGGCCACATGCTGCCTGGGGAGGCCTTGGAAGTGCAGCACATGGTTGTGACAGCACAGTCACTACTGGGCTGTCCTTTACCATGGTGGAAGTGACCAGGGAGCCCCTCCCACCCTCTGAACAGACCCTGACATAATCCAGACACCAGCACTTCTGTTGATCTCATAAGTGGTCTGTGGTCTCCATGCTATACCTATGTCAGACACTCAAAGACTGTAAAATGAGTAGATTTCAACAAATCCACTTACTCACATGATTCAAGTATGTTCTTGAATAGGTTCTTCAAAACCAAACAATAGAGCGTCTAATTGCACCATTCAAGCGATGAGCTCAGAAACAGCGTCTCTGATCAAAGCACATACGTGTGCTGTAATTGCCTCTCCCAAATGCCTTTCTCTCCAATCACTGCCACCTTAGGCTATACCTGCACAAACAAGACTGTGCCCAGAGCCCAAGCAGCCACGGCCATGTGTGTGGAACCCGACAGGCCTGCAGCGGGAGGCGGATGCCTAGAATCTGAATCTCTTCAGGCTGCGGCTCAACCAACTGCCAAAGGCATTTTTGTTCCAACTCCAGTGTCCCCCAGATCAAGAAATTCATAAGAAATTTAGGATACAATTTAAGTAAGTCGTAAAGGATTTAAAAAATTCATTACACTTGGACAAGGCAAAACCGGGAGCTCCATGACATCCTTTGATTGCGGCAAAGAGACAGCAGCAGAAAGCAGGAAGCTCCCTGTGCAGGCTCACGTTCCAACATCCGTTCCAAAGCCACACTCAGACGGCATCAGAAGCCCCACAGCCGTGAAGCTGCTGAGGTGGCCAGTCCTGCTGATCGTCCCTTTGGGAGTCAATGTGGGAAGAGTGAGGATAACAGCTACGATTCAGCACCGCTGTGCACCTGCGGATGGGGAACCGGGGGCCACTGCAGCTGAGACCACCTCAAGGACTCACCCTGCCTCCATGGGTACCCAAGACCCGCACAACAGGCCTGTGTGCTTCCAAGATTTGGCAATAATGGCTCACACAGAATGTTTTTCAGGAAGTAGGAAAAGCACCGAGAGAGACGCATTTGTCTGGAGGAACAATGGAGTCTCTGAGTCGTGAATCACTGCTGTTGGCTGTCGTGGTCAGGCTGAGGAAACGCAAGATCCTTCTTGCATTTAAATGTGGGGTCCTGAGAGCAGGCAGAAAACCAGCTCCTTGCCAAAACTTTTATTGGCTTATGGTGGAATGAGAAAAACCATGACAATATACAGTTTTCTGTAAAGATAAATACAGCTGTATATCTTTTTTTCCGCAAAATTAACTTGTCTCTCTTTTTCTAAATGTTAATATGTCTTTACGAGGTGATTGCTGTATCTGTTTGGTTTGCTATCCACAGCACTGTCTGGCTCCACTTCCTTTGGGAACCAGAGTCTAGGGGACAGCCCCTGGAGGGCAGTCCTTGTCATTGGATGAACACAGCATCCAAGGGAGCTCAGGTGCCTGGAGTGCAGTTCTGATGAGCCTGGCCTGGAGCCCTTTCCCTCATCTCCTAAACCAAGAGAACCCACAGGCCCTTTCCAAGTGCACCACGGGGCATCCACCAAGAGTCACCAGCGAACGTAGCTCACCGGGTCCCTAACCAGAATCTAAACATTCAGGCTCATCATCCCCCAGAGCGTAGCCTTCCTAAGACACAGTGCCAAGAGGAGAACACAGCAGACGCACTCTGCTTGTTCCTTAGGGAGCAGGACGATGTGCGTGAGCCACGATCGGGCCCCTCCAGAAAGCTCTCTCCTGGAGACCCCGTCTCTCTGGGTGTCTCTGGTCAGGGGTCTTTTCTCTTCAGTCTTGCAGAACATCTTCCTTTTCATCCACCAAAACTCTTCCTTACTTTTCTTTAACCCTCCTGGCCCATGGCATCTCATTTATCCAGATGGAATCACTCACTGCAGAGACCTCAGACATGAAGGGACACAGTGTTCTGGGGCTCAGAAGATTCCAGTCCTCCACAAAGCCCTTGATCTTGGGCTCTGTGAGCCCTTCATTTCTGTTGAGCCAAATGATCCCAAAATCTCTTCCAGCTCTGAACAGCTGATCCAGGAAGGACCATAGACAAATTTGTCTTCTTTAACCATTATCATAGGCATTCTCCCAAAACCCAGCCAATGGGCTTGGCTGCTCCACCTTGCTTATATTTGTCTGGTTGTTAATTCCATTGCTCTAGTGCTCTGTTCATTTGTTTATTCACTCATTCAATCACTTTTTACCCATCAAATATTTATTAAATAATTGCATGTTTTTTCTCAATGTGTGTGACCGGAGCAATTGCTGCTTCCTGGTGCACACGAGGCAGAGTTTCTCTTCTCCATAGAGCCCTCTTTTCCCTTCCTGGGCAACGTCTGTGCATTGATTGTGCTTCTATTGTGAAAAGTGTAAGTTGTGTTACATTTCATTGATTTCACGTCTTCCTGTCTGGCGAGAAGCTGAATTCCTTGAAGGTGGTAGGTTGGTTTTACTCAAATTTTAGCACTTAGCACAAGTGTGGTGTGTGTGAAGTGTTCCACTTCAGCAACCTCCACCACGTCTAGTCCTTGAGTAGCCTGGACTTGGGGTGCAGGGACTGTCTAGTTCCTTAAACCTGGAGTTGCCCTATCATTTATTTATTGTTGTTATCTCCAAGGTACTGAAAAGAAATGTGGGCCCAGAGAGCTCAGGTGATTCTCCAAGTTGCCTCAGATGACAAGTGATATGGCCAAAACTCAACCCAGTGGACTGGTTCCAGGTTCCATCCAATAAGTACATGAATTGATAATACTCATTGGCCTCACAGAAATATTGGAGTGACCAGATATGTAAAAAATGGATCCCATGTATAACATGCCCAGAAAGTATACATTTTATAATTATCTCTAGATTCTGAAATCCTATTTTGCACACTATTTTAATAGCTGATACAGTATCTCTACTTGTTGTATGTCTGGAATTAATTCTATCATTCTTTGGGAGCATTCCATGATGAACCCTTCTGCTGGACTCAACATATTTCTCATCTCCCCAGTCTTGCTCTAATTCGTCTTCCAAATCGGTGTGCTAAGTTTAACGTGTGAATACATTTACTTGAATAGTCCCAAGATTTAGACAGAGAAAAAATTGCAATTAGTTTGAAAATTCATGATTTTGGAAATGAGAAATAAATCTTAAGATGTCATCTTGATTGAAAATGTTTCATTGAATAAATGGAGAAATAAAAAATGTGCTTTCAAGATTTATTATTCTGTGAATATTGACTAAATAAAGGCTGAACTGTGGGCTGTGCGTAGATTAATTTGCCAGTTCAATGTGCAAACTCCTCTGAGGTTTCTATGAGCTGGACTCAGTCCTCAGCTAATTTCATTACAGCTTGAAGAGACTAGATAAAAAGGAAGATGAATGATATTTGAAATTAGTATTTCCCCCTCCAGGGCTAATCTACAAATCAGATATTATCAATTTTTTATCCCATTCCCAAATCAAATAATTTCAGAGTCTCTCTCCTGGCTGAGTTTGAAGCAGAAATCTCCAGTGGCCTGAGACGCACAGCTGTGGTTCACTTGCTCCTTCCTCCTCTTAGAAGCGGATTCATTAATTTGGGCTTAAATTGCAGGCCTGGCTCCCCTGGAAGGGAGGAGCGGGAGCAAGAGGTTGGCAACTTCCCGGGAGACCTGGAAGAGTCAGACCCAAACACAGGAGCATTGCTTCTTGTGTGACACAATGGGAACTTGTGAAGATTCCTGTTTTATTGGTCATTTAATTTCCCTCCCTTTAGAGACATTCTTGGCTACTGCAGCCCTCTCAGCATTGTAAGTATCTTGCAGGCAGAAACAATGGTGCCATTGAGGGCTCGGCTGGAGCCCCACACTGTGAAGTCACAGAGGCAGAGCTGTGGCCTCCATCAAGTTCCCAAGTGAGGGCTCCTGGGCTGCGTGAGTGTAAGAAGGCACCAGGACATTGCAAACAAAGGGCGCAGTGAGGCCGGACCCAGTTTCCACCCAGGACAAAAAGGCGTAATCCACAAAACCACCCAGCTCGGTCTGTGCCTGTCGGCTTTCCTGAGGAAGCCAGGTGGGTGCGCACTGTGGACATTCTGTGACACTCAGGAAGGTGACTTTACCAGGAAGGTGAGGCATCACCTGTGGGATGATTCACCACCACGTCTGCTACTTTTATTGGCAAAGTAACCTAGGAGGCAAACACGCATTGTATGCGAAGGAAGACCGAGTTTAACTTCCAGGTGACAGGTCAGTGAGACCCACAGATGTTCTGCTCTTCAAAGACAAGAGAGTGGCTGTGGTCAGATTTATGGCTTGCAGCTGCTCCCCAGGTAGAAAAGGAGAATGAGGGGCTGTGACCAAAGCATCAAGAAAAACAGTTCACTTCATATCATAAGCAAAAGAGCCCAGAAGCCCTCCCTATAAGCCACTTATTATTTAATAATGACAACCATTATTATTAACGTATTATTTAACCATCCACCAAGAGCATGATACAAAATCTGCCTCCATCGTATGAAGAAGGAAGATATTTGGAGGAGCAACGCCCTTTGATGCAACATTATGATTACTGCACATTACATAGTGTGCCCAAATAGCACAACTGCGACATAGCATGATTACAGGAACTAACACGGGCTTTTCAATTATGCTTGTTCAATAATGAAGAATCACTTGCAGCTTTTTCACAGAATAAAAGCAAATTGCAGAACCTTTCTTTCTCTAACAGTGACACTCAACAAAAGGCCATTTCTTCTGAGAGTCCAATTTAATTATGGCCATTGAAAAGCAGTGAGCATTTTGGAATTCCACTTAAACTCAATAACCATGGTAGGGCATTTGACTTATGAGCGATATCAGCAAAGCTTAGAAAATTGACATTAAAATTCTCATTTCCATTTTCTCATTTCATTTACTTATCTATTTTTATTTTATCTAAAATACAGAGAGAGACAGAGAAAGATCTTCCATCTACTAGTTCACTCCCATAAAGTCCATAACAGCCAGGATTGGGCCAGGCCAAAGCCAGGAGACCAGAATTCAGTGTGGGTCTTCTACATAAGGAGAGGGATCCAGTTACTTAGGCTTTTACCGGCTTCCTCCCAAGGTGCGCATTAGCAGGAAACTGGAATCAGAAGAGGAGCTGAACTCAAACCTAGGCACACTGAGATGGGATGTGGGTATCCAAAGTTGCATCTTTAAAAAAAAAAAAAGTTTAGTTCTTTATTTGAAAGAGCAAGAGGGAGGGAGAGAATCTTCTGTCTGCTGATCCATTCCTCAAATGGCCACAATGGCCAGTGCTGGGCCAGGCAGAAGCCAGGAGCTTCATCCAAGTCTCCAATGTGGATGCAGGGGCCCAAGCCCTTGGGCCATCTTCTGCTGCTTTCCCAGGTGCATTAGCAGGGAGCTGGATCTGAAGTGGAGCAGCCGGGACTTGAACTGGCACTTATATGCGATGCAGGCCCAGCACCATTTACTCCACGCTGCATACAAATGCCCTCCCCCTCCATTTGCTCATTTAAAGCGTTGTGCAGGTAAGCGAGCTGAGAATGCTTCCTCACTCCACTAACACAGCGCGTGTGCCTTCCTAGGCACCTGCGTGGGGCCTGAAGCTCGCTGTTTTGCACAGTCTTTCCCTGCTGCTGTTTCTCCACTGGAGGTCCCTACAAGGATCTGCACAGACAGCACTGAGCACCAGCTACTGACCTAATGGCACTGCGTGGTAAAGCATGAAGTCTGTGTCCCAGGCACTGTGCTGGACCCTTTAAACAAACGTTTTCATCACCGTTGTTATTGTGTTCTTCTGCACTCCTGTGCCTGGTGTTCAGACCCCGTGCTAAGCAAACTGCATGCACTTGTGTCCCTCACTTTAACTATGACTTTGCTAATGGGCATGATTAACCCCAATTTACAGAGCAGGAACTGGGGGCCAAAAGGCAAGCCCACCTCATTATCTATGGGGCAATTCGAGCTCTGAGGTAGAAGGACTTTTCTTCCTGGCCCTGGCTCAACTCCAAATCCCAACTGTTGTCTGCACGACCTTCCTCCACTAATTACCTGTGCTATTTAATCTTCAGTCTTTTCTCTCTCAATGTCCCTTTCCTCTCTGCCCACAAAGAAGCTTGATTCTACTGGGGGATCTTACAACTCCCTTTGTCTGTTTTATTCCAAGGCCAAGCATCTTTGAAAAGCAGTGAGAGCCTTCTGCCCCTCTCACCATCTGCTTGCTTCCCCCCCAATGCTTTACTGAAATGACTATCTCAAAAATTGCCGCTGACCTCGTACTTGCCAGATGTTAAAGTTGTTCCTTCTGCTTCACTCTCTTCCTTCTCCATAGCTCATGCACTGTTGCTTCAACACCCTGCCTCCCTCACCCTCCAGACCAGTGACTAAGTTCTTTCACGTTTCCTTCTGAATTTTTTTCTTGCATTACTCTCTGTATTTCCTTCCAAGAATTCTACTGTCATTGTTAGAGGCTCTTGTTAACTTTCACCTGGGACATGCCAACTCTTCCCTGTGTCTCTAGAGTTCAATCCATTTCTTTAGACTTCCCAGCACTGATGAGATGACTGTTCTGCTCATGCCTCCATAGCCCCCTTTCCTTCTGGATGCCCAGTGACCCATTGTCCTAAAGCTCCTGGAAGAAGGCTTCAATTACAGGTCCTTGCTTCCTCTCCATCCCAACACCAGAGCTCAGACAGTTCCCAGTGGGAAGTCCTGCTGCCCGAAGTCGCCAGCTCCAATGTTTCCCACTCGCTCATTGACACAATGCCCTTTATTCCAGCCAGGCTCATCAAGATCAGAAGTCTACAAAACCTTGAAATGTAGGGGTGGGGCTAGCCATCAGTTAGCCAACAATCTCTGTTTAAATTCTGCAGAATTAGGCTGCTCAATAGGCTAATCCTCCACCTGTGGCACTGGCAACCAGGTTCTAGTCCCGGTCGGGGTGCCGGATTCTGTCCCGGTTGCCCCTCTTCTAGGCCAGCTCTCTGCTGTGGCCAGGGAGTGCAGTGGGGGATGGCCCAAGTGCTTGGGCCCTGCACCCCATGGGAGACCAGGAGAAGCACCTGGCTCCTGCCATCAGATCAGCGCAGCGCGCCAGCCGCAGCGTGCCAGCCACGGTGGCCATTGGAGGGTGAACCAACGGCAAAGGAAGACCTTTTTCTCTGTCTCTCTCTCTCACTGTCCACTCTGCCTGTCAAAAAAAAAAAAAATTCTACAGAATTAGGAGACACTCTTAGAAATGTAAAACAGAGAAAATTTAGGTCAAATTAAACACAGCTTTTTGCAAACCTGACAGTCTAAGACTTTGAAATGTTAATTCAAAAAAAAGTCAAGGAAAATTTGCACAAATCCATGATAAAAATTCTCATGAAGGAGGAATGAGTAAAATGGATCCCAAAGTTTACATTGCTATTTTCTATTTTTAGTTAGCATATAATACTTGTACACAGTTACAGGAAACAACACAATATTTCAACACATGCACAGAGCAAAAACTCTTCAAATTGTGCAGTCAGCCTGGGGTCATCTGGCAGCTCTATTTATAGTTTTTTGAGAAACCACCATACTATTCCCCATAATTTCTATACTAATTTGCATTTCAAGCAACAATATATAAGAGTTCCCCTTTCATCATATCTTTGTCAGCATTTGTTAATTTTTGTCTTTTTGATAATAGCCAATCTAACTATGGTGAGGTGATATCTCACTTCTGTTTTGATTTGTATTTCGCTGATGTCTAGTGATAGTGATGGATTTTTTCATATATGTTTTTGGACATTTATATTTCTTCTTTGAGAAATATTCAGGGGTCAGTGTTGTGACATAGAGGATAAAGCCGTCACCTCTGAAGCAGGCATTCCATATGAGCATCAGTTCAAGTCCCAGCTGCTCCACTTCCAACCCAGCTCCCTGCTAATGCACCTGGCAAAAGCAGGGGAAGATGGCCCAGGTCCTTGGGCCCCTGCACCCACATAGGAGACGCTGAAGAAGCTCCTGGCTCTTGGCTTCAGATAGGCCGAACCCCAGATGGTCATTGTGACTATTTAGGGAGTGAATCAGTAGACGAAATCTCTCTCTCTCTCTCTCTCTCTCTCTCTCGCCCTCTCTCTGTCTCTTCCTCTCTGTGTAATTTTGACTTTCAAATTTAAAAAAAGAAACATTCATTCAGATTATTGGCCCATTTCTTAACTATATTGCTTGGGGTTTTGGTGTTGCATTATTTTTAGTTCCTTGATATTCTGCATATTACTCCATTGTTGGATGAGTGCTTTGGAGATGTTATCTCTCATTCTCTTGGTTATCTCTTCACTCTGATAACTGTTCATCATTGGATATAATCCCCATTGCCTAAAGAATGTCTTGAATTGTTTTTCTTATGTCCTCTGGAGTTTCATAATATCATGTCGTGCATTTAGGTCTTGGATCCATTTCAAGTTGACTTTCGTATAGCACGAGAGGTTGGGTTGTGTGAGGGGAGCTTTTGCTTCAGTCTTCTGCAAACAGATAACCAGTTTTCTCAGCATTATTTATTGAAATAGCTGTCCTTTTTCCACTGTATATTTTGTTGGCTCAGCTGAGAATCAGTTGGTTCACGATGTGTAGATTCATTTCTGGGATATGTATTCAGTTCCATTGGTGTGTCGGTCTGTTTGCTATACTGGTATCATGCTTTTTAGTTACTATAGCTCTGTAGTATTTATTGAAATAAGGTATTGCCATGCCTCCAGTTTTGTTGTTGTTTTGTTTGGTTTACCTTTTTTCAAGATTTATGTATTTATTTGAGAGGCAGAGTTACAGAGAGACAAAGGGAGAGACAAAGAGAGAGATTTTCATCTGCTGGTTAACCCCTCAAATGGCCACAGCAACTTGCCGGAGCTAGGTGGATCCAAAGCCAAGAGCCAGGAGGTTCCTCCAGATCTCCCACGTGGGTGCAGGGGCTGAAGGACGTGAACCACCCTCCACTGATTTTCCCAGGTCATAAGCAGAGGGTTGGATTGGAAGAGGAACAGCCAGGACATGAATCAGTGCCCATATGGGATTCTGGCGCCACAGGAGGAGGCTTAACCTACCACACTACAGCACTGGCCCCTAGTTTGGTGTATTTTTGCTCAAGATTTCTTTGACTCTTTGGGGACTTTAGTGCCACTTTATGAATTTTAGGACTGCTGATTCCAATTCTTCAAAAAAAAAAGTCATTGGTAGTTTGATGGAGAACACATTGATTCTGTACATTCCTTTGGGTGAAACTGATATTTTAACAATATTAGTTCTTCCAATTCTAGTAGGTCTTTACATTTCTGTTTGTCGTCTTCAACTTCTTTTTTCAATGTCATATAATTTGCACTGTAGAAGTCTTCCATATCCTTGGTTAAATTTATTCCTAAGTATTTTTATTTTAATCTTTGGAGTTGTTATGAACGCGACCGTGGTTGTGATTTCATTTTCAGCAAGTTTTCTGTAGTTATATAAAAGTATATAAGCCAATCCCAAAGGGACAAATACCACATGTTCTCCCTGATAGGTGACAACTAACTGAGCACCAAAAAGGAAACCTGTTAAAGTGAAATGAACACTATGAGAAACGGTGACTTGATCAGCCCTCACCCTGACTGTTGTGAACAAATTAATATGTTATCCCTCTTAGTATTTTTTTTGTTTGTTCTACTTAATACTTTTGGTTGAATACTGTAATCAATACACAATTCTTCTTAAATGCTGAAACTTAACTGAAAAGTGATCGCTGTTAAATATTAGAGTGGGAATAAGAGAAGGAAGAGATGTGCAATTTGGGACATGCTCAAGCTGACTTACCTCAAACGGTAGAGTTAGAAACATACCAGGGGATTCGAATTCAATCCCATCGAGGTGGCATGTACCAATGCCATCTCACTAGTCCCAGTGATCAATTTCTGTTCACAATTGATCATAATGATAGGACGAAGAACCAAAGGGATCACATAAACAAGAATAGTGTCTGCAAATACTAGCTGATAGAATAAAAAAGGGAGAGAACGATCCAACATGGGAAGTGAGATACACAGCAGACCCATAGAATGGCAGATGTCCTAAACAGCACTCTGGCCTCAGAATCAGCCCTGAAGGTAGGCAGATGTGGCTGAAATGCCCATGAGAGTATTTCAGGCATGGAAAGCCAAGACATTGGGGAAAAAAAAACCTAAATGAAAGATCTCCTCGAGTGAGATCCCAGTGGAAAGCACAGGGTCATCAAAGAAGGAGGTACCTTTCTCTGAAGGGAGGAGAGAACTTCCACTTTGACTATGACCCTGTTGGAATAAGATTGAAGTTGGCGAACCCAAAAGGCTTCCATAGCCTTGGTAACTCATGACTAGAGCCTAGGGTGATTACTGATGCCATAAACAAGAGTGTCAATTTGTTAAGTCAACAACAGGAGTCACTGTGCACTTACTCCTCATGTAGGATCTTGTCCTTAGTGTGCTGTACATTGAGATTTAATGCTATAACTAGTACTCAAACAGTATTTTTCACTTTATGTTTCTGTGTGGGAGTAAACTGTTGAAATCTTTACTTAATGTATGCTAAACTGATCTTCTGTATATAAAGAGAATCGAAAATGAATCTTGATGTGAATGGAAGGGGAGAGGGAGTGGAAAAGGGGAGGGTTGTGGGTGGGAGGGACGTTATGGGGGGGAAGCCATTGTAATCCATAAGCTGTACTTTGGAAATTTATATTCATTAAATAAAAGTTAAAAAAATTATCCTAAAAAGTATGGTAAAACAGCAGAAAAATCTTTTACTCCTGGGTTTTTATTTTCAGGGAGATGTTTTAATACTGACCCAATCTCATCACTTCTTATTGCTGTGTTCAGATTTTCTAGTATTCTTGGTTCAATTTTGTCACTTTTATGTATCCAGAAATGTGCCCATTTCTTCCAGTCTGTTGTTGTGAAATTGTTCACAACAGTCCTTAATGATTGCTTTGAACTTCTGTGGTATCAGTTTTGATCTTTCCTTTTTTGTCTCTGATTTTACTGATTTCAGTCTTCTCTATCCCTTTCTTGCTCATTCCAGCTAAAGGTTTTTTAATTTTATTTATATTTTCAAAAAATCAACTCTTTATTGATCTTGTTATTGTTGTTTTAGCCTCTATTTTATTTATTTCTGCTCTGACCATTGTCATTTATTTCTTTCTACTAATTTTGCATTTGATTGTCCTTGCTTTTCTAGTTCTCTGAGGTTTTTCATTCGGTTGTCTTTGAAATCTTTCTATTTTTCGTATGTAGACACTTATTGCTATGAAACTCCCTCTTGGTATTGCTTTTGCTATATCCTCTAACTTTTGATATGTTGTATATTTTATTTCCATTTAATTTGTTTTTAAAATGTTACTTTTCCTTTTGATTTTTTCAGTAATCCGTAGCTTATACAGAAGCATGTCATTCAGTCTCCTTGTATTTGTCTAATAACTAACATTTTTGTTGTGGTGGATTTCTAGTTTAACTTCATTACGCTCAGAAAATTCTATAATATGATTTTGGCTTTTTTAGTTCATTGAGATTTCTTCTGTGGCTTTAAATATGATCCAGTATAGACTGTTCCATGTGCTGATGAGAAGAATGTGTATTTTGCAACTGTTGATGAAATGTTGCAGAAGTGTCTGTAAGATCAATTTGATCTATAGCATAGTCTATCTCCAACATTCCTGTAATTTTTTTCTAGGTAACATGTCCATTATCGAAGTGGGATATTGAACATCTTCACTATTATGGTATTAAAATCTCTTTCCTGATATTTTTTCTTCTGTTTGATCTACTCTGTTCTCAGGGATTTCAACTACATTTTTATTTTATTTATTGTGTTCTTCATATCCAAGATTTCTGTTTGGTCTTTTTTCAAGATCTCTATCTTTTTGCTGAATGTCTTATTTGCATCATCCATAGTTTTCCTGACTTCATTCTACTATTAGTTTGTATTCTCTTGTATATCTTAGAGTATACATCCTTTTGAATTCTTTATTTAACATTTTCAGTCTCCTTTTCACTGGGGTCTGTTACTAAAATACAATGTGTTTATAATGTCTTCATTTGGAGGCATCATATTGTCTTGTTTTTCTCATACTTACTTACACTTGTGTTCTTATACTCTTCCCCATCTGATGAATCATTTGTCTTTATCACTGTGGAATAGTGGTTCTAGTGCTAGAAGATTTTTTTTAAGATATGTCTTCAGGTCTTGGTTTGTGGCTACTTTGCCTTACTTGCAATTGGACTCTGTGGTGTATTTCTCCTACACCTTCTTTTGCCATTATTGATGGTAGTCGTGGGGGTGTGGGGTGTACCTGAGATAGAGCAGGATTTCTCAGATTCCATCCTCTGTGGCATACAATACCAGCATCCGATCAAATAGCCAAGAGCATGGGAGTGACACTGGGAAGCAGGTTAGGCTGGGATTATGGTCTTCCAGTCACCGTCTGTGGCGTCAGAGCCATGGGAGCAACACTGATGGGCAGATCAGTATGAGCACAGTCCTGAGTGCTACTGGGTGGAGGTCTGGGCTGGAGTCAAGGAAGCTCTTTCCAGGAGTCTGGGTGTGGGGGGGGTGGGGGGGCAACTAAGCTCCAGGGAGTTGAAGAGAAGAGAGGGAGTGGAGGAGGCTGCATCCCAAGCCTGAAGAGGGAAGTCCCCTTATTTGTAGGATGCTGAGGGTAGCACCTCTGTGCTATTCCGTATGCTCTGTCCCTTGTAGTGTGCAGCACACAGGGACTAAAGTGTTGAAGGTGCCGCTGCTCTACTGGGTCTACTTGGAAAAAGAAGGCTGTGCTTCTTTTTCGCTAATGTGGTGGGATGTCTGTGGGATCCCCAGATGGACATAAGCATGGATTCTGTCCACTAAGGCAGTATGGATTCTGAGAGTGACTCCTTTCTCAAGATACCAACACACTGCTGTCTGCTTGCCCTGCTCTGCAGCGGCTTCTGATTCTGATATAATGCTGCTTGTCTAGCTTTGTTTCTGCTGCCTGTGCTATTGGGGTCTTAGCCAAAAAAAGCGATTGCCTCCTCAATGTCTTGGGGTGTTTCCCTTATGTTGTCTTTTTTTAAAAAAAGATTTATTTATTTATTTATTTGAAAGGCAAAGATACAGAGCGGCAGAGAGAGAAAGAGAGAGAGAGAGAGAGAGAGAGGTCTTCCATCCACTGGTTCACTACCCAGAGGGCTGCAAAGGCTGAGAAAATTCAAAGCCAGGATCCAGGAACTTCTTCCAGGTCTCCCATGTTGGTGCAGGGACCTATGGACTTGGGCCATTTTCTACTGCTTTCCCAGGTCATAGCAGAGAGCTGGATTGGGAGTGGAGCAGCCAGAACTCGAACTGGCACCAGTATAGAACGCCAGCACTGCAGGTAGAGGCTTTACCTGCTAGACCACAGCACCGTCCGCCCCCCTGATTTTTTCTTGTAGCGATTTCAGGTCTCATATTTAGGTCTTTGGTCAACTTGAGTTGAATTTTGTGTATCACGAGAGGTAAGGATCTATTTCATTCTTCTAAATCTCTATTTATGTCAATCCAGTTTTGCCCACACCATTTCTTGAAAAGACTGTCCTGTCTCCAATGTATGTCCTTCAGGTCTGTGTCAAAAATCAGTTGACCACATGCAACAGAAATCAGCTCTGCCGCGCTCACTGCTGTTCACAGCAGCCAACACGGGCAGCCAAACTAGGTGCTCACCAGCAGATGACGAGCTAAGGAAAATGAGACACACACCCCCACACACACACACACAGTGGGATGATATTAAGCTATAAAAATAGTGAACTACTGTAATTTGCTGCAAAATTAGTGAAACTGGGGGGCATAGTAAGTGAAATAAGTCATACACAGGAAGACAAACACCACATGTTCTCTCTCATATGTGCAAATTAAAAAAAAAAAAACATATATCTGAACGCTGAATAGTGATTACTACAGGCTGGAAAGGGAAGAAGAGAGCAGAGGGAGTTCGGGTCATGAACACCAGAATCAGAGTTAGATCAAAGCAACGGGTGTTCTGCTGCAGAGTCACACAGCCGGGCAGTGATAGCTCAACATAGCCTAGCCTACGTTTTATGAGCAAAAAGAAGAGCTCCAAGTTTCCAATCATAACATGATGTCAAAGACAGGGCAATGTTGACTATCCTGATGGAGACACGCATGGCGATGTCACACAGCAGCCCATAAATATATACAATTATTGTTACATCTTGAAATTTTTTTAAGAAATTCAGTTTAAAAAAGCAGAACATTGGTGCGGCCGCAGCGTCAGTTGTTGAGGGAGAGATGAGGAGAGTGCCTTCTCTGAAGCCAGTCTACCCGGAGTCCAAGGCCAGGCGCCCCCTTCTGGGATTCCCGTCTCTGAGGACGGTGAGCTCTTCTGGCCATGGTGGTCAGCACGGGGTTCACTGAGGTGAGTTCCACGGAGGCTCTCCTCTTCACCCCCCCTTGCAATATGGATTCCCCTGCCATGGGGCCAGGACGGGGGCCGCGGATGCTGGCTGGCTTTGTTCCTCTCCTTCCATGTCCATCCCATAACTCCTCACCCAGTTTTTCTCTTCCTCTTCATTTCAAAATGCACCTGGTTGCTTGTTGTTTTGGTTCTTCTCTGTGGAAGAGGAGGTGAGTGTTGAGTGCCTGTATTTATGGATCTTGAAAAGCCTTGATAATGACTTAATGTTTTAAGATTTATTTTATTTATTTGAAAGGCAGATAACAGAGTTGGAGGGATAGACACACACACACACAGACACACACACACAGAGAGAGAGAGAGAGAGAGAGAGAGAGAGATCTTCTGCCCACTGGCCATTCCCCAAATGGCCACAATGGCCAGGGATGGACAAGTGAAAACCAAGAGACAGGAACTCCATCTCCCATGTGGGTGGCAGCACCCCTAAGCACTTGGGCCACCTTCTGCTACTTTTACAGGTGGATTAGCAGGGAGCTGGATCGGAATCAGAGCAGCTGGAACTCAAACTGGTGCTCCTATGTGATGCTGCCATCCAAGGCTATGGAGCAGCCTGCTGCACCACAACTCCAGCCCACAGGCTAACTCTTTAACAAGCAGAAGTATTTGTTTTTTTCTGTATTTCACAATTTCTATGTCTTGACCCCACACCAACTGCTGTTTCTTTCAAGAAGGATAGAAATTTAGTAAAGGGTCTATTGCAATGAGACTTGAAAGAAATGCACAGTTCTGGATGTAGCCAAGGTTAATAAACATTGAGGAAATGGGCAAAGTCCGTAGGAACTCCTGCACCTTTTCTTTAGAGGACTTGAAGGCTCCTCTTGTACCCAAACACCCAAGTCCCCAGCTGACTCTCAGAGAACGTCCACTCTACTGTCCACACGGTTCTCTGTGAAGCTGTAGATGAAAATCTAAGACATTCTGTTGTTTGCAAATCTGGCCACAGTCGATCCTTCTCGCGATCAGTGAAGTGACTCCAGGCCTGTGCAGCCAGAGTTACCCTACAGAAGAGAAACCACAGAAGCTGGGCTGAAATGTTGGCACTGTCTTCCTAGCCTCCCCATGGAAACAAACGGCCCTTTTGTTGCAGAGAAGGTTCTCCTCCAAGGGTAATTGCATGGGGACTTTGTCAAGAGGGCAGCCTCCTAAGACCACAGTTCAGATCTTGCCGGGAGGGTGTGGTCACTGAACAGTCCAGCAGGGAGCACAGTCTTGATCCCCAAAAGCCAACTCTTGGTCAGTTAAGGCTGGAAACTGCAAATGGCACTTCAATCTCAGACTAGCAGTGCCATTTTCATACTCCAAAAAAAAATCTGCATGCTTAAAATTCCAGTAGCTAAGAAGCATTCAATTTCTGGACTCAACAACAGCTTCTATTATGCTTTTTGTTCCATCTCTTTTCTTACTTTGAAAACCTCAAAGCTTGAACCTGAAGGAGAAATAGTCAAAAGGATCTACGTACTTGAAAATGGCAGTTAAAGTGAAATCTACTCACACCTTACTTAGTTGTACCTTCAGCCAAGCTCTTGTTTTGTTCTCATCTTCCTTCTCCTCCCTCCTTCCGTGCTTTATAGAACTAAGGGCTTTCCAGGAGGTTTGATTGAGTCAAGGCACCAAATGGAGAAGACACTCTCCCAACGCTGCCATCTGCTTGGCAGTCAGATTCCCCCAGGCATCTGTTTGTAGCAAACATGACACAACACCTCTGTGCAAATTGCCTGACCTAGATGCCAGCAGACTAGCTGTTCTTGAACCAGTCTGTGTGATGAGGATTTTCATCTTGGCACTGTAAGTATGGCTTCCAGTTTACTTCAATAGAAGACAATCTCCCTTTGTGTAAAAGGCAAGGAGTTGCATTCTTTGGATAAATTCCCACTCCCCACAAAGCTTACACCAAATCTCACTGCACAGCCATCTTCTTTTTCTCTTTGCTTGTACTCAATACGAAGTATCTTGACAGATACTTGAGAGATTTCTGCGACCAAATGCAGAAATATCTCCACCTTTCTGGAAACTAAGGGAGGAAAACAGCCTCCAATTTCTGAACACCCCCTTGTGCTCCCCTTTAACTGGAATTCCAACCTGGAACAACGTGGCTGCAAGCGTTGCTCAGCCTGTCTCAGAGAAGGGGTGGTTTTGCAGAAGTCAGTCATCCAGCCATCTTGCGTTAATGAATGCCTTCTGTACATTTCCTTAGATGAAGCCATGATTCACCCAGCAGATGCACACCAGAGTGGCTCAAAGGTCAGAAAATGACAAGGAAAAGCATTTAAAAATACAAATGCAGGGTGATTATTCCTCAACTTCTCATTCCTGCCCCTCCCATCTTTCTCAACCAGGTGGAGCAAAATTACTCCTCGCAGTCTTCTGCCGGAAACAGTTCTGTTTGAAAAGCTTGCCAGCCGGGATGTTTTAAAATGCTGCTGAATGATTAAACACAAATCCTTAAATGGAGAGAGCTGGCTTGTATTAAATATCCTGGAGCAATGCTGTCTGCCCACACTTGTGCCCGTGTCTGGCTGCTGGCTGATAAAGGCGGTAGCTTTAAGATATTACTTATTAGCATGCCTGTATATTTCTACCTCACACAGTCACCCAAGGGTGATTGCTATCTGTTAATTGAATTCTGTGCCAGCAACTGTGTCTTTGTGCACTTGCCATTATAATTTCAAGGATTGTAACTTCATTTCCTATTTACTAATAATAGTGACAGAAATATAAAGTTACACATTTATGCAATCTGGTTTGTGTATGTGTGTGTGTGTGTGCATGCATATGTGTTAAAGAGAGTCACTTAATGTTACTGTGTATCCCAGAATGACACAATTTAATAAGCCACCCGAACATTTTGTATGTAAACACACATTCCTAGCATACGACCGTTTCCTACCATGGAGCAAGGCTGGCGAGTCCACAACACAGAAGCAGGCATTTTTATTTTTGCGCAGTAATCAAAGCTGACATGATGTGCAGAACACTCAGCGAGTGGTTATAAAACCATTCGTTTATAATCCTGTCTTTTCCCACGGCTTATGAGAATGAGCCACAGTGATTTGGTTATATCCCACTTTGGATTCCACTACGTCTTCTCCGGTTCAGCACTGCATGTGACAAAGTCGCAGGGCAGATGCAGCGTAGCGCCAGGTCAAGATGGCACCTGTCAGCTGTGGGATTATGGGGAGGGAACTGGGACTGCAGATGCCTTACAGGCAGTGGTTTCACCCTCCCTGGTAGCAGTCTGACCTCCACATTCTCTCTTAGGAAGTGAGTCATTTGCTCCAATTTTCTAAGACTCAGATGATTTCCTAAAGCATGCTAAGTCCTGCTGTAATTAAACAATGTGTCCAGTGATGTGTTTGGTGAATCACTGGTAAGGAAAAGGCACCAGCTCACTGACATAACTCATCTAGAAAACATGTCCTTGACATTTCTAATGTCCCGAGAGCTTTCACCAGAGCGCACAATAAGCATTTGCCAGTTCATGGACCATAGGAGGAGTGGGTTGGACAGTGTAGACATTCTGGGGTTGTTTAACACTGGTTACTCCAACCACTACCTTTCACTTTTAAACTTTATTTCTTAATCCTGATGCGCTCATGACACCTAGTTCTGGGTGGAATGCCTCCTTCAGAACTCCCAAGGAATGCCATAAGTCATGACACATTTTCCTGCTAAAACTCACTATAAGCATAGAGTTCTCATGGGAATTTTGCTGTCTAAAACATTTAGATTAAAAGTACACTGTGTATTTACTTCTTTTTTAAGTAAAACCCTCTTTTTAGAAAGATTTATTTTTTGAAAGGCAGAGTTTTCAGAGAGAGAGGGAGAGAGAGAGAGAGAGATCCTCTATCTGCTGATTCACTCCCTGAATGGCCGCCATGGCTGGAGCTGGGCCAGTCTGAAGCCAGGTACCTAGAGCTTCTTCCAGGTCTCCCACCTGGGTGCAGGGGCTCAAGCACTCAGGCCATCCTCTGCTACTTTCCAAGGCATATCAGCAGGGAGCTGGATCAGAAGTGGAACAGCCGGGACTCAAACCTGTGCACATAGGAGATGCCGGCATTATGGGCGGCGGCTTTACCTGCTGAGGTCCACAATGCTGGCCCCAGTGTAGTTACTTCTAAACTGAAAGTAGCAAATGTAAAAACATAAAAAATGATTAATGAAATGAAAGAACACAATTTTCTAAGGACTCTAACATGATTTGAGAAAGTTCCTAATTTTATGGTGACAAACACGGGTGAGCCTCTTTTGGGCCACAGACCTTGAGGTTGGTTGGGAGTCAGTTGACCTAGACTTCCATGGGGCTCACATCCCCTCCTAGAACCAGTGGGCCCATACTGACACGATCTTCTCCAGGCAAGGACAGAAACTGGCGGGCATCAGTCCATCCGAGTGTTGCATCCGACCTGCCCCCACCCCCTTGGCTAACAAGTTGTCTGGTCAAGCTCAATATGCACAGACTGGGGATGTCCACCTCTCTGATGGAAATGGGCAAGAGAGCATGAGTTGCCTGAGCAATAACCTCATTCACCACAAGGGGTGCAAGCCGAAAAGGTGACCCTGGAAACTGTGGAAGAGGAAGGAGACATAAGGAATCGTATACAGCTCAAGCCCACAAACACCAGCCAGGACTTGACATGCATAGGAGGCTTAAATGAGAGTGAAAAGAGATGGACTGCGGTATCAAACTTGGGCCATTATAATTGTCATATGGCCACTCACACAAGTAAATATTAAGAAGAAATGCAAAGCCGGCGCCGTGGCTCAATAGGCTAATCCTCCACCTTGCGGCGCCGGCACACCGGGTTCTAGTCCCGGTTGGGGCGCCGGATTCTGTCCCGGTTGCCCCTCTTCCAGGCCAGCTCTCTGCTATGGCCAGGGAGTGCAGTGGAGGATGGCCCAGGTGCTTGGGCCCTGCACCCCATGGGAGACCAGGAAAAAGCACCTGGCTCCTGGCTCCTGCCAGGATCAGCGCGGTGCGCCGGCTGCAGCGGCGGCCATTGGAGGGTGAACCAGCGGCAAAAAGGAAGACCTTTCTCTCTCTGTCTCTCTCTCTCACTGTCCACTCTGCCTGTCAAAAAAAAAAAAAAAAAAAAAAAAAAGAAGAAATGCAATTTGGGGAGGAAGGTTGTGTTTCATTTTTGATGTATGGAATGTAAAGAGCCAGAAGATAAGCAGGAGTGGCCAGGAGGCAAGTCCTCCATGGACGTGGCGATCGTGTCTAGAGAGAGCACTTGGATCATCTGCTCAGAGGTTGAAATCAAGGAGCTGATGAGAGCTCGAAGAAAGAGATGAGTCTCTCTGCTTCTATGAGTTCAACATTTCGCTTCCACACATGAGTGAGATCCTGCAGTATTTGTCTTTCTGTGCCTGGCTTATTTCACAACTTAACATAATGTCCTCCAGTTCTGTCCCTGTTGCTGCAAATTACAGAATTTCCTTCTTTCCATTGCGTATCTATAAATGCCACATTTTCTGTAAGCATTCACCTGTTGATAGACACCATTGTTGGTTCCATAGCTTGACAATTGAGGATAGTGCTGTGATAATCCAAAGCCTGAGATCCATATGGGATGAGGGAGATGGAGAAAGCATGCTTAATGAATACAGGGACATGACTGTAAAGAAAAAATAACTTCTGAAGTTCTACAGTGCAGTAGAATAAGCATGGTTGACAGCAATTAGTTGTCTATTTCAAAGTAGTTGGTAGAGAGAATTTTGTGAGTACCCAATGCAGAGAAATGATAAATGTCTCAGATGAGGCATATGCCAATGGTTCTGGTGTGATCCTCTGTAGTGTATTGAACTATCTCTTAAATACATACAATTACTACTGTTAAATTAAAAATTAAAAAGTCTTAGGAAAAAACACAGATGAGACTCACAGAACCAGAGGAGAGGGCCAAAGGTAAGATTTCATAAGGTCACCTCCACCACTCAGACATGACATAGCGAGGTTATATCTGGCTAGCCCTTCTCCTACATCACCACCTCCAGTCAACTTCAAAATTCTTAATATGATTTTATTGGAATGTCCAAATTTTCTTCCTCAAATTTTCAACACTTTAGAGTTTGTTATAGTTTAAAACATCAGTGCCTCGTAGGAAGTTTAGAATATAAGTTAGGAAGTTAGTAGAAAGCAAAGCTAGAGAATAGATACGAAAGATGTCTGCCTAGAATTGATAGAGTTGAAGTCATAGGAATTCATTGAGGTTAACAAGGAAATAAGTAAATAATGGATGAAAAAAACAAGAAACTCAGAGTAGTGAGCTTTTAAGATTCAAAGGAAGAAAAACCAATAAGGAGCAGAGGATTTAACTGGAGAAGATGCAGAGATAAGATTGTATGGAGTTAAGATGTTAAGGGTAGAGAGAAACCCGAGTTTAAAGTGTTTCCACAAGTCTGATGCAACAAACTAAGAAGGTGAGCCTTGGGAAGAAGACAAGGTATGGCCAATAAAAACCCAGGAATGTCTTGAGAAAAACACTCAGTAAAATGATGGAGTAAATGCCAAACAATAGGGGTTTAGGGCAGAGGTGGGGGAGGTAGGAGGTGAGTCGTGCTTCCAGGAAGCTCCAGGAAGTTTGCAGAGGCCGGAGAGGGAATAACAGACATGAAAGGCAAAAGTCATTGCAGGCACACTGTTAGATTTCTGTTCAGTTAAAACAACCACAGTCCTCCAAAGGAACGTGCATTTGTAAAACACCAAGTTCTTTAGTGAAGTGGTAAAACATGGAAAGGAGTAAAAGCATGTGAGGACCTTCATCATGCCTCATTTCCTGCAGAACCCCGTTCACACATGCAGTAGCATCTTAAACCCAATTTATACCTAACTAATAAGAGTTGGGAATTTAGCTGGTTTTCCAAAGAAACCAAAGCTTCAATCAAAAATTAAAATTTATTTTGCTTCCCTTGTTGTTGAAAATTCTGCTTTTAGCATCCTGTGATCTGATTGTACACTGTCCATGTTCTTTAAGGCACTGGCTTATATTTCCTGGGTGCGTCTCAGAGCCATCTTTCTCCTGATGCTTCCACAGTGCAGGTGCCCAGTTGAGGGACTACAGGTTGTTAACTTGACTCAAGTTCATTGCTCTCCACTGCTCTAGGGAAGTTGGAATATACCAATCAAAAGCACAGGGAAGTTAAGCAGAATAAATATTAGTTCATTGAGTATATTGTCAAGCCCATTTCATTAATATGGCATGGTAGGTTCTCACAGAAACTATCAACTATTAACAGGGACATCTGTCTGTGAAGCCAGACTCAGATGGGGGAATGGGAGGAAAGGAAGCTTATTTTTATAGTATGCACCACTCTTTCTCCCATAAACAAGATGGTAACCAGAGTTTTCATTTTTTGAGTATTTTCTTTGCAGGTCTTTTACGTAGATCATCTCACTCAAGTATTTACCTGGAACACTATTCGTGCTTTGGGGTATCCAGAGCAAATATTCCTCTTCCTTAGGCACAGACACACCTCTGCTGTCCCTCACTGTCTTGCCACGTCTTTCTTTCCAAGCATGCACCTCAGATGGGGTGTCTCCATTTTCTCTACTGCATGTGGTTTTCTGTTTTGGGGATAATCACAGCTTATCTGAAAGGCTTTAAGTCGGTGAGTATCAGAAATATCAGGACTGGGGCTGGCATTGTGGCATAGCAGGTGAAGATGCTGCCTATGATGCTAGCATCCTGTATGGACACTGGTTCATGTCCTGGCTGCTCCACTTCCAATCCAGCTCCCTTCTAACGCCCTGAGAAAAGAAGCAGAAGATGGCCCAAATGGTTGGGCCCTTGACACCCATATGGGAGACCCAGATAAAGCTCTTGGCTCCTGGCTCCTTAATTCAACATGGCCCAGCCCTGGCTGTAGCAGCCATCTGGAGAATAAGCCAGTAGATGGAAGACCTTTCTCTCTTTCCCTCTCTCTCTCTCTAACTCTGACTTTCAGATAAATACATAAATCTTTAAAAGAAAGAAAGAAAGATAGATCAGGGCTCAAATAAACTCTGGACATCCTTGTTCTATTGCTAAGAGAGCCAAGGCTCAAAGAGGTTAAGTGGAGTTAAGTTTATCAACAAGAACTCTGGCTTCCTGGATCTAAGTCCTACACTTGACCCACAAGCTTTTGGTCTGTGTGCAGCAATTCTAACCCCACATCTGGTTCTGAGTCAGTGGCTGCACTTCACAGAGCTGACGTCATTCTGAGGCAGGGCCAGTCAATAGGTCCAAACTGGAAGTGGGCAACTCAGAGTGAGCAACTGACATCCGAACTAGAAACAGCCTGCATGCCAAAGATACTAGACTTGGCTTCCCAGGCTACTGTTGGCTCTTGGGAATTCTAGCCAATCAAAACCTATGCCCAAAATGAGAATGGCACAAAACATAAAATACAGCCCAAATAGTCACAACCACTAACTTCTTTGCTTCCAAAGTTCCATCACGGGCACTCTCCTGGCCAGCCAATAGGCAAGACCACGGCCTGTTACCTTCTGAGGGCTCACAGAATATGGTAATCATCTCTCTCAAAACACGAGCAATTATTTTTTCTTTCAAAAGTTCAATATGATTTGATTTAGATATTAATATTTATGTGCTATTACTGAACATAAAATATTACAGTCAACGTTAAGGTATCATCTCAATTCAGTTTTTGAGTGGAAGTTTCCATGAAAATAAATAACCAACTATTTCTTAAACATTTGCATAATGAGCTATTTAAATGCAAGGGATTCTAACATATGTAAACAATTGCAAATAGCATGTGGGGAAATCTAAAGCAAAAATACCCATTGTTACTCCTAATATGTGATTCATGATTTAGCCAAAGCATATTTTTAAATTTTTATGCAGTAAAGAACTACACACTATACTCTCAAGCATAACATATTTTTCAGAGCAATTAGAAATCAGTAAAGGAATTAAAATATACCCTGACAGTGCTGAAAAATTATTAAGTGTCAATTATAAAAATACTTCCTTGACCAACATGGTACATAACACCCAGAGGGATAGACTTTATTTTTTTTTAAGATTTATTTACTTATTTGAAAGGCAGAGTTACAGAAAGGCAAAGATAGAGCAAGAGAGAGGTCCTCCATCTGCTGGTTCATTCCCCAAATGGCTGCAATGGCCAGACCTGGGCTGATTTGAAGCCAGGAGCCTGGAGCTTCTTCCAGGTCTCCAAGTGGGTGCAGGGGCCCAAGGACTTGGGCCATCTTCTACTACTTAGGGATAGACTTTAAAATCATCAAGATTAATTCCATTGCATCAGATTCTACAGGAAGTGATCACACAGTTTTAGTAAATTATGACCAATCAGATAACACAAGGCTTTTGTTTAGAAACATTCAAAACCATATTTCACTTCTCAGTAGCTGTATAGTTATTTATAACTAACCAAGCCAAATATGCCCTCTCGGAATATTTATCAACATCAAGTGTGCTGAAGTAGCTCAGTGGCAGAGTCTAAATTGCATTAGCTCATCCTTCTATCTAATCTAACTGTGTTCTTTTTTTTCTAATTTTTAAAAATTTTTTATTCTAATTTTTTAAGTGAAATGGAAGAAAAATAAGAGGACAGTGAGAGTGAACGCTGTCTGCTTTTGATAAGCAGTAAGATTGGTCCAACGGGGAAAGACACTCTATTTCGTGCTTGCTCCATGCTAATTACTGCCCGAGGAAAGCCACTTTTCAACCCACAAATAGCTGCCACCAGTCAGTGCACAGCCAGTGGGCAGCCCCGGAGCTGCTGCACAGGGCGGGGCAGACAGAAGCAGTTGCTATCGTGGAAGACGAGCTCCCTCCCTTCTTTTCCTGCGTCAGGAAGATTCTAAATACCAGACGCCTCGCGGAATGCTGCACGCTGGGTTCGTCTGTCCGCTGGGGCCACCACAAGACAACACTTGAACCCCAAAGCCACAGTGACACGAGGCCCCACGCTCACGTCGCTCCTAATTTCCCAGCACGCACTTTATTCAAGGGTCTGATACTGTGCACCGTGATTTCTACAAAGAACTCTGGGTGAACCGTGTGGTGTCCCTGCACACAGTGCTGATGCCGCTTTAGGGGTAGGGAAGGAAGTGAGTTTCTTGTTAGTCTAATTGCACCTAAGGAAAAAAAAAAAAAAAGGCAGCACCAGAAAATGACCCAAGATCTGGCCAATCAGTATTTTACACTTAGAAAATCACATAATTAAAAAATAATGTTTTTAAAGACATTTGAATATGTATATAGAACATGTATAAACACATGTAGATATATGCATAGATTTGTAAATGTGTATATGTGAGGGGACTTCCAAATTAGAGAAAATGAGAGAACAATGCAGGGATTTCAAGTTTTCTTGCATCAAAATGAACTGATCTTCTAAATGTATTTGTTCTTGACCTTTCTGGAGTCTGCTTGTATGTATTGATGTGGGTGGGTGTGTTTGTGTGTAAATATGTAAACTGACACACACATGCGCGTGCACGTATATGAATCTGAGTGGCACGGGTCCCATTTCTGCTTCCGACTCTCGGCTTCTAGATTCTGAGACTGTCTAATGGCCTCACTGTAACTGAACAGTGTTTCCCATAGAGCCCTCCATACGAGTTACCTGAGGAGAAAACAGCACAATGAAAAGGGTCCGTTCTCTTAATGGATTTTAGCTCCTCCACCGCTTAGCTGACTGAAACAGATGAAAGTAGATGCAGACTTCAACACAGGATCGTGTTTTGTGCTTTACGACGAAATGACAACGGCGTGTCGTTTTCCCTGTTAAAGTTTAAATTAGCAAAGCAAGAAAAAAACACAGAAGTAGCGCACAAAAGGCTTCCAAAAGGTTTTGCAAGATTGTTTTATGAAGATAAAATTATGAAAACAAGGAAAAGGCAGTTGCAAGAGCTGCTTCTTGCAACTTGCTTTCACAAGTGCTTCTTACGGAAACCACCGTCTCCGGCAGACACGTTTGCAGCAGAATGTGTCCAGGTGAGTCATTTGTCACATGGGAGTGCACATCCTTGTCCCAGGCCCATGAACCTCCGACAACCTTCACCTTCATTCCCATTGAGCTTCTTTCCTGATAGTTATTTTCCATTTTCTTGCAAAATAATTTCATACTGCCGGCAGTGTTGGCAACAGAATATTAAAAGTCAAATTTGTGTCAACATCCACAGAACAAATATCAGATGTTGCTATTAACACTGACATCAAAATCATTAAGAAATTTCCATCATGTAAATTCATTATCAGAATTGGATTGGCATGAATACATCATGGTGTTATTCATGCAAATGATTAAAACTCTGCCTCCTGAAAACAAATGGCAATAATGGAATCAGATGTCTTGTGCGCGTTCTTGACAATCCATTAGACTTGGTTTTAGGCACAGACTTCCAGATGATCAGAACGAAGGGGAGCAGAGCAAGGTTTGTCATTAACATTGCCAGTGTCCACATGGAGAGCCCGGGAGGGTTGCTGTGATGCCCCCAACCCTCTTCACCGCACCCGCCAGGGCACAATTATGGCTACAATTACTGCTGAAAAGAAGATAGGTTATTTTATTGTTGCCAATTTCGAGTCTCAAAGGACCTCTCACATGAAAAGGTTGCTGTGATTAAAACACTGGAGCTGTGATGGAACAAAGCAGCAGAAAATCATTAACCTGAGCCTCGCAGGTTTTCCTCACCACCCCACGAGAGTGCAATTGCCACCCTCCCTGGGTGCGGGAGGGGGTATGACTGCAGATGTCACTGACGTCGGCAAACTCCCCCAGTAAGCGACAGACATGGCAGCGAAGGGGCTGAGGCTCCCCTAGTCGGGGAAACACCTAACTCCACTGAACTCAGGAGGCTGGCAACTTGTACACCACAGCACTCACCACCGCGGTAGGCCCCCAATGATTAATATTCAAAACGAGTTAAGTGAGCCATCAGCAGCCAAACCAGCACCAGGCAGAGCGAGTGGAGCCTAATCTCTAAGAAGCTTCATTTGCAGAAGAATTCGAGAGTCCTGTCCAAATCCACTCAAGAGCTGGAGCCCCAGTTCGAGGAAAGCATGCGGAATTTACAAGCATGAGTTGCAACAAATCATATAAAATGGATTATACACCCATTGAAAATATGCTATGGTGGTTTTGGTGACATATATTGCGATGGCTGCTGGAGAAAAAGGCTGCCACATGAGTTCCTTAGAAAGTTGCTTTTCTGGAAAATCGAGAGCTGATTCTTGATGGAGTTGGCTTAATATGGCAGCAAACCTCTCACGGCTTGTAGGTCCAGATCCTGCTGCTGTTAACTCATCCACAGAGGAAAACTGCACCCTTAAGTTTATTTTTCTGTTTTAAAATTTTTATTTATTTATTGGGGAAGCAGAGGGACAGAGACATAGAGAGTGAGAGAGAGTGAGAGAGGGAGAGAGAGAAACTCCTATCCACTGGCTCACTCTTTACATGCCCATAATGGCCAGGGAGCTAAATCTGGGAATTAGGAACTAATCCAGGTCTCCCTTGGGGATAGCAGGAACCCAGTTACTTTAGTCATCCTTGCTGCCTGCGTGTCCACATTAGCAGAAAGCCGGAGTCAGGAAATGGAACTGAAAGTTGAATCCGGGTATTCCGATGTGGATCATGGGCATCCTGACCAGTGAATTCACTGCTAGACCAAGCGCACGCCCACTAACAAGACGATGTCTTGCAGGGTTTTCGTTGAGATGCATGTTGTGCTCTAAGTACTATGTTTTTGCAAAGCTGCCACTTGTACATAATTCACAGGAAACATTTCCATCAAAAAAACCATGCTTCACAAAACCAAACACTCCCTTAAGTTACTACTTCTCCTACTTCATATTTAAAAATGAACATCAATAAACCCACAACTGGGGTTTTCATGCAAATCAAACACGAATCTACCCCTGGAAGGAAAGTTTTAGATCACACTTGTCTGTAATGATGTGGAAAGTGCTGGCAGATTCTCAAGATGGACAAAATTCTGAAATTAGAATTTTATTTCCTAATTGGTTAATAAAGCAATAAAGTAACTGGATCTTGTTCAGAACTGAAAAATCCTTATGCACACCACAGAAGGGCAAGACTTCCAAGAATAAAATTCTAGAAATGCTAGAAAATTGAGCATTATGACAACATGCTCTAGCTTAGAAATAAGTATTTCCCCCAAGAAACTATTTCAATGAAAAAATTATTGTACAACAAAATTTCCCTGAGAAAATGAATATTCCTTCTTTTTTTAGGTTATTTTATTTTTTAAGGATTTATTTATTAATTTGCAAGTCAGAGTTACACAGAGAGAGGAGAGGTAGAGAGAGAGAGAGATAGAGAGGCTTTCCATCCGATGGTTCACTCCCCAACTGGCAGCAACACGGGTGCAGGGGCCCAAGGACTTGGGTCATCTTCAACTGTTTTCCCAGGCCATAGAAGAGAGCTGGATCGGAAGTGGAGCATCCAGGTCTCGAACCAGTGCCCATATGGGATGCCGGCATTGCAGGCCAGGGCGTTAACTCACTGCGCCACAGCATCGGCCCCGAATATTCTTTCTAAAATAAAGTCTTATCCTACCACTTACAATATTGCCTTTATTTTATGTTTTAAAAAAATCAAGGCTTTATTTTATTTGTTTGATTCCTGTGTATTTTGTTCTTTATTTATTTATTAAATTTTTGAATAGTTTTTAAGATTCAATATGATTCGTAGATACAAAAAACATTAATGGTATTCCATTCCTCACTTCCTCCTTCCCGCTAAGATTTTATTTTAGTTTTATAAACTTTTTTTTTTTTTTTGACAGGCAGAGTGGACAGTGAGAGAGAGAGAGACAGAGAGAAAGGTCTTCCTTTTGCCGTTGGTTCACCCTCCAATGGCCGCCGCAGACAGAGCACTGCGGCAGGTGCACCACGCTGATCCGAAGGTAGGAGCCAGGTGCTTCTCCTGGTCTCCCATGGGGTACAGGGCCCAAGGACTTGAGCCATCCTCCACTGCACTCCCGGGCCATAGCAGAGAGCTGGCCTGGAAGAGGGGCAACCGGGACAGAATCCTGCGCCCCGACCGGGACTAGAACCCGGTGTGCTGGCGCCGCAAGGCGGAGGATTAGCCTAGTGAGCCTCAGTGCCGGCCATAGTTTTGTAAACTTTTTACTATTTATTTGAAGGGCAAAGAGACAGAGGCAGAGACAAAGACAGATTTTCCCCCACTGATTCATTCCCAAAAGGCCCACAATAGCCAAAGCTGGACCAGGAGCCTGGAACTCAATCCAGGTCTCCCATGTGGGTGTCAGGGACCCAAGCACTTGAGCCAAAATCTGCTGCCCCTGGGAGTGTGCATTAGCAAGAAGCGAGAAGGGACTTGAACCCAGGCACTCTTGTATGGGGTGCAGGCATCATGCATGGCACCCTAACTGTTGTGTCAAGCACTCACCCAAAAACCAGCTTTAAGGTAAGCAAGAAATGAAAATACAACGACATAATGCATGCTTGTCTTTGTTTTCAGTAGCCATTCTATTGTTTGAGAAAGAGCAAGTACAGGGCTCCTTGGCCCTCAGCCCCATTTTCAAGATGAAGAGCAGACTGCTGGTAAAGCATATCGGGCCTTCCTCACTGACCCTCTGCCCTGCCCAGGCCCTATCTGCACAACGACAAGGCACAGCATGACTGTGAACTACGGAAGGCTCTTGTCAGATCAGCTCCCCAGGCACATCACGTCAGGCGGGAGGGGCTCCCCACCGGAGCACGGACAGAGAAACAAAACGGCACAAGCAAAGCCGTGGCAGATTCATTCCTGTCTGCACCAATCGTCAGGGTCCAGCCAGAGCAAACCCAGGGCAGAGGCTCCCAGGCTGGCGTTATTAGGTGGAGATAAAGAGACTGTGGAGCCCTAGGCGGAATCAAGCCGGACTCTCAGTTCCCCAAGCTGTGGCGCAGACAGGAAGACAGCAGGGAGCTGCCCCCACTCAAAGGTGGGGCTCAGCCAGGCCTGCACTGTAGGAGGCAGGGCTCTGAGCCAGGGTGGAGGAACACTGGGCAGCATTCAAGCCATCCATGAGCATAGATAGGAAATGTAGGCTGAAAGAGAGGCCTGCGTTTCTAAATCCCTTGTGGGCAAGCCCAAGGCAAAGCGCATTCACCCACTGTGAAGTCTTCTGGGAGGCAGGGGGCCTGGGTGCTGGGCGTGTCACCCTGTTCTTAGCTGGGGCACAGGAGCATGGCAGCCATTACAGCAGGTCCCAGACACCTGCACTGTGGGCGGAGCTGCAGCAGGGCAAGGGTGAGAAGCTGGGTGTGTGTGACAGCCTGGCAGGCCAGCTAGTCACCTGCGAGTGGCGTGATGTCAGCCTAGGCACACCAGCTCGAGGGACTGGCACAGTCTGCGTGTGAGCCCCGCAGGGTGCGATGCCCAAGGGCAGCAGAGTGTGCGCTTGTCCAGCCCGTCAGCCGCATTTCCTTGTGTGAACAAGTAACTCCTGTTGAAAATACAACAGCAGTGGCAGGTGCTGTGGTGAGGCAGGCTAAGCCGCCTTCTGCAGTAGCCGTATCCCCTACGGACGCTGGTTTGGGTCTCAGCTGCTCTGCTTCTGATCGAGCTTCCTGCTAACTGCCTGGGAAAGTGGAAGATGGCCCAAGTGCTTGGGTCCCTGCACCCACTCGGGAGATCTGGAAGAAGCTCCTGGTTTCTGCTTGGTCCAGCCCTGGCCATTTCAGCCATCTGGGGAGCAAACAGCAGATGGAAGAACCACCCCCCCACACACACATACACAACTATGACTTTCAAATAAATACATAAATCTTTTTTAAAAAAGAAAGAAAATACACAGCAAATGCCTGCAGTGACCCCTGCGTGGAGGCACTCTGAGTCCTTCGTCCTACAGACCCACCACAATCCTTTCCTCCCCGCAAGGCTGTTGTCAGACTGACGGCAGAGACCTTGAAACTTTCACAAAGCTCCTCCAACAAAAGCAGCTTTTCGAGAAATTAGATGATAGCAAGTACCCAAGTTCCCACTGGCAGAATTAATACATACTACATTTAGTCTTATTTGTTTTCAAACTTTTCCTGTGTGTGTGCTTTAAAAAACAAATTAGTCATCTGTTTTCAAGGACTCCTCTTCAGAATGTAAGAGAATGTGACAGATAAGGATCAATCCCTTTTGTGACGCCTCAGTGTGCCTTGGGGGTGAGTCCCGACCACTCAAGCACACACAGCGCTGACGTGGGTCATACAAGGACCAAGCTGCTACAATTTCTCCTCCTCTCCTCTGTGCCTTCCTCAAGCCTCTGCCTGCTGCAATTGTCATTCGCACTTGTTTATTGACCACAAACGTCCCTTCTGTTCTTCTCACAGAGAGCATGGCCGTTTGTTTCAAAGCTCGCGTGAAAATGATCTACACCCTTTCTCGGCAGCATCCTGCCAATGTCCCTTCAAGTCAGAGTCTCTCCTCCCCAGGAGAATACTGTTGTCAGAACATATTCACACCTCTACTACCCCATCACAAATGAGAGTTAATAGGATTGTCACAGTACTAAGGAACAAAGGGGGTTGAAAGAATGGCATGGAGCATGCAGCTTGCAATGGACTCTGAACTAACATAATCATCATGAAACACTCACAGATTTTTCAGGTAGGAAAAGGTAGACACTTGCCTTTTTAAAAAGATTTATTTATTTATTTGAAAGGCTGAGTTACAGAGAGCAAAGGCAGAGAGTGAGAGAGACAGAGAGAGAGGTCTTCCATCTGTTGGTCCATTCCCCAGCTGTGCTGATCTGAAGACAAGAGCCAGGAGTTTCTTCCAGGTCTTCCACGTGGGTACAAGGGTCCACTGCTTTCCCAGGCCACAGCAGAGAGCTGGATCAGAGCCGGGACTAGAACCCGCGACCATATGGGATGCCAGCACTGCAGGCAGCAGCTTTACTCGGTGGGCCACAGCTCCAACCTCAACACTTGCCTTTGAGATTTTATATTAGAGATTTCCCCTGCTGACCTTGGCTGAAGCCTGTGGCTGGCACGGATCTCTCATCATTAGCCTTTGGAGGTAACCTTGTAATGTGAAGAGGGGTGCATATGTTATCGAGGAAGATAGCAATTCCATTATCAAAAGAACCATAAAGCATAGCCCTGAAGAGACTGAATGTGTTGAGATAAAAAGATGAGAGGCAGGCTGCGTTCTGAGCAGGTGGCTCCCGCAGGGAGGCCACATCTCACAAGGAAGGACAGCAGGGATGGCAGCCCTGGGCAGCTGTGTGGGCCTGAGGTGCTGGACTGAGGATGCGGGATTGGGGTGAGGTTCACTTTCCCTTGACCCTGTGAGATAAGAACGAACAGGACAGGGCTATGATGAGTTACTCCAGCATTTTCTAAGCATGCTTCTTCAGAGAGTCAAGGGCAATCTGTGCACCTCCCTGGAACTGGCCTGGGAGTGGCACCATGACAAAATCACCCCCTCCTGTGCTTTGCACCGCAAGGGTTTCCTTGTGAAAGGTTCCAAGTGGTCTCAGGTAGGGACCTTCTGGTTGCAAAATAAGGACTCACGTCCAGCTGGTTTCACAAAGAAGGAAGACTTGTTAGAAACACCTGCTAGAGGAAATTCAGCATTCCTACTGCCTTTCCCAGGTAGAAACCCCAGGAGTGAAGATAATGCTTCAGTTTGGTTATTATCCTATTGAACCACATGTCGGCTGCACATAGCCTTCTATTTGGTCAAATGCTGGGACAATGTCCAAATTCCCAAGCCTGCTCTGTGAGGTCTTGCTGCACCTGACGCCACTCCCACATCACTTACCTGTCGCCCATCACTCCCCAGGTCAGGACACTCCATTGGGAGGTCTGGTGGCCCTTACACATTTCTCAGTGCCATGTCTTGGCTGATGCTATTCCCTCCCTCCCACAGGGAATGCCTTCTTCCTTCTCACCACCTCTTCTAATTCGGCTCTCCAGTGCTCTGCTCCATCCCTCTCTCCACAAAGACTCTCCTTGTGTGCAGAAATAGCAACACAATGCCTGCTGCATTAATCCAGGCCATGGGATACATCAAGAGCACAGGTATAAAATGCAAAGCACAGGACCCAGCGCTTAGTAAGTACTCAGTGATATGCAATTAACATGTCCACCAACCATCAACATTACTCGTATTGTAACCGGATAAAAGCTTCTGCTACTATTCTCTCACTTTTACATTTCCCACACATTTCTCCATTTCCCGGTGCCTCGAAGCATGAATGGTGTCTGATTCTATCTGAAGCTGCCCGAGTTGCCTCACACCTTTGCATAGTGTTTTCTGGAAAGTCTATGTTCCCCTGAAGAGCGGAACCTGCTCTGGGCTCCTCACCTCCCAGCATGAGCCAATCAGAACAGGGGCTCCCAGGACACCTGTTGAATCATAAGCAGAGAACACTGCCATTTGTTTTCAGGTAGCATCTTTTATTCAAAGCTTTACCAGACGTTTCTTGGAAACAGTGAGTCGTACCCAAGGCGGATGACTCAATGAAGTATTTCAGTCACATTCTGTAATGGGGAAGGCTCCGCTCCATGTCTTTTTACCAAGCTGAGACTCAGCAAATGATCAGCAAGCAAGGAACCAGCGGTGCGGGAAATTCGCAGCATAAAACAAGCTCCGGAGTTTAACCAGACAACGTGATCCACGCAGATCAGAGCAGGGCCTCTGTCAGTCAGTATCCGGGCCACTGGCAGTGCAGGGACACCAGGCCAGGAGGCAGCTTCCCATCGCCTGCCCTGCTGGGATGGAAGAAGGCGAGCTCTCAGCAGCACGAGGGAATGGGAATTGACTTCGGTTGCTCCACCACTGTTCTGCAAGGAACCTGAGCAGCAAATCCCTTCTGCAGCCCTCCCCATGGGAGGCACAGAAGACAGCCTCCCTGCACTCAGCTGGGAAAATAGGGAGGTGTGAGATACTTTTATTAGTCTTCTGAAAAACTGTACTAATTCTTCCAGTCTCAATTCCCTGCCCCTGATTGCAAGCGAGCAATGAGAAAAGACTGGATTTCTAAACACCAATGCCCAGCTCTCCTCATCTCCGTGGAATCGTGTCTTGACTCAACTCCCACCAGCAGGGAAAGCGGAGGGGAGAAACAAGGAACCTTCCTGAACGCTCACATTCAGAGCAGTGAGATTTATACATGAGATGCAAATTGCTATGTGTTATTTACACATCGGAGGAAAAGCAAATCTTGAATGTAAATGTTTAGGAGGCATATTATTTTTAAATATGAAAGTAATAAAAATTATTAGAACATTTGCAACTCCCACTCTGTTAAAGAGACATTCAAATGAGTTTTTTTTTCCCAAAGAAACTATTTAAGAAATACAAATTTCATGAGTACAACTTTAGGAATATAGTTATTCTTCCCACCATACCTGTCCTCCCACCCACATTCCCACCCCTCCTCCTCTACCCTCACCCCTTCCCAGTCTCATTCCATTAAGATTCAGCTTCAATTAACTTTGTACACAGAAGTACAACTCTATACTAAGTAAAGATTTCAGCAATTCGCACACACACATGCACACACTAAAAAAAAACTGTTTGAGAACAAGTTTTACAGTTAACTCTCATAATATAACTCATTGAGGACAGAGGTCCTGCATGAGGAGTTAGTGCACAGTGACTCCTGTTAATTTAACAATTAACACTCTTATGTATGACATCATTGACCACCCAAGGCTCTTGCCTAGGCTATGGAAGTCTTTTGAATTCACAATCTCTGTCAGTATTTAGACAAGGCCATAAGCAAAGTAGAAGTTCTCTCCTCCCTTCAGAGAAAGGTACATCTTTCTTTGATGGCTACTTCCTTCTGCTGGGGTCTCACTCACAGATACTTCATGTAAAACATTTTTTTTGCCACAGTTTCTTGGTTTTCCATGCCTGAAATGCTCTCATGGGTTTTTCAGCCAGACCAGGAAGACTTAAAGACTGATTCTGAGATCAAAGTGCTACTTAAAGTGATTGTCATTCTATGAGTCTGTTGTGTGGACTGCTTCCCATGTTGGAACATTCTCTCCTTTTTAATTCTGTCTGTTATTATTATCAGACATTTTGATCCTATTTATATGATCACTTTAACACTTAATCCTATCTATATGTTCACTTTAATACTTAAAATGATCACTTTAACACTTAGGATGGCATTTTTTACCACCTAGCTTAATGGGTCTTGGGATCCCATGGCAAGTTTTTAAATTGTACCTTTAGAAGTAAGTCTGTAGGAATGTATGCAGAACTATACTGCTTTCCAGTTACAAACTTCCTCCTCCCTCTCTTATTCCCATTCTTATTTTTTACTGAGATCCATCCTCAATTGACTTTATACACATATGATTAACTCTATCTTAAGTAAAGGGTTCAACAAATAGTATGAAAAAAAAAAAAACCCTGTTCCTCAACAGTCAAGACAAGGGCCACTCAAGTCATCCCTTCTTGAAGTGTCAGTTTCATGTCTACAGAGTTCATTTTAGGTGTTCTATTAGTTCTCACAGATCAGAGAGAATATATGTTATTTGTCCCTTTGGAAACAGCTTATTTCACTAAGTAAGATGTTTTTCAGACTCATCTATTTTGTTGCAAATGACTGAATTTCATTTTTCATACTGCTGTGTAGTATTCCATAGTGTACATATTGCAGAATTTCTTTATCCAGTCTTTGGTTGACAGGTGTTTAGGTTGATTCCATGTCTTAACTATTGTGAATTGAGCAGCAATAAACATGGGGTGCAGGTAACTCTTTTATTTACTGATTTCATTTCCCATGGGTAAATTTCCAGGAGTGGGATGGCTAGGTCATATGGTGGGTCTATATTCAGACTTCTGAGGTGTCTGCATACATCTTCCACAATGTCTTTACCAGTTTACATTCCCACAAATAGTGGATTAGGGTACCTTTTTCCGCACATCCTTGCCAGCATTTGTCGTTTGTTGATTTCTGTATGAAAGCCATTCTAACTGGGGTGAAGTGAAACCTCATCATGGTTTTGATTTGCATTTCTCTGATGGCTAGTGATTCTGAGCATTTTTCATGTGTCTGTTGGCCGTTTAAATTTCCTCTTTTGCAAAATGTCTGTTTAATTCCTTTGCTCATTTCTTAACTAGTCTGTTTATTTTGTTGTTTTGGAGTTTCTTGATCTCTTTGTATATTCTGGTTATTAATTCTTTATCAGTTGCATAGTTTGCAAATTATTTCTCCCATTCTGTCAGTTGCCTCTTCACTTTCCTAAGTGCTTCTCTGGAAGTACAGAAGCTTCTCAATTTGATGTAATCCCATTTGTTAATTTTGACTTTGATTGCCTGCAAGAACTCTTTGCCTGTGCCAACGTCTTACAAGGCTTCCCCAGTGTTCGTTAATAATTTCATGATATCAGGTCATAGATTTAGGTCTTTAATCCATTTTGAATGGATTTTTGTAGACACTGTAAGGTGGGGATTTTGCTTCATACTTACACATGTGGAGATCCACTTTTCCCAGCACCATTGGTTGAAGAAATTATCCTTTCTCCAGGGATTGGTTTTAGTGCCTTGCTCAAATATAAGTTGCTTGTAGATGCTTGGATTGATTTCTGGCATTTCTATTCTGTTCCACTGGTCTATCCATCTGTTTTGTAAAAAGTATCAGGCTATTTAGATTATAACTGCCTTGTAGTAGATCTTAAAATCTGGCATAATGATGCCTACTGCTTTGTTTTTGTTGTATAAGACTGCTTTAGCTATTCAAGATCACCTGTGCTTCCATATGAATTTCAGCATCATATTTTTTTATCTGAGAAGAATGTCTTTGGTATTTTGATTGGTTTCACAATGATTCTGTAAATTGCTTTCATAAGAGTGGACATTTTGATGATATTGATTCTTCCAGTCCATGGACATTGAAGATTTTTGCATTTTTCTATCTTCTTCTATTTCTTTCTTTAATGTTCTGTAATGCTCATCACACCGTTCATTGACAACCTTTGTTAAATTTATTTCAAGGTGTTTGAGGTTTTTTGTAGTTATTGTGAATGGGATTGGTCTTAGAAACTCAATCTCAGACTAACCTTTGTCTCTGTAAACAAAGGCTTTTGATTTTTGTGTATTGATTTTATATCCTGCTACTTTACAAAGCTCTTCTACGAGTTCCAATAAACTCTTGTTGGATGCTCGCTATGGGTTTGACATAAATTGCCTTTGTTGTGTTGTGGAATGTTCATTCTATATTCAATTTGCTTAGAGTTTTCATCATGAAAAGGTGATATATTTTATCAAATGCTTTCTCTGACTCTATTGAGATAATCATATGGTTTTTTTCCTTCAGTTTGCTACACATTGAATGATTTGCAAATGTTGAACCATCCCTGCATACCAGGGATAAATCCCACTTGGTCCGGGTAGATAATCTTTCTGATGTGTTGTTGGATTTGATTGGCTAGAATTTTTTTGAGGATTTTTGCATCTGTGTTCATCAGGGAAATTGGTCTGTAATTCTCTTTCTTTATTGTATCTTTTTGGGTTTAGAAATTAAGGAGATGTTGGCTTCATAAAAAGCAATTGGGAGGATTCCATCCCTTTCAGTTGTTTTGAATAACTTGAAAAGAATTGGAGTTAGTTCTTCTTTAAATATCTGGTAAAATTCAGCAGTGATGCCATCCAGTCCTGGGCTTTTCTTTGTTGTGAGGGTCTTTATTACTGATTCAATTTCTGTCTTGGTAATGTTTAGGTTTTCTATGTCTTCATGAATCAATTTAGGTAAGCTGTATGTGTTCAGGAATCTATCATTTCTTTCAGGTTTCCAAGTTTGTTGGCATACAGCTCTTTATAATAATGTCTGATGATTCTCTTTATTTCTGTGGTGTCTATTGTTATATTTCTTTTTTCATCTCTAATTTTATTGATTTGGGTCTTTTCTCTCCTTTTCTTGGTTAGTTGGTCCAATGGTGTGTCAATTTTGTTTATTTTTTCAAAAAAAAAAAGCTCTCATTTTGCTGATCTTTTGTATTGTTTTTGGGTTCAATTTTATTGATTTTTATCTCTAATTTTAAATATTTCCTTTCTCATCTAGTTTTGGGTTTGGTTTGCTGTTGTTTTTCTAGATCTTTGTGATGCATTGAAAGCTCATTTATTTAGTGCCTTTGCAATTTCTTGATGAGGCACCCATTGCAATAAACTTTATTCTTAACACTGCTTTTGCTGTAACCCATAAGTTTTGGTATGCTGTACTGTTGTCTTCACCCATTTCCAGAAATTCTTTGATTTTCTTTTGATTTCTTCTATGACCCACTGTTAATTCGAGAGCATGTTGTTCAGTCTCCATGTGTTTGCATATATTCTAGAAATTCCTGCATTGCTGATTTCCAGCTTCATTTCATTATGATCCAAGAAAATGCATGGTATTATTTCTTTTTTTTTTTAATTTGCTGAGACATGCTTTATGACCTAGCTTGTTGTCAATTCTAGAGAAAGTTCCATAAACTGGTCAGAATGTGTATTCTAAAATTGTAGAATGAAAAGTTCTGTGAATATCTGTTAAGTCCATTTGGTCTATAATATCAATTAACTATGCTGTTTCATTGCTGATTTTCTGTCTGGTTGATCTGTCCATTGCTGAAAGTGGAGGTATTGAAATCCCCCATTACTATTGTATTGGAGTCTATGTCTCCCTTTATATCCATTAACATTTCTTTTAAATAGCCAGGTGTCCTGTAATTAAGTATATAAACGTTTATAATAGTTAGATCTTCCTGTTGAATTGATCTCTTATTCATTACATAGTGCCCTTCTTTGTATCTGCTAACAGTTTTTGTGTTAAAATCTTTTTTTCTGATATTGGGATGGCTACACCAGCTCTTTTTTGGTTTCTGTTGTCATGGAATATATATTTTCCCATCCTTTCACTCTCAGTCTGTGTGCATCTATGTTGGTGAGATGTAATTCTTGTAGGCAGCAAATAGATGAGTTATGCTTTTTAATCCATTCAGCCAGTGTGTGTCTTTTAACTGAAGAGTTGAGGCCATTTACATTCAAGGTTATTATTGGTAAGTAATGACTTTGTCCTGCTATTTTTCCATAAATATTCCTATTTTTACTTAGCATTTCTTTTGTACTTTTCCTGTGAGATTTTCTTTCTTTACATTCTTTCATAGTAATGACCATGTTTCTGTGTTTCTGTATATAGCACATCCTTAAGCATTTTTTGCAGGGTTAGACGGGTAATGACAAATTCTTTCAATTTCTGTTTGTTATGGAAGATCTTTATTTCACCTTCATTCATAAATGAGAGATTTGCAGAATATGATATTCTGTGTTGACAGGTTTTTTTCTTAAGACTTGGAATATATCATGCCACTCTCTCCTAGCCTATAGGGTTTCTGATAAGAAGTCTGCTGTGAGTCTAATTGAAGATCCTCTGAAAATAATCTGGTATTTCTCTCATGCATATTTCAGAATATTTTCTTTATGTTTTACTGTGGTGAGTTTGATTACAATGTGTTGTGGTGAATATCTTTTCTGTTCATGACTATTAGGGGTTCTATTTGCTTCCTGTACTCAGATGTCCCTTTCTTTCTCCAAATTAGGAAGTTTCTGTTATTATTTCTTTAAAAAGGGCCATCTAATCTTTTCTCTCTTTCCATGCCTTCAGGAACTCCTAGAACCCATATGTTGGGTCATTTGATAGTATCCTGTAGATTCCCAAAAGTGTTTTTTAGTTTTCTAGTTTTATCTTCTTATTTTTGGTCTTACTGTATAATTTTCTGTGCTTTGTCTTCTAACTCAGATATTCTTCTTTCTGCTTCACTGATTCTGTTGTTAAAGCTTTCCACTGCGTTTTGTATTTGTTCTATTGAATTCTTTATTTCTCTGATTTATTTTTTAGATCTCAATTTCATGGAGAAATTTTCTTTCATGTCATGTATAGATTTTAGTAGTTCGTGCATTTGTTTCTGATTCCTTCTATGCAATCTTGTGATCAATTTTTTGAATTCCATTTCCGGCATTTCTTCAATCTTATCATCTTCACAAGGTAGTATTGAAGTGTTGTGTCTTTTGGGGCATCATAATGTCTTCCTTAAACTTGTTTCTTGAATTGGTATGTTTGTTTTTCAGCATTTGTGGAGATACTCATTGGTTTCTTCTTTGATTTTTCACTGTGGCAGCTTTTAACTTTGTACTATGCCTCTGTACATTAGTGTAGTGTCTGCTTTCAGTAAGTATCTAGAGGGGTGTGTGGGTGTGGCTAGGGAGCTCTGTTCAGTTCTCCTCTAATACTTTTTAAAAGAACTTTTATCAGAATTACAGAAAACAAAACAGACAAAATATCATCTTGGCTGTTGAGGAACAATTTTCTTTTTCATACATTTTGTTGAAATCTTTACTTAGAATAGAGTTACTTGTTCATGTATAAAGTTAATTGAAAATAGATCTTAGTAAATATAAGAAAGGGAATAGGAGAGAGAGAGGAGGAAGAGGGGTGGGAGTGTGGGTGGGAGGGCAGGTACCCTGGGAAGAATCACTATATTCTTAATGTTGTATTTATGAAATGCATGAATTTTGTATTCCTTAAATAAAAGTTTTCTTGGGGGGAAAAAAGTAAAATATGTAGACTCTGGCTTGTGTCCACTTCTCCAAACTGGCCACCTGAATTGGCTCCATTTTCTGGTGAACTGTCGCTTAGCCCTTCTGGACATGCTGTGTTACTGATTAAACGTCCAATGTGCAGCATTGACGTATTTGTTTTCAAGTCTCCATTTGTACTGTTGGGAGTCAAATAAATAGGGCATTTTGTTCACTTTTCTCCCAACTGGAACAAGTTGAGAAAATGGAAACCACCTGGCCACATGTTCTGAATGACTAGCAGGTTATCTGGGACACCGTGCAGAGGGAAGTGTGGACAGCAGCCAGGCCTCAGTGCTGATCTCGCCCCACCTCCAGCCTTTGCGTTATACACAGATTATTTCCTTTCATTCTCGCAACAACCACAGCAAGGAGGAATCGATATCGTGACTGCGGTACAGACCAGGAAAGTGAGGCTGTAGAAGTCAGTGGGATTTCCACATTGGCACAGCCGGCAAGGGTCTATACAAACACAATGCCACATTGAAGAGTGACCCTGAAGGTGAGCCAGAGGGCTATGTCCCAGACACCTTCATGGCCCCAGGGAAGAAAGATGCTCTGGTACCTGCCTGCAGGTACTCAGCGTGGCAGGCTCCACACTGTGAAAGTTGGGTATCCCCATCTCCTCATATACTCTCCCTGCTACTGGGTAAGGTTCAACAGTTGTTCCAAGGAGGGCTTTGGTCTCTCTCGAGGTCACAGCCAGCAGTTGATAAAGCTGTCTTTTTACTTCAATCATATGCTTTTAAATATGCTTCCTTCCTAAGTTAGCTTCTTTTGGGTTAAAGCAAACAATCTCTATTGACAGGAGATGAATGTTCAAAGATGGGTCAGTCTATGTCCACCACACACACCTGTGTGAATACAGGCTGTCTGCCTCCTGTAGGTACCGCTCCTCTTCAAAGACACTCTTTAAGCAACACCTTTACCCACAGGCAGTAAAGCAGCTGCTCTGGAAGGTGGGACTTAGGCGTGTACCGCTGAGCCCACCGTCACCTCCAGAGAGTGAACATGTCCATCAGGGAGGCTGCACAGGTGACAGAGCCAAGCATTTCCCAGGGCTCCACACTTAGACAGCACCACTCTTGGCGTCTTGAATTCTTAATCATCTTAGAACAAGAAGTGCCACGTTCTTATTTTGCACTGGGCCTCATTCATTGTGAAGGCAGTTCTTCTGGTATTCCCTAAGGTTGCCTCGGGTCCTCTTTGTTTATTGTGGTAAGATACACACAATCTAAAACCTAACGTTTTAACCCTCCTTAGGGGTGCAGCTCAAGGCCACTAAGGACATCCACATTATTGAGCAAATGCCTGAAGAATATGCTTTATTAATTCCCAGAAGACATTCCATCCCCATTAAAGGGGTAGCTCCCATCCCCAGCCCAAGGCAGCCACCATCCCACTTTCTGACCCCATATGTGCAGAATTGTGCTGCTGTGGTCTGCCCCCAAATCCACATGTTGAAACCTAACACTTAATGCAGTGGCATTCACAGGAGGGTCTCTGGCAGTGTGATGAGATCCTGTGGCCCCACCCTCATGAATGAGCCTAGTGTCCTTAGAAGAGCAGCCCGGGCAAGCCCCTTCCTCCCTGTGTGGACACAGCAAGAGGTGTGTCTTTGAAGGACACAGCAAGTGAACCCTCACCAGACACCCAGTCAGCTGCTGTCCTGATCTTGGATCCCTTCGCCTACAGAACTGGAGCCCCAGATTGCTGCTATTTCCAAATTACACAGTCTAAGGGATTTTGCCACAGCCTCCTGAAGCGACCAAAGCATGCCCACGAGTTACCCGGTGTCTCCCAGGCTCATCCCTGGTGTAGCTTGTGTGGGAATTCCCTTCCTTTGCAAGGCTAGATGGATTCATTGTACGTGCACACCACATTTTATCTCTCCACTCATCTGTGGATTTTTCCTGGCCTTTTATAGTTTCTTCTCTTGCTCCCCTTCTTCCTTTCCGCTTGCCTCTCCTGTCTCCAGGCAAGTGAACGGCTTTTTCTCACAATAAATCACTTTGCATTTTCTAGAATGTTATAGAAATTGGAATCATACTTTGTTGGTTGACTTCTTTTGCTCAGTGGAGTTATTTTAAGATTCTTCTATTTTGTAAAATGCATCAATAATTCATTCCTTCTTACTGCTGGGTTGTATTCTGCCATAGAGTTCTACCACAATTTAGTTTCCGGTTTTGTGCTATGACAAATAAATCTGCCAAGAACATTGATGTACCAATCTTTGTAGGAATGTGAGTTTTTATTTCTCTTAGATAAATACCTGGAAATGAAATGTCTGGATCATATAATACATGTATAAAGAAGCTGCAGAATCATTTCCAAGTGGTTGCATGGCTTTGTCTCCCTGCTTCCGACAGGAGAGCTCCAGTTTTTTTCATTTTCTTGTCAACACTTGATGATGTCAGCCCTTCTAACTTCAGCCATTTTCACTGGATGTTTAGGGAGTATCTATAGACCATTGTGATTTTGTTTCTTTTTCCTTATAATAACGATATTGTTCCTGTTCTCCTGTGCTTACTTGCAATCTTTATATTTTCTCTGAGAAAGTATCTGTTCAAATCTCTTGCCACTTTTAAAATTGAGTTGTTTTCTCATTATTGAATTGGGGGAGTTCTTAATCTATGCTATGTAAGAAGTGTAGGAAGTTGTTACTAGTATAAGCCTTGTAAATAATTTCCCTAATTTCCCGTAGTGTGCAGCTTGTCTATTTATCCTCTTTATGGTGTCTTTTGAAGATAACTGATGGTGTTCACCCCACATCTTTCATGTCTCAGAATCACTGTCCTTGGCTGGTTGTGGCTCGGTGTTTTGGAAATGTTACATATTTTTCTAGTTCTAGTGGTTGTGCCTCTCTCTCTTTTTTCAAAAGATTTATTTATTTATTTATTACTTGAAAGTCAGAGTTACACAGAGAGAGGAGAGGCAGAGAAAGAGGGAGAGAGAGAGTTCTTTCATCCGATGGTTCACTCCCCAATTGGCTGCAACGGCCAGAGCTACGCCTATCCGAAGCCGGGAGCCAGGAGCTTCTTCCGGGTTTCCCACACAGGTGCAAGGGCCCAGGGACTTAGGCCATCTTCTACTGCTATCCCAGGCCATAGCAGAGAGCTGGATCAAAAGTGAAGCAGCCAGGATTAGAACCGGAGCCCATATGGGATGCCGGTGCTTCAGGCCAGGGCGTCAACCCACTGCGCTACAGCGCCGGCCCCTCTCTGCCTCTCTCTTATAAAAACATCACTAACTGAATTCACATCCCACCCTCCATCCAAGATAATCTTGTCCTGAGAGCCTCTGTATTTACAAATGAGATCACATTGACAGGTACCTGGGCTACCTGTGGAGACCATATGTACAGGCACCAGCATTGTGTCACAGCAAGTAAAGGAATGCCTGCCGTGCTGGCAATCCATATGGGCCCAAGTTCAAGTCCTGGCTACTCTGCTTCTGATCCAGCTTTCTGTTCAGGCGCCTGGGAAAGCAGCAGAAGAGGGCCCAAGTGCTTAGGCCCCTGCACCCGTGTGGGAGACCCGGATGGAGCTCCTGGTGCCAGGCTTTGCCTGGACTAGGCCTGGACACTGGAGCCGCTTGGGGAATGAACCAGAAGATGGATGCTCTCTCTCCTTTTCTCTCCACCCTAACTCTGCCTTTCACATAAATATATTTTAAAATATGCTACAGTGTGCAATTTAGCTTCTGCCGGTCTTGCTTTCCTCACTTAATAGTACATTTTGAGATATTCCCCCAAGTTATTAAGGATCAATCTTATTTTAAGTAACTACGTAATATCCCATTGTCTAAGTGTACCATATTTTATTTAATCATTTTCATGCTAATTGGCATGTACTTGGAGCTTTGTTTTGCTAAGGATGATCAGTGGTGCAATGAACACTGTTGTAAATACAGCCTGATATTTTATTTCCGTGGAATTGGTTCCTACAGGTGGCATTGCTATGTCAAGGATATATGTGAATAATTTAAATGTTAATAAAAGTTTCCAAATTGCTTTCCAAGAAGAATGAAACAATCCACATTTCCACTAAAAATTCGTGAGCCAGCAGTTTTCCCATATCCCAGCCAGCGTTTTTAACTTTCCAAAGGGATTGGTATATTGTGAAATCCATCGCCTCAAGTTAACGAGGACGGAGGTTGGCATTGTCCCTATGTGTTCAGAGGCTGCGTGGATTTGCTAACTTGTTGTCCTTGATATCTGCTTGCTTGGCTGTCCTTGCACCTCTTCATTTGGTTCACTTACAATTTACAAATGCTCTTTCTGTATATCTTATTGTTAACCATTTCACTCACTTTTACCATAATTTTTAACTCATTTGCGAAATAAACTGTTTTCCCTCCATCTTTCACTTGCCAGTTGACTATATGTAGGGATCTTTGCCTTCCAACAAGTAGTTTATGTTTAAATAGCCAAGTAGTTTATCATTGCTTTTGTGGCTTCTGATGTTCTTCCTTGCTTGTAACAACCCTATGGTCTCATCACCACTCCAGTTTGTTATACAACTTTTCTGGTTGCATTTTTATCCTATTGTATTTGCTACTACGCATGCCGTGTGAGCTAGAATCCAAATCATCATTTAAGAGTGTGCCCCTGGTCGATGCCCTGTCACACAGGAATCTGCTGCCAGGACTTCCGTCCCTGCCTGTGGCAGAGCCGCATGGCTTGGCTTGGCTGGCTGACCCCAGGGTCTGTGTCCAGCCGGGCCAGGCCCTTTGGCCATGTTCCTTGCTCACAGTTTTCTTATTCCACTTTAAGATCATGATTTCATGGGGGAAAATACTTTTAAATGGAAATGCATAAACTTATATGTTAATTCTGAGAGAACCAATATTTTAATATTTAACTTCATATAAAAATAAAATATTTTCATTTGGTGAGATCTTATTTTATGTTCTTCTACAAGATTTTAAAAATTTCTTCAGAAAGCACCTATACCTTTATAATTGAGTGAGTCCTTTATATGCAACTTTTATAATTCATATAAAATATATATTTATTATTTTTATTTTATTTTCATGTCTAGCTAGCTATAGCTAGCAGAGAGAAAGCTATTGATTTTCACATGTAATATTAATTGCTTTACCAAATTCTCATTAATTACAATAACTTTTTATTAGAGTATTTTGAATTTCACCAATATGAACTCAATCATTGTAAAAGGAATTGTATCTCTTTCGAAGTATTTAAGTGACTATTTCCTTTTCTTATCTTCAGAGCTATCAAATACCTGCAGTAAATATTCTTTCATTGTTCCCAACTTTAGTAGAAACGAGTTTAGCATTTTACCATTTAGAACAATGTCTGCATGTTTAAAATAAACAGTCTCCTCAAATTTAAATGTATTTCCTCCTGATTCTGATCTGCTTAGGTGTGTCGGTAGGAAGATCTGATAACTCTATCAAATGTCCTCTTGAATGTGTTGATTAGCTTATACTTTTCCTTCTTAGCGGCTTGATCACAGAGGTCCTCATAGGGAATCACCCAGCATCCCTCAACTCGTGGACCCATGGATGTCTGCTCCGAAGGACCCACAACTGGAAGTCAGCTGCACATCTTCATCTCCACTGACCGCCATGATAGTCCATTGCTTTGACTTCCGGTGCCATCTACGCCAACCCCTGGTGTGCACACGGTTCACCAGACAGACTTATGAGCCTGGCCTCCTGGTTTCCACTCAGTCCTGCTCTCCCATGACACAGGAGCACCTTTTCCCCTTGGCTACCAAGTCCCAGGGCTACTGGGCCACCTACCCTCGGCAAATATCCTCAGCCCTGCCCCATGCACCCCAACAGGGCCTCCCTGTGCTCAGGTGACATCAAGGTGACAAGCGGCTTCCAAGATGGCTGCACAGAACCAGCGCAGCAGAGGATACCTGAAGTGCACCTACCGACCGGGCTTTGGAGTGGACTCCAGGGAGTGCCAGAGACGAAGTCTGGATGCTGAAGAACAAGCTTCCCATTTTACAGGTGGGAAGAGAGAAGAGAACCACCTGCCTTAAAGTCCTCAAGCCTCACTGTCCCACTGTTGCCAAGGGGTGAGGGGCACCTGTGGGAGCCTCATGGACCCCGTCACAGCTGACGCCCCAGGACCTTCCTCGGTTTGCCCAAGAATCCATTTCCCAGTTGGAAAGAAGCTGTCCAGCAAGGAACGCAACTCCCAAATCCTCTTGTGCACTTGGAGGTGAAATGGAGCATGCTGACCACTGGGAGGCTCTCATAGGGCTGTGCCCAGGCTGCCCAGCCACCTGTGTCCAGCCTTGACCCCTGCCACCACGGCTTATTTGCCCTCCTGGCCAGCGCTGGGCAGAGCTCCAGCAATGCAAACACTCCAGGCTCTCTCCCTCTGAGCAGATGCCCTCCCCTGCACAGGAACGTAGGAGACAAACACTGACCCCTGTCCAGGCTGAGGGGGACCCCTGGAATGGGGGTGCTATGGAAACTGCAGGATGCACCCACGAGTAAATGGGTTCAAAGATCAGATGGAGGACAGATCTGTGACAGCGCCTCCTGGACCACCAGGGAACAGCATCTGACAAGGCCCTTTCTGTGGAGGCCTCTTCTTTTGTTTTAAACTCTAAGAAAATTACTTTCGACCACTCAGCTTTCTGAAGTTACAAGGGGCTAGAGGTGACAAAATGTTCCGTATTCTACAAATGCAGCCTTGCAGGTTGTTTGTTCTGATGCCACAAAACCCCCTTGAAGATGACGAAATGCTGGGCAAAGAAGTCAGCAGCCATGGGGGCCCCAGATGTGCACTGTGAACCCCCAACAACAAAAGCACACCCCCACTGCACCCTAGAGAACTCCTGTGCCCCCTCTTCCTTCCTCCAGAGGATGAAAAGGAAGCCAATGCCAGTCAGCTCCAGGGTGTGCTCCTTCAGATCAACACCCAGACCCTTGGACACTACCGCCCCTTTGAGCCTTGTGCCCAGGAGCCCTGTGAACAGTCAGGCACAGGTGGGCATGGGGGTCCGAGCAGGTGCGTCTGCTTCCCTTGTCCATGCAGGCTGCAGCCTCTCAGGGTCGGGGTGAGTGCCCACACCTTCCTTGATCTCAGCGGCACCCAGCAACACGCACATTACTCAGGCAGAGCGCCTGAAACAGGAGCTCTGTGTGGACTGAAATTGCACAAACCCCATGGTGCCCTGCTGATGTGTCCCAAGGGAGGCTCACGGAAACACAGGGAGGTGCTCTGGTGCTGTCTCAAGGTGGACTGAACCTCCCGGTAACTACATTCCCAATCTCCTTTCACACCAGTCACCGCCCACACCTTCCCCACCCATGCACTGCTGAGTGGATTATAGCTGCGTGCTGCTGCAGCACGTGATAAACTAGTTTGCTTTGGCATTTCCTAATTAAAAATTGCTTTCATTCCTTCACTACTATAGCAATGTATGTTTGAGAAAGCAAAGATAAGCACATTTTAGAAAAAGCCTCCGTTCTCTCACCACACAGAGAGATCTGCTGGGGATGAGCTGTGGGCACTGATTTCCAGATCTCTCTCTGCCTTGGTAAATTCATCTTTTTTTTTTTTTTTTTTTTTTTTACAAATTATGACTCATATTGTCACAACTATTTGTAGCTCTCTTCTTCATTTAATAAGAAGAGGGTGAGGCCGGCGCCGCGGCTCACTAGGCTAATCCTCCGCCTAGCGGCGCCGGCACACCGGGTTCTAGTCCCGGTCGGGGCGCCGGATTCTGTCCCGGTTGCCCCTCTTCCAGGACAGCTCTCTGCTATGGCCAGGGAGTGCAGTGGAGGATGGCCCAGGTGCTTGGGCCCTGCACCCCATGGGAGACCAGGAAAAGCACCTGGCTCCTGGCTCCTGCCATCGGATCAGCGCGGTGCGCCGGCCGCAGCGCGCCAGCCGCAGCGGCCATTGGAGGGTGAACCAACGGCAAAGGAAGACCTTTCTCTCTGTCTCTCTCTCACTGTCCACTCTGCCTGCCAAAAAAAAAAAAAAAAAAATAAGAAGAGGGTGATATCCCAAACCAAATTCATGTTACAAGCATTCTCCTAGGATATTGTTTGAACTGCCATTTATTTTGCTACTATTTAACAACAGTTCAGTTCACTCTTTTCCTATCAGAAGCTTCCGTGTAGCTGGCTGTTTTCTCAAATGCCGTTTTTGGTCTGTCTGGTCCATGCTTTCAGTGGGCAACAGGCACAGAACAGGCTCAGGGGACACAGCAGTGAGCACAGCAGGCGGATCCCAGCCCCGTGAAACAGCGAGTCCTGGAGGCAAACCTTGAAAGAGTTAACTTCTAAGTAAAGGTGAAATTATAAACATGGATAGGCATCTTAGAGGAGGGAAGAGCAGACATGAGTGGGGGTAAAGACCATGGCTTGACACGAGACCTACCAGACAAGTCAGGGAGAGGAGGGAGGGCATCCCCCAGGCCCCTACTACAGAGAGGAGAAGGGAGAGGGGCGCGCAGGTGCGGATGCCAGCAGATGGGGCTGGGATCTTACTCGGAGGGCAGTGGGGAGCCCCGAAGTGCTTCCTACAGGAGAGGGACTTCCTGAGTTGGGCTTGAACGATTGCTTTGACATCAACGGGGGCTGGTGGTGGGAGTGGCACATGGTTACAACACGGACACGGTGATCTACAAGGTGACAGCGCTGATCATTGCAAAGCGTTCAGAAAACGCTGTAAAGAAAAGGAAAAGAGGGCACCCATATTCCATTACCTGAAGACCATTTCTATCAACGCATCGTTGCAGAGCTTCTTGGAGTTTTAGGGTCCGACATTTATACTTCAGTATACATGGACGGCCCATTATTTTGAGGACAAAATTAGATTGCAGCATAAGTGATAGCCTATACTGTTTTCTGTCCACAATATCATGAGTATATTTTGCATACTGGATAGATCAAAAAGTAGTACATTTGGAAGTTGTAATGTTAAGTTTAATAATTTAATTAATGTCTAGTAATAAAGATGTGGCTATAAAATTCATCTGGGCAGACCACAGTGATTAATGGGCTGTTGTTTCCTGTTTTGTATGAACAGGGCAGCGCTGTTTGGAGAATGCAGAATATGCACACACGCTAAATGGACTGTGCCAAGTCAGCAGCTGGGTGACGACCCCTTAGCTCAGGATGGCAATTTCCAGACCCTCCCTTAGATCTTTTTCCCATCCCCCACCTACCACCACTTCAGAGAGTGCTGGTATCCTGGCTTCAGGGCTTTGGATTAATTTTGACTGCTTCCTACGAAATCTCTCAGTGACTTTATTTGTAGAATAAGTGTTCTTTGGTTTGGCTTCTTGCCAAAGTTTTTGGGTTTGTGCTTTCCCTCTGTTAATGCACACAGCTACGTGTTTGTTTTGGCTGCAGCCTAGATTCTGGGGTGGAGATGCATTTTTGCCATATACCAGTGATGGTTTTCTGAGTGTAAACTTGAAGACTGGTGGTCATCGGTCAAAAGCCAAACAGCAGAGCATTTGTAGGGGTTTCCAGTTGCCTTCCAGAAAAGGAACACCAAGTAGCCTCCTGCCTACCGAGCCTGAGTGTGTCCAAGTCCCGCCCACAGCCTGCAGTGGCGTTAGGCAGGTGGGCTGCCCCAGGAGGAAGATGGGGTGGTTTTCACTTTATTCATGTGTTTTCACTTTATTTGAGTGGCAGAAAGGCAGAGAGAAAGAGATCTCCCTTCGGCTGCTTCACTCCCCACATGCTGCAACAGCCAGGGCTGGCCCACCAAAGCCAGGAGCCCAGAACTCAACCTGGGTTCCCCACATGAGTGGTAGGGACCCAAGACCTTCAGCCACCATCTGCCACCTCCCAGGATGTGTGTTAGCAAGAAGCTGGGAAAAGAAGGGGGTCTGGAACTGGAATCCCGACCCTCAGATACGGATGCAGGCGTCCCTAGTGGCGTCTTAAGGACTATGTCAAATTCCTGTACCTAGAATTCCTTCTAAAACCATACTCGGTTATGAATTCTCACTCAGTTGGGAATCTATAAAACTGTTTCTGTGACCTTTCCCCTTTGTTGTTATCATTTTCTTTCTGAATCCACAGCTAGCCTGCATTTTAATAGCATCATAATCTATAATTTGTTTATGCCAAAATTTACTTGCTGAGAGCTCCCCACACAAACTGCTTTGCTTGAGGATTATTTTTTTGAATGGAGCCATTGTTCCATAGTGGCCCTTCATCTTCAAGGCCGCCCTGTGACTTGGGGTCCATTGCTACACCTATTTGAACATGAAATAAATTGAGGCACAGAAAATTGTTTAATCACTTGCCTAAAATTAAGCCAAAACCTGAACCTTGGGCTGCCCTCCTTCCAGCAGCCATGATTCTAAGGCCCTCGAAGTACCCACGTTCCTCACTGATTCTCCACATTCTGCTCCTTCAGAACAAGAGATGCAGTTAATCCCCACTGCTCATTCATAGACCCTAGTTGCCCAGTAACTGCAGCCTCATTTCTATGACCTCTCACTAATAAAATGCAACCAACGGTGGACACAAAAGTAAAGTCAGTGCTTGCTTGGAAATCGTAGTACCATTGTCTCTTACAAAACTCACCCTGAAGACTGTTGCTGCTGTAGGGGGCTCCTGGAGTCACTTTCATTTTATTTCTCAGGTTTTATAGGACGATTCTTTATTGGTCCAAAGAACTGAGATGTTGATTTATCTCCAGATGTCAGGGTCTCCACAGGAAGACCTTCCTCCTTTCAGGGATAGGGGGGTTGTCAGACCCACCAGAAGCAAACGGCTCTTTGATTTTGCTGCCGGAAGGCTACAAAGGTCGTTATGCCACACAGGGAAGGGGAGACTGCGTGTGCATGGTCCACATAATTTGAGAATAACTCCTTGGCAGCTTTTCCAGAATTACTAGATAACCAACTTATTCCCAAACATATGTCTCGCTCTGGAAATTAACATTAGGATGAAAGATAAAAGAAGAGATTAATGACTTCGTTAGGTTTATTGGAAATTCCAGAAACATGAACACATGTCTGTAAAAACCACCAATACAATTTGACTGTGAACTCGGGGTTAAAAACAATGTGTTCAGCCAAACTCTTTCAACACAGTAGTCACCTAAATTGCTGTTCCTAAAAGCCAGTGCCTTTCCCTGCTAAACCCAATAGCTGTCACATGATTAATGTGCTGGTGTCTTATTAACTGCTCTGTTACAGAAGCCATCCAATTCATAGCCACCCTCTCTGCAGAGACCTTTTTGTAAAAACCTCGTTGAAATCATGCTGTTCTGACTGCGGGCTACAGCACCTTCCACCAAAACATCATAAAGACCAAAGAATTACTGCTTCCAGTAATCCAGGCCATAAATCAAGCAGCTCTGAGGACAGGAAAAAAATCACTGGCGCTTCCTGCATTCATATTCAAAAGCCTATCTGTATAGCCGTGTGTTCGTGTCCGGAAACTGTCAGTAGCCCGGTGTGTGTGTGTGTGTGTGTGTGTGTGTGTGTGTGCAGGCACACGTGTGTGGAGAGCAGGGATGACAGGGAGGAGAGAACAAAAGAAATCTCAGCACCCATTAAATCATTCCCAACGCTTTGATCTTATCACGACCTTCCTTGCTGTAACAATATTTTAAGATTGTTAAAAATTGCCACCTTATCTGTTTGGTGCTATCACCCACTGCTTAACTTATCTGGGCCGAGCTATTTGAGAAAAATGCAATGGGGCATGACCTTGATTTCTTAGCACCTGACCTTAATGTCGTGGACGCCGTCCAGAGGTGCCACATGGGCCCCTCCGGCACCCAGCGATTCTGCTCCAGTCACCCTTTAAAAGAGACCTTCCTGAAACCGTGCTGGGCTCCACACCCCACCCATCTGTGCTCTGGGCCTGGTCAGGGTTAAGCAAAGTTTAAACTCATGGATCCCCTTCGAGCTGAATATGATTTGGATGCCTTAGGTGGGTTATAAAAACCATCTGAGTTCATGAGGAGACCTCAAAGAGAAGCCTCAATTTGGAGGCAGGAACACATTAACCACTCATGGCACAGACCTCTTGATAGCAGCCAGTTTTTAAGAGGGGTGATTCGGAGAGGATACTCACACTCACATGTATGTGCAAACACAGACACGCATACGTGAACACCCACATGTATGCCACAAGCTCTAAGTGCTTCATTTTTTTTAAGTTTCATTTTTTTGCCAAAAGGTCCAAGTGTTGCATGGCCCCAGATTGAAGGAAAGTCTTAAAGTCTAGGAAAAATATACAGAAATGTCAGTTATTAAAGTTCCATTGTATTAAAAGTGACAGAAAAAGAGCTGGGTTTTCTTTTCTCTCATTCTCTCTCTCGGTGACTTTGGAATCAAATTTGCTTCGTTGACAAAGCAATAGGGTTTCCTGCCAGCCTGGCGGGCTCAACCTGGAACCTAGAAATCAAGCTGTTTGTTTTCTGGTTCTGACATTGTCACCAGAAATCAGCATCTGCCACGGTGACGCTGCTGTTGCTTCAGTCCCAACCCTGGCCAAGAAACAGCCCCGGCGGTGGCTTTGGTCACACTGCTAATGTTCACTCACAGCAGCTGCCGCCAGCCCTAGAGAACTACTGGGGATTGGCCCTTGAGAATGCTCATTTCCAGGCCTGCCATTGCGACACCGAGGTTAAGCCGTCTCCTGGGATGCCAGCAGCCTGTATATGAGCTCCCGTTCAAGACCCAGCGGCTCCATTTCTGATCCAGCTCCCTGCTTCTGTGCTGGGCAAGCAGCAGGAGATGACCCAAGCCCCTGGGCCCCTGCTACCTAAGTGGGAGACTCGGAGGGAGTTCCAGGCTCCTGGCTTCAGACTGGTCTAGTCCAGCTGTTGAGGCCAATTGGGGAATGAACCGGTGGACAGAAGACCTCTCTCATGCTCTCTGTCTCTCCCTCTCTATAACTCTGTTTTTCAAATAAATAAATAAAGTTCAAAGCAAGAGGGAGTGCTCATTTTCTGCACGGTAAGCTCAAGGCCTCTCTGAGTCCATGGAGAGCAGCCAAGCATCAGTAGAGCCCGCATAGCTGTCACCTCTGTTGCCCACAGTTGGGATGGGCAGGGTCCATGCCAGCATCTGGGCCCAGATGGATCTTTCCTTTTAAATATATTTTTTCAAAGATTTATTTATTTATTTGAAAGTCAGAGAGAGAGGGGGAGAGAGAGAGAGAGAGAGAGAGAGATCTTTCATCCACTGGTTCACTCCCCAGATGGCCACACCAGACAGGTCTGGGTCAGGCCAAAGCCAGGAGCCAGGAGCTTCATCTGGATCTCCCATGCAGGTGGCAGGGGCCCAAGCGCTGGGACCGCCTTCTGCCTGTCATCCCAGGTGCCTCAGCAGGGAGCTGGATCAGAAGTGGAGCAGCCGGGACACAAACTAGCGCCCATAAGTGATGTTGGCGTTGCAGGTGGCAGCTGCACCCATTGTGCCACAGCACCTACCTTCCTTGTGGTGAAGCAGTAATGTTGTTAGGAACCCTGAGGATACCACTGGGTCTCAGTCCTTCCCCTCCCCGGGCCACACAACCTCTGGTGTGCACAGGAAACAGCAGTTGCTGTGGTTTGAATGGGATCTGTCCCCTGGCCCCAGGCTCATGCAGGAACTTAACCCCCAAGGCAGTACACTGATGATACTAGAAAAGCTGAACCTGAAGCCAGGCCTGGTGTTCAGAGAGGAGGTTTGGCACAGTCCTTAGGGTGGAGGCCTCACAAGGGAATCCTGGTGGCTTTGCAAGGAGGAAGGGTGAGGACACAGACACAGATGCCACGGGAGGCATCATGGTGAGTGGACCTCACCCAAGCCTGTGCTGCACTGTTCAGGTTCTGCACCCCCACAACCTCCTTGCTTTATAAAGGTTGCCGCAGGCATTTCATTGTAGTTGTGAAAAGCTGACACATACGCCTGTGTTATGGAGCCTGTAAATGCAGGTTGGATATTATCAGGAGGCTGTGGTCTTTGAGTGACAGCATTTCTGATTCTCTAATCTTGTGTGGGGAGAGTCCCCCAGGTAAGGCAGCTTGGGGAAGGAGAGCTGCTACAGTCCTGGGCCCCAGGAAAGCTTCCCCCAGACTGGGAGCCAGGGCCCCTAGAAGCTCCCTGATGCAGCAGGCCCCAGGGTGCTGGAGGCATGCCCAGTCAGGGCTCCAGTGCCTGCAGGGCCGGGAGGGCCATGGGAGCCATGGCGGCAGCAGCCTTGGGGGCCGCCAGGGCCATGGCCACATGCTCCTCCCACTCCCAGTGTCCACACAGCAGCTCCTCGGGGTGCAGATTGTGCATCCAGGCCAGGCAGGTGCCTCCCAATGTCTCCCTGACCTCCTGGCAGGGTCCCGGCAATTTTGCATGGCCCTCGATGGGGAACCGAGTGCCTGTGCGATGAAAGGGAAGACCCCTCCCCAGGACAGACGTGGGACCTTGGGAAGGAAGACCGCAGGGCCAGTGGGGATGAGCCAGAGCAGCTGCCCATGGCTGCACCTGCTGGCCTTGTGTGCTGGCTGGCACCTAGTGCAGCCCTACAGCCCCACCATCACCTGCAGGCCTGGAGATCTGCAGGGTGCACGTCCCTCTGTGATTCTGCATTCCTCTCTGGTTTCTGGCTGGTTGTGGGTGGCACATGCTCCATAATTAGGCTTTGGAAAAGTGTCCATGGGCAGGAACTTCAAGTGACCTATCAGATACCAAGCTGTGTTCCTCAGAAGGGAGCCAGCAGGGCCCACCTGTCCAGGCTCACCCACAGATTGCAGGAGCCCCAAGGCCACTTCCACCCCATGGCTGCCCTTTCTTTAAGAGAACGCATTTTCCACACCAAAATCAATCCCAGAAGCTCTTAATGCAAATCTGGGGGGACTTCGGGGCAACGTGGGCAGGGGGCTTGGACAGCCTGTGTGTGAGCTACCCAGTGCCATCCTCAGGATGGGCAGCTGTGAGAGGTGTGTGTGGCCAGAAGAAGGAGGGGCGGGCTTGCTCATGTAACAGCCAGACCGAAGGATCTGGGAGCCTTGGTGCTGATTTCCCCGGTGGGGTTGTGATCAGCAAGGCTGTGCAGCTTCTCAGCCTTCCACACCAGGAGTGAGTTTTTTTTTTTTTTATTTTTAAGATTTTACTTATTTATTTGAGAGGCAGAGATATAGAGAGAGGGAGAGAGAGAGAGAGAGAGAGAGAGAGAGAGAGAGAAAGGTCTTCTATCCGCTGGTTCACTTCCCAAATGGCCAAAGCCAGGAATTTCTTCTGGATCTCCCACATAGATGAGCCCTTGGGCCATCTTCCGTTACTCTTCCAGGTACATTAGCAGACAGCTGGATTGGAAGAGGAGCAGACAGGACTAGAGGTGCCCATGTGGGATGCTGGAGCTGCTGGCAGAGGCTTAGCCACTACGCCACAGTGCCGGCTCCGTGGAGTGAGCTTTTAACACGCAGCTCTCACCGCAGGCCTGGAAGAAGAGGAATTGAGAGGGGACGAAGTCTCACCTGAGCTGGCAAGTCTTGGGCTCTGCCTCTCTACACCTGAGCCATCAGGCCGCTGTTGCTAAAGGAGGCATGGAGGTTCAAATCCCAGCTCCTCCTCCACGTGTGTGCTGTTCCGGTCACGTTCCTTAACCTCCCTGCTGTAGGTTTTTGCATTCCTGCTCCCTGACCAGCCGCATCTCTTTCTCCACCTCCCTTTCCCGCTGACCCAAGGCCCAGCCATGGGGTGAATTTGGCCAACAGGACAACAAGGGACCTCACAGCTGGGGTTTAAAAAGCACTTGGTTTCTGGGACAAGTCCTTGCCTGATGAACGTGGACCTCCTGGCCACCACGTGAACAAGCTGGAAGATGTAGCACAAGGCCCCGTCAACCCTGGTCACCTGTGCACACTCTGCACAGGTGCATGGGGCCAACCTGGCTGGACTGCAAGGCGTGCATCTGCTCACCCAGAACCACCCATCTGGATCAGAGTCCCGGGATGAGTCACCGCTTCCTGTTTTAAGCCACTGAAGCCTGGGGAGGTGGCCATGGAGTGAGCGACAACGGACTTCCCCCAGCCTCAGCTTCCTCACTGCCAAACGCAGCCAAGGCAGGCACTTCCCCACGACCGCGCCTGGAAGGCCTGTGGGAGCCGACACCTCATGGTCCCACCAGGGCACACCCCCAGACACTGCCAGCCGTCACCCACAGCACACCCTGCCTCTGTTACCGCCATCACCGACGCTTCCTCTAGATCCCTAAAACAGGCGTGTGACACGTGAGAAATGCAAGTTGCAGCATTTACAGCATGTGTCAGAGTAAATAAAAACACTGTCAGCAGGCAGGATTGCACCGTCCTCGCCACCGTCTCTGCAGTGACAGCGCTCAAGGCCGGCACGAGGGGCAGCCTTGTGTGGGAGTCTGATCTGGGCTAATCTGGTCTGATCTGGTCTGTGGATGGGGCCTGCTCCCCGGGGTGCCTTCGCATCTCCTCCACAGCCCCAAGCGCCTGTGTCAGGAGCTGTGCATCACCCGCATGGGGCAGTAGCCCACACAGTCATTCGGAGAGGAGATGCTGGAGGAAGAGCCAACAACAAAGCCCTCTGGCTCAGGAATGAGCGACACAGTGCAGGGGCACACGGAGGAGCTGCCCACACTCAAGTCGCTGAAAGATCTGGGAAGAGAAGTGAGCGGCTTTCTGCTCTGTTTTTGGTTGGAACTCTGCTCTCTGCCCCAGCCAGCTTTGAAAATGTTCAAGGCTGTGGCTTTCTGGAAAAGGCACCACAGTTGCACAGCACATGTCCACATCACTGTGCTGAGCTCCCTGGGCCTGAGGTCCCCCACACTCCCGACAAGAACCGAACTATGAGGAACGCCAGGTCAGGGGTAGAAAGAGAAAGGGAGAGGGGCAGGTGTTGTGGCTCAGTAGGTTAATCCTCCGCCTGTGGAACCAGCATCCCATATGGGCGCTGGTTTGATTCCTGGCTGCTCCTCTTCCAATCCAGCTCTCTGCTATGGCCTGGGAAAGCAGTAGAAGACAGCCTAGGCATTTGGGACCCTGCACGCACATGGGAGACCTGGAAGAAGCTCCTGGCTCCTGGCTTGAGATCAGTGCAGCTTCGGCCATTGCGGCCATTTGGGGAGTGAACCAACAGATAGGTCTTTTTCTCTGTCTCTCCCTCTCATTGTATGTAACTCTACCTCTCAAATAAATAAATAAAATCCTGAGAGAGAGAGAGAGAGAGAGAGAGAGAGAGAGAGAGAGCAGCCTGGCACGGCATGGGGCCGGCCACAGGCCTGAGCGTGCCACAGACTGCCCACGCCAGAGACGCCACTGAGGCACGAGCAGGAGCAGGGTTCAGACTCGGCCTTCCTGACGCTGGATTGGGAATTCTTCCTGCTCCTCCATGCTAGGCAGAAAGGGAAACACAAAGTGCCCTGACCAAGCGGTCTAGGCGGTGTGGGGAGCAGCACAACCTGGAGCCAGGAGGGAGAGGGAGAGGGGGGATTTTACACACACACGCACACACACACACACACACTCAGGAAAGGCCTGTCCAGTCGCTGAGTTTAAGAAACAGAAGTCTAAAGCAGAGGACAGAGGACGACCTGATGGTGGTGACGAGCCTCAGGCTGGGGATCACCCTTTTGGCCTTAACGAAGCTGCTGGAGTCTCCCTCCTAAGGATTCACGCAAGAGCCAGTGGTAGGGCGCTGTTGCAGAAGCCAGGGGTTTGAGCGTGTGCGTCAGATGGGAGGGCCGGGCTTGTGTCGCCACGCACGTTTCTGTTGGTTGACTCAGGAGTATGTTAAGCACTTGTGAGAACTGTGCTCCGGGGCTGGGGAGCGGGAAGAGCTGCAGAGTGTGGAGCGTGGCGCAGTGCTGGCCAAGGCAGGGCAGTCGGGAGCTGCGTGCAGGGGTGGGCGAGGTTCAAGGATCCCAAGGGCACAGTTAGGGGCTGAGGGAAGGGTGTGGACTAGGAGCTGGATCACAGGAGAGGCCACTGGGATACAGAGGCTTTATCTTCCAGAGCTGCCCAGGGCCCCTGGGGGGCGACCGCCAGAACAGGCTGTGGCCCACCTCCCAGAACCTTGAGTGACAGCTGTTTGGTAGGTGCATAAGGGGGAAGCACTAGGGATTTGCTGAACACCCCAATGCTTCAAAAAGCCTGTGGGAAATTAGAGACATTGAGTTTCGCCCCAAGAAGAGCCAAAATTCATGCATACAGAAAACTCAAGGAATATATATAAAAAAAAAACTATGCATGGATTTCAAAATTTTTTGGCACCAAAATAAACTTTAAAAAAATGTTTTACTATCTAGTTATTCTGAAAACCAGAGAGAGAGAGAGATAGAGGCAGAGACAGATCTCCGATCTGCTGGTTCACTCCCCAAATGCCTACAACAAAAAGGACTGGAGTAGGCTGTAGCCAGGAGCCAGGAACCCCATCCAGGTCTTCCACATGAAAGGCAGGGAGCCAAGCACGTGTGCCATCACCACTGCTTCCCAGGGTGTGCGCTGGCAGGAAACTGAGCCTGAACCTGAACCCAGGCCCTCTGATAGGAGATGCACATGTCCCAGACAGCAGTTCAGCCACCAGGCCAAATGCCTGCTCCTAAACTTACCTTTTACTTCTATTTTCCCACAAACTTCCTGAGGCGCCCTGTGTACGTTTCCAGAGTAAGTCCCTGGTATCTTCCAGGGGGATGTATGAATCCACGGCAGTGTCGATGCACAAAGAATTAAGTTTGTTGAGTATACATTTCTTCCATGTAGAATGAAAGTCATTTTGTTCGTTTGTTTGTTCCAGTTCATTTTGTGCTCAGAATCTAAGTCACTAGGAATTAGAGTGGCCAGAGGATAGAAAGTCGAATTTGAACTTCAGATAAACAGTGAATAATGTTTCAGTGACAATATGTCCCAAATAGTTTGTCTGGGAAACCAATTCAGAAGCAGCAGGGAGGAGCTAGCCATGTGAAGACTTCTAGAATTTCTATGGAATGCACTGGATTTCATGGAACAAGAGCAGCACACCAACAGACCCTCCCGGCCTGGGGGCAGTCTTCCTTCTTTTTTGATACCTGTCACCCTTACAGCTTCCAGAAGCTTCCCGTGTGAAGGAATCAAGTGCAGTTTCAGGGTGGTGAATATTTCTGTAACGGGAAGAAACAACAATTGAATAAACACGCCTAATAATGCTTGTGATTTGTCAGATACGTGTATATGGCATTTTCTTAACGGGGCTATACACAGAAAGAAAGCTTTGTGAACAGTGAGGCTGTGAAATCCTGACAGAGGTTCCCGGAAGAGACTGGAAAATCCTGATCACGCCTGTCTGGAAGCTAAGGCAGAGACGGGCGGGCAGGCAGCCTCTGGGTGTCCCCTGCCCTGTTCTTCCAGGGACGAGCTGGAGCTGGGTGCTTCCTAACTCAGGATCATTAGGGTGAGGGTGGGATGAGATGGAAGACTTAGGACCGGAGAATTAATTTTATCTTGCTCCTGAGTTAAGCGGCTCTTTTCCCAAAGCCGAGAATCTTTAGAGAATGAAATGCATCAAGTGGAAGTGGCTCAGTAAGCACCGCTGACCCTGAGAATTCTGACCATTTTGAGGCACATTTAGCAGTGGCCTCAATTGAGTAGAAGGGATTCCATGTGACACGGTGCCCCAGAACAAAGCTGAAGTCACACCAGTGGAACGCTATTCCCCGAGGGGAGCACAAGGCACTCTCTCCCCTCTCTCCCATTCGCTCACGATGAATAGGACAGTACTTGAATTGTGGACTGCAGACTTTTTTTACATTTAAGTGTTTCAGCTGATGCACTAAGTAGTATCCAGCTGCAGAGACCTGGATTGGACAGCAACGCTTGCTTATTAAAATGCAATCCATAAACAATCCGAGCCCTGTGGATGCCTGCGACAGGAAATCCGGTGAAATTAAAGTTTTTCATGAGATTCCATGTGCTTTTCCAGTAAATAACCTCATTGCCCAGTCTCACATACAAAGTGATTCTGCATATGTATGTGATCCTAGAAGAACACTTTTAAAGTAGAAAAACCATTATCATAATAATATTTATAGTATACTTCCCTTTTCAAATACTCTGATTTCATGAGAAGGGCTTGTTCATATAGTACCTGTATGAGACAAATTTACCTTTTTTCTTTATAGATTCAAGACCTCATTTGCCTGTAAATCTAAAATATCAAAAATGTTTCCATCTTACTTTCAGAAACTGCAAATTAATAAAAGAAAATCTGTCCATAAAAAACAAAGAGGAACCATCTTTATAAAATATAGATGAACCTAGGTTTAAGCAAAAATACTGACAAAATTAACACACACATACACACAACTGAATTATAAAACTCAAATTAATAACCAAAAAGCTACTGGTTGCCCAAGTGCAAAGCTCTGTATGCCTCAGCACAAAAAAAAAAAAAAAAAAAAAACCACTAGAAAACATTGATAGGAATCAGCTTGAAGTATTGTACACTGTGGTAAAATTAAAGCAAAGTAGTTAAAGTAAAATGTTCTTTGAAACAGAACTCTTAGATAAAGTGTGTGGTGGGGCAGGCATTTGGCACTGTTACTAAACCGGTGCTTGGGCTGCCAGAGTCACACATCAGAGTGCCTGGTTCAAGCTGGCTCCTCTGCTTGCAACCCGGCTTCCTGCTCACACACTCCCTGGAGGGCAGCAGGTGATGGCTCGGTGCTCGGGTCCCTGCCAGCCATGTGAAGACCCCCTGGAGCCCTGGGCTCTCAGACCTAAAGAAGAGATTCCCAGGAAACACTGGAGGATTTGAGTAAGCAGTGTTCCCCTTTCTTACCCAGAGGCTCAAAAGGATAGGAAGAGCTATGGAAAAAGCAATTTGAGATTACAGTGACTCACGTTGTCAGTCCAAAGCATCCCGTCTGTTTTTTCGCTGTTAGATTCCTTGTCTCCCAGCGACTGGGAGGGACCTTGCGGTCCCAGTGGAAATCCGGGTGCCCAGAACCTCCAGCAGGGGGCTCTGTCCCCCAGCGCTGACTGGGAAGGACTTAAAGACAGTTCAAGGTTAAGATGGCTCTACAAATAACAAGCCAGAAATGTCATCTGGCCCATGAGGACACAGCTTTATAAAACCGTAATCATGGTCCAAGAATGTTGTCATGAGAAAAATCTGTGCTCGGGATTTTATTATTAGGCTTTCAAATATAGCTGAGAGCTCAAAGGTGGAGGGGAATATAGTAGAGACCAAAAGGTACTTTCAAAAACTAATTGTCAACCAGTCAGGCTCATATTGAAAATATTACAACGATTTAAAAGTTTCCCAACATGGCTGACAACTCAAGTACGTCCATGCTCTGTTTAAAGCCACGCAGAAAAATGAAAGTGTGAAAGTAAAGTTGAACCGCCTGGAAATAAATTGCCACTGAGATGAGTCAGGAGAGGCAACTTAAAAAAAAATCCCACAGATGAGGGAAGGACGTTATCTCTCAGCAGCTGCATTTTGGTGAAGCTCACACTCGTGTTTCTGCATGATTTCTTGTTAAACCCCTCTCCCTTATTATCCAAGTCGCACCCACACACACACACCCCCCACCACTACCCCACACACAAGGAACCAAACCAAAGCAGAAAAAGCGTTTTTAAGTACGTATTAGTTGAACTGTAAAGAAATAAAAATATCTGGTTCAAAGTGTAAGCATTCCTACTTCATCAGGAGTAACTGGAATATCACAAAATAGCCAGGCCCTAAAAATCACAGATATAAAACAGATGTAAGTGACACAGATACGCATCTCTCTGCTGTCGCTTTGGTCGCAGGGGGTGGTGGCTTCTGGAAGGGGCACATATTCCCACTAGGAAGGAAACAAACAACATGACAGGTGCAAGCGGCTAATGAATTATGGGGTTTGCAAAAGAGCAGAACAATTTACTCCCTCCCAAGCTTAGGAGAGTTTATATGTGACGAACACGCACTCACACGCACACGAAACATCTCATGGGAAAGACAGCCAAGCTCTGCCACTCTTTTAATGAAATGCCATAACTATCTCTATAAATAAAACAAATAGACTGCACTCCAATTTTCACATAATCGTGTGTTGATGATTTTGAGAACATGATTACTTTCATTCTGTTTTGATCTCATTAAAAATCGGTTTTATGGAAAGTTTTGCTCTCACGTAGCTTGTGCTTTCATTTTACTTTTCGTTTTTCTCCAGGAAAGTGACTATGGGAACGTGGGCCAGGTGTGCATGGAGAACGCTCTGCAGTGAGTGAATTGGAGGGCACAGAATGCGACCGAAGTCCCCAGTGATACCTAGCGTGTTCCTTCGCAGGGAACATTCGCTCAGTCATCCGCAGACCTGCCTTTTTGCTGGGAAATGTGACTTCAAGGGCCAGCGCGGAGGAATGTCCACTCTGCCCGGCACACCTCGTGGGAGCAGGGCTCTGCAGGCCACATGGTGGCTATTTCTAGCTGCCTCTAATGAGGCTCCGAGTGGCATAACATGACCCTGAGAGCTGGGAAGGGCAGGGCCCCTGAACAACCAGTGCCTGCAACTCCCCAGGCCCGAGCTGAGCAAGCTCCAAGCAGAGGGCTTGGAGACCAACAGTGACTGCCCGGTGTTTCTGACCCCAAGTCAGGGAAGTGTGGGAGCTAACCCGCATGATTGTATCATACAATCGGACCAGAATTTCCAGATACAAGGTGCACTGGACATCAGCCAGAAACAGAGACGCCCTGGCAAACACCTAGCGGTGCTCTCTTCCAGGAAACAAAGCCCACATGCATGGAATTTGCCAGTGTTCACAGTGTAGACGCTCTCGCCGCAGCCAATCGCAAGCCACCAAGGGGAGGTCACCAGACGCAGCGAGGGAGGGGGATGAGGACGTGGCTCTCGGGAGCAGGTGCATGCAAAGCCCTGGGCCCAAAGCAAAGGTTCCCAGAGACCCAGGGGTCACTGAAGCTCCTCTAGGGTTCCAGATGGCACAAGCCCACTCCAAACCCCAGGCACAAAACAACTGGACTGAGGAAGCCTTGGCCTCACGCTGGATCTGCTCCCGTTTATCGCGAATGAGGACTGGCTCAGAACAGACCTGGGAGACGTTGTGCTGTCTCTCAAGCTCAGCGAGCAAACTATTAGCTAGTTCAGAAACAAAGTCTCTTTCTGCCACAACCCACAAACCCTCCCTGGGCCACTGCCCCAAGGACTTCCCCGGGCGCGCTCCTTAGCCGCGGAGTGCCACTGGGTGGTATTTCAGCGCCCTGGGGAGGATTGCGCTCAGGCTGCCCCTGGGGCAGCTTAGTCCATGAGGCTACCTCTCCATTCCCAGCTGTGCTCACTGAACCAGAACCTTCCCATTAGGAAAGAGAAGGGTCCGAGCCAGGAGGGGAGGCCAAGGCAGGTGGCCGCAGAGCCCAGGAGAGGCCCCTGCCCCGGAGGCACCCAGAGCAGCACAGTGCAGGGCTGGGGGACACTTTTCCTTCAAGGGCCATTTGGATATTTATGACACCATACACAATTATCAGCTTAAAAAAGAATATTTGAGAGTCATAGAAAGGAGCCAACAGAGAGAAAGAGAGCAAGCTTCCATCTGCTGGCTCATTCCCTAGATGTCCACACAGCCTGCTCTGTGCCAGGCCTGAGCAAGGAGCCCAGAGCTTCAATCAGGTCTCCCACATCAGTGGCAGGGGCCTAGGCACTTGGGCCATCTTCCACACTTTCCCAGGCCTTTGACAGGGAGCTGGATCAGAACTGGGGTCCATCCGGGATGCCAGTGTCACAGGCAGCAGTTCTACCTGCTGAGCCACAATGTCAGCCTCAAAATTATCAACCTGAAAAGTAGATTGCTGTAGATCTATTGACTTAGCAGGGCCAGACCAAGGGATTGCGCAGGACCTACACAGCTCGTGGGGGACTGTCCCCCCCGGAACACTGTCTCCCCTGCTTCCGCGGCCTCTGTCTCTGTCTCTTGTTGCCATGTAAAACCAAAATGTCTTCTCAGGCCTGAAAGTCATAAGGCTTTTTGTGTCCCTGTGAACTTCAAAGCATTTAAATTTCCTATGGATCTTATGTGATTGAATGTGTGGCTTACAGAAGCCTGAACATGAGCGTGAAGAAAGATGTCTTGTTGAGGAAGACATATATAATCACTCTGAAGTACAAAATCAGACAGTTGGCTTCGATCCATACAGTCTTGATAGTAAACTCCTTGTTTTAATTTTTTTTAAGATTTATTTTATTTATTTGAAAGACAGTTACAGAGATAGGTAGAGACAGAGAGAGAGGTCTTCCATCTGCTGGTTCACTCCCCAGATGGCCACAACACCTGGAGCTAAGCAGATCCAAAGTCAGGAGCCAGGAGCTTCTTCCAGGTCTCCCACATGGGTGCAGGGACCCAAGGACTTGGGCCATCTTCTATTGCTTCCCCAGGCAATAGCAGAGAGCTGGATTGCAAATGGAGCAGCTGGGTCTCAAACTGGTACCCATATGGGATGCCGGAGCTTCAGGCCAGGGCTTTAACCCGCTGTGCCACAGCGCCAGCCCCCTTGTTTGAATTTTTATTCAAGAGTCACCAATGACAAGAAAATTTCCAAAACACCTTCTCCAAATGATAAGCATCTTAAAAGATGAAACCTGAAGAAAAATTAAAATTCTCAGTTTATCTTTTACTATTCATGTTGTTTCTGGGTTTACCTCATTATTGCAAATGGAGGGGTGAATGGAACTAATTCAGTTAATTTTATCTTTGTGCCTCTGAGGCTGTCCTGTACTCTTGAACACATTTTGTGCCTGGAAAAATAAAGCTCCAGGGTTGCAAATACTCTAAGCATGTCAAAATGTCAATTGTATTGTGCAGATATAAACCCATTTTGTAAATTTTAACAATGGCATTTAAAATAAAATATAAATGTGATAAGAACTAAAAAGAGTTTGCATAATCAACGTGCTATACTCAGTGACTCCAAGAAAATGAGAAATCCATCATAAAAAAAGGCAGAATGAACTCCATAAAAAACACAAAGCAAAGAATGTACCACTGAAGCACTAAGGAATTAGTGAAAATAATTATATATCAAGAATATTGTCAAAGAAAACAAAAGAAACAATTCAAGAACTAAAAAACCTAGACAAGCATTTAAAGTGGAAAGAGGAACATTCAAATTAGATAATTAGATGAGTGTATTTGGGAAACACCATTGTTTCTTCCTTAATGTAACTAAAATCTGAAATATTAGTAAAAAACACAAATAACATTTCAGGCAACCAACTGCCACAAATGGAACATGGTGCAGGGCAACCAAACTACCAGTTTGGCTGTAGGGTTTCCCAATAACCTGCAAAACTCCCAAGGAAAGTCAATGAAAAGCAGACACCAGGCAATCTGCTGTTGCCATGTTGCTTCACTTGAGGATGATCTCAAAGGGATGGCCCTCTCTGGGGACAAGGAATATTCCAGATTAGCTCATGCCAGAAACGCACTCCTGATCCTTTTCTCCTCTCAACACAAGGAGCTTTCTCCCACACGCCTTTCTTCTGTCTTTTTCAAGTGCATAAAGCAAATAGCACATCTTTAACAACTCATGAGATGAACAAGTCTCAGCGAAAGCAGTGTCACTGCCCGTGCGTTGTGAAAAGAGGCAGGAAGCAGGGTGTCCCTGCTGCCTTTTCTGTGACGCCTTCCCGAGTGCTGGAGCGTGCGATGGAGATGCTATTGGTTAGACACAGTTCCAAGAGGGAAAAACGTGTCCTCAACTAATGGCTGATGATGTCCTGTTGTGGTTGTGCAACTCTGTAGGTCAACCACACTTCTAGAATGCTTGAATGAATGAGAAACAGAATTAAAAAGTAACTGGTTACTTGTACTCAGTTGGGGAGGGGGGGTTGTGGGTGTGAGTGGCTATGTGGGGATGGGTATGAGTGTGTGGGGGTGTGGATGTGGGGTGGGGAGGTGTAGGTGTGTGGGGGTGTGTGTGCAGAATGAGGTGGGGACTGAGGGACAGGCTGGGCAGTCAGTTGGAGAGACCACTGTACACCATGGAGAGAGTGCGCATGCACTCACATAATCAAGCTTAAGAGTCATCAGAGAGCATTTGCGCCCCAGGTCACAGCAGGCAAATCAGCAAGGCAAGAAAGGGCTGTGAGGATTCTCCGCTCGCTCGTGTCAGCACACATGACCCAAGAGGAACACCCAGGACAATTCCTACCCAGTGCTGTGCTAGTGGCAGAAGACCATGGCTTTGGTTTGACATGCAAGCAGCAGCGAAGAGACAGATGTGGTAGGGGATGCGGCTAGACCACGAGAATCTGGATCTCATAGAGTTGATTTGTACCGCTCGCTACCTGATGTTTTCCGAGTGTCATGGTGAGGGTGGGTCATGGATACAGTGGTCTCCAAATCAGCTTCTTGGATTTAAAATTATTCTCTTTTAGCCCCTTTCCTTTCTGCCATCACAGACCTATCTCAAAAACAGCAGCTCTGACTATGCTACATTCTTGCTTAAACACCTCAGATGGCTCCAGCATTCAGTCTACAGATATAAATATAGCAATAAAGGGTTTTTACCAGTTTTTGGTCCAGACTTACCAATTCCACATTTGTTGTGCTCCATGCACTTTGGAGTCCTAACAGTTCTGCACCATGCCACGGGGTTCTGGCCATGCCATGAAGTTCTGCACCATGCCAGAGGGTTCTGGCCATGCCATGAGGTTCTGTACCATGCCACGGGTTCTGGCCATGCCATGAGGTTCTGCACCATGCCAGAGGGTTCTGGACATGCCGTGCTCTGCCCTCTCTCACAAAGGTGCCTTCCTTCTCATTGTGAAGCTCTCCTCTGCCTTCTACCAAGCACCTCCCATCTCACCTTTCCCTGCAGTTACTGCTAAATGCTACCTCCTCTCCCACTGTCTGGCAAAAGAGTTGCTCTTCTGTGCCTCTGCGGTAGCATTTACTTACACAGAAAGGCTATACAGAGTTAAGGAAAATCATACTGAATTGAAGTTTAGAATACTTTACAGTTGTATTTGGTTAGTATGGATTCATTTCCAGTTAGAATGGAGTCCCTTGGGGAAGGAACAATTTCTTATTTCTTTCTGTACTCAGCAGCTTACACTCAGTCAGTACTCAGTCAGTACTTGTTGGCTGAATAAATGGGGTTTTACAGGGGTCCAAGATTGATTATATCAAATAGTGTTGTTTCATTTTGCAGACTTAAAAGAAAAGACCTACCTCTCAGAGTCGTTCAGTGAGTTGTTAGCCATGCCCATTAAATAATAGGCCCAGAGATGTCATGCATTTTATCAAAAAGTCCTGTACACTCAACTTCCTCTTGGTAAGCAGGGTAATATATCATCAGGACTTGCATTAGAGAAACTTTTATTTGCAAAATTAATAGCACAGCATTGTTACTGGGCTCATTTTTTACATGAGAAAACATTAGCACATAAAAGCTAGACTAATTTACTGGCCTTTCTCGGTGAATTAACAATGGAGCCACAGCTAGGAGCCAAGATTTACTGAATCCCCATGTGAATCCCTCCTTAGCCTAGTCAAGCTAGACTTAGGGAAGAAGAACAGGGCTTGGAAGCATCCCTTCTGGCACTGCCTTGGTGGTAGGGTGTATTTTGAATCAACGGGGTATCTGTGGGGGTAGTGAATCGACAATAAGCTATTTATGTTCTTCTATAATCTCTCACTGACTGAAACAGTCACTTGACATCTGGCTAAGGCAGAATCTTTGGAAATGAAACTGAGTGACGCCAACGGATGCATGGGTAGCCTTAATCTCCTCGAGGACCAACGTCCTTTGTAAAACTCTACTTAGCCTCAATGCAGGAAAATCTTTCTTGAGCACTAGATTCCCAAAAAAATGCATTTGCAGGGAAGAAAATAAAACTTGCCTGGTTATGTATTGACTGTGACAACCTTCCGTACATTTGAATGATTCTAAGAAACGTTTCCTAAATTACAGCTGGATTTTCTGCGTGCTAAGGGATACGATTCGCATGACATCACAGATATGTGAACATTCCGAGCTGCGTTAGAAAAACGTCATGAACACAAACATTCAGCGTGGGAAATGCTGTGGTTGAGCCTCAGAGGAAGAGCAGCTCACTCGGGCTCTGCAGTTCAGCCGTCAGCTGGGTCAGACCCATCGTGATGGTGCATCTGCTTCCGGTGCAGAGAAAGACGAAGGCATGGGCAGATCTTGGAATGACTGAATAACCACATCAGAGGAAAATGAGGAACCACGTGTGGAAACAGCCCAATCAGTGTGAAATCAGTCCTTTTACGTATAATGCTACTCAGAACGATACTGCTAGTTAAACACACATCCGCAAGCATGGACACACACACACACACATACACTCAGCCCTCTGTCAAGTCCCTCTTCTGAAGTTGTGTAACCTTGGGCCAATCATAAACTCTGAGTCCGGCTCCTAATTCATACACTGAAAAGGCTGACACAGGATGACTATGAATATTAAGCTTATATGTACATACAAATCTGTTATACCTATGAGGTGTTTCTGCTATAGATAAGCAATAGATATAGCAGCACAAGCAATGTAATGAGGTCTAAAATGTGAATGGCTGAGGAGATGCAGCCGAACATGGAAGTTCGAACATGGCCCACCTTCAGCATGAGGTTTTTCACAGGCTTCCAGCGTGTTCTCACTCTTGGACCAGGACTCCATTTGCAGACATCTAATTGTGAGGACCACAGGATTTCTGTGCAGACACAGTTAGCTTCTTAAGGAAAGCCTGGTTGTCTGATCTGTGTGTTATTCTGGCCAGCTCCCCCACCCCCAGGGTCCCCAGCCCAATTCAGACTCACTGTCCCCACAGGGCTGCCCCTGCCCCAGCTCCAGCTGTGGCCGCTGCTATCCAGCAATCCAGCAGCTGCGGACAGGACAATAACATTTTGTTATTCTGGACTTCCATTCTCTGTCTTGTCTCACTTTTCTGCTTTCTCCAATTTTCCTATTTTATGTTTTTATTTTATTTTTTTGTGAACTTATTTTATCATTTCCATTGTGATCTCTACTCATCTCACGCTGCCTTTTTTTTTTCTGGAAACTCATTCCTTGTCTCCTCTTACACAGTTGTATTTCTCTTTCTCTTCTTTCTCCCTCTACTTCTCCTTCCAAGGGAGAAGCAGGCACAGTGCCAAAGGCACAATACTTTCAGTGACCTGCAGGTTATTTTAATTTATTTTCAAATCAGAAAAAAAAAAGAATTTTATGTCTAACAAAATTCTTAACAAACAAAATCAATATATTCACCTTCATACTAACAGAATCATAAAATAGCGTCAACATGTTCATATTATGAAAGAAGGGAGACTCAGAGACACAGCAGGGCTCACAAAGTCACAGCGTGACCTGGGCTTCTCCCTCTACTAAAACCAACACTCTTATTTGCCTCCACCACACGTTTGTGATGCACTCTATCATTTTTCCAAAGTTTTCCCAACAACACACTGAATAGCACTTGGAACATCTATATCCATCACAGTTTTCTTACATTAACACCAATTTCCTTTTATAAGCCTGGAGGGCTGTTAACAGTGTGCAAAACCGGGCCTGTCGTACCTCTGCAGAGGACTCACCCACGTTTCATAGATGCCTGTAAACCAGGGAGCAGATCAGTCAGTGAACCATCAGCACCTGCGCCTGGCACGTGGCTTCTGCTTGTCTGACCAGAGTCTGCCACCCAGGCCTCCCCTGAGCAGGGAAGCCCACACTGGCGGGGTGGGGGAGATTCCACAGCCACCTGAGGGTCACATGGCAGGTGAAATCACCAGTACCACCACATGCTAACGTAGGGGAGGCATGACTTAGAAGATCCGCTCCCTGCTACAGACAGGACAACTGGAATTGTGAGATTTTACATGCTTTGAATGCTGACCCCTCCACACACGCTGTGTGCCAATGGGAACTCCCACCAACAGATTCTCACAAATGAATGCCAAATTTAAAGCTACATTTATTTGGGTGGAAAGAAAAGTCTTCAGAATCGGTGCATAGTTTTCTATGGTTTGCACTTTCCGTACTTCGCTCAGTTTTGTTCTTCATGCAGAACAAACCAACCCATTATCTGTCTTCATTAAAGTCTGGCTGATGGAGCAGCAGAAATTCCTGGGGAAAAAGTCAAACCGCTGTCCGCACTGCAATCCCAGGCTCTCAGTGTCCCGGTGGAACGGCAGCCTTTGAATCTGAGGCAGGAACATTCAACTTGGAAGACGAGGAAACAGAGCTGAAGGAAGAAAGGAGCTGTGCTCTGGACGACGGCGTCCCCATTGCCAACCCTGCTGTCACTTGCCGAGTCCGGTTTCAAAGCCAGAGGACTGTTTTCTGGGTTTCTCATTTATGTGGCTTGACACAGTTTCAAAGCACCACATGTTCTTGTGAACCGCAGAGTGCACAAAGACAGTGTGTGTGTGTGTGTGTGTGTGCGTGCTATGACTGCCGAATGGAATTCTGAATGAGGATTCTGAACCCTTGCCCATAAGCAAACATCTCGCTAGGTGGGTAACCCAAAGCCTCCTGGGAAAGAACAGGGCATTCGCTAATCCAGACCTTGTGAATCTGTGTCCGACTTGCAAAAAAAGAAAGTGCTGTTTTCCCTCTAGAACTTTTGGTTCTTGCAGCTCCTTTTGTTGCTGTAAAATTATATTCATTAACTGAGCCCCGGGGAAGGCTCCTGTCGCTGAGCAGCAGTTGGGAGTAATCTGTGGAATGAGGCTGCCAGGGAGCCCAGCAGTTGCGCAATCCCAAAGACTCAGAAGTTGGGGTGTAGAGCAGCAGCTCCAGCGGGGCCCTGCACGTCATGGCCACTGCCCTGGTCCCGCCTCCTGCGCTTGCAGAGTGGAAGTGACTGGTGCTCCCTCGTCGTCCCCACTGTGTCCTGGACCGTACAACCCCACACAGCCTCCCTACACGAAGCAACCCCACTGCTCAGGCAAAGCTTCCCAGTCAAAACCAGAGACAGGGTTTTGTGAGAGCCTGTGCTCTCCGGCCAGGAAACTGAAAGCAGGGAAACATGAAAGATCTTCATTCTTTCTTGTTGCAAACTTAATCAAACCCTGAACCTCCATCTGTGTCATCACTTGAACAGAAGAAAATAAATATATGTGAAACCCCCATGAGCAGGGGTTTCGTCCATGCAAGGTAAAAGCTTCGCAGGTGGGGCCAAGGGGAGGTGAGCTGCTAGCTCAGTAGGCGATTGGGGGTGGACAAGTGACACTTCACCCCCGGAGCCCACTGCTGCTGGCTCCAGCTCAGTCCGCCTGTGGCCCCATGGAACTGTTTCTTCCCACCTGCCTTATGGGTTTCTGGTCCATCTGACCATCCGAGCCGAGGGAGACTGGCTTGGTGCACCTGACTCTCTCCAGCTCACCTGGCGACTCCCACGCATCAGGTCCCTTCTATGGGGCAGGAATGTGCTGCTGGATGCAGATGGCAGCTGATAGAGCCCCAGTGTGTCCATTCCTTAGGCTAGAGATGTAAATCCCGAGGTTGAACTTTCCCTCTTGATTAAACCATACATTTCGTAGGCTGGGCCAAGAGAAAGTTTCCCAGCATCCGAACAAGGTGACCTCAGTGCTGGTCCCAGTGCAAACTTTCTCGATTGAAGAGCTTCACCCTGCTCTTCAGACAGGTTTTCAAATCCTGGTAAAGCCACTATGTGTAACTGGCATAGAAACAAAAGCTCAGGTGAGCCATTTCACGAATTCTCATGGTAAATACTCTGAACAAGAACTCTCGCCGGCGGCTTCTTTTTTTTTTTTTTTTTTTTTTTTCAAGATGCTCTAGGTTTTCAGTAGAAAAATTAACTATCAAAAAAACACATGAAAGCAACTTCTTTGAGTACATAAACCTCAAAAATACAAAGAAAAAAGTGCTTGGTCTCATCGAAGGCCTAGGACTTTAGCCAACCTTGTGGGACAAACATGCAGACACAGGGGTCACATCTTCAATGATGCACCTGTGACAGCCGGGCTCAGACATCTTGCCCTCAGGGATGAGTCTGTGCCATCCTCTCCCTCACCCCAGCCTTTTGCTGATGGCTCCGGGAAAGACACCACATGCCCACCAACACCTAATAAATGTCCATAGCCAGCGACAGCACACGTGTCCGATGTTACCGGCTGCTGCCACCAGGTCACAGATGCAGGCAGCAGGTGGGTGCTAAGAGCAGCTACGTGAATGTGCACTGCCACAGGCAGGATCCTGATCCTGCAGGACCCACGCTTGCCCAAACCCAGCACCAGGCTGAAGGAAGCCGGCACAGGGCTTCCCTCCCAGACACTCGGGCCCCTCCACTGGCTCTGGCTGGCTGGGAAGTTACCCCAACAGGACAGTTCACGGTGCAGTGTTGCAGATCTGTGGACGTCTCAGCTGCGCAGATGAACAAGGAATTTCGATAAGCATACAGCCTCTGGTTGCTTTTTTAATTCCCAAAGCATACCCATAACCTTGTTATTCAGCATTTGCGACGGGAGAGCAACTTTCTTTCTTTTATGAGTGAATGCTTTCCTTCGGGACCATGGTGGGAACACAGAGATCCCCCCTGTTTGTATGAAGGCGCTTGGGGGACTGAGAGGCAGGTTGACACTGGCGCAAATCCCTTCGCAAGGAGGGGGTCGCTTTTCCATCAGATGCACCTCCCGTGCACTCGCTGAGGCCCCTCCGGGGCGCTAACCGAGCTCTCTCAGCACCAAAGCCGACCTGGGTGTTTTGCAACTGGAGATGCAAACGCGCTGCCCAGGGTGAGACTGCTGGAGGACCCGGCACAGCGCTGAAGCCCCGGCCAGCAGCCTTCTGGGGAAGTCTAGCTGTGAGACCGCAAAGAGCCAGAAACACCCGCCTGCGAGGTTGGTTGGTTGCTTTTTGTCCATTTTCCCCCTCCACGGAGGCACTGCTGCGGGGACAGCGAGCACCCGCTCCCTGAGCCAGCAGAGAGGGGCTCCCGCTCAGAATCCCACCACCCCCCTGCCCCGGGGCCGCACTGGGACCTGGCCGCGCTCCGGGGACAGCGCAGTCCCTCCCCGGACGCCGGCGGGGCTGGCGGGCTTCCTTCTCAGCCGTCTTTATTGTCGGGAACACAAAGATCTCCAGGAGACAATGCGCCTCCGACCGAGAGCGAGAAAGAACGAGGAAGGGGGCCCAACGCGGCGCCGGTCTCCGTGGCAACGGGGGCGCAGTGCGCGCCCCGCCTGCGCCCGCATTGTGTGTGTGTGTGCGCGGATGTGTGTGTGAGCTCCCGCACCCGCCCCCTGCCCTGCGCTAGCGACCCTCGCCCCAGAGGCGGAGGGCAGAGAGCCCAGCCTGCGGGCAGACTCCAACCAGGGCACCACAGCCCCCAGGCAACCCCCCGGCAACCGTGACCGCTGCGTCCGGGGCTGCGTAGCCAGTCCGCTGGCTGAGCTCGCCGCAGCTCCGGTCTTGCAGCGCACACGTGACTTCGCGGTAGAGCAAGCTCTCCGCGTGCTAAATGCTGCGGGGGCACGGGTTAAACGCAGACGAGTGGGGGCTGAAATGAGGAAGGGTCGGTGCGCAGGGCACCTTGGTGTGAGAGAGGTTGGTGGCTCCTGTGTGTGTGCGCACGTGGGGTTGGAGTGGGGGAGAGAGAGAGGAGAGAGAAGGAGGGAGAGAGAGAGAGGAGAGAGAGAGAGAAGGAGGGAGGGAGAGAGAGAGGGTGACGCAGGTCATCCCCACCCGCCTTTGATGGGACTGGAGGTTCCCCGTTCAAAGACTGCCAGGTCAGGTGAAACCCCAAGTTTGTCTTCTCTACTTGACAATCCGCCTTTAATTCCGTGCTTTTTCCTAATTCGTTCCGACTTTTAAATTAAAAGGAGGAAATATTTATGAATCTATTACTGAGAGGCTGCCATGCAAAACATTTTAGCACATAAATTCTCATCATTTTACCAAGTGTCAGGGCTTTTTTTCTTATAAGAGAAAAGGCATATTTCTGAACACTGTTCATAAATCAGCACTAAAATATTTAGTGCTACAAGTTTCTCAGCTTTCAAAGCCACTCGTTGCCTTAAAAGCTTTATAGAACGCTTCAAAGTCTAGCCCTGGCGAAGCTGCATGTCACTCATAGGCAAAGCTCTGACTCCCAGACGCTGGCATTCTGTTTGTAAGTTTTTATTTAGGAGATCTGCAACTCATTTTCTTTTGCAAGATGAAAATGTCAATTTTCATCACTTAAATTCAAACTTGTAAAAAAACCTAACCTATTTTCATGTCACTGAGTTGCCATCTTACGGTTCTAAAAGGCATCTGGGGAGATATGGCGGGAAGGGAGTTAGTATCAGAGACAGTCATTTCCAGCCTTGGGGAATAGGAAATGTCATTTGCTCAAAAAAGCCCAGATCATCTCTGAATTCAGCTTCTCCCTCACTCCATCTTCCTCAGAAACATAATACCTCTTCATCCCCAAGATGCTAAGGCTTGGCACCGGCCTAGGTGGAATTTCTGCTCTCTCACTCCTCGCCCACGCCGACCCCTCCAGCTGAACTGCACAGGGCACACCGAAAGCTTTGCTTCTCCAGTTCCTGAAGGAGCCGCCTCTGCCTACTGGATCCCCACCACTCTGCCTGTACTTCCTTTTCTCCCCCACCCACCACTTTTCTCCTTTTTCTTTCTTTATGAATCTTCCCGAATGAAGAATTCAGAGTGGAGATGCCCGAAAGACCATAGCCCATTTCGCAGTAATTGGCAATAACTGATCAGTGATTAGTGAAGGCTCAGCTCTTCTTCCAAACCCAGTAGAAAGGAACCACCGTTCATCCCTCACTTCCGGGCATTTCTCATTCCCTGAGTTAAGGACCCAGATGTCAACCTTACCCCACGGCTCCCCTGTCTCCTGCCTGCCTGGACATCTTGTTCCTACAGACACTGATGGCTGAGCGGGGTTTCTGTCTCAGGAGGAGGAAGCATAGTGGAGAATCACAGGACTATGTGTTAGAGCACAGGTGTGCTGAGTAAACCCCTCCCCCCCCCCCCCCCCCCCCCGGTCCAGCACAGATAAGGAAATTAGACCAAGGATCATTAACATAAAGACTTGCAGTTAAAATGCAAGTTGGGAAACCACAAGGTGCTGGGAGAATGAAAAACAGAGGACAAAAACACCATCAGGAGACTGGAGAAAGGACCCAGAGGGTCCTAAAGGAGAATGAGTGGGTGGGACCCAGAGCAGTGCCACGGGGAATTGGGAGTTGAAGACCTCCATTGGGTAGGAAGGTAGACGTCAGCCTGTGTGTGAGAGGGGTTGAAAAGCAAAAATGGGAATTTGTGTGGTTTAAGGGGGGACGAAGCACAGAAGCAGCCTTGGAAGCAGACCGGCATCTGCATCTCCCAAGTGTTGCCCAAGTCCAGTCACCTTGGTAGGTTGGTCCTGGCCCTTGCACACCCCACCTCCTGAGCAGAGTAGGGGAATCTTCCCTGCCATCCGAAAGTATTTGTTTTTCTTTTGCAAGTACAAGGGCCTCTGATCCAGCTGTCTGTAGCAATACCTTGAGAAGAGGAATAGGAAGATGGTGGTGAGAAATTGAGGCTGCTATTCCGTGGTCCTGTCGTCCAAATGAGAACACCTGGCACGAATGGCAGATGGCACCTTGGAGCTTCTTCCTGTTGATTTCTGGTGGGTCACGCAGCATTTCTGTTATTGTGGCCACGACCTTAAAATCTTCACCATCAACACAGAGAATCCTGAGGCTGGCTGGTCAGAATGGGGATGATTAAAATAAGAAAACATTAAAAATAAAATAAAATGAAATGAAATAAAATAAATCATTTTGCTTTTCTGTGTACTTGGTAGAGGCATGCAAATAGCAGACAAGTTAAAACCAGCATCGAAGACCATCCCAAAGTGTGCAGAGAGGGTGGAGGAGGACAGACGCCCACGTGAGCACCGCGTGCCAAGGCTCACACAGCCGGGATGCCAAGACTGTAGACGTCCCACTCCAACAGCTTCGCCGAGTGACCTTGGCCCTGAGACAATCTCTCCTCTTGAGCCTCTGGGAAATGGTTCTTTCAGGGAGTAGCATCCCATCAGCTGGCAGCAAAACCCCTGGAACAAGAAGCCCCGGAGCTGGCTGACAGCGGCATGGATGGGTTACTGTCCGCCCACCTATGAACCTGAGAACTCTGTTTCACAAATAAGAAGCCAGCTCTCCTCTATGCCTGTCTCCTGTCCTACCAGCCACAGACTGATAAAAGAGAGCAAACTTCCACTTGGACCCTTTCCTGGAGGACCTTGAGGTCAAGTTTTCTTTATAAACATCTGTACCAGAGCTCCTGATCTTCTCAGGTAGGGCCCTCATGATCAATGGCCACCTCACCTGTCAGTCACATGGCAAAAGCTTGACTTGCTTGTCCCACAGATCAATTCTTCAGTATTGATTCCACCAGAATCACCAAGGCAAGTATAGACTTAGATTCAAATTCATGCTTCCAAAAAATAAGGTGGCAAAAAGGTTTTTCGATAATCCCAGCTTCCAGGTTACCAAGGTACATGAACACACAGTACTACTTTAAATTTGTAAGTACTTTAATGTCTTAATAATGCCTCCATATATATTTACTTCACCTGGCTCATGAATCATTTATTGAGCTAATCTGCATGGCCTCAGAACTTGCATAAAATTCAGTATTATTCCTCCACCTTCATGTAATTGGGATCACATTTTAAACATTTATCAGTGTCTCCGAAGGAACCTCAAAAAGTTCAGGGAAAGATGGAATTAAAAGTTCATTTGGGGGCAAAACTCTTTGAAATCCATGTATAGATATTTTTATAATTAGAATTTTCCATGAACTCTTTGGAGACTCCTCATATACTTGTTAGAATGAAAGGTTTGGCTGCTATCATAGAAACCACAATTGGGAACAGCTTAAATAGGGAGGCAGTGTATGCTCCTGTCATAACGTTGTAGTGGATCAGGCTGGGGGTGTGGCACCCCCCTTCTGTCTTGCTGCTGCGTTTCCAGAGGTGTTGAGCTTAGCCTTGTCCAGCGCTGGCTTTCATCAAACACAGGTTTCAGGAGCACAGAAAGGAAAGGAATGCCAGACAAGCCTCATGCCTTGAAGGTCACTACCCAGGGTGTCCAGCGTGGCTCTGTGCGTGCTCAGTGCACGCTCATGGGCAAAACAAGCTGCCAGGGAACCCTGCAAGCGTGGTCTGCATAGACAGCAAAGTGAAGGTTCTGTTCCTAAGATAAGAAGAATGGGCTTAAGGGATGGAACTAACCATCTATACCATGCTTTTTGTTTTTGTTTTTGTTTTTTTTTTGTTTTTTTTTTTTTTGTTTGTTTTTGTTTTGCTTTTTAGCTTTCCAGCTTCTTACAGCAACGTAAGATTTTGCAGTGGAACAATGAGTGGAAGAAGCAGATACTGCTGAGGCAGGAAGGTTGTTCCATTTCCCTTCATCTCCTTTATTAGCATGTCAAGAGCCATGCCTGGTGGACCCAGCCACAGAGCCTCTCAGGAGACTCAGACCTGCCTTCCACTGCGAAGGGATGATCCAGAACATGGTGAGGAGGTAGACGGAGAAAGAGGAGCGTAGCGAGGCAAAGCCTCAGTCTCCAGGCCGTGCCCTGAGAAAGGGAGGAGCTTCCAATGAATGAGGCGGCAAGGGGGGGGGGGGTCTTCCCATGGTCCCCGTGCCCCGATGCTCCCCGCGGAGCTCTGGGAAGAGGTTTTCTGAGCCTTCTTCCTGTGCTTCCCCGCAGCTGCCATGCAATGTGACTTCAAAGGGAAGCCTTCAAGGTTCAGTCTCCAGAGCTCTTCCTCACCCCTTGATGTGCTGACTGGGAGTCAGCAGACTTGCGTATGGCCAGCCAGGGCTGGCACGGGGACCCTCAGCAGCCCCAGGGTGCACGGGCGGGGAGGGCAAGGAAGCAGCCACAGGAAACCTGGCTGGGGCTGGGCAAGCCGGCTCTCTCCCAGCCAAAGAAAGACTGCCAGGGAGTATTCATGTTTTTCAAAAGTGTCCTAGAGAGAAAAGACAATTACAGCTTTCTCCCTTTCTCCCAATAATTAAAAAGAAAAGGGGATTTTTAAAACAAAACCTGGTTCTGAACAAAAGTGCACTGTAGTTTCATATAATGCATTCCACAAGGTAAAGTGAGCTCACACCAAAAGTTTATGGAAACAGAAAGAATGCCACCCATCAATTCCAAAATCTTATAATAAAACTTTTCTTATAAAAGTAAAAAAAAAAAAAACTTTTCTTGCCTGATAAAAAAGAACAAAAACTCCAGAAGCCCACAAAAAACTCTTGAAATGAGTGCAATTAAAAACACATATATTTTCAAATGTAGTGTGACCCTGGGATCATTACTAAGCACTTGTATTTTTGTGATTGTTTCTTTCCTCTGTTGTTCCCTGCTTTTCAATATATGCGAATTCCATTTGTAAGATATAAAAAACACAGTTTTTAGTCATCTCTGCAGTAGAAACAAAACCATTCAGACATGGGTATCACTTCATCACATCCTCTGTCCCTATTCCAGCTTCAAAATTTATTATGTATGTATGTATGTATTTGAGAGAGAGAGAGAGAGAGAAAGACAAAGAGAGAGAGAGAGAGAGAGGAAGAGAGAGAGCACTTCCATTACTGCTTTATTCCACAAATGTCAGCAAGAGACAGAGGACCAAAGCCAGGCACCAGGAATTCAATACAGTTCTCTCAAATGAGTAGCAGAGATCCAATTACCCAAGCGAGCTACAACTGATGCCTCTCAGGACTTACGTTAGCAGGAAGCTGGAATCAGGAGCCAGAGTTGGAGCTGGGAGTCCACCCCAAGTGTGCCATCACAGACAGCAGGTGCTCTAACCATCATCAGCAGTTCCTTGATGAAGTCACCTTGCTCAAACAGGTATCACTGGATGCAACTTGGCCAACCCTCTTTGTTAACATCTTGTCTGCAACAGTACTGACCCACGTACCTCGTGCTCCTCCTATTTTTCCACATTCTCTTCCTCCTGCTCTTTCTCCTCTTTTTGTGGAGGTTCTGCATGGACCCATCTTTGATGGCTTTCTTGTATCTCTTGCTGCTTCCATGACACACAGGTGTATGAGTGACAACATCTCTGTCTAAGTCCTGGAGTCTTGGGATACATCCGTTAGGAACACTGCATGGAATCCTAGGTAGCAGTATCTCCAGTATTGTTACTTTCCCTGAATTGCTCTCTTAAGTGATGAAACAGTTAACGTTCACACCAGCAGTGTACCAGGATACCTTACTGCTTCATCTGGGCCATGTCAGGTTATCAGGTGGCAAACTGCATTTCATCATTGCTTCAATCTTCAAATCGAAAGTTTGAACATTCTCTTATTTGTAGTGGGCATTTAGATTTCCTGTTATTTTTTAAGTATATTTTTCAGTATCTTCTGCTTGTGTAGTTTGCTTCATTTAAAAATATATATTTATTTATTTGAGAGGTATAATCATAGACAGAGAGAGGAAAGACAGAGAGAAAGTCTTCCATCCACTGGTTCACTCCCCGAATGGCCACAATGGCCGAGGCTTGGCCCATCTGAAGCCAGGAGCCAAGAGCTTCCTCCGGATCTCCCACATGGGCTTGGGGCCCCAAGCAGTTGAGTCATCCTCTGCTGCTTTGCCAGGTCATAGCAGAGAGCTGGATCTGAAGAGAAGCAGCCGGGACATGAACCAGTGCCCATATGGGACGCCTGTTCTACAGGCAGAGGCTTAGCTTAGTAGGCCACAGCACTGGCCCCTTATATTTTTTTTAATCTCCTGTTTTTAAAAACTTCCTGCTTGTGTAGTTGCTTTATTTATTTATTTATTTATTTACTTATTTATTTTGCCAGTGAGAGAGACAGAGAGAAAGTTATAGACAGTGAGAGAGAGACAGAGAGAAAGGTCTTCCTTCTGTTGGTTCACTCCCCTAATGGCTGCTACAGCCGGCACTGCGCCAATCCAAAGCCAGGAGCCGGGTACTTCCTCCCAGTCTCCCATGCAGGTGCAGGGACCCAAGCACTTGGGCCATCCTCCACTGCCCTCCTGGGCCACAGCAGAGAGCTGGACTGGAAGAGGAGCAACCGGGACTAGTACCCGGCGCCCCAGCTGGGACTAGAACCAATGGTGCCGGCGCCGCAGGCAGAGGATTAGCCAAGTGAACCACAGTGCTGGCCTGTAGTTGCTTTATTTTTGACTGGTTCACATGTCCTTTTAAATTGTTGAGTTTCATTGCATGCTTTGGATGCAAAACTTTAGGTTCTCTACCTTTGCAAACATCTTCTTCCAGTCTCCATCTTTTTAAAGCCATCTCTGTGGAGAGGAGCTTTAATTTTAGTAGTCAGCGTATCAGTCTTTCCATTTTAAGGTTTGTGCTCTGTATATCACATTTAAAAGTTCATTTTTACCACAAGACTAAAAATATGGTCTCCTGTTATCTTCTGTAAGTTTTACTGTTTTAATTGATTTGGGTGTACAATGGGAGGTACAAATGCAATCAAACTCTTTGAATTACAATAATAGACAATTGTTCTGTGACGGTGAATTTATACCCTTCTCTCTGCTGATTTTGTAGCGCTGTTTCTGAGTTTTTGCATGCATGTAAGTCTAATTCTGGATTCTTCTGTTCCATTCTTTTCCACTCTTCTATTGTTCTACTCCTATCCATATCAGCTGTCTGTGTGGCTATTGCTTGTGGTGGTCTTCCCTTGTGCAGGCACATCTATGGCCAAACGGTACGTGAGAGGCTTGTGTCAGCTCATGAGGATCGAATTGCAGCTCCTTCGTGTTTTTCTTAACCCGATGCTCCAGGACTGTGATCAGCCTGGGATCACTTTCTAAATATTTTTTTCTTTAGAGGGCATCTTGTGAGTTTGAGATTGTAGTTAGAAGAGTTTTTATACAATACGTGCTCTCGACGTTGCCTAGGTGTTTACTAAAGAACAATTTCAGATTATTTAGTCCAAAACATTGCTGATATTAAAATTCAATGACTTTCTATTAAATACATAATTTGAGTCTCAACACCTTCATTCCATATATCTACCTGATTTGATATTTTCTGCAAAAGGACCCACAGGAACCTCAAAATCGATGAAATTTCTCGTTTTCCTTGCAAGATAATGTTCTGGTGAGAACATCACTGTCTGTCATACACGTGGCTCAGCACTTCCATCTAGAGCACTTGCTGTGTGTAACCATTACCTCTGAGTCTTCCTTTCTTGCCTCTGAAGCCACTGCATTGCCAATGGACACGTAATTAACTCTGAGATGTCCAGTGTGGTTACTTCCTTCCATTCCCAGGCGATAATCCTCATGGCACACCAGTGCTTCTCACCCAGACCATGGGCGTAGCCTTGGCCTCAAGATGCCTCTCTCCACTCATGGGAGAGTGGCCTGTGGCCACGTGAATCCTCCTGAAGTGGTTTAAACCCCATCCATTCTACCTACATTGTTAACATCTCTGTTGTTTGTGGAAAAAAAAAAAAATCCAGACTTTTCAACGTGGAATTTAAACCCCTCCATGATCTGATTCCAGCCTCCCTTTGAGTCTAATTCTCAAGATTCTTCCTCAGATATCGCCCCATGAAGCAACATTTCTACATCCATGCTTTCCTAGGGGAAGAATACAGAAGAGGTCTGGAATTAAGAGTTTGGGTTCAAATTTGTGTCTTCCCTGATACATAATTTGAACAAGACAACTTTTCCATCTAAGCCTCAACAGGATGTGTTTTGAAGATACAGCAGATACAATTTGCTGGTAGACTGGAAAAAAAAGGTATAAGAAAATAGGATTCAGAAATGAGTGTAGGTTTACAATCTGAGGTACAGGATGGACAGAGTCACCGTTGAATGACATGAGAACTGGAAAAACCCGTGGACGCTGTGGAATACCAGCCACTGCCTTCAGCACCAGCATTCATATGGGTGCCAGTTTGAGTCCCAGCTGTTCCACTTCTGATCCAGCTCTCTGTTTATGGTTTGGGAAAGCAGCAGAAGATGGCCCAATGTGCTTGGGCCCCTGCACCCACATGTGAGACCTGGAAAAAGCTCCTGGCTCCTGGTTTCAGATGGGCCCAGCTCTAGCCATTGCAGCCATTTGGGGAGTGAACCAGCAGATGGAAGATCTCTGTCTCTGTCTCTCCCCCTCTTTTCTCTGTAACTCTGCCTTTCGAATAAGATAAATAAATCTTAAAAAAAGAAAGAGAAAGAAATTAAGAAAAAGAAAGAAAGAGAGAGAGAGAGGCAGGGAGGGAACGAAGGAGGGAGGGAAGAAGGAAGGAAGGAAGGAAGGAAGGAAAGAAGGAAGGAAGGAAGGAAGGAAGGAAGGAAGGAAGGAAGGAAGGAAGGAAGGAAGGAAGGAAACTACAAAGGGTGGAGACAAGAGTAGGAACTCGGTTTTGAACACGGGCAGTGGGATGTCCATTGACACTCATCCTTCAAGTTCCAGCTTGAACATTATCTCCTCAGGGGATCTGCGATGGATCTGCCTTCCACGCTGGTGTGAATCCTCTCTCCTCTGGTACCTCTTGTGCCTTATACTACAGTTGGTGTGCCTGCTCTTTTCCTCTGTGAGACAACAATCTTGCTAATCAAAGGACTCACATCTCATCCATTTCACCTGGATCACAATCGAGAAATGATCCCTTCCAAACCCTAGGGCTAAATACTCGTTAATATGATAATAATCATGGTGCCCCAGAATGGTTGTGGGAAAATGGAGTTAAAAGATAAATAAAAAACATAATCTCTCAACATAAGCTCCATCAAGTTCTAGATACTCTTGTAAACAATCATATCCATCATCTAGTCCATTCCTAAGGGATTTTAAGCATGTTACTACAGTCATTTTTTTTTTTTAACTGAAAAAAAGTTTTTAAAATGCCCTTAAAGATTTTCCGATTAGGATACAAAAGACATCAGAAGGAGACAATCCAGACTGTAAGGCGGAAACATGACCCTCGGTCTTAGGGTTCACGAACAGGAGCACAGTTAGGGTGGAGGAGGGCTTCCTGGAGAAGCTGTTCTAGCACTTTTCTGCTAGAGTTTTGGCTAACGTTTTCAAAGCACTCTCACAACAGGCAGACGCTATCATTCTTCAGCTCTGCTGAAAACCAACAGGAAAAAAGTCTTGAGCATCCAAAAAACCGTGCCGGTGACCTTTGCTCTAGACTGGTCCACTTTTGCTTAGACTGGATCACTTCCACCTCTTGGGACCCATAGCTTTGATTGTGTTTTGTCTTTAGGATAGCACAGTAAAGCTGGTGTCATCTCCTGTTTTGGTTCTTCAAGGAAACACTTCAGTATCTCGATTCCATTTGTGACAAATTCCCATTGAAAGCTCTGCTGATCTAAGTGCAGCAGTTTGGCACCCATTGAGCAGAAAGCTTGTCCCACTTTAATTCTCAGTCGGAATTGAGATGTCTACGGGGTTGCTATTGTTTTTGCTGCCGGTTGTCAGTCTCCTTCAGATAGGGCATGGACAAGGTGCTTTTTATTCTTCACTGATATGGATGGTCTGCTGATGCAGGTTCACCTTCAACATTGTCTCATTCCTTCTTAAAGTCATTTGTCTACTTAGGAAGTGCCGATTTCTTTGGGGCATTGTCCCCCTAAGCTTTGCATAAGGTATCAGTGGTTTCACTATTCTTCCAACCAATCTTCCCAGCAATTTAATGTTTTTCTTTGCTTCAATTTTACCAGAATTATGCTGTGCTGATTGGTGCTCTTTTATAACTGGTATCTTATTTCTGTTGGTACTGCAAATAGACCCTGTTCAGACATAATGTACCCAGTTTGTATGAGTTCATTGGTACACAAAATTTCAGATATATGCATAGCTTTTTCAAAGTATGTATTTTCCACGAACTTTTAAAAACTCCACAGGTATATTGGAGATGACGTATTATCCAAGGAAGTAAACATGAGAAGGTAAATTAATAAACGTTTCACAAATGTGTATGTAAAACACACCATATTCATTAAACTATGCAAAAATATGCCATTCTAATAGCATGTATGATGAGTCCCAGGAAAAACAGACATGCCATACAGAAAACCTTAAATCTGTCATCTTACTATAACTTCACCACATGTATCTATTCACATTGAAACATTGCATTAGTGAAAAGTCTGACATCCCTTTTATTAGTTCCTCAAAATGTGTCATATTGCCTGGATAGGCTCAGCAAAGAGAAAACAAGCTTCAAACAGGCAAGGAGTAGGATCTCAGTAATACTGGGGTCTACTGGCCACGCAGAGTTAGGTGGGACGGTGCAACCATGTGTGCTGTGTCAGACCTGCGCAGGAAGAGCCCATGTTTGTCTGTCTGCTCGCTTAATTGACTGCTTTGCTAATGAAGGTTTTCTGAGAAGCAGCTGTTCTTCTGCCCCACAAGTTAACCTTAGTTGACTTCTGAAGGCCCTGGAGAGTTGCTGAAGAATGCTTAGGTCTCTGGGCCCCGCCCTGGACCTCCTCTCTCCCAGAAAGGGGAGCAGGCATCAGCTTTAAACCAGCTCTACAGGTGACCGGAGAGCACTTCTGTGCAGCGCTGAGCTCTGCCGCCCAGCAGCCAGGTGCCCTGCAACGGCGCCCAAGCCCTCAGAATCAGTGTCTTTGTCCTTGCAGTGAGGATTTTATGCCTCCAAGGGCTGTCCTGGAGATCAGAAATGACGGATGCGGAGGTCTGAGGATTGTACCAGGGCTCGTCGCACACTGCTGCTATTTCTCTGTACAGACTGGAATCACAGCTTTAATTACTGATCATTGGGGAATCTATTTCTATAGCAGAGCCCTACATGACCGTGTCCTGCTTACCTCTCGAGCTCACGTCTTACATCCCTCTGTCTTTCTCACTCCAGCAAAGCCCTCTGGCCCTCCTGTCTTCAAGCACAACACACCCCGTGCCACCTGAGAGATGGCTCGGCCACAGCTTCCCCACTCAGCCTGGGCTCCCTCTTTGTACTTTGGTTGGGACCCCTGAGAGTCTCCCCTTGCCCTTGCACACTGATGTGGCCACCATAATATTCTGTCACCTTGGGGACCGCAGGTGCCCTCTCACAGTCCCTCATGTCCCCTGACATTCATATTATACTGATTTATTTCCTAACAGAAGCTATGCCAGCAGGGGGCCCTTGTCTGTCCTGGTCTCTGCTTTGACCCCAATTCCCAACACTGAAGTAGAGCAGGCACTAAATGGGCATTTGCAGACTAAATGAAGAATCTTGAAAACCAAATACTGCTCAGCCATAGCAAATTCACACCTAAAGTCTGGTCTTATACTCAGCCCTCAAACTCTGATTATAAATCAAAAACCCACATTACAAATTCCAAGCATAGGGAATCCCTCCATCAACATAAAGAGAAACCCATCAGTGTTCAACAGCTCAGCCAATCCCCTTTGCCAACAATAGTAATTCTGGAGTTAGAGAAGGGCAAAGACCCTAGAGGAAGCAGTGAAGAGAAAGTGCCGCCTCGTTTTCTTCCTTCCTTTTCAGCTTCCCTATGTCTCCTCCCCTTTCTCCCACATAGTCCTATTTTTGTGCACTGGAGTGACGCTGACACGCCCAGCATGACTTGCACAGTGCCCTTGACATATCGACAGTGGTCCCTTGCTCAGGGGCAGGGTGATGGTGTGAGGAGGGTGCAAGGAAGAGGGGGTGCTGTGGGATGTCCCACGCTGCCAATGCCCATGGAGACCTAGCTGTGAACTTCTGGTGGCCTGGCTCAGGAAACCACTCTCCCCAAGCCCACGCAGCAGTCTGATACGTGGTAACTGGGGGAATATGGCCATTTCCTTGGAGAGACCTGGAGACCCCTTTGGAGACGGCATCGTCACACAGCCCTGTAAGACAGCAGGAGGCTCAGGCTTGGGGTTCTCCCACTGGAGGCCAGCAAGGACACGGAGATTCAACCCATGAAGACTTAACCCACCAATCTCCTTTGCCTCCTGGAGCTAGGGGAAAAAGAGAAGAAAATCGCCTTCAAAAAGTGTCCCCTTCCTTCCTCTCTCTCTCGCTCTCGCTCTCGTTCTCTCTCTCTGATTCTCTCATTTTGCTTCACTGTGCTTATACACGTTGAGTAATCAGACATGCTCTAAAGCCCCTCACTGTTAACACCCATTTCAGTAGGCACATTCCCAAGGGAACACTGGGCACCTGGGGCACACAGGAAGTGATGGTCTTGATGCCGGGCTGGTCTTCTGTTCAAATGAGGCCTCTTTAGCAACGCAAGCTTTCAGTTGAGCACTGGGCATGAGCAATGCTATATTTGTTTCTTTCTTTAAGGTTTTCTTTTTTAATTGACTTTTTGTCAGCTTCATTCTTAGCTACTTTTTTTTTTCAGACACATCAGTCTTTCCCAAATGACTCTTTTTTCTAAATGATTTGCTTTTCTGGAAGTACTTCCTGTCTTTTCAATGTGCTGTTTACCTATTCTTTCTTTTATATGTGTTTCTTTTATGCTTTTCCCTGGTTTGTTATAAAACTTCCTTTTCTCTTTACTGGCTTTGTTATTGTCTGCTTTTAAAGCATTTCTGGGGCCTTTAAAAGAATAAACCTGAGTGTTGCATAGAATTTCATATATAATTATGCTCCAGTAGCAGGTGCTGTGTGATCAGTGTGGAGGTTGGGCCCAGCAAGGAGGACAAAGACCCACCGTTGGGCCATGTATGTTACGTCTTCCTTGCACATGGGCCCTATATGCAGTTCTGTCAATGAAGAGGAAGTGGCAGGAATTCAAAAGGCAACGCTGAGAAATATCACTTTTCAGGTAGGCGTTAGTGGTTCATTGGTGAGTGAAGCGGTGCAGGAGGATAAAGCAGGGCAAGTAGATCGTTGATCCTAACGCACATGGCTGAGCCTGTGCATATGCTGACCTAATGTAACAGCTAACTCCAACACATATGCTGACACGAACACACAAGGCTGACCCTATGCATATGTTGACACTAATGTTCATGGCTGACCCTAACACATATGCTGACACTAACGCATATGGCTGACCCTAATGCATATGCTGACACTCACGCATATGGCTGACCCTAACACATATGCTGACACTAACACGCATGGCTAACCCTAACGTATATGCTGACACTAACACATATGGCTGACCCTAACACATATGCTGACACTAACACATATGCTGACCCTAATGTAATAGTTAACTCTGACATATATGCTGATGTTAATGCACGTGGCTGACCCTAACACATATGCTGACACTAACACACATGGCTGACCTTAACTCATATGCTGACACTAATGCACATGGCTGACCCAAATGTGCATGGACAACCTGAATGCATATGGCTGACCCTAATGCCTACAGTTGGCCCTACTGTATTAGCTAGCTCCTATGAAGACCGTTGATACTAATTCAGACAGTTGATTCCAATGCATTCGGCTGACCCTAAGTGTGGAGTTGCTCCTTATGCATATGGCTGACCCTAAGGCCTTTTGTATATAGTTGAACCTAACGCACGTTGTTGTTCCCAAAGCATGTAGCTGACCATAATGCATATAACTGATGCTAATCCATACAGCTGATCCTAATGTATACTCAACTCTAAAAGCAGACAAAGAAGCCAATTGTTGCTAAATAAACTACAGCACAAAGCAAAGGACCACAGAAGTAAATCCCAGCTCCTTACCACTGAACTGCCACCGTGGAAAACTCTGTACTGCCCTGGCATGCAAACAAGCAAGCGGTTTTTAAATTCCTTCAAATGGAGGACAAATGAGGCAAGTGGCGACCATCTGGAACTTACCAAGGCCTCTTCAAAACCGTTGCCAGGCAGAATAACTGTGACCCAACAGAGCCAGGTCCGGCCACGGAACCCGCCAGCCATCCAGCTCTGCGTTTCATGTGTTGTGGGAAAAAACGCTTCCTTCCTAGCAAGGGTGGCTGCTGTCAGTGCCAAGTGACTCAACAGTGGTGAGATCCGCCAAGCGGACACGCTCAAAAGCCACGTTTCCTACCAGCCAACAGTGACCAACTGAGCTTGGGCAAAACAAGGACACAAGCCGGTAGTGCCTGGTTGTTTCTAAGGATTCTAGCCCCATTCTCAAGAGATCACCCCCCACCCCACCCCCACCCCTGTGGCAGGCCTGTAGGATGCCCTCACACTCTCCCTCAAAATTCAGCCAAGTTGATGGAAACTTGGCCTGTGAGTCCCTCTCTTGCCTGGAACCACATTAGAGAGTCTATTTTCCCTTAAGAGACAATTCCAGCATGTCAAATCTTCATGGCTCACTGTATCAAATCCTATTTCCAAAAGTAAAATGCCCTCTACTTGCCTTCTCCAGAGTTAACAAAAACTGATATATTTAGGCTGCAACACGACTCATGCAATATTTCTTAAAAGATATATAAATGTGACAAAATGAAACTATGATTATAGAAATTAATCTGGGTGCTTGAAATGGAGATCAACTGTGAAATGCAGAGGCAGTTTCTTACAGGATAAAATGAGGCAGGTTTCTAAAATGCAGGATGAAGCATTACTTGGGAGAAGACCTTTGGTTCTCAATACTTGATTTTGGTGTTGTCAGAATAACCAGTAATGACTTGTGTTTAAATAAAGCAAACTATGCGTTTCTTTCAGTTCAGTTCAGCTAACAATTCTTGTACATCTACCCTGTTATAGGTTCTGGGAAAGGCTGTTAATATCTATTGTTGATTCTGCAAATGACAGAGGCAGTAGACACTGCACAGGAAAACACAGCAATTCAGAGAGGCTTATCATTTGCCTGTGGTTGCATGGATACCTTGTGGACTTGCCAAGATTGGTCCAGCTCTCCCAGAGAGGTGTGCCATTCTCTTTCGTAACCACTGTGGCTCCAGGACCTCACCCAGCACCCTAAGAATTCACAGAGTTCAGATACAGAAAGCTTTCTAAGTAAACAAAAATAAATGATTATTATAGGCTTTGTTATTGAAGTCCACATAAAGTCCTGTGAAAGCAGAAATATTAACAGCTATCTACGAATTACAGTGGAAAATACTTCCTCACATTCCATGATTGGTGGTGGTAGTTGTCTTTGTTTCGGCTGCCAGCACAGAATAACACAGAGCAGCTTATCAACAACAGCAACTGATTTCCCACTATGCTGGAAGCACCAGCTGTCTTGGTGTCTGGTGAGGGCCTGTTGTTCACGGACAATTGTCTTCTTCCTCTAACTTCATGGCGAGAAGGGGTGAGGATTCTCCCCAGACTTCTTGTGGGAGGGCTGCACCTTACTCACTTCCTGACACAACCACTTTGGGACTAGAAGTTCTATATGCTAATTTTGAGAGGACATAAACATTCAGCCATCACTTGGACTAATATTGGCTTCTTACTTTGATTTGTGTTTTGGAAAGGGACAGCCACATGCCCTACCCCATGGATTGGCCACAGGGCAGGCATTTGCAGGCAGCCTAACCTCTATGCTGTCCTCGCCTGCACAGGCCATTTGGGGCTTTAACTGCCACATAAACTGACAACATTCACCAGGGGACAGAAACTCCACAGCATTCGGAGACCCTTCCCGGTGAAGCCGTGGAATTATCCCCTGCTCAGAGCCCAAGAGAGCCCATGCTCCATTTACAGAAGCAAAATAAAGGCACAAAGTTTGTTTTGAAATGATGCTGAACTTGTTGCCATGAAACTATTAATAACATTAGTTATTTTTCCAGTACCTTACAGGTACAGCTTCCAAGGCAGTCAACTGTCTGGCCATAAAGCGTGATGGAGCATGTAACAATTACGTAACGGCTGCAGAGACCTAACAGATACGACTTAGTATCTTTTATATCCTACCACCGGAGGATACAATAAAAGCAAGATTTAAATATGTGTCAATAAAGCTGATACGGCACCAGCAGAACAGGTGAGTTTCAAGGTCTTTTAAGCATAGCGCCACTGACAGGCATCAGAAGGGAAGAAGGAGTGTTGGGGGGAAGCAGAGGGAGTAGAAGAGAAAAATGAAAACCCATTTGTTGTACTGCAGGCACCAGGCAAAAGCACACCTGCCACAGCCAGCAATAGCCAGGCGCCCCATGCTGAATTCAGGCCAGGAAGATGGGGGTTCCTGCTGTCTGTGCACAATGTCCCACACCACCACCACCACCCCCCATCCTGGCACGCACACTGACTACTCCTGCACGTCTGGCCCACGTGGTCTTCATTTCCACCTGTAGGTAACCCTCACCCTGTCTCTTCATTTTCCTTCAGAAATGAAGGCTCATTGCTGCTTCACTCCATCTCCATTTGAGACCTATCTTATTATCTTTTTCTTTCATTTTCCCCACAATCATCAGACTCCCTTTACCCAAGTGTACCTCTTTTATCTAAGCAAGCTGACTTTTCTCCTACTTGTTGTGATCAAGGCTGGAAGGCAAGATGTCGTGTCTAATGTATGAGGTGATGTTTTAGCTGGCTTTTACTGACACACTGAAAATCAGCAAAGCACAGAAACTCCCTGTAAGTAAACCCAGGGCAGCCTCAACCTGGTCTAGGCTGGGTGATGCTACACAAGGAATAAAGAGGAAGGAGAGAGAAAGAGAGGAGAGGACACAGGCAGAGAGAACAATATCGGCGCTATGTTTCTCCTGATGCTTTACTTTCTACCAAACCTTTTCTCAACACTCTTTATGATTTTGCCCTTGTTAGAAGGAGCGTGTCCAAGTCACACTCCATTCCACTAAAAATGGAAGTGGTGCAGAAGTAGCCCCTTGTTATCAACCAGCCTGTGACCTGCCACCCACTCACACCCAAGCAAGAGAGCAGAGAAAGTTCTGCAGTGAGGCTGTGAACAGCTTACTCACACACACCAAGCCACACGGGGACTGCCCCTTGAGCAGCTGGAACTCATGTGGTTCCAAAGAGGTTGGTTGCAGCTTGCTCCTTTCTGCTTTGTTCTCCGTGTGAGATTTGTGTTATGTGGGGAGAGCTTTTCCCCTGGGGCCAGATGCCAGTGGGATGGGAGGGGACGGGCAGAATCAAAATTCAGGCTGGCTTTGGAATGAAGGGGAAAATGTGAGGGTGCATTTAGGAGAAAACCACTTCCTGTTTCTTAAGACCCTGTCAAGAGGGAGAGAGAGAGTTTTCTGTACACCATGATTTTACAGTGAGAAAATCATCTCAAATTTCCAAAGTGTTAGCTGGAGTTGATTTGTACACAGGCACAAAGCTACAGAGCCCACGTCGGGGCCATAGCCCTACACTGGAGAGATACGTTAAAGAAAAACTTCTTAAAAACTTTGGGAGTTCCATGTCCCACTGAGCCTCATGGAGCACAGCTCTCGGGCCAACCACGTGAGAGGTGCTGGTGCATATGAAGCCAAGTGAAGGTTGAGGCTAGCCCTTCTCTGCTTCCACTCAGTCACCCAGAAGCTGGGCAGGGTCTTGTCAAGGAGCATCAGTTGCTTTTGTGAGGAACTGCAAAGAGCTACATGGAACAGCAACCCTCACACAGCAGCTGAAATGTACAGGAGCTTACCCAGCATGCACCATGGGGGGTGTGGCCACCCCATGAACTCTCTGGGATCTCAGTGTCTAACTCAGTCTTTCTCCAGGTGTGGCTCCAACCAGAGCTGCACTTGGACTTTTGTTGGCCCTATGAACTTTTGCCTTCATGGATCCTTTAAAAAGTTATCAGTAATATTTTATGGTTACATTGGTATTTTACTATTGTATTAATATTTTTTACTTCAAGGTTTATTTTTTTCACATGATTTCAAAAGGAGGTAAAATATTTTTAATGAACACTGAAAGTACTAAGGATACCAGGCTGTATGCCTTCTGGATAAGTCAACCCTGGCTCCGGCCATCACATCTGCGTTCCAGACATCAGAAGAGAATGCACAGAAGGAACGAAGAGCTCATCTCCCTGCTGAGTCAGAGTTCATTATACCCCAGCCTGGAAGTCTCCAGTTGCTTAGCCAGAGCTTAGTCGAATGATCATGCATGGTGGCAAAGGAGCCTGGGAATTGTAGTCTTTATAGTAAGCATCCAGCATCCAGCGGATTGTTAAATGGGCAAGGAGCAGAAGCTGTCACCTTTGCCAAAGGAAATAGCTGAATAACTCTTAAACGACCAGAAGTGGCACATACCCAGTGAGGAATGACTAATGCATGCCTGATTTTCTAGTGTCGGATTCAAGGTTCCTTCCAAGGCAGCTCATAGATGGAAAACATGCGTATGCATCTCTCCTGCTTGTTTACGCCTACGGGACAGGAGCTTAGTTTCATTTGAGCATGGACTTTTGTGCAGAGTATTTTCCCCACCATCCATGTTCACCTTTTATCCTACAACCCTGCTGCTTACAGTCCTCTCCTCACCTAACATCAAGGTCCCACTCAATGCCCTGCTTCCCTACCATCTGACCTAACTGCTCCTAGCATTCCCCCTCTGCCCATTCCCGCAGGCCAGGGGAACTGCTTCCCCATGGCTCCTTGCCGAACACCTTGTCAATGACCTCCAGTAAAACATTTATCTTAGAAACATAATAAGCATATGAGTCGTTGAGTGAATAAATAAATGCTAGGTTTTAATTATTTATTCATGTGCCTGTCTCCTACCCTCAGCCCAGGAACTCTGAGCACAGTGTTGTTCTCAGATCTCTCTCTCTCTCTCTCTGTCTTCAGCAACTAAGAGTGTTTGGCACGCAATAAGTCTTTAATAAGTGGTTGCTGAATGATAAAACAGAATTCCAGTAGCTGACAAAAAAATAATTCTTCCTGCTGAAACTGTTGACAAGCAAACATGCATTGTTCTCTCTCAGCCTTCACATTCTTGCTACAGAGAGAATTCCAGGTGGAAGCAGCCCCACCACTGAGAGCAGGCCCACCTGTGGTGGCTAACACCCAAATGCATGCTCACGGCCATCCCAGAAACAATTTGGCCAGGTCGTATGGCTTCCAGCAATGCAAAGCTTTTTGGAATTAAGGTGAAATATGAAAATAATGAAGGAGAAGTTTTAAAGCACTCAAAGGGAAAACTATCATTTTCCTTAAAATACATGCTTGGATATTTTTCCTAGACAGTGTTGGAAGAGACCCTACTGTCATGATGCAGAGGCTAGCATCAAGAACATCTCAGTCCAAGCAAACCCCGTCATAGCAACATGGATTTATAGCCAAGGGGAATTAAGTACCTATCCCAGTGACCAGCACAAAAAAAGGTGCTTGACTAAACCAACAAATAAATGGCAATCAAAAATTTTTAAAGAAATGTTTTAATTTTTCAAAAGAACTCACAATAGAACTCAAAATAGAATTCTTTTATCAGGCCACTTGGTAAAAATTTAGGGGATTTGGTTTCTAAAAATCTAATTTACACTTACTTTTCAGTACACCCAGTTCTTGAAGCCAGTTATGATTCTAGGTGGGTGTGTGAGAGCCCTAATTACCTTTTTATGCCCGCATGACAGACTGAAGGGTGATGGTGTTAACCAGTCCCAAACTCCAGGTGGTGTCCAGGGACACAAGAAAGGCAGGCATGCGTTGGGAATGTCCGTCAGCAGCAGCTCACAGGGAACGCGTGCATTGAAACTAAGAGGTAGGACATGACAGAAAGCACAGGGCCCGCAGAGGATTCCACTTCACCCAGAGTGACGTGGTCATCAAGTTGTAAGGAAGACCTCATTAAGCTACAAACACCAGAGAAATGCAAACACATGCCAAAATAATTGTTCCTAGCGATGAGCTAGGGCACGCCAATGCACATTCACAATATGTGGCAGACCTAGCTTTAGGATGAAGGAGTGTTGACTCTGAGCTGCAGGAGCCAGGCTCCTGTTCTTTGCTGGACTCAGAGCCCGTTCCCTCCTTGAACACTACCAACATCCACGAACACCCTCAACTCGCCAGGCAAGACCAGGGCTCAGTGTGCTTGGTTTTCCAAGCTCTTCTTTTAGGGCAACAATGGGAAATTTGTTTGAAATTGTCAATTCAGTGAAACTCTGTAACTTCAACCTAAAAGCTAATAGTCCTGACTCAAAATTCTCTTCTCTCCTGGTAGCTTCCCTTCAATCACTCCTCTGAACCCAAGGACACTTGAGTGTTCTTTTCCCTCAGCGCTTCCCTCTTCCCACTGGTCACCCACCTGCACTGTTGTTGTTGAACCATGGCGCCTGGCAAAGTTTGGTTATGCTTTTCTCCGGCGTCGATTAAACCTCTCAATCTTTGTTTTGACTTCCAGGCAACTCCAAGTCCTCTGGGTTTCTCGGTTCTCTGTTAGACCCTTTGTTAGAGAGAGGATGCTCCAGAACCTCCAGCTGTGTTCTTTTGCACCATGCTGGGGTAGATGAACGTCACAAGGCTATCAGCAAATCCAGCTAAAACTTCTGCCCATCTACCATCTATACTGGAAATCTATGGTTCTGGGGCCCCCCAGCTGCACCCTGAAATGGAAGGTGCACCCCAAAGGAGAAGCCTCCTGCTTCTGCTCCAGGATTCAGCGATGAGGAGCATGGGGTGAAGGCTTTCTGGAACGTGTAGAGCACTGCTCCTCCAGCTCCTTCCTTCAACACTCCCAAGCCAGCCTCATTTTCAAGTCGCACTTCCGTGTGGGGAGGAAAAACGACAATGCCATCCAATCTTCCTCCTTCCTCTTAAGCATTTAGTATAAATTCTGTGCACAGTGTTTCAAGCTTAGTCCTTCATATTCAATCTTGACATCCTTAACTTCCCCCAAAACTCCTATTATTTTCTCAATAAAATCTGTTTATTGTAAATCAGAATGAGTTTGGTTTTCAGACTATTGCTCCTGTCAGTTGTTCAAGAAATCCTCCAGGCAGAAATTAAATTTCCCTCTTTGTTCCTCTCCCTGAGACCGCTGCATGTCATTGCACCTAGAAATGATGGGAAAGAGGAGAAGTAAAAAGTTTGGAAAAACTAATAATTTAATATCAAGTCAATATCATTAATTATGGGCACTTAGGAGCCAACTTGTTATCACCCAGTTCATATGCTCTTATTCAGATTTTTGTTGTATGTGTTCTTTTTTTCTTAGGAAAACTCCTATAGGGGAGGTGATCAATGGTTTGTCTTATTAACCCTCGCGGACACTGTTGGTTAATTCATACACTTGCTACCTCATAAAAGACCTTGCCTCACACCAGCCAGGACCCAGCAGTGATAGACTTTAAGCTTCTTAAAGGCACAGATCGTGCCTCTGGCTTTCTCTCGTGTGTTGCAGCACTGTCACAGAGCCTAGTGCCATACGTACTCTTCTGCCTACAGCTAATGAAACATAACTTTGTTGCTCATTTCCTCTTCAGCAGTGAATCAGATAGAGGAAATCAGTGGCAGTCAGTGGAGGACAGGTGGACGAGCAGGATGATAGTCCAGTTTTTCAGTATTCAGTGAGTTGTTTTGTATGGAGAAATGCTGTGCAGACTGAAGCAGCACAGGAGGGAGAATCAGTAAGGATGCATGAAAACCACTGTTGTGGGCCGGCACCACGGCTCACTAGGCTAATCCTCCGCCTAGCAGCGCCGGCACACCGAGTTCTAGTCCCGGTTGGGGTGCCGGATTCTGTCCCAGTTGCCCCTCTTCCAGGCCAGCTCTCTGCTGTGGCCAGGGAGTGCAGTGGAGGATGGCCCAGGTGCTTGGGCCCTGCACCCCATGGGAGACCAGGAAAAGCACCTGGCTCCTGGCTCCTGCCATCGGATCAGTGCGGTGCGCCGGCCGCAGTGGGCTGGCCATGGCGGCCATTGGAGGGTGAACCAACGGCAAAAAGGAAGACCTTTCTCTGTCTCTCTCTCTTACTTTCCACTCTGCTTGTCAAAAAAAAAAAAAAAAAAAAAAGGAAGAAGAAGAAAAGAAAGAAAACCACTGTTCTGGAAGGTGACCACACAGTTTGCTGTGCAAAGCAGGAAATGCTGTAAAGGAACGGGAGCACTCACAGTCACTAATTTGTCTTTCACACACGAGGATGTGCGATCGTCCTGTACTGGGAGATCTCCAGAGAGGAGTCACAGAACATGAGAGCCCGAGAGGAGTCAGAAATAACGTACTTCAGTTCCGAGGGCAGGGGGGAATCGCTTCCCCAGAACAAGAGAGGTGTGACTTCTGAGAGCTCAGGCAGCCCGGGAGAAAAGTGGCTGGCCCAGCAAGTTGATACCTACTATTAGAGATTCATAACATATCAACAAATTACAGGGGAATTCTCCCACTAACAAGGCTGCTTAAAAGGCTTAACAAGGCTTGTTAAAATATCATTCCCCAAAGTATTTTATATCGTTTTTTTATTTGTTTGTTTTTGGTAACACACTTATGGCCACCTTGAGGACAGAAACAGCTGCCTAATTCCATTGCCTAATTTATGGGGGAAGTAAAGGCCACAGTAGATTAAGTGATTTGTCAAAGGTCAGATAGCTACCCAGCAACAGGACTGAAATGGTGGTGGAGTAGTGGTGGTAGGTGGAGTAGTGGTGGTAGCAGTAGTAGCGGCAGTTTCCATGGTAATAACAGAAGCAGTTGTAGCAACAGCAGTAGCAGCAACAGCAGTACTAATAACAGCATGGGCAGTAGTAGGGGCACCAGCAGCATCAGTATTAACAGTGATAGTGGTGACGGTTGTAGTGGTGACAGTCGCGGTAGTAACCGGAGCACCAGAAGCATAAATCGCAGCAATAGTGGTGATAGCTGTGGCAGCAGTGGGAGGGGTTCCCATTTTTTGAGCACCTTCTATCAGGAGCATGGTGAGAACTCAAGCCCCTATTTGTATATTGGTGTCTCTAGCCAGCAGTAGGCTCATGGGGGAAATCGTCGCCCTGGAATCTTCCCTACTGTAGCAGGGTGCCTGACAGACAGGACTCGTAGTATGGACTAGGAATGAACCAATGCCTAGGCACCATACATTTCAGTCTAAGAAGCACGGCCCCAATGTGCCAAAGGGTTTTTTTTAATTGCAGTAAATCACCAGATTTCTTCCTGGCTCATTTTCCCTGTCTTAGAGGCAGAAGCACACATAAGTGTACATTCAAAACAGCTCTAGGAAACTTCAACTCCACAAAGTCGTGAATGGCACTTCCTCATACAAATCAGGAAAGACCCGCCGTATTCATTTGGAAAATTTCCTTGAAATGTGAACAACATCAGCATAAATGAAATTCAAACAGAGTTTTGGTATTCACCAGGGTCATACACTTAAAAGATCCCCACTGCAAAATTATTCTGATGATGATAACAGCTAAAAAAAGAAAGAAAAGAAGTAACAGTGAGTATTTGCAAGCAGGAAGCCACTGGTCTACGAAATGAGGGGCACTGCCTATGACAAAGGAAGTTAAGGGTTTTAATGAGCCTGCTGGGAATGGCTTGGTAATCGCTGTTTAATAAGAGGAAAAATAAACAAAAGAGAAAATGATGGATCATATCGAACAAGAAAATGTCCTCGATAAACTACTCATGTTCGATTTCAGTGCATTTTGGTGACGATGTTTACGTACTCCACTTAAAGAGGTTTCTTCCAAGGAGAAGAGTTCTTATTTTTCATCTAAAGGCAAACTCATGAGGCAACACAGCAGCGTGATGGCTGTCTTCAAATACGTGACGAACCTAAGGAAGACAGACAAGTGCCACGTCTCCTGTACCCCCACCCCGTGGGGAGACCTCCGGCCAGCAGGCAGAGGCAACAGGAGGGACTTAGACTGTTAGAATTTCCTCACTATCAGCGCTGACCAGCGCCACCTCAGTTTGCCTTGAGAATTGTAGTCAGGTCCCCGGCACTGCAGTGTCTGCCGGAACCCATCTGGGGTCAGCTTTCACATCACAGACACCCAAACACCCCTCACCTGAGGGCTCGCCAGCTGTTTGTGGGCTGCGGCTCCCTTCCATTTCCCTGCCATGTCAGCCCTGATGAGGGACTTATGGCCAACATTGCCTTCCTGTGGCCACCTTCCGGGGGTTGTTGGTCTCAAGCCCAGCATTGAGCCAAACGTTCGTAACCAAGCACACAGGTTACGCCAGCTTCTTCCCCTTCTCCCCGTTTGTGCAAAGCGAGAACCCAGCATCCCATTGAGAGTCTCCTTCATGTCAAAGGATTGCACCAGGGGTCAGCATTGTGACGCAGCGGGTGAAGTGTCCACGTGCAATGCCAGCATCCCATATCCTCCCACATCTGCGATAGTTCCTGCACCGGCTGCTCTACTTCCAGTCCAGCTCCCTGCTAATGGCCTGGGAAAAGCAGCAGGACTTGCCCCAAGTGCTTTGGCCTCTGCCACCTACAGGAGTGACCTGCATAGAGTTCCCAGCTTCTGGCTTTGGCCTGGCCCAACCCTGGCCATTGGAATCTCTCCCTGTGTGTGTCTCCCCGCCTCTCTCTGTAACTCTGCCTTTCAAATAAATAAAATAAACTTTTTATTTAAAGAAATACATCAAAAGCCAGAGAAATTTGCTCATGGAAAACTTCCAGGAGGTCCTCAGGAAGCACTGAGGCCTAGGGAGAGCCCCACTTGGGTGCTGCGTTTATCTCTTACTGTGGGGCACCTCCATTGCAACCTAACATGAAGAGCTCTCACTAACTGTAAGAAAAACAGACAACCCAAATGAAAAACAAGCAGAAGTCTTCTCAAGAGAACCTATCTAAATTGTCTATAAACACGCAAAACATCCTCAAACACTCAGTCATCGAAGAATTGCAGATTACAACTGCACGACACTGCATGATCATGAGTAAAGCTAGCATTAAAAAGACCGAGCACGCCAATGGCACTGGGGCACCTGGAGCTCTGAAGGTGCTGATGTGAGCTCGTATCTTTACCTTTCCGGAAAACTGTCTGGTGGTATCTAGGAATATTGAACAGGTGCCTATCTACGACCCCCAGAGGACACACCACTGTGTATATAGAAATGTGCCATTCTGTGCACCCAAGGCTTATACAGGAATGTTCATAGCAGCATTGCTTATGATAGCCAAAAATTAGAAAAAGCCCAAAAATCCATCAATGAGAAAAATAAACACGTTTTGGTATTTCCATAAAATGAGATACTTTATAGCAATGAAAATGGCCCAAAACTGCATACCACAGCATGGGTGAGTCTCATAATATTAAATGAAAGAATAGGAACAAAAATTATACATTTTGCATGATTCTGTTACATAAAGTTCATTAACTGGCAGGCCTAATCTATTATTTTATTTTTTAAAAAGATGTATTTGTTCATTTGAAAAGCAGAGTGTTAGAGACAGATGAAGAGTTAGAGGGAGAGCTACATCTATCTTCCATCTGCTGGTTCACTCCCCAAACGGCAGCAGCAGCCAGGGCAGGAATTCAAACTGGTCTTGCAGGTGGGTAACAAGGGACACAAACACTGGGGCCTTCCCAGGTGCATTGGTAGGAAGCTGGATAGAAACAGAGCAACCTAGGGACTGGCACTGTGGTGTAGTGGGTTAATGCCCTGGCCTGAAGCACTGGCATCCCGTATGTGCACCAATTCAAGACCCGGCTGCTCCACTTTCGAATCCAGCTCCCTGCTAATGGCCTGGGAAAGCAGTGGAAGATGGCCCAAGTCCTTAAGTCCCTGCACTCGTGTGGGAGACCTGGAAGAAGCTCCTGGCTCCAGAACAGCACAGCTCCAGGTGTTGCAGCCAATTGGGGAGTGAACCAGCAAAAGAAAGACCTTTCTCTCTCTCTCTTTCTCTCTCTCTCTCTCTCTCTCTCCCTTTCTCTGCCTCTCCTCTCTCTGTGTAACTCTGACTGTTAAATACATAAATAAATTTTTAAAAAAAGGGAACAGAGCGACCAAGACTTGAATCAGCTGTCTGATATGGGGTGCCAGCATTGCAAACAACAACTTGGCCTGATGCCCCACAACACTGGTCCCTAAGCTATGACCTTTTTTTTTTTTTTCTAAGATTTATTTATTTATTTGAAAGTCAGAATTATACAGAGAGAGAAGGAGAGGCGAAGAGAGAGAGGTTCCATCCACTGGTTCATTTCCCAATTGGCCACAATGGCTGGAGCTGTGCTGATCTGAAGCCAGGAGCTTCTTCCGGGTCTCCCGTGTGGGTGCAGGGGTCCAAGGACTTGGGCCATCTCCTACCGCTTTCCCAGGCCATAGCAGAGAGCTGGATCAGAAGTGGAGTAGCTGGGTCTCAAATCAGTGCCCATAGGGGATGCTGGCACTTCAGGCAGCAGCTTAACCCACTACACCACAGCACCAGCCCCTAAGCTCTGACTGTGAAAGGCAGGATGGCTGTTGCCTTTGGGGAGGTGATGGTTGACAGAGGCACAGGGGAGCCTCACTGGTGCTGCTGGTGTTTTATTTCCGGCCTGGGCCTGTGGTGGAACACATTGTTCACTTTGTGAATTCATTGAGTTTTATAGTCATGATTTATATACTTCTGTGCATGTCATACATCAAAAAGTTTGCTAAAATAATTATTAAAATGGAAATTATTAAACCTTTCATTTCTCCAAGTTATTTTTACCTATCCAATACTAATCAGTCTGAAAATTCAGATTGTATATAAATTTAGGGAAATGAGGAAAAACCAAGGAGTGGTCTGGAAGAAATTGGCGTATTCTAGAACTCAGGCTGAGTCTGATGTTAGGAATGAAGTGGCGTTCATCCCAGTAGGAGCCATGCAGGTGATGAGGGAGACCTGGTCCAGCAGAGACGAATACTTCACAAGCAGCCAGGTGGAAGGAAGTGATTAGCATGGCTTCCAAGAAGTCACTCATTTTGGGAAAAATTATTTCCACCCATACGTTCAAACTGGCAATGTATAAGCATATACTCAATGGTAAGTTCACAGAGTTTACAATCTGCTTATTCAGTTGCACCATATAACCCCCAGAATATCTTACTTCTTGAACTCATTCTCTCATGGACAAACGTATTAGGCATTTATTGCCATTTTAAATTCGTTATTCCAAGTCCCTCTCCTACTGGGCTCAGTACATCATTGAGACAACATCCCTATCAAAAGTCCATGTATTATCTTTTGACTTACACTGAATTTATAAAATCTTAAAAAATAAAATGTCCCCACCTATATAACTCATTTAAATTATGACTTGTTGCACATCCGTGTCATGTATTTTGTTTGGGCAGCAGTCTGTACAGGATTATATAAACTGCCTTGTCCATTCTAGGGTAAAAATCTTAGGGCTAATGTGGTACAGCAGATTAAGCCACCACCTACGACACAGACATCCCATATCAGAGCACTGGTTGGAGTCCTGGCTGCTCCACTTCCTATCCAGCTCCTTGCTAATGTGCCTGACAACGCAGCAGAAGATGGTCTGAGTGCTTGGGCCCCTGCCACCCATGTGGGAGACCTAGATGGAATTCTAGGCTTTGGCCTGGCCTCATCATGGCTGTGGCGGCCATTTGAAAGTGAACCATGGATGGAAAAATCTCTGTCTCTCCTCTTTCGCTCTCTCTCCTTTTCTTTGTCACTCTGTGTTTCAAACAAGAAAATTAAATCTTTTTTAAACATCTTGAAACAATTTTCCTTTGAGTTCTAATCCCAGAACAAAATTTAGGGAGGATCCTTTGTAAACCCAAAAAAAGAACCAAGAAACACTCGCCCAGTAGATGCATGGAGAGCCACGCGCGTTTCTCTCCACAGTGACCGGAAGCCCCGCTTCCTGTGTGACTGTGCACGGGCATCTGCTGTGATTCCTGGATCCTGTCAAATCTCTACTCACTATAGACTTGAGGATGCTTTGAGTGAGGGTTTGAAGGGCAGTTTCTGGCCCGAGTCAGCCTGAATTTCCCACTTCTTCCCTGACTGGCTCTGCCTCACACGGTGGGTCCCCCAGCACTTCCATCAGCATGGATGCTCCCTTCCTTTTATACAGGAACTGTCACCTTCCTGACCTTGACTGCTCAAAGGTCACGCCTCATCTGCATACCCCAGGAGACTGACTTTCCTGGAATGTGTTCCCTGACACTTCATTCTGCACATTTACCCATCCCCCCCCCCCCCCCCCCCCGTGCTTTCAAAAGCAGCATCAGCATTCCTGAGTGAGTCTTCCCTGTAAAGAAGGCCATGTGGTGCAATCAGAATTCCTGGATTTCCTGCCCAAACGACGGTCCACCTCACCCAGGACCCTCAGCTCAGCCCTCCCTTGGCAACCGTCACTTGGACCATGTCAGAGGACATGAGCACCACAGAGGTAAGGGACACTCTCAGGACAAGGGTTAGCACAGTGCCCGGTCCACTCACCAGCATAGCTGGGAGCCTATCTTCCTAGTTCTTCTAGATTTTGAGTTTGCTGGGAACGGTCTTCCATACCTGACTAATCTTAAATATTAACCTATCACATTATATTTTTCTATGAATATCTATGAGATAGAATTTTTAAAATGATTATATGAATCAGTAGTTTAAATGTCTTCGGTTCTGCCATTTTAGAAATCTGTTATAAAAAACACTAAATAAGTCATTTTCATCCCAAATCCTTTCTACTATAATCTCCCTGTCCTTTGTTGATTCTTTGTATAAAATAACACATTTTTAAAAATTGTCAATATGTCCTATAAATTATGGGATCACTGATAGTCATCAGAATTTAACCAGAGAGCAATGATGTTGCAGTGGCATGGTCAGGCCATCCTTCCCCAGGTGACAATGGTAAAATATAACATAATACCTCTGAGAAAGGCTCAAGCCATAAGAACAACCCAAAATGCAGAAACCGGAACGGAGATCCGTGAAGGATGGATGCCTGCATGGGGTGAGATCCATGCGTTTGCAGCTTTTTGCCTGGTGGTGCCCCCTGGTCTTTGCACTGTGTGCAGCAGAACATCACAACCTCATCAGCAAACAGCGTCAGAGAACAGAGCAGACAGCCAGCAGAGCAGCTGCAAAGATGGGAGGAATCCCTACCAAGGAGGGAGGATAAAGCTTCACTCCTAATCTATGTGGTCACAGAGAGGTCCCAGTGCTGTTAGAAGTTTAAAACTTGGAGCAAAGATTCCAGCTTCTGCCTACTTCAGGGGAGATGGGTTCTACACTGTGAGCCCAGGCCAGTTAACTGCTGACTAGAACAAAAATCAGTACTGTCCAGGGCCACAGGACAGCATTCACACTCCAGCTGCACATGCATGTCCCAACTACAATTAAACACCACTGCACTGGTTAGTGCAGAGGGCGAAGTCTCCTCTTAGGACATCCACATCTCAAATCAGAGTACCTGGTTCAAGTCCAATTCAGCTTCTTTCTAATGTGTCCAGGAAGCAACAGAAGATGACCCAAACAATTGGGTTCCCGTCTCTCACATGGGAGACCTGGATGGAGTTCCTCTGGCCTGGAGTAGCCCTGGCTGTTGCAGGCATGTGGGGAGTGAGCCAGCAGATGAAAGATCTCAGTTTCTGTCTGCTGCCTCTTCTCCCTCTCTGTCACTTTGCTTTTCAAAAAGTAAATAAATCCTGTAAAATAAAATACCCCTATGGAGGAAACAGAAAACTGAACAGAACTCAGGAGAGAAGCAGTCAAAAAATAATTCCCAGCTAATATGGATATTCCAGTTAGGATATAAGATTTTAAATCAACTATCATAAGTGTGTTTGGAGACTTAAAGAAAAGAATTATCACAATGAATTAACAGATTACTCTCAGAAACCAAGTGGAAACTGTAAAAATGATCCTAGAGCTGGAAGAATATAAAATGAGAATTTTATAGGCTTAGCTTAACAGCAGATTAGAAAGGGCAGAAGATTCAGTGAACTTGGAGATGTATAGAAATTACTAGATCTGAAAAATTGAGAAAAAATAAGTGAAGAAATTCAAACAAAGCCTCAGATACCTGTTGGGCAATCATATGCAGACAGACAGACATACGATACAATCAAGATCTCAGGAAAGTGGACGGAATAAGAGAAGAAATAATGACTGAAAATGCTCTACATTTGGTAAAAGCTCCAACCAAGGGGCTCATCCAGATCGAACAAAGCACTTGTAGGAACATAAATAACATTTTAGGACATGTCAGAGCCCCCAAACACTTGAGATATTGAGGCTTTACATATGGAATAACTAGTTTTCCTTAAATTCAAAGTTGATTGCTTCCTATAAACATGAAATCAATTATTTTTAATGTTTTTCAATTATTCATTTTGCCCACTTCCCTACCTGAACAGGAAGCATAAAACACACACGTGCTGCGTGCATGAGGTGCTACCGTGCACACGATGTGTCCTCTCTTCTCTTTGTCCTGCTGGGTCAGCTCATCCTGGTTTCACCAGGTCTGCTGTACCTCAGTACTGTCCTGTAGGAGTAGCCTTCCCCTGCTACAGTATGGGGAGGTAATATTTTGTCTTCATCTCAGCAATGGGATCTTACATCCTGCCTTTCTCCAGACTGGAGAAGAGCTATTTACTTCTTAACAAAAACAGTGCCGCGTGTTTCCTCCATGATTGTTTAAGACTCATCAAAGATATGAACAATAAAACAAGAATTAAATACTCTCAGGATTTAATTAGCTGAATTAGTTAAAATGACAATTCTCTTTAAATCCACGACATCAATTCTTTCTAATAAATGATTTTACCTTTTTCAGGAACATGTTTGTCCTGCATTGCATTTTATCTTAATTTGAAAGAAAATAGTTAATATATATTTAAATGAAATTCTTTAAACCACAAAAAGCAAATTAGAAACACTTAAAAAAAAACAAAAAATGAGTTCTCTGATGCTAAAATCAATAAATATATTTACTAATATTCATCAAGTTAATTCAACATTCACTGAGAACCTACAGTGTCCTGATGATATGCTGTTTTGGTTATTAGAAGATGGTTTATAGCATAACACATTCTCTAATACGGTAGGATTTTACATACACATCTTTTAACTGTTACACAAACAGAGTAATGCAAACATTGGTACAACTGAGAAGAGCATCCAAACAGAAACAAACAAAAACAATGAAACCAGGAATAGCCTAGTAGTTTTTGTAAAACTAAGGACATGAATCTTCATAGCTTCAAATTCTAGCCACGAGTTCCATATTTGCTTCATGGAGCTCTTCACCTAAGCCAGGAGTAGGTGGTAGAATTGGCATTGACAATGAGCTGTCAGCTCTATTCACCTTTTTCTTGTTAATTTTTCATTTTCTTCCCAAATTCTAGGGTCACAACCCTTGTGATTCATGTAATTGAACAACAAAAACAAAATCTTGAGAAGGAATCGGAGGGGTAAGCGTGTTACAAAAGACCGATCTCGCCCTGCCACAGAGCACTGGCTCCTGGGGGCTGCAGTCTAGCTGGCTGTAACAGAAATCTGTTCAATTAAGCAAGGAAAGCTCGGAGGCGGAGATGCATTGTCTGCCAGAAAATCCATGTGAAGCTTGCCCGTGAACATGACAGCAGCTGTGGGGTTGACCTCACCCTCACCATGAGAGCACTCATCAGCTGGGTCTCCGCTATTTGTCTGATTTGCTAATAAGAGACATTGACGTGGCCACACCTCAGCACCTCCCTGCAACATTGCAGTCCAAAGCGTTCCTGTTCCCCACCAGCCTTCAGATGTCCTAACTTCCGGTCATTCTACCTCCCTGTAAGTGATGACTGAGTGAGCACAGAAAAGCAACAGCTAATTCAGGTCTGGGGGACTGGAGTTTTTGAAGGAAAGGAAAAGCAAGAGGATAAGAAACAAATGAGCAGGAATGAGTTCCCCAGAGGAAAGATTATTCCAGAAAAAGGGAACAGCATGTACAAAGCTGTGATGCAGGCCTTTTTTAAGTTGCTAAAAACCACAGTCCATCATTCCTGGAGTGTTCCATGCAGTCACAGGAGCACAGAGGACGAGGCTGGAGAGCAAGCAGGTGCGACAGGCTAGGCAGAGAGGGTTCTGCCTGAAGCATGCTGCCAAAGGCTACAGAAGCCACTGAGTCGTCCCAAGCAACACAGCACCCTGGTCAAGTCTGGGGTTTAAAAAGACCACTGTGGCTGCACCACTGAGTATGGAAGGAAGGGGTAAGATCCGATACGGGGTGAGGCATCAATTAGGAAACTGTTTCCATGGCCTCAGCAAATGGTGATGGTGGCAGAAATCGTGGTAACAGTGACAGACAGGGAAGGGTGGGCATATGTGGGAGGCACGAGGAAGTGGAGAGTGAGGCTGGGAGTCAGAGCCAAGATTGTTGGCAAGGAAACACAAAAGGCAGGTGCCTTCCCCAACTCCAAGTTGTGGGACAGAGAGAGGGTTGACTGAGCCTGCTGGAGTGTCGCATATGCGTGAGACAGTCCATCCAAAAAGCCCAGGAGTCAGGGGGTCGGAACTGTCCTCTTGAAAATGAAGCCTGTCTGTCAAAGACACATGCTCACCCCCCTCACCCCCGTGTTTCTTGCAGCTCTGTTCACCGTAGCCAAGATATGACATCAGCCTAAACATCCATGCGATGATGAAGGGATAAAGGAGACGTGCTACAGACAAACAGTGCAGTGCTACTCAGAAACAAACAAGCATGAAACACTGTGCTCTGTGCCATTAGATTACGTGAAGTCAGCTGGTCGCAAAAACACAAACTCTCATATGTGCAATCTAAAAATGTGTATCTCATGGAAATTCAGAGTGGAACGGTGGTTACCAGAGACTGAGAAGAGGGAAGGTGAGAAGGCACTGGTCGATGAACGTTGAAGTACAATTATAGAGGAGGAAGAAGTCTGGTGTCCCATGGTACAGTGGGGCAAATATGGTTACCAATCATGTATTGTGTACAAAATAGGAAGAACAGAGGGTTTTGAATGTACTCCTCATAAGGCAGTGACAATTTAAGGCAATAGATATGCTAATTACCCCAAGTTGATCATTTGATTATGGACCACATAATCAAACAAGGGAGTCATGTAGGCATATTGTTGTCACAGTAAGTTTTTCTCACAACATCCATGGAGTGAATGGTGAGGCTGGCCCAGGACAAAGCCACGAGGACCTGCATCACCTTCAGCGATTATGCAGAGGCAAAGAACCCGTGAAAGGACTGACACAGACCAGGGGCCAGGGAAGTAAGACTGTGTCATGGTCCCAGACAGAGAGACTGTGAAGAAGACTGCCAATTCCCATGTCAGTGATGCAAACGTACCCTCCGGAATTTTCTCCAAGACGTTAACAAAGACACTTAACCACAGCAGGTAGGAATAACACCTGACCCCATTCTTTCTCACCAATAGTCGTCCAATCTGTTAGCCATTGCCGTCGAGGGACAACCATGAGAACGTCTCCAAGTGTTACCGTCAAGGTCATCACAGGAATTGGCTAAGTTTGCATTAGAGTGCAGTCCCATACTGTGTCTGGCATTCACAGGCCAGCATGTTCTTCTATCACAAGATGAGCCAGGACTGGACCGGCACCACTGGTCTCATTGGTCCCATCCTCCAATGTGGCCATTGCCATGTTCATTGCTGGACATTGGAAACCTGGGGATGATTTCAGGGAAAGTATTATAGCCTCCCCAGTCCCGCCCAGACCAGAGTTCTCCAAACTCCATCAGCACTGTATGGACAGCGTGCAGGTCAGTACCTGAAGGGAACTCCTGAGACTGAAGCATCTGGATGAGTAGGGAATGGATTTTAAAGCCAGAGATGAGTCGAAGTCATGGTCCCACCTCTTAGCTGATGTGTAACTGGACTGAGTTGTGAGTCTTTAAAGCATTAGTTTTCTTGCTTGTTAAAACTCTCTGCATCCCAGAGTTAGGTTCCAGCTCTGAGGCTGGAACAATGCACCGTGGGTGTGCTGCCTCACAGGTGCCAGCACAGAACAGGCTCTGAAAAAACCACCAGTCTTTAGTCGACCCTGGCACCCCTAATCAGATCACACACTCTCCCGGGGCAGAGATCATTCTTGATGAGACTGTGAGACAGTCTCGTTATGAGGATTGAACTCATGTTCGTGTTCAAAATGCACTAAACTGAGGTGGGGCCCGGGAGTGGTAAAGGGAATTAGCAGATACAATAACATCAGGAAATACTGGGGCTGGTAAAGGAAGCAGGCGCTCAAAACATGGCACTTCAGACTCTTGTCTTTACAGCATCAACTCTGAGATTTGCAGAAGTAGAACCCTTGCCGCGCATGAGCCACATGAGAAGGAGCGCATGGGAGGATGCTCCAGCATACACAGACACGGTGACGGGGCTAAGGCACCACCGAGGCACCAATCTGCTAGCGCATAATGTGTAGAGGAGAATGGCTGGGACTCTAGGAGCCTCGTCCAGGCACTCGGCATCCCCAGATTCTGAGCTGGAGAGGCAGCACCAACACACTTACCAAGAATCTATACTGTGAGTTGCAAAGACCTGGAGGCTAAGGCCTCTACTTCCTAGAGGCTTGCAAATACCCATGTGCAAATAAGAGACATCCATAACATAACAAAACATTGTGTGACAAGGGTTGTGGGAAGCGTGTGTTGGAGACAGTGGCTGTGAGTGAGGGGCCCGGGGCCAGGCAGTCGGGGTATGAATCTTAGCTCTGCTTCCTATCGTCCAGGTAAGTCGCCGAGCCTCCAGCTCCTCATTAATAGAGTTAGGATGTTGAGACGACTCAACGAGATGTTTTCAACACTTTTGCCCTGATTATAAAAAGTAGTCAACACATGAAGTTATTTTCATCATTAATGGTAGTTTCGGATATCTCACTTCATTTTTAAGCATTAGTTCTCTCATCTGGAAAGCTGGAAAGTTGGCCAAAAATAGCTAAAGTCCCTATTGATCCTAGGAAGACATCAAATTCAGAGCAGGGGAAGCATTCCCACGGGTGACCCACACCAGCTTCGGGGCAGACAAGGGTCTGCTTTGGGTCCTGCCCACGTGACGTCCACCTGGTGAGTGCACTATATTTTAGGGGCAGTGAATGTTCCAGAAAAAGGATGCAGAGAAAAGACTGTAAATGCAGGAAGTGGCTAATGAAGAAACCCTTTAAATGGTAAGCAGCAGACTTGGAATTTATCCCCCAGGAAATAGAGAGCCTCGAAAGATTTCAGACAGAGACGCGACACGGTTGACGTGGCCTTTCGGGATTTCCAGGGCCTTGGTAAGCAGGAAAGATTGCTCAGAGATACAGAATCTAAAGAAAACTTAATAGGAAGCAATTACAATCCTTCAGACCCAAAGGAATAAAGCTCTGAACTAAGGCAGGGGGCGGTGGGCAGGGATCAGAGAGGATAATGCGAAAATCCAGGCCTGCATTGTTGTTGGGGCGCCTGAGCCCAGACAGACAAGAAGCCCTGAGAGCTTCCGCCTTCATTGCTGGGGCCCCAGCCCCAAGCCAGAGAGCCTCCGAGTGCAGAACCTTCATCTGCATATTTGCACAAGGCTGGGTGCATTTGAATTTTGCTAATGGATGACAAATAACAATAGGTATTTCTTTGCTTCAGTTCTTTTCTTGTCTTAAAATAAACCATGGTCGCCCAGTCACAGCTGCACTCACACAAAGCAGGCACAGTCTCTGACTTCAAAGGGAAACAGCTGAGAAGGGAGAAAACAAACAAAATTGCAAGATCTGAGATTCCATCTGGCGTGAGAGTGCTTTTTTAAAAGCATTTCTTACACTCCACTGTTTCCGTCTCATTGGAAAGCGTTCCCAGCCAGCAAGGCCAGGGGACCAAGGTGGAGAGGCCGTGCAGTCGCCCAAAGTTGCCCTTTCTCCCAGAACTCCTCTTCCGACCCACAGCGGCAAACACTGGTGCCATTCTAATATCCGTTAAAGAAAACACTGAAAAAAAGTGGCGTAATTTGTGGACAAGTTGAAGTCTTAGATGCTTGAAGGTCACGGGCTTGACGGAGGCATTCACAGGATGCTACTTTCCAAAGGTCAACGGGAAGAATATAAGATTCTCCTCTTGGCCTTCTCTGGCTATAGAGTAATCAGATGCAGCAAACATCAATAAATTCTCAGGACAGCTTTCTACGGAGAATGTAAACCTTAATGTTATCTGATATTTGGGTTGTGCGAAGGCGAGCCCATTGCACAAAACTCTAATCCCAGGCAGGGACCCGGAGCTGCAGATCTAATTGGCACCACACACTTCTGTCCATCAGCCTTGCTCTTTGTGTAACAGCAGAAAGATGAATTTCAATTGGGATTCTTTAAATTCCTAATAGGAAGGAGGGGGAAGGCAAGAAGGCAGGTGGGTGGGAGTCAGGTGAGAAAAACCGGCGCATTTTCTCACACACACATGTCCGCTGCAGATTGGCGGCAGACAGTCTTCGCATAGCACCCTGCAGGCACCACTCCTGTCCCTCCCCGCCTCCTGCTCCCATCCGTCTGCATCCAGACACTGCGAGCAAAAGGAAGCTGATGGAGACACAGCAGCCCCAACCCCAGCTAACACCTTCTCTTGGGCAACAATTTCCTTTCTTCCAGGCTACGCTTCCTAGCCACGACCCCCCCCCCCCCATTTCTCTTCACTCTGAACCTCTGAGGCTTTCAGTCTTTGGCAGAGGTGGAGAATTTCCTCCTGGCCCCTTGTTTGCTCTGCTTGTTTTATGGTTTATCTTTTCCTAAAATCTCAGCGCTCAAAGAGACGCCACTTCGATTCAGCCCAACTGCCACGTTCATGTCTGAATTCACAGCCAAGGGTCCGGTTCCCGGCATAAGAGGTCCCCAGAGACAGATTTCTTATCTCCTGGAGAGGGGTCCATGCCTCCCTAGGACAGAGAGGACCAGAGGAGGGAGGCTTGGGTGATTTTGAGAAGGCACCTAAAGAAAACCTATGCAAATATATTGCAATGTCCATACCTTTTGATTTGATTTGGAAATTGCTCTTTGGGGAACTTCTCTGGAATTACCAGCACGGGTGGTCCCAGTCACGCTCCTATGTAGGAGCCGGCGCACCTGGCCTGCCAAAGCTGCTGTGGTGTCAGCTCCAGACTTGGGGCCTTCAGGGCCGTGGCTGACGCTGATCATGGTCGGAGAGCATCAGCAAATTGCAGAAGAACCAGTAATGCTGCAGTTAGGATTTGGTACCCCTAGGAGCTTCAGAAAATATTTTCAGCGTAGCACAAGGAGGGCCCAAAGAGTTGGCCAGAGTGTGTTCATTGTGCAACATCTAAGATGAAGTAGAGAAAAAGTGAAACAGCAGGGCAGCCGCAGCGTCCACAGTGAAGGACCAGTTTCCTGAATTATGTAATACATCTGCTTAAATCATCTTAAAAAACAGAGGGGCCAGCATCGTGGCATAGAGGGTAGAGCCACTGCCTGTGACATCAGCATCCCATATGGGTGCCAGTTACTGTCCCGGCTGCTCCACTTCCACTCCAGCCTCCTGTTAATGTGCCTGGGAAAACCAACAGAAGATGGCCCTAGAGCTTGGGCCTCTGCATTCACGTGGGAGACCTGGAAGAAGCTCCTGTCTTCTGGTTTTGGCCTGGCTCAGCCATAGCCATTGTGGCCATCTGGAGAGTGAACCAGTGGATGGAAGATATATGATCTCTCTCTCTCTCTCTCTCTCCTCTGTCTCCCTCTCTGCAGCGTCAGCTTTCAAATAAATAAATAAATAAATCTTTTACAAAATAGAACTATGTGTATATTTCTGAGTAAAGACTAGAGCAGGTTTCTAAGCCGCGGGCCACGTGTGGCAGGGTGGCACTTGTAACAGTGGAACTGCTCCAACTGACCGATACTTGCTAACTTTCCCGCACCAGTCACTTTCTGGTAAGAAGGGTGAGTTTTCAAAGGCACCCTTGCCTATGTTCCCGCCAGTGCGTCTCTTCAGTCCACTTCTCATGGTGAAGATTTGCCAGTGGGGAGACTGTGATGGGAGGCCCAGGCAGGACCAGAGGAGCCCGACAGCAGTGCCTGGAGGCCTCGATCCCTGGCCTCACGAGGATCTCTAGTGAAATCTGAATCTGTACGGAACTCACACAGAAGCCTGGGGATAATCAGCAGGTGTGCGAGCAGCCCAGTTAACAGATGTCCTGGTTTTTCAATCAAATTTCTTTTCTTTCTTTCATACATGAAGCAGCAGCACAGTCACATAGCACATACTGCCTTTCTTCCCCTTTGCTCCAAGGCTTTACCCTTTTACTCCCAAACAGGCCTTCTTGGCCACACAAGCAGAACACTGGGGTTCTCAGAAGTGGAGAGCAAACTCTAGAGGATGTGTGTGCTGGGGGCACTGACGTCACTGGAGAAGCGTCTGCAAGCCCCCCTGAGAGAGAGCTGCATCAAGCACTCTGCCTGCCTGGGACCCTCTCGGGTGGCATCCAGAGAGAATTCAAGAAGGTGTTTATGAGACGCTCCTCCCAGAGGGCCCATCACTGCACACCCAGCAGGTGCTTTCATCCCTGTGGGCATTCTGCAGCGCGGCGTCTCAGCACGCCCAGGAACCACTACCCTCGGCCACCCACCTCCTCCTTCCCACGGCCTCCAAACGTCCGAGGTGCAAAGTAGAAAATAAGAAGGGGAGGCTGGTGTGGATGGGAGGAAGGTGTTCAGGAGGTCTTCCACCTCCTTCCAGAACCTTCTCCAGGATGAAAGATGAGCATGGGGCCAGAGCAGGGGTTCTCGGGCCTGCCACAGAGCTGTGGACACTGTGGACCCCACTGCCAACACGGAGAGGCTCTGGTTGCTTTGGCCTGCCAAGGGCACTGGTATTTGTCTATGTGCCCCCAGGTGATGCTCACACATGCCAGAGCTCCCCCACAAAAGGCGTGCCACTGAGGAGTGGGGAGCACTCCAGCTTCTCCAGTCATTTCCCCAGAGACCGGAATCAGCGCTCAGACCGGGCCCTGGGGGACCTGGCTGGGATCATCAGAGCTCACCTTCTGCCGGCTGAAGCAGTCCCAGCCCCTCCCCCAGTGTCGCCACCAACCCTTTTCTTTCCAAAGCGACCACTGACAGCGTCTGCCCTGGCTTCAAAGGGGTCAGCCTGCACAGCCCGCGCTGGCTGCCATCACGGAATTGAAAGGTCCTGGGAAGAGGCAAAAGTGCGGGTTTGAAGGGGAGCGTCTCAGGAGGGGAAATCTTAGAGGCATGTGGCGGAAGCTTCTGATGTGAACTCTTCAAAAGAGGAAAGTGTGCAGGCTCCCCCTGGCAGGGCGCGAGGAGCCGCCAGGAGCCCAGAGAGAGGGGAAAGCGCTCTTTGTGGTAGGAGAACCGTTTGATAAATTACCAGATATAATGGAGCCAATTCTTCCGCCCTTAGAGCAGGAAAATAAAAAATCCTGATGCTATGAATGGAGCAGTGGCCCAAAGAAGTAATGTAAAAATATGGGGGCGGGGCGGGGGAGAGGCAGCACTTTCAGGAAATACACGCCTCCTTCTAAAAGCTTTGCAAGACGGATTTCCCTCCTGGAGGTGGGGGTAGAGGTTAAAGAGACAGAAACTGCACAGTTAGATGAAAAAGCTTTCCATTAACATTGGTCATGACTTGCATTGCTTCAAATGAGGACGCATTAAGGTTAGCCAAAAAAAAATTAATGAAAACGATCGTTATTGCTAGTGTGAATTTTTTGTTACCGAAAATAAAAAGGAGTCATGTCTATTCACCAAGGCTGTCTTCTCTTGGCTTTCTGTGCTTGATTCCGGGGAAACAAGCAAGTGTAATTACGGAAACTTCTCGCAATTCTGAGGCATTACTGTCCTAACACACTAAGCAATTTCTGTTTTGGTTTTTCTTTCCTCCAGTTCTCGACTCTACATTCAAATGCCTGTGGTATGTCTGCATCTGTAGTCTGTCCCACCTGACTGACCAGGAAATAAATCTACAGAGAGCACTGCCAAAAAATTACAGTATGTTGCTGTAATCTCTTCAGGCCATATTCAACAAGCAACAGCTTCTGAGGGTTGAGGTTTGGGGGAAGTGCAAAGTTCCACACAAGGGCAGAGAGAGTGTGGCTCGCAGCTTCACATTCCATTGTATGTCCCAGACCTCCCTCTCCTAAATCTAAATAGTCATTGTTATGCTTGCTGCATTGGAAAGTCACCCATGAAAACCGACCACTAGTAGTAGCTCTAAGGTCTACGGATTCAGAAACGTGTTAGCAATTCGTCTGTTGAACAGGGAAACTGAGTGCACAAAACTCGCCTAGCAATCAGATGCCTATATTTTGGGCTGCCAGATCATTTTTCCCCACGTTGTGATATTACGCATAGACGCACAGCCCCGTGGCAGGGCCCAGGGACAGCAGAGTCAGGATGAAATGAGTTTGGTCCTGTCTGGGCTTACAGGATGTGAGCATGCTAACCCGGCTGAACCCCAGCTTACTCATTTGTAGAATGGTGGGGACAGGGGCGGGGGGCGGATAATTGCAGTGTTCCGGGAGACTAGAGACTTAGTAGGATTTGTTTACTCTTGTACTTCCTGGGCCTGAGTGAAGGGGAGCTGAGCTGTGCAGGGTCAGTGGACACGTCCTGGCAAGGATTAATCAGGAAAGGTAAGTCCCCTAACCTACTAGGGAGCGCACAGCAACTCCTCAGCCCGTGTTGGCCATCCCAGTTATGACCTAATTTTTTTTTTAATTTTTTTTATTTTTTTTTTGACAGGCAGAGTGGACAGTGAGAGAGCGAGACAGAGAGAAAGGTCTTCCTTTGCCATTGGTTCACCCTCCAATGGCTGCTGCAGCCAGCGCGCTGAGGCCAGCGCACCACGCTGATCCGATGGCAGGAGCCAGGAGCCAGGTGCTTTTCCTGGTCTCCCATGGGGTGCAGGGCCCAAGCACCTGGGCCATCCTCCACTGCACTCCCTGGCCACAGCAGAGAGCTGGCCTGGAAGAGGGGCAACCAGGACAGAATCCAGCGCCCCAACCGGGACTAGAACCCGGTGTGCTGGCGCCGCTAGGCGGAGGATTAGCCTAGTAAGCCACGGCGCCGGCCAGTTATGACCTAATTTCAACAAAAAAGACTAAATGCGTAACTTCGTGGTTTGTATGACAGACGTTTTAGTTTGCCTGAAAGGGGCTCCTTTCACTCACAGAGAGACCGCAGCAGGCTCACCCTGTCTGCAGCCACCGGGAGGTTGAGTAGAATTGTTGACTCATGGAGACGCCTGGGACCAATACAGTCCTCGAGGCAGCACAGGCCCTCAGCAAACGCTGGATACTATTCTTACCCACTCCCGTCATCTTCAGGGGAGGCTGGAGCTTGGAGGCCATGGAGGGACCATCAGGTGTAGTGCCCTTCCTTTTCCAGATACGGCACAGGCCCAAAGCTGCCCAGGTCCTCACAGCCAGCACCTGACCCCTGTCCTGGGCTTCTGGCTCCTCCCCCAGCCCTGTACCACCCAGGCAGATGTGATGAAGACCACGGAAGCCTCAGATGTCAGAATGAGAAGGAATATTAAACAGGACTAGCCCAAGAATGTCCATTTCCAAGTATCAAACAGACCAAGACCAGCGGTTTCCCTCAGAGGTGATGCTGTCCAGGGAGCCTAAATAGTCTCCCAAGGCCCTCATCCGGCCCTGGTGCCACGTGCCATCCTGGCCACCACCTGGTATTCAGCTGTATCTACTGAGGTTGCTGAGGGCAATCACTGCTGAGAGCTTGCGGTAGAAAATGGACCAAGAACGGACTAACAGTCCACAAAGCTCATAACTCAGAGTGGTGCGTCTAAGTGGGAGCAACTCTGGCATAATTAAGTAAATTGTCATTGCAGTAATCCAGGTACAAAATAATAGGCTTTAACAGACTGCTGTGCTGGGATCGATATGGAGAGAAATCAGAGAGGAATCAATGGGGCTGTATTGTTTTCCTAGGGCTGCCTTAAAAACACACAGGGTTAAGATAACAGAAATGTGTTCTCTCACGGTGCAAGCTAGAAGCACAAACCAAGGCATCAGCAGGCCCCTGCCTGGTGTGGGGTTCTTGGGGAGCGTCCTGCCTTGTCCCTTTCAGCTCCTGGTGGTGTGCCAGCCATCCTGGGCCCGCAGCTGCCTCACTGCCGCCGGCTTCCGTCCTCAGGTGGCATTGTCCCTCTGCGTGTGGATGTTACAACAGGAACAGAACTGCAAACGTCACGCCAGTGTCAGCATCCAGTGCTCCCAGTCGTGGGAATGGGTCGAGTGCTACAGCAGAGCTAATGCTCACCTTCCCTCCCTCACAAAGGGCGACGTATGACGTCTAAACTCAGACTGTCCAGGTAAACAGCAAAGAATTACCAACACAGTGGAATGGGTGGCTTTGGGCCTAGGAAAGGGAGCAGAGGGAAGCACACTGGCTTTGTGTTGGGAAGGTGCATCACACAGGCCCCACACTAGGACGTCCAGTCGACGGCTGACCCCTTGCACAGCGTGGTCCTGACAAAGGTCCCACTGAGTGACGTCATCGCTGACTCTGGAGGTGCACGCTGTGTTGACAACGCAGTGATGGAAACACCCAAGGACACGTCTCTCAGACAAGTCCCACCCTCAAGCAGCACATGATCTCACTTGACTTTTTAAACTGCACACATGTATTATTTAATGAAATTTAAATTTTGAGAGACGAGGAAACTGTCTTCAGGCCTGATGCTAGGGCTCACCTGGCCCCAGGGCAGATGGCCTGGCAGTGAGTGACTGCTCTCTGCCTGTCACCTCGGAGGACGGCTCCTTTCCATCTCTGCCCATTTTGATCTCACACACACAGAAGACGCTGCCTTCCTAGCAAGTGACGTGGGGAGAAGAAAACCATTTCATCACTTCACATCCATGCCTGACGCATGCATGTAGTACTAATTATTATTATGACTAGATTAATATGAATGTATTATGATGGTACTGAACGATCACCAGTTATACAATAAGTATATTATACAATTGACTATATTATTAATATGCTGCTATATGATTTATTATTTATTCAATAGTACATATTTGCTGCAGGTAAGTCAGGCCCATCTGGGGAGGCATTTGGAGCAGCAGCTAAAATGTCACCTGGGACACGCACATCCTATCAGAGTGCCTGGGTTCAAGTCGTAGCTCCATTCCCGATTCCGGCTTCCTGCTAAGGCATCCCGGGAGGCAGCAGGCGATGGGTACAGCCCTGGGTCTCTTCTGCCTGCATGGGAGACTCAGACGGAGTTCCAGGCTCCTGGTTGTGGCCTAGCGCAGCACTTGCTGCTGTGGGCATTTGGGGAGTGAACGGTGAGTGGGAGTGCCTCTCTCCTCTCCTCCCTTCTTCTCTCTCCATCTGCATCTGCTCTCTCTCCTCTTTATGTCTCTCTGCCTTGAAATGAATGGATTATTTGTAAACGACATAAAAAGCTAAGTTCATCTTCACTTTCTAAGGGGGTTGGTCTCAAGAAATAAAAAGTCAAGACATAAAAATTTAGCATAAATGAAGGCAACATCAACTGCTATATATTACATCAAAAAAGGGGGTACATTGGCAGGCAGCCGAGAAGGGCGTGTTTTGAGAAGGAGAGCCCTGCCAGTCTTGAGCGCCTCTGTTACATCGCATATTTGCCCAGGGCTCCCTGTGTGTTACCTCGTGTACTGCAGCAACCTGCATGATTCGATTCTCATCTCTATCTGGCACATAAGAAAAGTTAAGACTCAAAGAAGAGGACTTGAGAAAGCAAACGTGTAGGCCTTGCTCCAGAGTTACTAAAATAAAACTTCTCCTGATTGGTAATATAATGCTCCCAGATAAGTCTGTGGGCAGCACCAAATCTGGAATCACAGTTGGAGCCACGTTATTAAACAAGGCTGAGTCCAGCCAGCCAAAGGACCAACCTGAGACACATGTGATCAATATGCTTAGCCTTTCCCTGCTGTTTTACTTCTGATTTTGTCTTTATTTATAGGATTGGTTTTCCATTAAAACAAAGAATCGTGTAAATGACCATTCAGGTAATAGCAAAGAACCTTTGAGGATTTCAATGGTGATATTTTACATAAATTAAACACTCTTCCAAAAAAAAAATAATTTCTGTTGTTTTTCTGGGACTAAAGGAGCAATTGCCAGGAAAGGACCTGGCGCACAGCGGAGACCCAACAAGTGTGCGGGAGGCAGCCGGCGTCTTAGAGTGTGGGTCCTGACCTGAAGTATCTGCACTCAAATTCCAGCCCTAGCACAGGCAGCCATGCCCTGGAAGACGTTGTCTGCCTCGCATGCCGATTATCAGAATCAAAGTTTTAAAGTAAAGCCCTAGCACGGTCACTGGAACACATAATTGTGCTCAAAATAGCATCAATCCCACAACCTGAAGAACCCTGTGTTTGTTTTGTTTCTCTTTTGCTCTTTGCTTAGACTTTTCCTTTGGCACAAAGCACCATTTCCCTTCTCTGCTCACCTCTCTTACTGGTCCAGTTAGTAATAAAGATCTTTTTGTTTTTGGAACTCACTTCCTTTCTGTCCTTAGGAGGAAAAAAGTATTTCTTTTAAAAGTTTCCATGTTTCATGTACCTTATTCACATGTTATAGAATTAGTCCCTGTTCTAGTGAAAGTTGTGCGGTGTGGCTTCCCTGACACTGAGACCCAGCTGATGATTTGCTTTCATTCTTCTCCAACTGGAACACGAAGCTGAAGCTGCAGTCCTGACTACACAGCAGTTCATCTGTGAGTACGTCCTGCTCTGCAACCATCCATTTCCAACCCAAGACTGGGGCTGCTGACCAAACGCCTTGAATTTGCCAAGACAATTTAAATACTGGATAATTTTCTTTTCAGTTACTAAGTGTTACTAAATGTATTCCTTCATACTATTTAATTGTTATAACTGTACATGTTTGTCATATAAAGCATTCCTCTCTGTTTTGTGCTAAGATACTATACTATTTTTGTAATATGTAGATCCATTCCTATTAGAGTCTTAAAGGGACATAAAATTGGAAAATCATTACTTGACATTTAATGAATCTCCTTAATTGAAAGGAATAAAATTATATAAAATAGAAACTGTCTTAAGCAGTCTGGGACACATGGTCAGAATCAATAGTAGCTTCTTTCCTTTTGTTACTAAGAAGCAGACATTATAATGACTTCACATTAACTGAAGATACTTACAAGGAGCAAAATTGTAGTATGGCTACATTGTGCAAAGTCCCTCCACTGGGCATCAACCAGAAACTGTGAATACAAAAGACCTGGCGTTGATGGTATGAGCATCAGCATTAATTACTCTCACACAGATGACTCATGGTTCCCAAGATCCATTAGAAGGTCACCTGCAGGAGTGGCTGCCCACAGCTCTGATTGTTTAAGATTGTGGGCAGTGCAGATAAGCAACACTGTGAATCCAGGATACTACCCACTTGAAGAAGTAAAGTTCAAAGCAGAAAGTGCTCTTAGGCTAAAACCTCTGGAGGATATGCATCCAGGTCAGCTGGTACAGAAACTTGCCACTCCAACATACCAGATTTCTCAATTGACTGGTTGCATCTCTGCCTAGAGCTAGGTTCAGTGACCTTCTCCTTTTTTTGGTAAAATATTTATTAACTTGAGGAGGCAGAGAAAGGAAAAAGAGACAGAGAGACAACAAGAGACAAACAGAAAGAAAGAGAGTTCCCACCCACTGATTCACTCTCCAAATGCCCACAACAGCCAGGCCCAGAGCCTGGAGCTGGAATTCAGTCCAGGACTGCTATGTGGGTAGAGCAGGAATCCAATTCCTTGTTCATCACTGCTACCCCCCAGGGCGCACATGATCAGCAGGCTGGAATCAGAATCAGAGCTGGAGTTCAATCACTGGGACACCGGCAGCCCATGTGGCAACCTTGCCGAAACACTGTGCCAAATGTGCCTTCCCCAACAATTCTCCCTCTTAATAAGCCCGTGGTAAATGCAGTTTAGAGATAAGTTCATTGTCTGTCCATCCATTTGCACTGTTTGTCCAGGGAAACCGTGCGTGCTGAACGCCAACATCCGGCACTCCGGAGCACCGCATGCAGGCACTGTGTTCCGGGGCTTTCCTCGCACAGCTGTTCTGAGAAACGGTCTGGGTGCAGGAAAGATGCACGTTTGCAAATGTATGTCGTGCAAATTCTTCTGCCATCACCAATTTCAGGCACCCAACAGTTTAACCACTGGGTTTTGAAATTAGCACACGCTATTTCCTATATACTACAGTTATATGATTTACTCCTGGATATAGCCAGGAAGGAAATTATGGTTTTCCCCATTTTACAGATGAAGAAACTGAGGCTTAGAGAAAAGAGCTAAATTGCCCAAGATCCCACAGCTGCTACATGGCAGAGCTGGGATGTGGGTACAGGTCTGCCGAACTCCATTGTCTATTCAACACATAGCTGTATGAGCAAAACACTTTATACAGCGGAAGACAAACAGGAAATCCTTACACAGTCTACAAGCTGCTCTGAATGAGTCTGTGATGTTAAACACTGAAAGGTAGGCCCCCCAGGGGGAGTGCAATGGAACAAGCAGAGGCAAACTCTCCCACAGACAACAACCCTGCCTGGTGTTGGTTCCAGGTGAGGTTTCTCCCGTTCCTTTCTCCTGTCTGGTAACACTGCTTGGTGGCACCTGCTCAACACAGCACACGGTCCATGGGTTGTAAGTAAAAATGCCTGTGAAGCTCCTGTCCTGCTCAGTAAGCCTCTGGGAAAAGCATCAGACTCTGGGGCCTCCCAGCTCCATCCAGTGGCGTTGCAGGCCAAGCAGGCCCCAGCGTGATTCAACCTCACCGGCTCTGGGAGTGAGATGCACCTGTGCTGCCCCCACACACTCCTAAGCACTGACTTAGGGATTCCATCCTCGCTGACCTTCCTCTCAGAACTTCTGCAAAAATTCCTCCCCAGGCCTTGTCTATCTGCCTTGACATAGTCCTGTAACCCACACCCTAAGCCGAATGCCAGCCCCAATCCGGGCCAAGTCCTAGCCTAACTCTGGGGGAGTCCTTCTCTCTGCTCTCCATTCCTTGTATCTGCTGGTCTGTTCTCCAGTCACGCCTCAGCCCCCGTTACCTGTGTGGCCAGGCTGCTCCACTCCTCCAGGCTTCCAGAAAGCAGTCAGATCAAGGGGCCACCTGCTTTGTCTATCCCAGGGAAAATACTTATGTTTGCCACAGTGGCTTCGGGATTGCTGGGTTATGACCAAAACGAAAAAGCATGGTGGGGGGGAGGGACTTATACCTGAATTCCCTCATCTGTGAAATGAGACCTTTTAGAACAGTTTGTAAGAGAACTTGAAAATTGTGTTAAGACATTATTTACGGCCGGTGCCGCGGCTCACTAGGCTAATCCTCCACCTGCAGCGCCGGCACACCAGGTTCTAGTCCCAGTCGGGGCGCCGGATTCTGTCCCGGTTGCCCCGCTTCCGCCCAGCTCTCTGCTGTGGCCAGGGAGTGCAGTGGAGGATGGCCCAAGTGCTTGGGCCCTGCGCCCCATGGGAGACCAGGAGGAAGCGCCTGGCTCCTGGCTTCAGATCAGCATGGTGTGCCATCCGCAGCGTGCCGGCCGCGGCGGCCATTGGAGGGTGAACCAACGGCAAAAGGAAGACCTTTCTCTCTCTCTCTCTCTCTCACTGTCCACTCTGTCAAAAAAAAAAAAAAAGACATTATTTACATTTTATAAGAGATAAGCAAAAATGCTGTTCCCTAAACAGTTGGGAAGAGTATCCGAGGGTCCCTCAAAGAGTTTATGGAAAATGGGGAGAAGTTTATTCTGGTGCAGAAATAATCGGAAATCCATGAATAGGTTTTTTCATAATATGTATTTTCCATGAACTTCTTGAAATCCCATATATATGGATTTCAATTTTTTTTGCACCAAAATAATCATTTGGTTAATTTTCTATGAACGTTTTAAGCACCTTCATATTTCTAAACAACATTCCAGTGACTTCCTCTGTAACAATTGCTCTTACACCACACACTTCGTATCACACACTTTCCAATCCTCATTCCCACCACATCCTGCTGATAATTGGAAGCGAGGAATGACTTGGGCCACATTTATACGCATTTGCCTCGTTTTTAACTTTAAAGCACCTTTCAAAAATGAGTTGAACTTAATTTGTTAACAGCTTTAAGTCTTTAATCTTATCTCATGTTTCCATCTCTCATAAACCCAAGCTTTTCATGCAGTGCAACCTCACTTTCCCTTTGCTCTGAAAGAAAAAGTAAGACGATGTAGGTTTCTCTCTTTAATAGTGCAAATAGTAGAAACTGTTGTAAATAGTTCAGTCAAAATATCATCTAAGAAACAATTCCCCAGAGACTGTAAAAGCTCCCCACAGAATTCTAACACAATGGCCATAACAATAAAATTCCATCCGCAGATCATGCTATGTATTTATTCAGACAACAAGACACTGAATGTCATCTGCCTTGGTGACATCTAGTGACTCATTCGGTGTGTGTTGGTTCAGTACTGGAATACAACACTAGATACCAGAAGTGTCCAGCAAGACACAGATCCTCGGGACATCTATTGCTCTCATTTCCTAATGAGGAGCTGAGAGGGAGGAAGAGTAACTGACACAGTCAGAACAGGGCAAAGCCAGCACCAGAATTTCAGTTTCGTTCTACACAAAGCCCTTCCACAGACCCAGAGAACCCTGGTAGGCAATTTAGTCACATTTTACTGATGAAAATAATGTAATTTCTTTATGCACAATTAAGCCTTCTGGGCAGAAACTAATTATTTTGCTCAAAAATAAATTATATACAAAATGTCCATTTAACCTATGTGCACAAATATATATGCAATGATTTCTACATGAGCAATAATCTGGTAGTAAAAAGAAACTAATTTAAGTTCAAAGTAAGATAAAAGTTTACAGTCCACTCTAGACCCCTGTCAAGACTTGGGGATTACACAGAGGCACTTCCACCCACCATCTATTTCCCTCCTTCAGATCTTAAGAAGGAAGAAAAATCGCTTCCCTATGAGCTTAAGATTTAAAATATCCACATGGAATGAACCAAGACAGAGAGTTGTACAAAAAACAAACAAACAAATAAATAAATAAAAATACTAGTGAAAGAAGAGACAGAAGAAAAACACTGACCCTTAGCAAATCAGACCATGTTTGCCTCACTTTTCTACTTAGAGTATAAAATATTTGAGGTAGAGTTCAGTGTCTCTTTTTTTTTCTCCAAGCCATTTCTCCCTCAACCTCTCTACAGGTAATGATTTTTATGACTTTGATGTCTGCTATTCTCATTTGTACTTTCATAGTGCAGATGCTCATGTACTGTAAATATTCATAAAACATAGAGCAATTTTTACTGGTCTTTAAAACTTTAATACTAGGCCTAGTATTATTAGTAGTAGAGACACATGCTCTACTACAACTTGCTTTATTCTCCCAACATTATTTTCCTGAGATTCTTCCATGTTGATGTGTGTAGTTCTTACGAATTTGCTTAATGCTGCATAGTGAGATATCCACTGTATTTATTGGGTATCCTGCTGCCAGAGATTGAGGTTTTCCAGTTTTCACCATTGTAAGTAATATTGTATGCATCTGTAATAATTTCTTCTTTATATATACCAGAAGTGTAAATACTTACCCACTGGATAGAAAAGTACACAATTTTACTGGTTATTATTGATTTTTCCCACAAATGTGCTTTCTGGTATTGGTATCAAATCTATTATCAGTCACAGGCTTTAACTTTGGTTTCTCATCCTCCTGGAGATCATCTGCTTCCCGATAATTAAAAATCACCTGAAAAGGCAACTAAGCTCACTGTGTCTTGTTTATATTTCATATCTCTGTTAATATAAGTTATAATCCCATATTTTCTTATCTGGTGGTTGCATTAGAGTTAATATCTATATGGAATTATACTCTATTTTTCCAGAAACCTTTTATTTAAGTAATACAAACTTCATGCATTTCATAAGTATAACTTTAGGAACATAGTGATTCTTCCCACTGTACCCACCCTCCCACTCACACTCTCACCCCTCTTCCTCCTCCCTCTCCTATTCCCATTCTTATTTTTTTTACTATGATCTATTGTCAATTAACTTTATACACATAGGATTAACTCTATACCAAGTAAAGAGTTCAACAAATTATAGGAAAAAAAGAAAACTGTTCCTCAACAGTAGAGACAAGGGCTGTTCAAAATCACTGAATTGAAGTGTTAATTCTACTTCCATAGATTATCTTTTAGGTGATCTATTAGCTATCACAGATCAGGGAAAACATATGGTATTTGTCCTTTTGGGACTGGCTTATCTCACTAAGTATAATGCTTTCCAGTTGCATCCATTTTGTTGCAAATAACAGGGTTTCATTTTTTTAAAAAGCTGTGTAGAATTCCAGGGTGTACATATCCCATAATTTCTTTATCCAGTCTTCAGTTGACAGACATTTGGGTTGATTCCATATCTTAGCTATTGCAATAAACATAGGGGTACAGATAACTCTTTCATATGCTGATTTCATTTCCCTTGGGAAATTCCCAGGAGTGGGATGGCTGGGTCATATAGCAGGTCTATACTCAGATTTCTAAGGTATCTCCATACTGCCTTCATGGTGGCTTTACCAGTTTACATTCCCATTAACAGTGGATTAGTGTCCCTTTTTCTCCATATTCTGCCAGCATGTGTTGCTTGTAGATTTCTGTATCAGAGCCATTCTCACTGGGGTGAGGTGAAATCTGACAGCTAGTGATCCTGAACATTTTTTTCATGTCTGTTGGCCATTTGGATTTCCTCTTTTGAAAAATGCCTTTTTAAGTTTTTCCTTTTTCTTGACTGGGTTGTTTGTTTTGTTGTTGTTGAGTTTCCTGATCTCTTTACATATTCTGGTTATTAACCCTTTATCAGTTGCATAGCTTGCAAATAATTTCTCCCATTCTGTCGGTTGCCTCTTCACTTTCCTGACTGTTTCTTTTGCAGTGCAGAAGCTTCTCAATTGGATGTAATCCCATTTGGCTTTGATTGCCTGTGCCTCTGAGGTCTTTTCCAATCACTCTTTGCCTATGCCAACGTCTCGCAGAACTTCCCCAATGTTCTCTAATAACTCGATGGTATTGGGTTGTAGATTTATGTTTTTACTCCATTTTGAGTGGATTTTTGTGTAAGGTGTGAGGTAGGGGTCTTGCTTCATACTTCTGCACATGATTTAGGTTTTCCCAGCACCATTTGCTGAATAGACTGACCTTTCTCCAGGGATTGAATTTAGCTCTTTTGTCAAATATAAGCTGAGTGTAGAAGCATGGGTTTATTTCTGGCATTTCTATTTTGTTCCATTGGTCTATCCATCTGTTTTTGTGCCCGTACCAGGTTGTTTTGATTATAACTGCCCTGTAGTGTGTCTTGAAGTCTTGTATTGTGATGCCTTTGGCTATGTTTTTGTTATATAATATTGCTTTAGCTATTCAGGGTCTCCTGTGTTTCCTTATGAATTTCAGTATCATCTTTCCTATATCTGAAAAGAGTGCCCTTGATATTTTGATTGGGATCCCTTTGGATATGTAAATTGATTTTGGAAGAATGGACATTTTGATGATATTGATTCTTCCAATCCAAGAACATGGAGATTTTTACATTTTTTGGGTCTTCTTTTTTTTTTTTAAAGATTTGTTTGTTTACTTGAAAGTCAGAATTACACAGAGAGGAAAGAGAGAGAGAGAGAGAGAGAGAGAGAGAGAGAGAGAGAGAATCCTCCATCCACTGGTTCACTCCCCAACTGGCTGCAACAGCTGGAGCTTAGCCAATCCTAAGCCAGGAGCCAAGAGCTCCCTCCAGGTCTCCTACATGGGTGCTGGGGCCCAAGGACTTAGACATCCTCCACTGCATTCCCAGGCCACAGTATAGAGTTGGATCAGAAGTGGAACAGCCAGGACTTGAACTGGTGCCCACATGGGATGCCAGCACTGCAGGCAGTGGCCCCACCCAATAGACCACAGTGCTGGCCCACTTCTTTTATTTATTTAATGTTTTGTAATTCTCTTTGTAGAGATCTTTAATATCCTTGGTTAAATTTATTCCAAGGTATTTGATTTTTTTGTAACTATTGTGAATGAGATTCATCTTAGAAGTTCTTCTCAGCTATGGGATTGTCTTTGTATACAAAGGCTATTGATTTTTGTGTGTTAATTTTATATCCTGCCACTTTACCAAACTCTTTTATGAGTTCCAATAGTCTCTTTGTGGAGTTGTTTGGATTCCCTATATATAGAATCATATCATCTGCAAATAGGGGTAGTTTGACTTCCTCCTTCATAATTTGTATCCCTTTGATTTCTTTGTATTGCCTATTGGCTCTGGCTAACACTTTCAGGACTATACTGAATAGCAACAGCGAGTGGGCAGCCATGTTTGGTCTCAGATCTCAGTGGGAATGCTCCCACTTTTCTCTATTCAAAAGGACACTGCTTGTGGATTTGTGATAAACAGCATTGATTGTGTTGAGGAATGTTCCTTCTACACTCAATTTGCTTAAAGTTTTCATCATGAAAGGGTACTGCATTTCTTTTATTTATTTATTTTTTTTTTTTGCAGTTAGAGTTATAGACAGAGAGAGAGACAGAGAGAAAGGTCTTCCTTCCATTGGTTCACTCCCCAAATGGCCACTATGGTTGGTGCTGCACTGATCTGAAGCCAGGAGCCAGGTGCTTCTTCCTGGTCTCCCATGTGGGTGCAGGGGCCCAAGCACTTGGGCCATCCTCCACTGCCTTCCTGGGCCACAGCAGAGAGCTGGACTGGAAGAGGAGCAATCGGGACTAGAATCTGGCACCCATAGGGGATGCTGGTGCTGCAGGTGGAGGATTAGCCAAGTGAACCACTGCGCCAGCCCCAAGGGTACTGCATTTCATCAAATGTTTTCTCTGCATCTATTGAGATAATCATATGGTTTTTATACTTCAGTTTGTTAATGTATGTATCACTTTGATTGATTTGCAAATATTAAACTACTTTTGCATACCAAGAATAAATCTTACTTGGTCCCAGTGAATGATCTTTCTTTCTTTCTTTCTTTTTTTTTTTTTGAAAGAGTGGACAGTGAGAGAGAGAGACAGAGAGAAAGGTCTTCCTTTGCCATTGGTTCACCCTCCAATGGCCCCTGCGGCCAGCGCGCTGCGGCCGGTGCACCACACTGATCCGATGGCAGGAGCCAGGTACTTCTCCTGGTCTCCCAAGGGGTGCAGGGCCCAAGCACTTGGGCCATCCTCCACTGCACTCCCTGGCCACAGCAGAGAGCCAGCGTGGAAGAGGGGCAACTGGGACAGAATCCGGCGGCCCAACCGGGACTAGAACCCGGTGTGCCGGCACCGCAAAGCAGAGGATTAGCCTAGTGAGCCGTGGCGTTGGCTGAATGATCTTTCTTACATATTGTTCGATTCTATTGGCTAATATTTTGTTGAAGATTTTTTCGTCTATGTTCAACAGGGAAACTGGCCAATAGTTCTTTGTTTCTGCCATTTCACCAATTTCTTCATCTTCACATTCTAGTATTAAAGTATTATGTTCTTTTGGGGACATCAGGTTGTCTTCCTTATTCTTGATTTTTGAATTGCTGTGTTTATGATTAGACTTTTGTGGTTATACTTGTTTTTTTTTCCCTTTTATTGGCTTTTGTATTTGAACTATCCCTCTGTGGCTTAGTGGAGTGGCCTCTCTTTCAGTGAATACCCAGAGGCATGTGCTGGGTGTGGTCAGAGAGCTCTGCTCAGTGCTCCAGGGTGAGAGGAGTGTCCAAGGTGACATCCAAGTTGGGCATGATGAATCTTTTTTCAACAGAGGGTAAGTTTATTCAGCTCTGTTGTAGTCTCTCACTCACCTCCTCTCCTCAAAGGAAATCAATGCCTGGGCACTAGCCCCATTGGGTACAAATTTCATCTGTACTGCCACAAGAACCACACAAAGGATCTGTGTAGTCCTCGGTGTGAGTACAGATCCTGCATCAATGACCCTCACCAGGATATCAGGGAGCCCTTAGTATGTGGAGCTGCCCACAGTGACTGCCCAAAGTCCCAGCCACAGTGGTTTCACAGTCCCAGCACACAAGCCTCCCACAGTCACCAGCTCCTAGCCCCCTGTCAATTCTCCCAGCCAGGCTCAGGCATCTCCTCTCAGCTGGCTGCTGGGCACATAGACATGAGCCAGTGCAGCTGTTGTCCAAAATGGCACCCATTCTCTCTTAGCTAGTTACAGGACATGTGTTGGGTGGTCAGGGAAAGAGAAATGTGCACCTTTTTTTTCCCATCTAGGTTAGCAGGTACAATGCCCCCCAAAAGGATCCAAGCTGGACTCCTGCCAGGCTCTTCCTGCAGCTTTATTGGCAGTGGCTTGGGCTGTTGCAGTCTGGTCTCACCTCACTCCAAAGCTGGTATTGAGGCTCTCGGCTGCTGAGGTCCTGAGTTATGCATGTCCACACCCTCCACATAGATCCACTAATTTGCATACAGTTTCCTCTGCCATTTTCTCCCTAACTCTTCGCTGAGACTGTGCTCTTTCACCTTTTCTAACTATCTTCCCCTAGACTAGAGCAGTAAGCTCCCTCCCTATTATGCCATCTTAACTCTCCTGGCACTCTGTGTCTCCACAGTCTATCTTGAAGTAATATTAAACCATCTTGTGTTTAGTGTCAGAACTTAATAGACATTATATGTCCATTTCTCCTCCCCTAGCCTTTATTCTATTTTTTCAAATATGCTATCTTCATTTTAATTGTTTCATAAACCCAGATGTGTCATCTCATAAAAGTCAACAGTCTGTACCTCTTCTCACCTCTAGTCCCAGTTTGGAGACTTGAAGTCAGCAGTGGTAGGAGCATTTCTAGCAGGGAAACAGGAAATGGCTATGAAGTAATACATTTTCAACCTGGAAATCCAGTTGTTAAGCATTTACCAATGTATCATTTTATATAAACCAAAATATGTATTGTTAACTATTTTTGCTTTAAGCACTCATTTTCTTTTTAAATAGGCAAAACAAAGGTTTTATATGTACTCAAACATTTACCATGTCTGGTACTCTTCATTTCTTTCTGTTGATTTTTGTGTGTGGATTTCTACCTGCTATCATTTTCCTTTTTCTTGAAGGTCTTCTTTAACACTTCTTGTAACATAAATCTGCTGTTGATTAATTCCATAAATTTTGCACTAACTCCAGAAGTCTTTACTTTGCTTTTGCATTTTCCAAAACCACTTTGTTTAGCATAGAATGACAGGTTTAATTCTTTCAGTAATTCAAAGATACTGCTCCACTGCCTTCTGGCTTGCATTGTATCTGGTAAGAAATCTGTTGCCATTCCCATCAATGTTTCTCTGCACATAATGCATCTTTCTATCTTCTAACTGCTTTTAAGATTTTATTCTCATTGCTCACTTCAAACGCTTTAATTATAATGTCTTACAGTTTTCCTCACATTTCTTCTACTTGGGATTTCAGACTTTTAAATCTATAGACAAATAGTTTTACTCAGATTTTAAAATTCTTGGTCTTCATTTCTTCAAGGATTTTTTGCTCCATTTGATCTGGGGATGTCAATTAAATTGCATATATATTGGTAGACTTAACTTGTCCTCATCTCTATGGAACACTGATATCCAACATTTATTTTTGTTTTGTGCTTCACTTTGGATGGTCTCTATTGGTATACTTTGAGTTCATTAGTCTTTCTTCCTGTGATGTTTACACTGCTGCTAATTCTACACAATATGTATTTCCACGCCAACACTGTACTTTTCAAGAAGTTCAACTTGGCTCTTTTTTATATCTTCTGTTTTCTAATTCATATGCCTAATCTTTTCTCTACCTTATTAAACATATGTAATGTAGAGGCAAGATGGCGGAATAGGAAGGGAGCACACTGATAGTCCGGGGAGAGACAGTTTAATAAAAGTGGAGATACTGCAGGTTCAAGGAAGAGTAGGGGAAGAAACAGCAGAAGAAACTCTTCCGGAATGAGTGATTCACAGTGGACCTGCGTGGAGAGCGTGGGAGCCCATAGTTCGGGACACCAGTGGCAGATTCAACACACCAGCGCTGGAACGCGAGGTGAGCCAAACCTCAATAGCCCGAGACACCAGCAGGCAAGCGGAAAGAGGAGACTAGAGGGAACGACCCCGGAGGGAAAAAGTTCACCAGGCTAACTAGAAGAGAGAGAGAGAAAAAAAAAAGTGACTGATACGGACACGGGTTTCTCTCTCTCGGCTCACCTCTCAAGGGCGAGCAAGACAAAGAGCAGGCGCCATCTTGGACATACGTCATAAGCAGAGGGACCTCAGGTCTGCACTGGCCCTGAGCCTAGCAGAAAAGCCTGACTCTGGGTGGGGCGAATTAACAGGAGATTAGGACCTAGTAAATTTGTGGTGCTACTGAACTGAGACTGTGAAAAAAGAGACGGTGGGGAAGAGAACTCACGGAATTCATGTGAGTACTCTCCAGAGACACTACAATTCCGTAACTTTGGCAACCCAGTGGGAGACTGAAGGAGAATCTGAGCCCACTCTGAGGGCAGAACAGATTCCCTGTGTGGTCCTTGGGAAAGAGCTTCCGATATCTGGCTCCTGTGGGTGTATCATTTGCCTGCTAACTACCTCCAACTTCGTTCAGCTGTGTGCAATTACTTCCCTTTGAATCAAAAAAAGAAAGAAAGAGAGAGAGAGAGAGATCTACCACACCTAACCTGGGAGTGTCACCTTTGGCACACCAAACAGAGCTCTCAGGCCACACCCATCTCAAGCCTCTAAGGCTCCATCAAAAACAGACAGTCCACTTAATCTAGAGTCATAGTATAACAAGAAAAAGCACCACAGTGAAGAAACCAAATATCTCCAATATGCCAAGTAACAAACGCAAAAACCAAGGTAATAAAAACAAGGAAGTCACCATGACGCCCTCAAATGAAAAAGACACCCCAATTCAAGATTATGAAGATGATGAGTTAGAAGAAATGCAAGAAGCAGATCTCAAAAAATTGATAAGAACATTAAGAAGTTCTCAAAAACAAATTCTTGAACTACAGAAATCCTTAATGGACAAGATAGAAAATCTCTCTCATGAAAATGAAATATTAAGGAGGAATCAAAATGAAATGAAACAACTAGTACAACAGGAAACTGTGATAGTGACGAGAAATCATAATGAAGTCAAGAATTCAATAGATCAAATGAAAAACACAATAGAGAGCCTTACAAACAGAATGGGTGAAGCAGAAGAGAGAATATCGGACTTAGAAGACAGAGAACAGGAAAGGATACAGTCAGACCAAAGAAAAGAAGAGGAAATTAGAAATCTAAAACATATTGTCGGGAATCTTCAGGATACTATTAAAAAAACCAACATTAGGGTTCTAGGAGTTCTTGAAGGCATGGAGATGGAGAAAGGATTAGAAGGCCTTTTTAGTGAGATATTAGCAGTAAATTTCCAAGGTTTGGAGAAGGACAGAGAAATCCTAGTACAGGAAGCCCATAGAACTCCTAATAAACATGACCAAAAGAGGTCCTCACCACTACACGTTGTAATTAAACTCTCCACAGTGAAACATAAAGAAAAGATCCTAAAATGTGCAAGAGAGAAACGTCAGATTACTCTCAGAGGATCTCCAATCAGACTCACAGCTGACTTCTCATCAGAAACCATACAAGCTAGGAGGGAATGGCGAGATATAGCCCAGGTACTAAGAGAGAAAAACTGCCAGCCCAGAATATTATATCCTGCAAAGCTATCATTTGTGAATGAAGGTGAAATAAAGACTTTTCATAGCAAACAGAAATTGAAAGAATTTGTCGCCACTCGTCCAGCCCTGCAAAAGGTGCTTAAAGATGTGTTGTACACAGAAACACAGAAACATGGTCATCAATATGAAAGAAGGTAAAGGAAGGAAACCTCACAGCAAAAGATCACAGGGAATTCAAAGCATATATTAGAAAATATCTTTAGCAAATGGCAGGGCAAAGTTACCACTTATCAATAGTCACATTGAATGTTAATGGCCTGAACTGTCCAGTTAAAAGACACCGATTGGCTGATTGGGTTAAGGAACAAAACCCATCTATTTGTTGCTTACAAGAAACACATCTTTCCAACAAAGATCTATACAGACTGAAAGTGAAAGGCTGGAAAAAGATATACCATGCCAACAGAAATGAAAAAAGAGCAGGTGTAGCCATCTTAATATCACACAAAATAAACTTTACCACAAAAACTGTTAAGAGAGACAAAGAGGGACACTATATAATGATTAAGGGATCAATTCAACAGGAAGATATAACAATTATCAATGTATATGGACCTAGTTACAGGGCACCGGTTTATTTAAAAGATTTGTTAAGGGACTTAAAGGGAGACTTAGACTCCAATGCAATAGTACTGGGGGACTTCAATACTCCACTCTCAGAAATAGACAGATCAATAGGACAGAAGATCAACAAGGATACAGTAGATTTAAAGGGCACTATAGCCCAAATGGATCTAACAGATATCTACAGAACTTTCAATCCTACAGCTAAAGATTTTACATTCTTCTCAGCAGTACATGGAACCTTCTCTAGGATTGACCACATACTAGGCCATAAAGCAAGTCTCAGCAAATTCAAAAGAATTAGAATCATACCATGCAGCTTCTCAAACCATAAAGGAATGAAGTTGGAAATTAGCAACTCAGGAATCCCTAGAGCATACGCAAACACATGGAGATTGAATAACATGCTCCTTAATGAACAATGGGTCATTCAAGAAATCAAAAGAGAAATCAAAATTTTTCTGGAAGTAAATGAGGATAACAGCACAACATACCAAAACTTATGGGACGCAGCAAAAGCAGTGTTAAGAGGAAAGTTTATATCAATAGGTGCCTACATCAAGAAATTGGAAAGGCACCAAATAAATGAGCTTTCAATTCACCTCAAGGATCTAGAAAACCTACAGCAAACCAGACCCACATCTAGTAGGAGAAGAGAAATAATTAAAATCAGAGAAGAAATCAACAGGATTGAATCCAAAAAAAATTACAAAAAATCAGCCAAACGAGGAGCTGGCTTTTTGAAAAAATAAACAAAATTGACACCCCATTGGCCCAACTAACTAAAAAAAGAAGAGAAAAGACCCAAATCCATAAAATCAGAGATGAAAAAGGAAACGTAACAACAGACACCACAGAAATAAAAAGAATCATCAGAAATTACTACAAGGACTTGTATGCCAGCAAACAGGGAAATCTATCAGAAATGGATAGATTCCTGGACACATGCAACCTACCTAAATTGAACTGGAAAGACACAAAAAAACTAAAAAGACCCATTGAAACAGTAATAAAGGCCCTCCCAACAAAGAAAACCCAGGAACAGATGGATTCACTGCTGAATTCTACCAGACATTTAAAGAAGAACTGACTCCAATTCTTCTCAAACTATTCAGAACAATCGAAAAAGAGGGAGTCCTCCCAAATTCTTTCTATGAAGTTAGCATCACCTTAATACCTACGCCGGAAAAAGATGCAGCATTGAAAGAGAATTACAGACCAATATCACTGATGAACATAGATGCAAAAATCATCAATAAAATTCTGGCAAAGAGAATGCAAGAACACATCAGAAAGATCATCCACCCAGATAAGTGGGATTTATCCCTGGTATGCAGGAATGGTTTAATGCACACAAAACAATCAATGTGATACACCACATTAACAGACTGCAGAAGAAAAACCATATGATTATCTCAATAGTCACCGAGAAAGCATTTGATAAAATACAACACCCGTTCATGATGAAAACTTTAAGCAAACTAGGTTTGGAAGGAACATTCCTCAATACAATCAAAGCAATCTATGAAAAACCCACGGCCAACATCCTATTGAATGAGGAAAAGTTGGAAGCATTTCCACTGAGATCTGGTACCAGACAGGGATGCCCACTCTCAACACTGCTATTCAATATAGTTCTGGAGGTTCTAGCCAGAGCTATTAAGCAAGAAAAAGAAATTAAAGGGATACAAATTGGGAAGGAAGAACTCAAACTATCCCTCTTTGCAGATGATATGATTCGTTATTGAGGAACCCAAAGAACACTACGAGGAGACTATTGGAACTCATAGAAGATTTTGGCAAAGTAGCAGGGTATAAAATCAATGCACAAAAATCAACAGCCTTTGTATACACAGGCAATGCCACAGCTGAAAAAGAACTACTAAGATCAATCCCATTCACAATAGCTACAAAAGCAATCAAATACCTTGGAATAAACTTAACCAAGGACGTTAAAGATCTCTATGATGAAAATTACAAAACCTTAAAGAAAGAAATAGAAGAGGATACCAAGAAATGGAAAAATCTTCCATGCTCATGGATTGGAAGAATCAACATCATCAAAATGTCCATTCTCCCAAAAGCAATTTATAGATTCAATGCAATACCAATAAAGACCGAAGACCTTCTTCTCAGATATGAAAAAAATGATGCTGAAATTCATATGGAGACACAGGAGACCTCGAATAGCTAAATCAATCTTGTACAACAAAAACAAAGCTGGAGGCATCACAATACCAGATTTCAGGACATACTACAGGGCAGTTGTAATCAAAACAGCATGGTACTGGTACAGAAAGAGATGGATAGACCAATGGAACAGTATTGAAACACCAGAAATCAATTCAAACATCTACAGCCAACTCATATTTGATAAAGGATCCAAAACCAATCCCTGGAGCAAGGACAGTCTGTTCAATAAATGGTGCTGGGAAAATTGGATTTCCACGTGCAGAATCATGAAGCAAGACCCCTACCTTTCACCTTACACAAAAATTCACACAACATGGATTAAAGACTTAAATCTATGACCTGACACCATCAAATGATTAGAGAGCATTGGAAAAACCCTGCAAGATATAGGTACCGGCAATGACTTCTTGGAAAACACCCCAGAAGCACAGGTAGTCAAAGTCAAAATTAACATTTGGGATTGCATCAAATTGAGAAATTTCTGTATGCAAAATAAATAGTCAGGAAAGTGAAGACAACCGACAGAATGGGAAAATATATTTGCAAACTATGCAACTGATAAAGGGTTGATAACCAGAATCTACAAAGAAATCAAGAAACTCCACAAGATCAAAACAAACAACCCACTTAAGAGATGGGCCAAGGACCTCAATAGACATTTTACAAAAGAGGAAATCCAAACGGCCAACAGGCACATGAAAAAATGTTCAAGATCACTAGCAATCAGGGAAATGCAAATCAAAACCACAATGAGGTTTCACCTCACCCCAGTTAGAATGGCTCACATACAGAAATCTACCAATAAGAGATGCTGGAGAGGATGTGGGGAAAAAGGGACACTAACCCACTGTTGGTGGGAATGCAAACTGGTTAAGCCACTATGGAAGTCAGTTTGGAGATTCCTCAGAAACCTGAATATAACCCTACCATTCAACCCAGCCATCCCACTCCTTGGAATTTACCCAAAGGAAATTAAGTTGGAAAACAAACAAGCTGTCTGCACATTAATGTTTATTACAGCTCAATTCACAATAGCTAAGACCTGGAACCAACCCAAATGCCTATCAACAGTAGACTCGATAAAGCAATTATGGGACATGTACTCTATAGAATACTATACAGCAGTCAAAACCAACGAAACCCGGTCATTTGCGACAAGATGGAAGAATTTGGAAAACATCATGCTGAGTGAATTAAGCCAGTCCCAAAGGGACAAATATCATATGTTCTCCCTGATTGGCGACAACTAACTGAGCACCAAAGGGGAAACTTGTTGAAATGAAATGGATACTATGAGAAACAGTGACTTGATCAGCTCTTGTCCTGACAGTTGATGTACAATGTAATACTTTATCCATTTTAGTATTTTTTTTGTTCTAGTACCATCGGTTGAACTCTGTAATTAACACACAATTATTCTTAGGTGTTTAAATTTTAACTGAAAAGTGATCCCTGTTAGGAATTTGGAAAACATTATGCTGAGTGAAATAAGCCAATCCCAAAGGGACAAATACCACTTGTTCTCCTTGATAGGTGACAAATAACTGAGCACCAAAAAGGAAACCTGTTAAAGTGAAATGAACACTATGAGAAACGGTGACTTGATCAGCCCTCACCCTGACTGTTGATGAGCAACTTAATATGTTATCCCTCTTAGTATTTTTTTTTGTTTGTTCTACTTAATACTTTTGGTTGAATACTGTAATCAATACACAATTCTTCTTAAGTGCTGAAACTTAACTGAAAAGTGATTGCTGTTAAATATAAGAGTGGGAATAAGAGAGGGAAGAGATGTGCAATTCGGGACATGATCAAGCTGACTTACCTCAAACGGTAGAGTTAGCAACATACCAGGGGATTCCAATTCAATCCCATCAAGGTGGCATGTACCAATGCCATCTCACTAGTCCCAGTGATCAATTTCTGTTCACAATTGATCATAATGATAGGACTAAGAACCAAAGGGATCACATAAACAAGAATAGTGTCTGCAAATACTAGCTGATAGAATAAAAAAGGGAGAGAATGATCCAACATGGGAAGTGAGATACACAGCAGACCCATAGAATGGCAGATGTCCTAAACAGCACTCTGGCCTCAGAATCAGCCCTTAAGCATGCGGATCTGGCTGAAAAGCCCATGAGAGTATTTCAGGCATGGAAAGCCAAAACACTCTGGGGAAAAAAAAAACTAAATGAAAGATCTCTGTGAGTGAGATCCCAGTGGAAAGAACGGGTCATCAAAGAAGGAGGTACCTTTCTCTGAAGGGAGGAGAGAACTTCCACTTTGACCATGGCCTTGTCTAAAAATTATCAGAGTCAGTGAACTCAGGGGGCTTCCATAGCCTTGGCAGCTCAATGCAAGAGCCTAGGGTGATTACTGATGCCATAAACAAGAGTGTCAATTTGTTAAGTCAACAACAGGAGTCACTGTGCACTTACTCCTCATGTAGGATCTCTGTCCTTAGTGTGCTGTACATTGAGATTTAATGCTATAACTAGTACTCAAACAGTATTTTTCACTTTCTGTTTCTGTGTGGGAGCAAACTGTTGAAATCTTTACTTAATGTATGCTAAACTGATCTTCTGTATATAAAGAGAATCGAAAATGAATCTTGATGTGAATGGAAGGGGAGAGGGAGTGGGAAAGGGGAGGGTTGCGGGTGGGAGGGACGTTATGGGGGGGAAGCCATTGTAATCCATAAGCTGTACTTTGGAAATTTATATTCATTAAATAAAAGTTTAAAAAAAAGTTAAGAATAAAAAAAAAGATATGTAATGTAATTATCTAATGTTTTACTTTCTTTGTATATTAGTCAATTTTTCTCCCCACATGAAGTGTACTTTCCTGCTTCCTTGCATACTTGGAACATTATTTTGTATGCCAAAAGCCTTTTGAATAGTATTTTGTTAGATGCTGTTTTTTTTTTATTTGTTTGTTTCTTGTGTTTTTGTATTCCTATAAATATCTTGAGCTCCATGCTAAGATGCTGTTATTTGGCAAGAGTTTGATTCTTTTGAGCCTTGCTTTGAAACTTTGTTAGGTGAGAAGAGAGCAATCTTAATCTAGTCCTTCCGAGTGCTCTGTCCAATGCCCTGTGAATCCTGAAGTTTTCCAGTTGGCCTGATATGAACAGCACCAGCCTTGACCCTGTGTGAGCTTTGAGGGCTGTCTCTCTTTTCCTTTTGTGTTGCTGTTTCTCTCAGAGGTGGATAAATTACTCAGGCAAAAGTACCAATTGAAACTTAGAAGAAGACTAAGTGGCACCTTCGGTTGATCTCTAGAGCTCTTTCTATAGGCAATGTTTTGCAACCAAGTTCTGTGTCCTGTGATTCCCCTCACTGGACTCTGGGCTTCATTTCTTCAACACAGGGAGTTTTTCCTGCTCCAAATGGGTTTCCTCTCCCTGCACAGAGGTTTGGAAATTCTGTGTATGGTAACCTGTGTTTCCCAATTGAGCTGTTCTTCTTTGTTTGCCTTTCTCAGGAGTCACTATCCTGTTCTCCTTGACATCAAATACCAGAAAGCCAATGTTTCATGTATTTTCTCCAGGTTGGAGGTCTTTGCAGGTGGAGGGATACAAGATTCCTCTTACTCCATCTTGGAAAAATGAGGAAATATCAGTCTTGCCATTGGATCATTTAATTATCCATTTTAAACTGATCTTTAGATGTTACACCTGGTCTCCTGAGTTGGTGAGTGTGCCCCTGCCCTTGAAATACTGTCATTGTTTGCATGCCCACATGTCAGGTTTCTCAGTCTTCCACTCTGCGGTCCGACCTGAGCCCACACAGTCATTGAGTTGTGAAGGCAGAGCTCACTCAGCTCAAGTCTGATCCTATTTTGAAGTTGTTCAAAAAGGATGAATTACTCATATGTGTGTGGTTTAAAAATAAAACAGCCACATGAACATATGTAGCTTATAAACTGCTGTATTTTACCAAATTCCATGATTTAAAATGCTAAAAATGCTTATTCGTCAAAAATTTTAGAAAAGAAAAAGTATCTATCCATAGTCCTACCATTAAGAACAATAATCTAAATGACATGCTATTAGCAAAACCCACAAGAGTGTACTTGTGTTCTAAATTACTTTTTCTTATAATGTTTTCCATATTCCAATCATCAGATGCCAACAACAGACTTTTGAAGAGGCAGCTATGTGAGCTTTATTCTTTGTTCATAGCTTCAGCTTGTAGTTGCAGTTGCAAAAGGAAGGAACTCCTCTTCAAGAAACTAACAACCTGTTCAGTACACCAAGGTGGATATGTTATCTGAGAGGGGATGAAATACCCAATCATGCACCTATTCAACCTCAAGGAACTTTGCCAAAAAACTTCAATTTGATTTATTCAGCACACATCCTAGGGCTGGACCAATTGTAACTGGAATTTTATGTTACAAAAATACAAAAATAAATGAATCTGTTTACTTCTTTCCCTAATCTCCTTGAGCTTGCTGGAAATAAAAGCAGTTTATATATGGGGCATTGCATCCCTTACTCTTTTTATTTACTTTTAAAAATTTATTCAAGAGAAAGAGAGAGAGGGAGGAGAGAGATATCCCATTCACTAATTCACTTCTCAAATGCCTGCAATAGCCAAGACTGGCTTGGGCCAAAGCTGAGCACTGGGCACTTGGTCCAGGTCTTCCATATGAATGGCAGGGACCCAACTACTTGAGCCATCCTGTTGCTTCCCAGGATCTGCAATGGCAGGAAGCTGGAATTGTGAGCTAGATCTGCAAACTGAACCCCTGCACTCTAATATGGGATGCAGGCATCTTAACTGGAATCCTGACTGCTAGGTCAAACACCTGCCTCCCTTACTGTTTTAAAATTGTCCTTGTCTACTCAGGGCAGGTCAGTGGGAGGGGCTTGGAAAGGTCTTGATCCATTTGTCTCCTTAGCCCTGTTCAAAGACAATCTGATCCTTGAAAGATGATGCAGTTTGTTACTGACCGTTTTAAAGGCTTATTATTATCAAAATTATATATATCCATGCTGGATGCACATGAAGAGTCAGAGTCTCCAAATTCATTAGAAATTCATTGGAAGACTAGCAACATACCCCACTCTATCTTCTTCTGTATCCCAGGAAACTAGTCTCTTTTGATATTTCCCTCTGTATCTCCAAAGTACATGTTTATGCGCTATGTCTTCATTCTATCTATCTATGTTATCTATATTTCTGTCCGTGTTCTAGCACATATAAGTGATTTCCTACCACAAAATCTGAATATTTAGCTCTCTTCCCTGCCCACGGCACTGCCAGCAAGCACAGCTCCTGCAAGGTGGATCTCTCTGTATCCTCTATAGAAGGATCCTTTGGGATCCCTTCTCTGGGGAATCCACTCACCGTGGGAATGGTCCACCCAGGATTTGCATAATGCAGTGGGCTTGCTCACCAACCCCTTCCACCCATATCTACCCTTCCTTCCATAGCCAACTTCCCAATGCAGACACAGTCACAGTCAGCCAGATCATTAGTATTTGCATCCTTATATCTATGTAAATGCTAATCCCACCACATGGTGTGGTGAATCTTTTGTTTCCCCCACATTGCTAATTTTACTTGAATTAATAACTTTCTTAATCTTGCTGTTATTTGCTCTCCCTTCATGTATTTACCAATATTTTGACCCCAGACTCCATGCTTAATTTTTTAAAGATTTATTTATTTATTTGAAAGTCAGAGTTACACAGAGAGAGAAGAGACAGACAGAGGTTGAGGTTTTCCAACCACTGTTTCACTCCCCAACTGATCGCAATGGCCAAGTTGTGCATATCCGAAGCCAGGAGCCAGGAGCTTCCTCCAGGTCTCTCATGTGGGTGCAGAGGCCCAAGGACTTGGGCCATCTTCTACTGCTTTCCCAGGCCATAGAAGAGACCTGGATCGGAAGTAGAACAGCCAGGACTCCAACCGGCATCCATATGTGATGTCTGCCCTGCTGGCAGCGGCTTTACCCGCTGCACCACAATGCCAGCCCCTACACTTATTTTCAAAATCTCTTCTTACTGCATTCAGATGCACCAATTATTCTATCAATTCCACCCTCTTAAAGGGTCCCCTCCATTCTTGCTCCAGGTTGGGCTGGTAACCACATGCTGCCTGCACCTGCTCTGCACTGAGAGGACCTTCGTGCCTTCATTCTGGATTCCCACTTTGTCTCTCCTACAGAGTGCTCACTGCATCCCTGGTCCCAGGTCTGCCCATTCCTTGGCTTTCTGCCTTGCTTTGATGATGCATACCCTTCATTAGATTCCTGAGAGAGGTTGTATGGAAGTTAAACCTTTTGAGAAATGTTTGCCTGAGAAGGTCTTTCTTCCATTCTCATGTTTGATTCAGAATTGGGATGGGTAAAATATTCTAAGCTAGAGATAATGTTCCCCAGAACGTTGAAGCCATTTTTCCCCATTGTCTTCTATCCTTTGATATAGACATTGAGTAGTCCAAAACCATCCTGATTCTAGATCATTTGGATGACACCAGTACTGTCCTCTCAAAAGCTTAAAGAATCGTCTCTTTGTCCACAGTATTCCAAAATATCACGATGATGTACTTTAACTTCACTATTCCAAACTGTTTTATTGACCTTTCAATTTGGAAATTCCTCTTTCAGTTATGAGATGTTCTCTTATGTCAACGATTATTTCTGTGCTCAGTTTTCCCTAGTGTCTCTCTCCAGACCCCTACTATTGAGATACTGGTTTATTATTTTGTAATTTTTCTGCTACTTTCCATCATTTTATCTTTTTGCTTCACTTTCTGGTGTATTTCCTCAACTGTATCTTCACTTCCCCTCATGCACTTTTTTAAATGACTGCTATATTTTAATTTCAAATAACATTTTTTACCCTCTGAGTGTACTGTTTTGTCGGGATATTTGCAATTTTTTTAAATCACATTGAATATATTCATGAAGGGCTTTGCATTTAGTATTTTCTTTCTTCAGAATTCATGTTTCTGTAAATTGTTTTTCTTGTTTGCTTTTCTTGGTCTCCTATTTACATTCACATTTAGGCTTCCTTAAAATCACTAGTGATCTCAGCTGTCTGTTTATATGTAAGGACAGGCTCTAAAAACCAGATGGTTGTCTGAGTGTGAGTGACCAGGTCTGTTCATGTTGGTATCCCTGGTTTTTTGGTACTTTTTCTTGGGTCGAATAGATCCTCCACTGATGGAATTTCTGTATGAGAGATTCCAAAACTGGTGTCTGCCGCCCTTCTGGAAGTCAAGTAAGGGGGAAAGCCTAGGGCTGTGCACGTCTGCAGACTCACTGTCACTGAATCCTTCTCTTCTCAACAGCATGGGAGCCTCTTCCATGGCTGATGTCCCTGAGTCCAAAGACCCTGCCCAACCTTCACAGGACCTCTTCACCTCTAATCCTCTGCAGTGCTGGGGAGGGATCTGGAAATGCAGCCCCTCCCACGGCAGACTCTCAGCCATCCTCCTGGCTTCTCACCTGCTTTGCCTCTGGGCATCTCCGACCTCTCCAGCTCCTAAGAATCCAATGGTTCTGGGTCAGAAGTCAAGAGCCCCCTGATTTTCTCCCGGGGTGACTGGGCTTCAGTTTTCCTCACTGTTGCTGCCACTCACCCGTGTGCTCCCAGCTCCCAGCATGTGCTACTTTGTCCCCCATCTTCTCCATTTGTCTGATGCGTTTAGGCTTTGCCATTTGACCTGGAATTTGGGAAGTAGCAAAAGTGAACATTTTTATTCAGCTTACCATCTTTCCCCTGAAGTCTGCATACAGCAATGTCAGGAAGACCGCAAAAATATCCGCATCCTTCACTCTTGCTTGTGTCTTCCCCTCCTCTTACACCAAGGCTGGTCCTGTGACTTGCTTAGGCCACTCAGACACAATAGAGTCCCAGCACGCTAGCTCCCAGCCCAGGCTCCCAGAGCCCCTGTGCGAGTCCGCTTGTTCTCTCAGAACCCTGTCCAGCCAGCACGAGGACAAGCCCAGCCTGGAAGATGAGAATCCCTGGAGGCAGAGCTGAGCCTCTCAGCTGAAGCTGCCCTAGACCAGCTGCCCCTGACTGATCTCAGAGCAGGCTGCATGAGTGTACCCAGCAGAAACTAGAAAAGCGACCACACTGAGCTGCCACAATCTCCAACCTGCTGAACTATGAACAGGACAGCTGTTGTTTTAATCCAAGGTTTTCTTTTTTTTTTTTTTTTTTTGGGGGGGGGGAGGTTACTGCATCCTGGCAATTTCTGAAGAATGTGATGTCCACAGATTGAGATGGTTCAGTTGTTGCAAAACATGGGAAAAGCGCCTCACCCAGTCAGAAAGGGAGAGACCCATCAGAGGAGTGAGTGTAAACTTGTTGCTGATTCTGAATTTGAATACCGACATAAATAATAAATGTGTTGGGTTTGAACTTTATGTTGTTTTTATTACAAAACTACACTCCCCAAAAGATAGCAAATCAATTTCATAGCCAGTGCTCATGCAGCAGTAGACAATTTATCCTGACACTTGATACCTGCTGGCTACTGTTCCCAATCACCCCAGATGCTGGGGAAGGCGGTTAGAGAGATGGTGAGCCGGGGTGCACGGGGAGCCTCTTTAAGGTTCCAGGAGTGTGCCAGGCAGGCTTCTTGCATCACCTCATCCCCACCACTAGCCCAATAGTGACACCTCCTCCTTTTCTTTCTGTGAACTGCTTACCCACTGTAAAATAACCAACTAACCCTCTTCAAAGTTGTCCTTGTTGAGATATCACTAGATTTCCTCCCACAGTTCACAAAACAAAGTATCGAAAGATGGGAGAAAGCATGAACGGACAACAAAGCAAAGCTAAGTGCCTTTGACATCACAATCATATCAGGGCACGTGACAAGGGAAGCCTTGTTTCTGCAGAGCCAAAGGGAATGCTGAAATGGTACAGAGAAGTTTGTCACACCCTGCTGCAGAGCTGCCCCACGCTGCCCCGCGGGGCTGAGTGCTGAGCTAGCCTGTGGGTATGACATGGAGCTGTCAGAGGCAGGGGTGGCTCACCCTACCTGGGAGACATCAATACTGGAAAAGGAGAAGAGGAAAAATTAGACATGAAAAATGTAATGTCTTTTCCTGAAACTTGGAAAACTCTAGTTATCTTACAAGATAACTAGAACTAAAGAGTGTTACAAAAGGCTGATTATCCAATCCTTTATGCATTGATTCTTTGAATTTTTTAACATGCATGTCATGATTTTCCCAAGTGAAATCTCAAACAGTGTATTATTTAGACGTCATTAACAGCATCTCCAAGTCTCTAAAAATACAAAGACAATAGAGTCCTCTCCTTTGTTCTGTCTTTTAGATATCCATCACTGAATTCCTTTTACAACCCACAAAATGGACTTGAAGGTTTGGATAGGATCATCTATATGAACTATTGGTGAGGATAGGAAAGAGACTTCATTGAACTACACAAAGCAAAGAGGGGTTAAGTACATGCTAGAAACCAGCAGAACTACCTCAAAAAACCAGAATGCTCTCACACATTGCCTTTCTAGATATGCCTCATAACTCTGCTATCTTCATGTATCGGAAATGAAGGAGCACTAATAGCACACAGGAAATAATAACACCTTGCAATGGTACCTTCTTAATTGCACATGCATTTAACAAGCTCTCAAGAAATAGTTATTAGACTACACTACTGTGTATTCAAGAGTAGACATAGACAATCTCTGACTTCAGAGTTCAAACTGGTGAGTTGCACAAATAAAACAGCAGGAAGTGCAGCACAGAGCGCTCTGTGGGCACACAGGAAAGGTGTCTAACACGGACAGGGGTCTGGGAGGCTTCCGCAGAGAAAGGACATCTAAGCTGAAGTGGAAGAATGAGTAGACAGCAGCCAGGAAACAGATGGGGGAAGCCATGTACGGCTGTACGCCTACATGCCCGGGGCTTTGAAGGGACTACAGGTGGGTCTGTCTGTTTAAGGAGCTGACATTAAGTAAGATAAAAGGCTGTGGGGGTTATCAGAGAACAAAGCAGACCAATATTTATAAGCCGCGTTAAGGAAGTTGAACTGAACCCTGATATCAACAAAAGAAGCTATCAATCTATCTGTCATTGATCTATCTATTGTCTATCCACGTGTAAGTGCTGTGAGAGCTTAGATGTTATCTCTCTGGCTTGCGATTATATCCCTAAGGCTTATAACAGTGTCGGATACATCCTGGACACGCAATAAATCTTGGCTGTCTGAGGGAGCTGTAGCTGTGGTGTAGCCTAACTACAGCTGTGTTTCAGAAAGCCAGTGCAGGTACATGAGGGGGCATGAGCAGGGCTGGAGAGGTTGGTGCAGGGGCGAATCCACACGGAAGCAAGGGATGCTGGTGGGACCAATGCACAAGCGCAGTGGGGGACTTACCACACCCCTGGCAGTACCTAATAAAAAGAAGCAGACCAGATGTCGGTGCAATACAGATTTGAACACCTCAATTAGCAAGTTTCACTGAATGACTGTATAAGAGATTGTTGGATTCAACAGCTGCAGAATGCAACAGAACACTTGCGAAAATCAACCACATCCTACCTCAAAAACTAATCTAAAAAACTTCTTACAATCAAATTATACAAAACTGCCATAAGCTAATTAAGTTAAAAATCAATGCCAAAAATTTTTTTAAAGGTTCCAACTTTTCAAAATTGCTTTATTGGAGAGACAGAGAAAGACAGACACACTGAAAGAGAGCACTTCCATCCACTATACTGATTCACTCCCCAAATGTCCAAACGGCTGTGGCAGGGCCACATGAAAGCCGGGGGTGGAGGATTCAATCCAGGTTTCCCAGATGGGTGGCAGAAATCCCGTCACTTCAACCTCACCTGCTTCCTCCCTGGGTCTGTACTAGCAGGACTCAAATCACTCCAGAAAATCTCCTAACTTTCATAAATGTGCTCATTTGTTTCAGAATGGGTATTACGGTACAGCAGATGAAGCCACCACTTGGGACATGACTAAACCATATCAGAATGTCTGGTTCAAGTCCCAGCTCCTTCACTTCCAATCTAGCTTCATACCAACATATCTGGGAGGCAGAAAATGATGGTTCAAGTTCTTAGGCTCCTGCTATCTCTATGAGAGACGCAGATGGAGTTCTGGAATCCTGGCTTTGTCTGGCCCAGCCATGCTGTTGCGGGCGTTTGGTGAGGGAATCAGTAGATGGAAGCACTGTGTGTGTGTGTGTGTGTTCTGGAAGTTTTAGCCAGAGCCATCAGGCAAGAAAAAGAAATTAAAGGGATACAAATTGGGAAGGAAGATGTCAAACTATCCCTCTGTGCAGATGATATGATTCTTTATTTAGGGGATCCAAAGAACACTACTAAGAGACTATTGGAACTCATAGAAGAATCTGGCAAAGAAGCAGGATATAAAATCAATGCACAAAAATCAACAGCCTTTGTATACACAGACAATGCCACAGCTGAAAAAGAACTACTAAGATCAATCCCATTCACAATAGCTACAAAAACAATCAAATACCTTGGAATAAACTTAACTAAGGACGTTAAAGATCTCTATAATGAGAATCACAAAATCTTAAAGAAAGAAATATAAGAGGATACCAAGAAATGGAAAAATCTTCCATGCTCATGGATTGGAAGAATCAACATCATCAAAATGTCCATTCTCCCAAAAGCAATTTATAGATTCAATGCGATATCAATGAAGATACCAAAGACATTCTTCACAGATCTGGAAAAATGATGCTGAAATTCATATGGAGATGCAAGAGCCCTTGAATAGATAAGGCAATCTTGTACAACAAAAACAAAGCTGGAGGCATCACAATACCAGATCTCAGGACATACTACAGGGCAGTTGTAATCAAAACAGCATGGTACTGGTACAGAAAGAGATGGATAGACCAATGGAACAGACTAGAAACACCAGAAATCAACCCAAACATCTACAGCCAACTTATATTTGATCAACATCCAAAACCAATCCCTGGAGCAAGGACAGTCTGTTCAATAAATGGTGCTGGGAAAACTGGATTTCCACATGCAGAAGCATGAAGCAAGACCCGTACCTTACACCTTACACAAAAATCCGCTCAACATGGATTAAAGACCTAAATCTATGACCCGACACCATCAAGTTATTGAAGAACATTGGATATCGGCACCGGCAAAGACTTCTTGGAAAAGACCCTGGAGGCACAGGCAGTCAAAGCCAAAATTAACATTTGGGATTGCATCAAATTGAGAAGTTTCTGCACTGCAAAAGAAACAGTCAGGAAAGTGAAGAGGCAACTGACAGAATGAGAAAAAGTATTTGCAAACAATGCTACAGATAAAGGATTAATAACCAGAATCTACAATGAGATCAAGAAATTCCACAACAACAAAACAAACAACCCACTTGAGAGATGGACCAAGGACCTCAGTAGACATTTTTCAAAAAAGGAAATCCAAATGGCCAACAGACACATAAAAAAATGTTCAAGATCACTAGCAATCAGGGAAATGCAAATCAAAACCACAATGAGGTTTCATCTCAACCCGGTTAGAATGGCTTACATTCAGAAATCTACCAACAACAGATGCTGGAGAGGATGTGGGGAAAAAGGGACACTAACCCACTGTTGGTGGGAATGCAAACTGGTTAAGCCACTATGGAAGTCAGTCTGGAGATTCCTCAGAAACCTGAATATAACCCTACCATTCAACCCAGCCATCCCACTCTGGAATTTACCCAAAGGAATTTAAATTGGCAAACAAACAAGCAGTCTGCACCTTACTGTTTATTGCAGCTCAATTCACAATATCTAAGACCTGGAATCAACCCAAATGCCCACCAACAGTAGACTGGATAAAGAAATTATGGGACATGTACTCTATAGAATACTATACATCAGTAAAAAACAATGAAATCTGGTCCTTTGCAACAAAATGGAGGAATCTGGAACACATCATGCTGAGTGAAATAAGCCAGTCCCAAAGGGACAAATATCATATGTTCTCCCTGATCGGTGACAACTGAGCGCCAAAAAGGAAACCTGTTGAAGTGAAATGGACACTATGAGAAACAGTGACTTGATCAGCCCTTGTCCTGACTGTTGATGAAGAGCTTAATACTTTATCCCTTTTAGTATTTTTTTGTTCTACTTAATACTATTGGTTGAACTCTTTAATTAACACACAATTATTCTTAGGTGTTTAAATTTAACTGAAAAGAAATCCTATATATATTTACGGGTTACCATGCTTCATTGTTTCAACATAAATAGAGCTAGCTTGAGTAGAAAAACTATGTATTTTCTAAAGTATAAAGTTTAGTATTGATTTATAACCATAATTATAAAACATTACTCAGCTACTACTAATGTTGACATTTCTTCTTTTGAAACATTTTTCTACTTATCTGAGATGTAGATTGCCAGTGAGAAAGGGGACGACTGAGCAAGAGATCTTTCATTTCTTGGCTCAGTCCCAAAATTACTGCCACGGCCAGGGCAGGTTCAGGCCAAAGCCAGGATCCCCGAACTCCACTGGGGTCTCCCACATGGGCTGCAGGGGCCCAAACACCTGGTCCATCTTCTACTGCTTTTCCAGACATGTTAGCAGGAGCTGGGTCAAAAGTGGATCAGCTGGGACTTGAACCAGTGCTCATACGGGATGCTGGCATCTCAGGTGGAGCTTAACTGTGCCACAACACTAGTCCCTTAATTTAGACATTTCAGTACCTTTCTAAACCAAAAATTTTGGCAATAAACCAACACAAATTTCTCTTTATCACTATTTTTCAATTTTTATTTAAAATATTCCACAAATCTGAAATCCAAAATGTATGCTTTTATAGGTCACTCTTGGAAATATAAGACATATCTTCATGAGATATATGTTCCTCTGTGAGGCAATGGAGCATTTAAATACGACTGACTGGTCACAGACAGCAGACAACTGCTCACCATAAGAGATGATCCAAGCTCTTGGGGCAATGCAATACAGAAGCTATGACCTCTCCATTGCAAATTCCAACCACATAAATGCCTCGATGTGTCCTTTTTGAAGAATGTCTGGAATACATCACTTGGGGAAAACACAAGCCACAGAAACCCATCTTCAATAACACACACACACACACACACACACATGTTCTCTGTTCACTCAAGGATATCAGGATAAAGCCCTCCTCCCCAAATACTAACACTGTTCTATCTGAACTACGGAAAGTGAAGGAATTGTCTCTTTTTACTTGACATGTTTTACATGGTGTGAGTGTTCACATTAAAATGCATCATTTTATTATTTCAAATAAGTAAAGCTTAATTGACAAACCTACATAAACAATTTCATGCCATCTTCAAGTGACTTATTAGGATGATAATTCAAAAAGAACACGCAGTTAATGAGACATTTTATAACTTTAAAAGCCATTCCCATTAGGTAGAATTCTGATACTTGTCTATTTCTATCACAAGTCAGTCTACAGAGTCCACAGTTAATGCAATTTCTGTGTGTGAGACGCTTTGCTCCAGACCCTCACACACTAAAGCATTTAATCCTCACACTAAATCTGTGGGATTAGTGTGATTAGCCTCATTTTCATAGGAGGAAACTGAAGCTTGGGAGATTAACTGTCTTGCCAAACTCTCATCTTCACAAAAGAATGGACCAAGAGGGTCCACTTGGTTCATAGTGACCTTAACCTTCACACCCCACAACCTTTCTGCTTTCCCCCACATTTTTCATTCTAGAAATAATAAAAAAATTTTCTGCATTTGCAAAATTTTATGAAATGTTGAGAGCTCAAAGATTAAAATGTCACCGTGATCAAATGCTGATCAGCCACTTATTCTAACACAGCCTCACAAATTGTTACTGTATGCCAACAAGCACTTTGTGTACATAACCCCTGCCAAAAGCAATCACTGGAGACAGCAGGATAAATGTAGAAAGTAGAAGCGGCATGAAGTCTTCATCTCAACAAAGCTGAGAGGGAAGCCAGAGTGGATTAACCACTGGGTAGGCTGAGGCGTTTCTATCGCCGCCAATAATTGACACTGCAAACTCCCTGTGGACAGGACCACAGGTTTTATCTTGATTGCATATCCTCCACAGAGTCCCACAAGATGGTGCCTTCAATCCTTCCATAAAGTGTGTCGTTGAAGATCAGTTGGAATGAGGCAGTTCTCTCCAGATGCAAGTGGAAGAACAGTGCAAGCCAAAGGCATTTGGACAGACGGAAGTCAGCACAAAGCTTGGCGTGCATCTTGACCCAGAGGTGTAAATACTGCCGGAACTCACTGTCTCACCCTTCTCTTGGTTCCACCGCTACTGTGGGAACCTTTCTCTGAAGGTCGCTCCTTTGTGGGGATGAGGCTCCTGCAGTGTCTCATTCCTCCCCAAGCTCAAGACCCCAGAAGGAAAGCAACAGCCTCCTGCTGCGGGTCTGAGACTCACTGTGACTGAGCCAGCTTGGATGATGAGCCTGTTATTAAGGGTTGGAGAATGCTCTGGCTGATTGGCTCACGTCACACATTCCGGAGCAGGGTTGTGGATAACTGAGATCACACGCAGGGGGCCTTGGGAGGAGTGGACTTTCACGGGAACATTCAGGCAGTCTCTGCAGAAGGGTGGAAGAGCCACTTGAGAGGCAAGTGACAGATCTTCAGCCCAATCCAGGCACTGAAGTGTTGCCTGCTGAGTCACAGACACACATGGGAGACAGCAGGCCACAGCTATGGGATGGTACCACTGGGCTAGCCTATCCATGGCAACTAGGGCAGAGTAAACCCAGTCCTTTCTGCAGTGGATAAGAAAAGAGCAGCGAGGGGCTGGCGCTGTGGCGTAGCAGGTAAAGCCGCCGCCTGCAGTGCCGGCATCCCATATGGGCACCAGTTCTAGTCCCAGCTGCTCCACTTCTGAACCAGCTCTCTGCTGTGGCCTGAGAAAGCAATGGAAGTCGGCCCAAGTCCTTGGGCCCCTACACCCTTGTGGGAGAACCAGAAGAAACTTCTGGATTCTGGCTTCAGAAGATCAATTTAGTGTATACTAAGTAAAGATTTCAACAGTTTGCTCCCACACAGAAACACAAAGTGTAAAGTACTGTTTGAGTACTAGTTATAGCATTAATTCACATTGTGCAACTCATTAAGGACAGAGATCCTACATGAGGAGTAAGTGCACAATGATTCCTATTGTTGATTTAACAATAGACACGCTTGTTTATGGCATCAGTAATCACCCTAGGCTCTTGTCATGAGTTGCCAAGGCTATGGAAGCCTTTTGAGTTCACCAATGCTGATCTTATTTAGACAAGATCATAGTCAAAGTGGAAGTTCTCTCCTCCCTTCAGAGAAAGGTACCTCCTTCTTTGATGGCCTGTTCTTTCCACTGGGATCTCACTCACAGAGATCTTTCATTTAGTTTTTTTTTTTTTTTTTTTTTTTTTTTTTTTTTGCCAGAGTGTCTTGGTTTTCCATGCCTGAAATACTCTCATGGGCTTTTTAGCCAGATCCAAATGCCTTACAGGCTGATTCTGAGGCCAGAGTGCAGTTTAGGACATCTGCCATTCTATGAGTCTGCTGTGTATCCCACTTCCCATGTTGGATCATTCTCTCCTTTCTAATTCTATCAGTTAGTATTCGCAGACACTAGTCTTGTTTATGTGATCCCTTTGACTCTTAATTTTATCATTATGATCAATTATGAACTGAAACTGATCACTTTAACTAGTGATATGGCATTGGTACCTGCCACCTTTATGGGATTGAATTGGAATCTCCTGGCACATTTCTAACTCTACCCTTTGGGGCAAGTCCAATTAACTCAACCCCTTTTAATAGCCAGGATGTCCATGAATTTTCCATTTCAGGGAAAAATAGAAGCAGTATGCAAATGAAGTTAATTAGAGAACTAGACTATCAATGAGGAAATTCTGATTAATTATTAATTAACTTTATGTTCTTGAAATCTCCAAAGTTGACAAAATTACAGGTAGCCATCAAAAGGCTGGTACCTGAGAATTCCAGTCTGGCAGCTACTCATTGCCAATTATGATTCTCTAACTAAAGATGGGATACATCCTTTTCTTTCCCTAAGGACTATTTGCTAGAACTTTGAGAGGTTGTAGACTTCAAATTTCAAGGTTTCCTGTCCTAAAACTAAAAAATTTCTTCAGAATCTTTACAAGGGGGTGAGTACTTGGTACATAGGTTAACACATCACATTTCCCCACATCCAACATGTGGGTGCCTGGGTTTAAATTCTCACTCCACTTCTGATCCATATTCTGCTATCATGCACCCTGATGGCAACAGACGATGGCTCAAGTGTTTGGTTCCCTGCTCCTCACATGGGAGACGTGGGTTGAGTTCCGGGTCCCTGGTTTTGGCTTGGCCCAGTCCCAGCTTTGCGGGCATATGATAAATGAACTAACAGATGGAAAATGTCTCTCTGTCTATCCATTTCTCTCTTCCTTTCTCCCTTATCCCTCTCTCCCTCTTCTTCTCTGCCTTTTTTGAATAAAAATAATGTTTAAAATCATGGCAAAATGTAATTTAATTTATTAAAAAAAAACTTAAAAAGAAAACATCTCCTTCCAACCTACAAAATGTCAAATGTAGATTACATTTGAGAAAATTTTCTTTCTTTTATCATTGACAGCTTTTATACAAATACAAACATGAAATTATGCTTCTTTTCATTTGGTTGTTCTTGTTGCAAAGAAATAGAAAAAAAATCTTCCAATAGAAGGTGGGATATGTTCCCTTCAAACGCTAGACAATGAAAACCATGAAGATCCCTCTAGCCCTTTAGAATTCCACATTTAGTCACTAAATACATTCATATGCATAAGGCTGTGCATGTCTGGGTATTGTACACATAAATCTAAGCCTTGAAGCTTCCTGCTTGCCAGAAACAGTGTAATCAATGCCAAGATTCCAATGCCAGAGTCACTCGCAGGTGGGTCAATTAAACACAAAACTATGCCATTTGTTGGCTGACAGGGGAAACTCCAAACAAGAACATGGCAAAAGACAGAGATTGTGCAAAGAAATTATATTTGTTTCTTTCTGAGACAGAAATGTTTCTTTGGTAGTTTTTGCCAAACATTTCACTTGAGTACCAGTTCTGGCTGAGACACTGCTGCATTCACTTCCTAAAATATGTTTTTCCCAATTTCACACAGGATACAAATGGAGCCACCCGTAATTTTCAACTGAATAAAACCACCTTCAAACATGGTGACCTCAGTATGATGTTAAGAGCCTCACCCTGGCCTCCTGTGGGCCCCCGGGGTCTGCCAACACTGCCAGTCCCTTCCCCACCTTCCTGCCTGGCCCATCAACTCCAGCACCGGCCCTTCTCCCTCAGCCATGGAGCCTTGCTTTTGAATGGAAGCAAGGGGTGGGACCGGCACAGTGGCATAGTGGGTAAAGCCACCACCTATGATGCTAGATGCTGCCTGAGAAATCTGTCAGGGTAAGATTGTCTTGGGGCTTAACAGCAATATAAGGTATAGGTTTAATATCATAAGGGTTTTGAGCAGTGATTACTTCAGACTGCTCTCTTGATCCCATCTGAAGCCCCGTCAATTCACGTTGCTTGTCAAAGGTTCAAAGTGCTGACGAGGACCTTGTCCGTGAGCATGCCACATGCCAATGCTTCTACCCTGGATTGACTCCAGTCTCCAACTGCATGAGCCCAAATCCCCTTCTTGAAGTGGACCACAGTGAGTCTTGCTTGAATCACAGCTTGTAGATCCCTCAGGGCTCTGTCTCTCTCATGAGATCCCCAGGCCTTTCTACGTTGTGGTCTTCTCTCTGTTCACATTCCTCTCTTGTCTTCTTCCCTTCTCTCAAAGACCATGTCCAGGGGAAGGAGCCTCCTTCTCTGCAATCCATTCCTTGGTGTGATGATGATTGTCCAGGTCAACTTGACTAAGGGATGCCCAGGTAGCTGATACAACATTATTCATGGGGGTGTTTCCGGAAGAGCTTCACATTTGAATCAGCTGATTGAGTGAAGGAAAAGATATACCCTTATCAGTGTTAAGTGGCTACAAACCAACGTGTGGAGTGCCCAACTAGAAAAAGTAGAACTCACTTTCTCTTTCTGAGCTGGGGCATCCGCTTCTCTCCTGTCCTTGGTCATCAGAGCTCTGGGTTCTCAGCCCTGTGGACTCCAGGATTTACAGCAATAGCTCTTCCTCCCAACCCTTCTCATCCCCCTATCCCTCAGTTTTCAGCCCATCAGCCTCAGACTGAATTATATCACCAGCAGTCCCAGGTCTTCAGCCTGCGGACAGCAGACCATAGGAATTCTTTGTCTCCACATTCACATGAGCCAACCCCCATCATAAATCTCCTCTTATTGATCTATTTATCTACCTCAATCTATCTTCATCTCTATCTAGACAGACAAGACAGAGGCACATGTATAAGACAGACATAGACATAGATGTTGGTATAGACATAAGCGTAGATGTGCACAGGGCTAGACATAGACACAGGAAAAGCCATAAGCACATATACAGGGAAATAAGCAAGACATACTCATAGGCACTGAGAATGCAGATAGGCATACACATAACAACAGGCATAGAAATAGAATTGGGCACAGGCACAGACATCAGCATGGGTGTAGACATGGACACAGACACAAGCATCAACACAGGCACACACATAGCCATAGCCATAGACAGCAGCCACAGGAGCAGACATACTCAGGCCTACATATAAGCATCAGCATCGATGTAGTCACAGACCTCAGCATCAACATAGGCACACACATAACCACAGACGTAAAAATAGCCATCAGCACACACCTGGACATGGAAACAGCATTAGCCACAGACATGCCATGGGCATAGACAGCATAGGTGTAGACGTGAGAGTTGAATCTACTGCTTTGCTTCTCTGGAGAACTCTAACTTGCTGGGGGCCAAAGTCCTTGTCTGACACCTTAGACTACCACCACTTTATTGACCAACTGTCCTTCTTTGATGTTCCTTCTTAATTCTCTCTCCTCTGCGACCTTCTCATGCCCAAAACCTATTCTTCATTTAACAGCCTTGAAGCCCATAAACACCCAAATCCATGGAGCACTTTGGTGTTTGTTCAGCAGAAAAACATCCATTGCTGCCCCTGCAGTCGCCTCTCATGCTCCTACCTAATGCTTCCTTTGTGCACTCTCTTCTTAAACTTCAGGAGTTCACAATGGGTTTGGTTTAATCACCTTCCTTTTTTCCTATTGCAATAAAAATAATAGCTATTATTTATTGAGAGACAAGCATTACTTACGCATTTAATATAAATCATTTAATATCATAACACTGCTGTGGGTAATTATACTACATGCTCCCACTTACAGAAGAGGAAACTGGAACATGGAGAAGTACAAGTCCCCGCCCATAAGTTAGCACAGCTGGCAGATGACAAACCAGCATTATCTCAGGTGGGCTTACCACTGCACCGCAGCTGCCCAGGGAAGGAGATCCAGCCAAGAAGGGTAGCAGCGGCTGGAAGCTGAGGAATTACCCCACGGTGCTTCCAGGAGAGCAAAGCTGGCATGCAGAACCCACCCTTTACCTGCTGCTTTCCATCTAATTCTTTCTCATGGTTCTTTCATAGATACTGTGTATCCTCATGTTCTCACACTGCCAATGGGGTCTCACAGGACCAGGAACCATCACAGGCGGCAGTCTCACAGAAACACCCAGGTTTCCCAAACACAGAGAAGCGGATATCGGCGTCATTGTAGCTTACAACCACAACATGTGATGAGCTGGGAATGTTAGACCAAATGGCAACAAGACGCTAAAATTTGACAAGTCTTGACTTTCAAAAGCAGCAATTTTGGACCCTTCAATTCAAGAGTTGCTGCTCAGTGGTGGAGGGTGCTGCTGGACATGGCAGTGAGGGGCTCGCAGAATCCCCTGACCCAGAGGTCTGCAGAAGCGTCTTCCATCCCCGCTGCTGCCGTCTGGGAAGGAAAACCTGCAGTCATTCGTCAGAGGTACCAAAGAGGACAGACCACGGCTGGAGTGTGCCCTCCTCTCCCTCTCGCAGGTTGAGAGAACAGAGAATTCTCCTTGGTGTGGGAGTCACAACCTCCCACGGCCTGCTTCTCTGCTCTGTGGCCCCTGGACACATAATGGGCAAAACATACCAAGTGCACCAGAATGTAAGCCTGAAATAGGATTGAGAAGCACCATGCTGTGGTAAGAACCAGGACCAGTGGAACAGATCCCATCCCAGCAGTCTGACTGATTAATGGGTGACATGAATTGTAGCTCAGTATTGGCAGTCGTGGTAGTTAACACATGTCAGCACTTATTAGTGAGAATAAAATTATGGGGACAAGAGGTAAGATGGAATCAGAAAGAAGAATTTAGTGTGAAACAGGAATTTAAACAGTGCCGATAAATCAAATAAACTAGGAAGAAACACTACAAAAAGTTCAAGCAACCCCATTAATAGGGAATGAAGTACCAGAAGCAGAATAATTGAGTTATCCCAGAGAGGAAATCACATGTAAAGATGAATTTACAGCCCTGTCTTGCCTGATAGAGTGAAAGATACAACAAAGCTTTTAAGTGAGTGAGAAATATGGAGACAGAGCAAACAGAACCAGAGAACAGTGATCTCCATAGCAAACCACACCTCGTCTTATCAAAGATTCTCACTCGTGGTGCGATTCATCAGGAATCAGGCAGTCCAGCTGCTGTTGGATAACTGACAAATGGGAATCAATTAGCCAGACAGCCATTCTTTTAGGGATATAGAATAATGCCCTATCAGTGATTTCTTTAAGGGTCAAAGATAAGTCCATGTAAAAATAGAAAGAGTAAAAAAAGAACATGATGAGAAAACAAGATGGCCCAGGGCTCTTTGCTTAATAGATTGTGAAGTGTGAAAGAAAGATCCCAGCTGAAGGGAGAGGTGGGTAGCACAGGTCTGACCCCAGTCCTTTAGCTGGAGTGGAACTGCACCCACAGTGTAGGAGCACAGTGCTCTGGCTGACCCACGGGCTGCCCCACATGCCCAGCCAGAGCCCTAGGGACAGGGACCTTGCAAAGGTGCGACGTCAAGAGAGGAGGCCTGGAGCTGGCACTTCGCATAGCAGTTAAGACCCATGCATCCCACCCGAGTGCTTGGGTTCAATTCCTGACTTCCTCCATCGGAGACCCTGGGAGGCAGCAGTGATGACCCAAGTGGCTGAATTTCTTCTGCCCATGTGGGAGACCTGGATTGAGTTCCTTGTCTCTCTCTCTCTCTCTCTCTCTCTCTCTCTCAAAAGAATAAGGCAGGAGACTTGAAGAGGCTTTGTGTTCTAGAAATACATTGGCCAATAGTTCCATATAACTACTAAGCACTAAAAATGTGGATATTTAAGTTGAGATATGCTGTGAATGCAACATGTTTACTGGAATTTGAATACTTAGCAAAACAAAAACAGGTTAAAATCGTTCAATGACTTTTTATATTAATTAAGGATTTAAATGATAATACCTTGGGCACATTGGGTAAATAAATGACTGTGGTCCTCTCTTATCTGGGGTTTTATTTTCCATGGATTCTGTTACCCATAGCCAGCTAGGTCTAAAGATATTACATGTCCTGAGTAGTGTGATGAAACCCTGTGCTGTCCACAGCCATTCCACTGGGACATGGCTCAATCCTTTGTCCAGCACATCCACACTGTACTCACTACCCACTGTATACACTGCCCACACTGTAATCAATGCCCACTGTATACACTGCCCACACTGTAGTCACTGCCCACTGTATACACTGTCCATACTGTAGTCAATGCCCACTGTACACACTGTACATACCCACTGTATATACTGTCCACAGTGTACTCACTGCCCACTGTATACACTGCCCACACTGTAGTCAATGCCCACTGTATACACTGTCCACAGTGTACTCACTGCCCACTGTATACACTGTCCACACTGTACACTCTGCCCACTGTATACACTGCCCAGACTGCACTCACTGCCCACTGTATACACTGTATACTCTGCCTACTATATACACTGTTCACACTGTACACTCTGCCCACTGTATACACTGGCCACTATATACACTGTCTACACTGTACTCACTGCCCACTATATACACTGTCCACACTGTATACTCTGCCCACTGTATACACTGTCCACACTGTGCACACTGCCCACTGTACACACTGCACTCACTGCCCACTGTATACACTGTACACACTGCACTCACTGCCCACTGTATACACTGTACACTCTGCCCACTGTATACACTGCCCACACTGCCCACTATATACACTGTTTACACTACACTCACTGCCCACTATATACACTGTATACCCTGTACACTCTGCCCACTGTATACACTGTCCACACTGCACACACTGTCTACTATCCACACTGTACACTCTGCCCACTGTATACACTGTACACACTGCACACCCAGTCTACTGTATACACTGCACACTCTGCCCACTGTATACACTGTCCACACTGCACACACTGCCCACTGTGTATACTGTACTCTGCCCACTGTATACACTGCCCACACTGTACTCTCTGCCCACTGTATACACTGCCCACACTGTACACTCTGCCCACTGTATACACTGTACACTCTGCCCACTGTATACACTGCACACACTGCCCACTGTATACACTGTCCACACTGCACACACTGCCCACTGTTTACACTGTACACACTGCCCACTATATACACTGTCTACACTGTACTCACTGCCCACTATATACACTGTATACACTGTACACTCTGCCCACTGTATACACTGTCCACACTGCACACACTGTCTACTGTCCACAGTGTACTCTCTGCCCACTGTATACACTGTCCACACTGTACACACTGCCCACTGTTTACACTGTACACACTGCCCACTGTTTACACTGTACACACTGCACACACTGTCTACTGTCCACACTGCACACACTGCCCACTGTATACACTGTACACACTGCCCACTGTATACACTGTCTACAGTATACTCACTGCCCACTGTATATACCGTCCACAGTGCACTCACTGCCCACTGTATACACTGTCTACACTGCACACACTGCCCACCTGCCCATTGGTGAATAAGGAGCCTTCTCGGCTATCAGATCCACTGTCATAGGTTGCAGTGTTTGTCCCCTACCGTAGCCTCACACTTTGCCACAGGCCCACAGCGTACACCTCCTTCTTCACTTCACATAGGCACTGTACCATCTCACACCACCACACCCAGGGCAAGGACAGTACAACCAGCGAGGTGGAGAGGAGCACAGGCCACAGTCACATGACTTCTGTCACAGGACACTGCTGCAACTGCGTATGGCTCTGTTGTGTTACTGCTGTTCTTAATCCCTTACTGTGCCTGCTGCGTAAGCTGACCTGGCTCAGTAGCACGTGTGACCAGGAGAAAGCATTGTACCCAGGGATCAGTGCTCTGCAGTTCCAGGCATCCGCTGGGGCTTCGGAAAGCGTGCCCTGCAGAGAACGGGACAGCACGTGTTATACGGTGAACGTCACCCCCTTCCTTCCGACTTTTGAGCGTGATCAGTAGAAAACTTGAAACTGTGCATGTCTCACATCGCTGGCTCACACCACGCCGGTCTAGAAACCAGATGCAGCCTGGTAGGCAAAGGCCTTTCTGCCTTCTCTAGAGGCAACATCCCCAGATGGCAGAACAAAGGAGTGGCTGCTGGCATAAGAAGGAGGCATCTCAGAGGGGCGCCAAGGTGACCCCACCCCTCTACCAACATGAGAGACAGCAAGAGCCCTGCACACCACACACTGTGGCTGCAGGCGGCCCCTGAGGGCAGGGGGAGCCGGCTTTGCCCCAGTGAGAGGCAGAGGTGACCATGGCCACCTTCAGTCATGAGACCCTCCGGGAACCCCCAACTACAGGAGGGGACCCAAGTCAGGAAACCGCATTCTCCTCCTGTGATGACGGCACTGTGTGTCCCAGTGAGCGTGTGGTGGGCAAAGGAGGCTTGTCTCAGAAGATAGTAAATCCTCATTCAGTAACCTGCTCAGGAAAAAAAAACACTGAACCCTGGCAAATCCAGAAAACAGGCTTACATGACTTTGCTAAGCCTGCTGTAAGGACGGACCACAGACTGGAACCCTAAAAGCAGAATGCTCTCAGAGTTCTGGGGGCTGGAAGCCCAGGGTCACGAGGCAGCAGGTCGGCTCCTCCTGAGACTCTGAAAGTTTGCTGGTCACCTCTGGAGTCCATGACTCGTGGAAGCAATGCTCTCATCTCCACCTGCTCGTCACGTGGTGCTCTCCATGGTTACCCCGTGTACGTCTGTCTCTGCATCCAAACCGTTCCTGTTCCCGTAAGGACACCAGTCCCCCCGGATCAGGCCTAGGCCTCATCATGAGGCCTTCAGCTTAGCTTAGCCACCGTGGTCACCCCTGCTGTTGACCACAGTCACGTGCTGTGATTCTGTACTCAGAACCTTTGCCATCCCCTTCGTGGATGCACCTGGACCCCAGCAAGGTCGTCTGTTGGAAGCAACTCACAACAGTCATCTTAGACAGTCTTGTGTGTCAGTCCACAGAGAGAACTCTTCAAGAAGCGATCTGAACGTGGGCTTGGGTTACAGTTCTAAGCGTTAGTCAACGATCGCTAGATGATCTAGTTGTGTCTTGATGTCAAGGACCCGCATGGTGCAGTGCGCTTCTACATGGTGCGTGTGTGGAGCGGGGGCTGAGATGTGATCCTCAAATGCGCTCTCAGATGGCTTCTATCCAGGTGGCCCTCCTGTGGCCGCCGGTCAGCCCAGCTGGACTGCTGTCACCCCAGCTCTGCCATCATCACGGTCATTTCCCACTGCGGAGCTCCGGCAGCTTCTTCAGCACCCTTCTCAGTGCTCTGAGCCCTGGAGACACACGCTGGGATTCTGCACCTGTGCCGAGCACACAAATCTCCCGGGGTGGTCTGTAGCCCCTGTGTGTCTGCTGTCCCCTCTGCACACGGCTGCCCCCACGAGCTCAGATGGAGGGGTAGGGTTACAGATCTTGCAGCTCCTCGAATTTCTCTAGACCTTTCTTTGGGCCCTCTGTATTTTAAAGCTTTTCTTTCCTGAATAGTTCAACTCCCCAAACCCCCATGTAGCCTTGATTTAGCCACTAAGCATTCCCTGTCATTACAGGTTGTGCAGAGGTAAGCATGTTAGACTTAGCACGTAGTCCCACTCCTCCCAGTCAATCGGAGACGAATCGCATCCACTTGTCTAATGGCTGCACTGTTGATTCGGTTACAGATACTGGAAAGGGTGGCTTGCACCAGTGATGAGGTTCTTTTGGTGACGGCACGTGTGGCCACTATGGTCTCCCAAGGCACAGATTCCTCTTTATACCAGAAATAAGGATTTTTAAAGGGTGGTAAATCGGCTTCAGATCTTTCAGCACCTCGGGGTTTGCCTAATGAGAGTGCTTAGCAAAGCAAAGGGAAGCCGACTAGGGAGTGATGAAATATTCAAGAGGACAAAATAGCTCCACGTGGAAAGCGATAGCACGTGCCAGAGAACCGCCTACTTTCTGGGGCGCCTCACAACAGACAGAGCTATGGGAAGCAGGGCCTCCAGCCCGGGAGCAGATAAACCTTAGTCCAGAACACCTCCCCGGGGCCTCCTGCCGCCTGCTCTCGGATCCCGGCAGCGCTGGCTTCCCATTAAGATCAGGTTGATCTTTGGGGCTGCACGCCATTTAGGCCGTGTGTAACTAAATGAGGTTTCGGCTCCCCGTTGCCCCGGTCATGTTCTGTGCCGAGCAGATACTGGGCCCGGCTCAGGGAGGAACATGGCTATAAATCATTAAGTGTCAGAGCCTTTTCAAGTTAAATCCCTCAGCGCTCAAGCCCATCACTCACAGTCGGCTTGCCGAGCGTCAATTATGGAAATGCCTTCGAGTTAAGATTAGAGGTGCATTTGCTTATTCACTTACTTTCCATGCCGAAATTGCAGTAACTGTTTCAGGGATCATTTTGTGCTATACTATTTGGTACGATTTTCTTATGTAAAGGAACATTCACAAATAAGTATAAGCTCGAAGTATGTATTTTTGTGGAATCTTGCCCAGAATGAATCCAAAGAAAAGAAATGTCAAATTAACACCGATGACAAAACTGAAAACACCCTGGTTTGAACCAGAACTCCTACGGCACAGGCTGGAGAGATGCCGAGAAAGGAAGGCACCCCACAGCGCTCTCTCGACATTGCCGACAGCAGGCTCCCTAAATCCACGCATCCTAATCCTCGCGGCTTCTCCTGGGCCTCTCGAAGCCTCCCTGTAATGAGCATTTTATTTAAGCCATTTTTAGAGATTCGAATGGAGTTCATTTCCTCCTACTTTTCATTTATGTTACTTTTAATCCCTTCATTCTGTAATTGCCATCTTGCCAGTCTCCAAGCAGCTAACCTAAGCCTTCTGTAAGCACTTCTTAGTCATTTTCCCCAGTTATTTACTACATTTTCTCTTTAGTCAGCTAAAGGAAACTTTCAAGCAATTTCTTCGCTGGATAACACTTTTCTGACAAGGCATTTGCTTTCCTGTTACAATGAAACAAATATTATTTTGCATTTTCCCCTCTTCAGGGGCGAGCATCAAATAGATGACAGCGTGATGGATGCCAGTCGTTAGCAATGATTTCTTTTTATCTAGGGAGAAGCATTCAACATTTCATTTGGTACAAAACAAGTCAGCATTGGTGCAGTTGCCACCCTTCTCCACCATCTTGACAGATTTCAATTTTGATCAGGACTTTGGGAACCCCAGTGTGGAACCTGCTCAGAGGCAGTTATCTACTTAACCTACTTGTCGGCCTGCAATTTTACTATTCCAGAAATACACCTGTTACAGTAGCAGCAGCACCCTGAAATAAACAAGACTGAAAGGACCCCTTGAGCCCACCCTTGTCTGGGTAACATAATTCCATCCACAGAAAAGACTACAGAAAACCATTCAGTTATTTGTATATTTATTCTCCTCGGTGAAAATAGTATAGCAAATGTGACAAGTGGGCCAGAATTTGTCTTAACGACCCAGCAACATAAGTGCAGAGACATCAGCTGTCATTGGATGGGTATATTTGTGTATAGCATATATTTACTTAACTGAAATTATAAGACTAGAAGACATTGCCCTAAGCTTCAGAAAAGGGGGACAAATTGATTTGGCAGATAACATGATGTCTGGCTTAATGAAAATTGTCACATAGGAGCCAAGAGCCAGTTACAGCCACAACAGCAATGCATGCACCCTGCCAGATCTTGGAGGACCGGCCACTTCCCATGCCTATTTGTAATTCTCAGTGCTGCCTTTCTCACCTCACCCAAAACCACAAAGATTTTGCATATCAAGGGTGGTTATCATTATCCTGTTTCATAGAGGAAAAAAAAAATAATGTAGTCCACCTCTGGATCTGTGGCCTCCACATCCATGGATTCAACCAACCACAGATAACATGTTCCAAAACAAAAGTGTGTCTGCGCTCAACGTGTATATATCTTTCTTCCTCCTCATTCCCTGCACAGCACAGCCTCGCGGCTGTGTACACAGCATTTACACGGCTCTTGATTTGGATCTAGAGGTGATTTACCGCATGTGGGAGAAGTCCGTGCACCGTAGGCTGTTTTACATACGACACTTGAGCATCTGCGATTCGGTTATCAGTGAGTGTCCTGGAACCAATGCCCTGCCGACAGAGGTCACGTGGCTCCCCACGCCCTCCCAGCTGACCTGTGCTGCAGCCGTGAAGGCTCATCTTCCTGTCCCACATCGCCTGTAGGCACCTCCAGCCACAGCTCTTCGGTCTTTATTTTAAAAGATTTTTGTTGCTTCCAATTCTACAGCCTAGTTGAAGCTGATTCCAACCCTCCCACTGTAGGGAGGATTGTAAGAATTTGCACAGGTAAGTCAGGAATCCCCAAGTGGATTGATGGGAATGGATAAGACATACCCAGCCCATGAAGTACTGAAGGCCATGTGGTGAAGATATTCATTCTCCCAGCACGGCGCCCTTAAGAATATGCAGTAGGAAGGATACAGCTTGTGCCTGGGGGTTGGCTGCTCTAACTGGCTGCTTGCCACTGTTCCACGGGCAACCCGCTGGGCTATGAGTAATTCTCCACGGTAACAAGAACCCCGAGCCTAAGAGCATCTGTCTTTGTCCATCTTCCGCTTCTGTGACAGAGTGCTTGGGACCATGTAATCTGTAGAGAATGGAGACTTGCTTTGACTCAGAGTTCTGGAGACTGAGAACTCCAAGAGCATGGTGTCCATATGTGCCCAGTGTCCGGTAAGGGTCTTCAGCTGCATCATCATGATCAGAGCTGTGATGTGGCCAGCCAGAGCAAGCTGCAGGCTCCCATCTCTTCTCACAGAGCCACGGAAGCCTTCATAGGAGCCCTTGTCTAATTCCCATCACCTGCAAATGTCATGCACTTGACTCCGGGGATTGAGTTTCCAACACATGAATTCTGAGGGACAGACATTGGAGCCATGGCACCCTCAATGCTTCCGTGACAGCCTGAAATGGGAATTGATGACCCTGATACAACAAATTATGTGGGGGTACATACCAACTGTTTATTTGATATATTTTTAACTCAAGCATAAAGTTTGGGCTACAAATAATCTCAGCAGTTCCTGCCTCAGCGTGCACTTGGAAGTCTCCCAGTCCAAATGAGAAATCTTTTCCGAAATCTCAACCACCATCATATGGCGTGGAAGGTCTGCTTGGTGTGACACTTACGGGGCAGAGAGACTCAGCATTTAGAGAACTCATCGCACAACCCTGCCCTTTCCTCTGACCCTGCACAGCAGAGTCCACTGAAATAAGAGGCAGACAGGACAGGAACAACAGGAGACCAGGTGGAAATGGATTAAGCCCCTCATCTACCAGCCCTATAGCTCTCACACTGGACCTTTTGTTTTGTAAAGATTTATTTTTATTTATTTGAAAGGTAGAGTTAGAGAAATAGAAAGAAACACACACACACAAACTCACACACAGAGGGACAGGGAGAGAAAGAGAAGCAGAGAGAGAGAGAGGTCTCCCATATGATGGTTCACTCCCCAAATGGCCACAGCAGCCAGCTCTGGGCCAGGCCAAAGCAAGGAGCCTGGAGCTCCATCTCAGTATCCCACATGGGTGGCAGGGACCCAAGCACTTGGGCCGTCCTCCAGTGTAGGATCTTAAATCCTGCAGTCAAACTGAATCCAGTGATTCCAGATGTGGCATCCTTCATGCTGGTGTGACATTTTCTCCTTGAACCATAAAACAGAAAATTGTGGCAATTTACCCAAAAATACAACCAAACAACAATAAAGCAAAGCAGGTCTGTTCAGTTCTCCAAGTTGGTGTTTATCATGCAAGCTCCTGGGCAGAAACTGTGGTTCAGAGGGTGAAGCAACTATTTGTAATGTAGCATCCCACATTGGAGTGTTCATTTAAGGCCTGTCTGCTCTGCTCCTGACCAAGCTGCCTGCTAATACCCTGGAAAAGCAGCAAACAGTGGCCCAAGTCCTTGTGCCCCTGCCAGCATGCAGGAGACCCAGATGAGTTCTTGGTTCCTGACTTCAGCCTTGCTAAATGCTAGCCATTGCAGCCATTTGGGGAGTGGACCAGTACATGGAAGGTTTTGTGTGTGTGTGTGTGTGTGTGTGTGTGTATCTGTCTCCCTCTGTATCCAACAGTTTGCATTTCAAATAAATTAATAATGGTTTTTAAAAAAATAAAGCAAGTGGGGCTTTAGGCAGTCGCTGTGGGAGACTCCACACTCTCAGAGCTTCCTGGTTACTTGGTGGGGGACATTGCTGGGGAATCCGAGCTTACACTGAGGACTGCACAGATCCTTTGTGTAGACCTTGGGGCAGAGTGGACAAATAGCACTCAGACACTAGTCTCCTTTGAGGAGAGGAGCTCAGTTGAGCAGAATAAACCTCCTTTCTGAAAAAAAAAAAAAAAAAGAGGATATTTACCATGCCAACCCTGGGTGTATCACCTTAGAAATCCCTTCACCACAGAGCACTGAAAAGCTCCCTGACCACACCCACCAGATGCCTCTAGATATTCACTGAAAGCAGACACTCCACTTATCTACAGGAGAATAGTAAAAAGATAAAAACCACTACAGCAGAAGAAGAAGGATAAAGAGAAGAAGAATGAGAAGAGAAGAGGAGGAGGAGGAGGAGGAGGAGGAGAAGCTGTCAATGAGTATCTCCACAAATGCTGAATAACAAATGCACGAATTCAAGAAACAAGAATAAGGAAGATGGGGCCCGTGATGTGGTATAGTGGGTAAAGCTGCCACCTGCAGTGCCAGCATCCCATATGGGTGCCAGTTTCAGTCCTGGCTGCTCCATTTCCAATCCAGCTCTCTGCTATGGTCTGGGAAAGCAGTAGAAGATGGCCCAAGTCCTTGGACCCCTATACCCACCTCACAGACCTGGAACAAGCTCCTGGCTCCTGGCTTTGGATCAGCACAGCTCCGGCCATTGCAGCCATCTGGGGAGTGAACCAGCAGATGGAAGATCTCTTTCTCTCTCTCTCTCTCTCTCTCTCTCTCACTCTGCCTCTCTATAACTCTGCCTTTCAAATAAATAAATAAATAAATCTTTTAAAAAAAGAATAAGGAAGACAATATGACACCCCCACAAGAACAGAACACTTCAATATTAGATTGTCAAGAAAATGAGATTGAAGAAATGCCAGAAATGGAATTCAAAAAATTGATCATAAGATACATAGAAGTAATCAGAAGCAAATTCATGAACTACTGAAATCTGTACATGACATGAAAGAAAATCTCTCCCACAAAATTGAGATCTTACAGAGAAATCAAAATGAAATGAAGAATTCAATAGAACAAATAGAAAATGCAGTGGAAAGCTTTAACAACAGAATTGGTGAAGCAGAAGAAAGAATATCTGACTTAGAATAAAAAGCACAGGAAAGTATACAGTCAAACCAAAAACAAGAAAAGAAAATTAGAAAGCTAAAAACACTGCTGGTAATCTACAGTATACTATCAAAGAATCCAATATACAGGTTCTAGGAGATCCTGAATATATCCTGAAGGCATGGAAATAGGGAAACGATTAGAAGGCCTTTTTAGTGAAATAATAATAGAAGACTTCCCTAATTTAGAGAAAGAAAGGGACATCCAAGTACAGAAAGCACATAGAACTCCTAACAGACATGATCAGAAAAGATCTCCATCACAACACATTGTAATGAAACTCACAACAGCAAAACATAAAGAAAAGATTCAAAAATACACACGAGAGAAATGCCAGATTATATTCAGAGGATCTCAAATTAGACTCACAGTGGACTTCTCATCAGAAACCCTACAGGCTAGGAGAAAATGGTGAGATATATCCCAAGTCTTAAGAGAAAACTATCAACCCAGAATACTATACCCTGCAAAGCTCTCACTTATGAATGAAGGTGAAATAAAAACTTTCCATAACAAACAGAAATTGAAAGAATTTGTAACAACCCATCCAGCCCTGTGAAAGATGCTTAAGGAGGTGCTGCACACAGAAACACAGAAACATGATCATTACTATGAAAGAAGGTAAAGAAAGAAAATCTCACAGTAAAAGTTCAAAGGAAATTCAGAGGAAAAAGAAGGAATGTTTTTGGGAAAATGGCAGGGCAAAATCGTTACTCATCAATAGTCATCTTGAATGTAAATGGCCTCAACTCTCTATTTAAAAGACATTTAACTTAAAAGACATCTTTTAACTCTCCAGTTAAAAGATACACATTGGCTGGATGGATTAAAAAACAAAACACATTTATTTGCTGCCTGCAGGAAACACATCTCACCAACAAAGATGCATGTAGACTTAAAGTGAAAGGATGGAAAAAGATATTCCATGCCAACAGAAACCAAAAAAGAGCTGGTGTAGCTATCCTAATATCAGGCAAAAAAGACTTTAACACAAAAAACTGTTAAAAGAGAAAAAGACACTATGTAATGATTAAGGGATTAATTCAATAGGAATTATAAATGTATATCCACCTAATTACAGGGCACCTGGCTGTTTAAAAGAAATGGTAAGAGATCTAGAGAGAGACATAGACGCCAATACAATAGTAATGGGAGACTTCAATAACCCACATTCAGCAATGGACAGACCAACCTGGCAGAAAATCAGCAAGGAAACAGTAGAGTTAATCAACACTATAAACCAAATGGACCTAACGGATATCTAAGGAACTTTTAATTCTACAGTTACAGAATACACAACTTCTCACCACTACATGGAATTTTCTCTAGGACTGACCACATACTAGGCCATAAAGCAAGTCTTAGCAAATTTAGAAAAACCAAAATCATGCTATGCATCTTCTCAGACCACAGTGGAATGCAGCAGGAAATCAGCAACTCAGGAATCCCTAGAGCATATGCAAACACATGGAGACTGAACAACACGCTCCTGAATGAACAGTGGGTCATAGGAGAAATCAGAAAATTACTGGAAACAAATAAACATGACAACACAACATATCAAAACTTATGGATACAGCATAAGCAGTGTTAAGAGGAAAGTTTATAGCAATAGGTGTCTACATCAGGAAATTGGAAAGGTATCAAATAAATGAGCTCCCAAGGCATCTCAAGGATCTAGAAAAAACAACAGCAAACCAAACCAAAAACTAGTAGGAGAAAAGAAATATGTAAAATTAGTGAAGAAATCAACAAAATTGAATTAAAAAAATGCAAAAGATCAGCAAAATGAAGAGCTTTTTTTTGAAAAATTAAATAAAATTAACACATCATTGGCCCAAATAATGAAAAACATGAGAGAAAAGACCCAAATCAATAAAATTAGAGATAAAAAAGTAATAACAGGCACTACAGAAATAGAAGAAAAAGCTATATGCCACCAAAATGGGAAACCTAGAAGAAATGAACAGATTCCTGGACACATACAAACTACCTAAATTGATCCATGAAGACAAAGAAAACTGAAACAGACCAATAACCAATACAGAATAAAGACCATCCCAACAAAGAAAAGCCCAGGAACGGATGGCTTCACTGCTGAATTCTACCAGACATTTAAGAAGAACTAACTCCATTTCTTCTCAAATTATTCAAAAACAATTGGAAGGGAGGGAATACACCCAAATACTTTCTATGAAGCCAGCATCATCTTAATTTATAAACCCAAAAAAGAGGAGGAAGTCAAACTATTCCTATTTGCAGATGACGTGATTCTATATATAGGGGATTCAAAAGAGTCCTCCAAAAGAGTCCAAAAGAGACTATTGGAACTCACAGAAGAGTTTGGTAAAGAAGAAGGCTATGAAATCAATAAATAAAAATCCATAGCCTTTGTATACCCAGACAATGCCAAGGTGAAGATTGAGAATTTTAAGATCAATCCCATTCACAATAGATACAAAAAAAACCGAATACCTTGGAATAAATTTAACCAAGGATGTCAAAGATCTCTATGATGAGAATTACAAAACATTAAAGAAAGAAATAGAAGAAGATACAAAAAAATGGAAAAATCTTCCATGTTTATGGATTGGAAGAATCACTATCATAAAAATCTCCATTCTTTTGCAAACAACTTACAGATTCAGTGCAATACCAATAAAAATACCAAAGACATTCCTCTCAGATACAGAAAAAATAATGCTGAAACTCACATGGAAACACAGTAGATCTCAGATAACTAAAGCAATATCATACAACAAAAACAAAGCTGGACATATCACAATACCAGATTTCAAGACACATTACAGGATAGTTATAATCAAAACAACCTGGTAGTGGTACAAAAACAGATGGATAGACCAAATGGGACAGAATAGAAATGCCAGAAATCAATCCAAGCATCTACAAACAATTTATATTTGAGCAAGGTGCTAAAACCAATCCCTGGAGCAAGGACAATCTCTTCAAGCAATGACACTGGGATAACTGGATTTTCACATGCAGAAGTATGAAGCAAGACCCATACCTTATACCTTACACCTTACACAAAAACCCACTCAATATGGATTAAAGATGCAAATCTACAACCCAACACTATCAAATTATTAGAGAACATTGGGGAAACCCTGCAAGACATTGGCATTGGCAAAGAGTTCTTGGAAAAGACCCCAGAGGCACAGGCAGTCAAAACCAAAATTAACAAATGGGATTACATCGAATTGAGAAGTTTCTGTACTGCAAAAGAAACAGTCAGGAAAATGAAGAGGCAACCAACAGAATGGAAAAAATTATTTGCAAACTACACAACTGATAAAGGATTAATAACCAGAATCTACAAAAAGATCAAGAAACTCCACAACAACAAAATGAATAAGCCAGTTAAGAGTTGGCCAATGGACTTAAACAGACATTTTTCAAAAGAGGAAATCCAAATGGCCAACAGACACATGAATCACTAGCTGTCAGGTTTCACCTTACCCCAGTCAGAATGGCTCTCATACAGAAATCAAAAAACAACAAACGCTGGTGAGGATGAGGAGAAAAAAGTACCCTAATACACTGTTGGTGGGAATGCAAACTGGTAAAGATACTATGAAGATTGTATGTAGATATCTCGAAAATCTGAATACAGACCTATCATGTGACCCAGCCATCCCACTCTTGGGAATTTAACCAAGGGAAATGAAATCAGTAAATAAAAGTGTTATCTGCTCCCCCATGTTTATTGCAGCTCAATTCACAATAGCTAAAACATGGAATCAATCTAAATGCCTGTCAACTGAAGACTAGGTAAAGAAATTATGGGATATGTACTCTATGGAACACTACACAGCAGGAAAAAAAATGGAATCCAGTCATTTGCAACAAAATGAATGAATTGGAAAACATCATACGTAGTGAAATAATCCAGTCCCAAAGGGACCAATACTGTATGCTCTCCCTGATCTGTGAGAACTAATAGAGCACCTAAAACAAAATCTGAAGAAGTGAAATTGACACCTCAAGAATGGGTGACTTGAGCTCCCCTTGTCTTGACTGTTGAGGAACAGTTTTATTTGTTTGATTTTTCATTTTTTCTTCATACTAATTGTTGAACTCTTTACTTAACATAGTGTTACACATATGTGTTTAAAGTCAATTGAGGATGGATTTCAGAAAAAAATAAGAGTGGGAATAAGAGAGGGAGTAGGAAGTTTGTAATTGTAAAGCTGTATAGTTCTGCATACATTCCCATGGATTTTCTTCTAAGTGTGCATTTTTTTTTTGGACAGGCAGAGTTAGACAGTGAGAGTGAGAGACAAAGAGAAAGGTCTTCCTTCTGTTGGTTCACCCCCTAAATGGCCACTACGGCCAGTGCACTGCGTCGATCTGAAGCCAGGAACAAGGTGCTTCCTCCTGGTCTCCCATGCGAGTGCAGGACCCAAGCACTTGGGCCATCCTCCACTGCCCTACCGGGCCACAGCAAAGAGCTGGACTGGAAGAGGAGCAACCGGGACAGAATTTGGCAACCCTTCCGGTACTAGAACCCAGGGTGCTGGCGCCGCAGGCGGAGGATTAGCCTAGTGAGCCATGGCGTCGTCCTATAAGGGTACATTTTAAAAACTTGTCATGGGACATCAAATCCCATCAAGTTGGGTGGTAGAAATACCATCTTAAATGTTAAAGTGTTCATATTAAGTGTTAAAGTGAACATATAGATAGGATTAAGTGTTAAAGTGATCATATAAATAGGATGAAGTGTTTGGTAATAATAATAGACAGAATTAAAAAGGAGAGAATGTTCCAACATGGGAAGAAGTCCACACAACAGACTCATAGAATGACAATCACTTTAAGTAACACTCTGACTTCTGAATCAGCCCTTAGGGCTTTCTGGTTTGGCTGAAAAGCCCGTGAGAGCATTTCAGGCATGGAAATCCAAGACACTGCTGCAAAAGATGTTCTACATGAAGGATCTCTGTGAGTGAGACCCCAATGGAAAGAAGTGGCCATGTACTTTTCTCTAAAGGGAGGAGAGATCTTCCACTTTGTTTATGGCTTTATCTAAATACTGATGGAGTTTATGGATTCAAAAGGCTTCCATAGCCTAGGCAGCCCATGTCAAAATCCTCAGGTGTGGGGCCAGCACTTGGCATAGTGGGTAAACCCACCATCTGCAGTGTTGACACCCCATATGGGCACCAGTTCAAGACCCAGCTGCTCCACCTCTGATCTGGCTCTCTGCTATGGCCTGGGAAAGCAGTAGAAGATGGCTCAAGTCCTTGGCCCCCTGCATCCACATGGGAAGACCCAGAGGAAGCTCCTGGCTCCTGGCTTCAGATCAGTGCAGCTCCAGCTGTTGCAGCCAATTGGGGAGTGATCCAGTGGATGGAAGACCTCTCTCTCTCTCTCTCTCTCTCTGCCTCTCCTCTCGCTGTGTAATTTTGACTTTCAAATAAATAATAAATAAAGCTTTTTTTAAAAAAAAGCCTTGGGAAATCACTGACGTCATAAATAAGTGTGTTAATTGTTAAATTAACAACAGGAGTCACCGTGCACTAACTCCCCATGCAGGACCTCTGTCCTCAATGAGTTGTATTATGAGAGTTAACTGTAAAACTAGTTCTCAAAGTTTTTTTGTGTGTGTGCATGTGTGTGCAAATTGTTGAGATCTTTACTTAGTATAGAGTTGGTCTTCTGTGTACAAAGTTCACTGAAATGAATCTTAATGGAGAATGGGACTGGGAAGGGGAGAGGGAGGAGGAGGAGGGGTGGGAGTGTGGGTGGGAGGGCAGGTGTGGTGAGAGGAATAACTGTATTCCTAAAGTTGTATTTACAAAATTTTTATTCCTAAATAAATAAAGGAAGCTCCCTATTTTCAGAAAAGGCAGAGCTATGGCTTGGTTTTGTGGGCCCCTCCCCTTCATATCCATGAGAATACTTAGTTCAGTAAGTGCAAGTCCTTAGATTACCTGCCAGTATGTTGTTGCCATAATTGATAACAATAAGAAAATGCAGCTAATACCAACCAAACAGAGGAGAGGATCAGGCCACGTTCAGCACATGGACCACATTCCATTCTACCTTGGAGCCAGGAGTCAGGCTTGCCAACACCTGCTCTGGAAGACTGAGTGGAATGTGCTGTTTCTTAAAGAAAATAATGATGGTGAAGCGGTGTCAGCTCTAGCTTATTAATTTTATCCACATCCTAGCTTGCAAATTCTTTAAAAATGTATTTATATTCGATGTGGGCATAAAAATCGATTTCACTCTGGACTCTATTCACACCTTGATAGAGTTTATAATGGAGAAGGCAGCAGTAAAATTAAAAATGTTGTGAACTTCCAAATGGTGCTTTTTGTTGTTTTGCATTTGACATAACTGACCAAATGGGACATGTTCACTTTTAATGTGGTTTTATTTATTTTTCTTACACTATTTCTTTAGCACTTTTTCTTCTCACATGACACGTTAATGCATAATTCAGGTTTTTATGTCTCCCTGCACTGTTGCCATGATTTCTTACGCTATTGAACTGTACTATTTATGACCAAATGGCCAAAATGTCTTTTATTATTCATCTGTGGGGGCAATTTTCAAAAAAGCGACTGGGAATTTTAACCCCCTAAATCCCAAATTGTTTTTCTGTGCTCCAACAATAGGTCTAAATGCTGGCCTCAGCCGGTGATTATCTCTCTCCTTCCAGGAGGCCCGACCTCCAGCCGGACACCCACCCAGGTGTGCTGACCAAAGGACAAGCAGTGCTGCGGGAATGGGCATCTCGGGGCCACAAGCACCCATAATCTGTGAGACTCTCATTTCCAGTCCACCATGGCTGTTCCCTTCACGGTTCCTTCTCCTCACAGATCACAACCCCTTAGAAAACATCACAGGTTTGTGTTGCCCTGATTTTTGGACTCATTTCTGTCATTTGTGGGAGCAGATTCCCATCGCCCTGGGTGCCTGAGAGGTCCTGAGCAGGCCCAGGGAAGCTGATCCAGGAGGCTGCTCCCCCTTCTGGGCAGGCGGCCTCCAGGGTCAGCTCTCACGGCCACCCCACGGTGCCCGCTCAGAGCCACAGGGGGCCAAAGGGTCCTTTCAGCAGAAGGCTAAATCCTATGATGTCATTGTGAGATGGAGGGGATGGGGGGGCCTCAGAGATGATCAAACTTCTGATCTTAGAAAATTGAGTCGTGGGCGGTGCTGAAGCCACAGAGTGACTCGTGGGCTGTGGTCTTGAACCGTGGTCCCTCACCTTCCAAACGTGTGCTCTTCCCACCCTCGTATCAGAGAAGTTTCTCAAAGTTGGGCACAGAAACACGCCCCTGCATAGGCTGTGTGTGCATTTAATTTTATTTATTTTTTAATTGTAGGATTTTTATTTTTGTTTATTTTATTTACTTGAAAGGCAGTGATACTGAAAGAGATAGAAAGAGATCTCCCCTCTGCTGGTTCAATCTCTGAATGCCCACAACAGCCAGGGGTGGGCCAGGCTGATGCCAGGAGTCGAGCCATGCCCTGCTGTCTCCAAGAGTACCCGTCAGCAGGAGGCTGGAGTCAGAGTGGAGCCAGGGCTCAGATTCATGCACTCCAGTTAGGGCTGCGGGTGTCCCAGGCAGCATCGTAATCTGCACCAAGCGTGTGCCCCTGTGTCTGCACGTGCAGTCACCCTGGCCTGCCCTCACTCATGCAAGAATCGAGCCTCGTGGGCACCCAGAACTCACATCTATCACCAGGACGGCTCGGCACCCAGTGTGCCTCTTCCCGTGACTCTTCGTGCTGCTGTCTCCCTCTGCACCAAGCTTCACAATGGGCCAACGCCCGGGAGCAGCACGAGCAAAGAGGAATGGCAAGGGTGCTGATGGACACAGAAAGGAGCTTTGCCTCTCTGTCTCTTCTTTCTTCCTTTCCGGGTTAATGACCTTCCTGCCACGTGGACTCTCACACCTGCCAGTCAGTCTCCCGTGTCAGGAAGCCTGGGCAGAGCCAGTCTCAGCACAGCCCAGGGGCATGGGAGAATGGGTGTCCTAGTGAGGCAGGTGTAAGCTCATGACGCCAGGTTCCAGAGTGGAGACAGAGGCGTCCGTCTTGCAGAACAGCTGAGCCCTTTTCCTCCCTCTTCCTCCATGTTCCCTCCCCTTTCCCTTCTTTAAAAGAAACGTGCTGGGCAGTGCTGTGGCATAGCACCTAAAGCTGCAGCCTGCAGCACTGGCATCCCATAGCGGTGCTGGTTCAAGCCGCAGCTTCTCCACTTCCAATCCAGCTCCCTGCTCATGGCCTGGGAAGATCAGTGAAGATGGCCCAAGGGCTTGGGCTGCTGCAACGCGGGGGACACCCTGATTAAACTGCTGGCTCCTGGCTTTGGCCTGGCCTTGGCCATGGCAGCCATTTGGGGAACAAACCAGCGAATGGAAGACCTCTCTCTCTCTCTCTCTCTCTCTCTCTTTCTCCCTGTAACTCTGACTTTCCAAAAAAAATAAAATAAATCTTATAACAAATATAATATGCCATCAAACCACCATTCATTCACTTATTCATTGATTCAATAAAAATTACCAAACACTATGTTTGTCAGGTACTGGATTAGATACCAACATGATAGTCATGAAATCCAAGTTCTGCACCCAACCTGGCACTTGAATTTCTTGCTGCTGGCTTTCTTGGACCAGTGCCCTGCTCATAAACCTGAAATGTGCAGGCCCCCAACTGGGACAAGTCCTACACTGAGGTCACCCCTAGTCATGGTCTGCATGCTGGGAAGAGAGAAGGCAGGTAGCCAGAGAGTTTCACACTCAACTGCCAAGACATGAAGTAGCTTCACTTGTCCCCACATCCCTGAGGGTCCCACGGGTGTCCAGGCTCAGGCCACACGAGACAGGGAGCTAACGCCACCTGTCTCTCTCAAGACAGTTCTGAGCAAAGCTGTGTGAACCTGCCCACTCTTCCCACAGTTTGGGCCCTTCTATTTTTTTTTTTTTTTTTTTTTTTTTTGACAAGAAGAGTTAGACAGTGAGAGAGAGAGACAGAGAGAAAGGTCTTCCTTTTTCCTTTGGTTCACCCCTCAAATGGCCGTTATGGTTGGCGCGTTGTGGCCAGCGCGCTGAGCCGATCCAAAGCCAGGAGCCAGGTGCTTCCTCCTGGTCTCCCATGGGGTGCAGGGCCCAAGCACTTGGGCCATCCTCCACTGCACTCCCTGGCCACAGCAGAGAGCTGGACTAGAAGAGGGGCAACCAGGACAGAATCCGGCGCCCCAACTGGGACTAGAACCCGGTGTGCCAGCGCCGCAGGTGGAGGATTAGCCTAGTGAGCCATGGCGCCGACTATGGGCACTTCTCACTATAATATGGATGGGATGCATTTTATGAACCCATGATATCCCAGGGATAAAACAGCCAGCAATCACTGAGTACTTATCCTGCACAAGGTAGTACTTTGAGCATTTCTTCCACATTCACTCATTGAAATGTCACATCAGTCCCATGGGTTAGAAATTCAGTTACCTTTGTTGTGAAATGGATTACATCTCCCCAAAATTTTTATGTTGAAGCCCTTTGTGACTGTATTTGGATATAGGGCCTTAGGTGGAGCTAGGATGTGACAGGAATGTGTCTTCACGAGAAGTCTGCACACCCTCTCTCCACCTGCACAGAAAAGAGGCCGTGTGAGGACAGAGCAGGAAGGTGGCATCCCCAGAAACCATCAGCTACGACACCTTCATCTGAGACCTTCAGCTACTGGAACTATGAGAAAGTGCGCTGTAGATATCTCAGACACCGGCCTGTGGTCTGAGCGCAGCCTGGTCAGTTCTGGTGGGAGCCGTCTCCAGCTTGCAGTCGGTCCCCTTTCACTGTGTTTTTGCATGGTTTTAAGAACACGGATCCCTTCATGGGATCCCTCTCATAATCTCCCCCTTAACCTCCCAAAGGTCTGACTCTCAGACTATCACACAGGGGGTCAGGGCTTTGGCAAGAATGGGAAGGGGCAGAATTCAGTCCAGAGCAGGATTCTACATGAACTGTATTTCAAAATGGGGTTTTGTTACTTAAATATTTTGAAATATCTCCTCTGAACTCCGTTACCTTAGTGATTAGAAGCTGTTGAGGATGTCAACAAAACGGCAGAGTAGGAAAATCCAGCTCTCATCTCCACTCATTTTTTAAAACATTTACTTATTTTCTAAGTCTGAGTTACAGAGAGATAAGGAGAGACAGAGGAGGAGGTGGAGGGGGAGAGAGACAGAGACAGAGACAGAGAGAGAGATCGTCGATCTACTGGTTCACTCCCCAGATTGTAGCAATGGCCAGGGCTGGCCTGGCTGATGCTAGGCGTCAGGTACTCATCCAGGTCTCCCACGTGGGTGCAGGGGCCCAAACACTTGGGCCATCTTCCACTGCTTTCTCAGGACAATATCAGGTAGCTGGATCAGGAGTAAAGCAGCAGCAACACTAACTGGCGCCCATACGGGCTGCCAGCGTCATAGGCGGCAGCTTTATCTGCTACACTACAATGCTGACACCATCCCCACTCATTTTGGCAAGCAGCACTGGACAAGAAGCACTTGTGGGTTGCCCAGCTTCTAGCTGGGAGGGTCTAGCTCCCCAGTGAAGCAAAACTTCCAACATGAGTAATGAAGTGCACAGTGAGTGAGAGGAGCAGATTCACATCGTCATCATCGCCCCCTCCCAGAGCGGCTCACCTAGGCTAAGACAGACCCCTGAGCCTGTGATTCTTCCTGCCAGGCAAAGGCTGGCTTTTCCAGCCTTGCAGGATGCAGCGAGGAAGCCCACCTCTGCCTGAGGGGATTGGCATGCCTGAGTCGGCCTAAGGCAGCAAGGAACAGGGTGAAGAGGGAGCACAGAGCCCTCACCGCTGATCCTGTCAACCAGCTTGGTGGCTGCATCAAGTGGCATCCACCCTGCACAGCACCTTGTGCGTTTCATGCACACCCAGGATAAGCTTCTGCAGACTCCACACAGACACCAACAGCAGGTGTGGCTCTCATAAGCTGCTTGACTTTGCTGGTTTGTAAAGAGGCACACAAATTTGGGCACTTCAGACCACTGCCCAAGGGAAAATCAATAATAGGCTCCAAATACAAGGGATCAAGAGAAGCAACACCATCCTAAGTTTTCCCCCACAAAGAAGTAAAAGAGAAATGGAATAAACTCATCTGTAGAAAAGTTCAGGAAGAGCCCTGAAACCTCTAGCTCAGCTCGCTGGTGAAGGTCTCTCTCACACAAATCCAGTCAGTAAAGGCTGGGGTGAGTGAGCACTTATGCAGGAATGAAGAGAGCGATGCAAGACTTCAAAGGACATGAAAAATCAAGAAAACATGGTACATTAAGAAAATAAAATACAACTCCAGCCCCAGATAACGTGGGAATTTGAGGAGTGAACCACTGGATGAATGATATCTCCATTCCCCCTCCACCATGTGTGTGTGTGTGTGTGTGTGTGTGTGTGTTGCTCACCTATCAAATAAGTAAAAACAAATAAAGCATTTCTAAAGAAGTGTAGTGAGCTACAACAAAACTCACACGGACATCAATTCATTCTGGAAAATAATACGTAAACAGAGAGTCTTTAGCAGCAGAACACAATCTCTGAACTAAAAAATTCAATGGAGAACTTTAACAGAAGACTCAATGAAGCTCAAGAAGGATTCCGTGAGCTAGAAGACAGATCATCTGAAATTATCCAGTTAGAAGAACAAAAAGAAAAAGAATGAAAAAGCCTGTGGAATCCATCAAGCAAACCAAGATGTGCACAGCAGGAATTGTAGGAGCTGTAAATGAGAAAGAAGACGACACTTTACTGTAAAAACAATGTCAGAGAACGTCCCAAATCTGCAGAGAAAAATTAACATCCAGATCCACAAGTACAAAGAACCCCAAATAGTTTGAGAATAAAAAGGTCTTGAATTCAACATATTTTGGTCTTTAACTTTATCCAAAAGTTAAAGGCAGAGAGAATTTTGAAAGCAACATGAGACAAGTGACTCATCGCTTAAGAGGGAATCTTCATAAGACTAACAGCAGATTTCTCAGCAAAAACTTTGCAGTCCAGAAGAAAGGGAGACAAGATGGTCAACCTGTTAAAAGAAAAAGAACTGCCAATCAAGAATACTATACAAGGAAGAAACGTCCTTCGTAAGTTAAGGATCAATACAGACTTTCATAGATAAACCAAAGCTGTGTGAGTTCATCACCACTAGACCCGTCTCATAAAAAAAAGCTAGAGAGTTCTTCTAGTTGGAACGGGATACTAATTAGGGGCCGGTGTTGTTGCATAGTGAGTAAAGCTATCTCCTGTGACACTAGCATCCCATGTGGGATGATACCCATGTGGGTACCAGTTCATGTCCCAGCGGCTCCACTTCCAATACATTCCCTGCTAATGGCCTGGGGAAAGCAGCTGGACGATGGTCCATGTGTTTGAGCCCCTACCTCCCATGTGAGAGGCCTGGATGAACCTCCTAGCTCCTGACTTCAGCTTGGCCCAGCCTTGGCCATTGCAGCCATTTGGGAGATGAACTAGTAGATGGAAGCTCTCCTCTCTCTCATTCTCCCTCTCTCTCTGACTTTCAAATAAATCTTTTCTTTAAAGAATGGATGCAAATTAGTAAAATGAAGATATGTCAGAGTTGGCATTGTGGTGTAGGTGTCTAAGTCTCTGCCTGCAGTGGCAGCATCCCATATGGGCACGAGTTCAAGTCCCAGTGGCTCCATTTCCAATCCAGCTCCCTGTAATGAACCTGGGAAAGTAGCAGAAGATGGCTGAAGTATTTGGGTCCCTGCACCCACGCAGGAAACTAGGAAGAAGCTCCTGGCTCCTGGCTTCAGCTTGGCCCAGCACCAGCCATTGCAGCCAGTTGAGGAATGAACCAACTAATGAAAGACTGATATCTCCCTCCCTCTCTCCCTCCCTCCTTCCCTCCCTCCCTCCCTCTCTCTCTCTCTCCCCCTTCTCCTTCTGTGGGGAGCAACTCAGACTAGACTAAGTTACTGGAATTAAGACTTATTCTATGCATCTGCTCTCCCACAATATGGCGCTGAGAAGGGAAACAGCTTCTACACAGCTGCCTCCAGTTCAACCAATAAACTGTAGGACCTACTCCTGATTGGAGGAGAGCAGCGTACTCGGCGTGTGGGCAGCCGAGTTGGGATTGGCGGAGGAGGACTATAAAGGAGGAGAGAGACAACATGCACCAGGAACATCTAAGGGGAACATCTATCTGAAGGAACACCTGTGCAGCCCCCGAGAGAGCCGGCCGGCGGTGTGCCGCTCCCCTGCGGAAGTGGGGAAAGTGGCCAGGGGGAACCGCCCTTCCACAGAGGTGGAAGGGACGGCAGCCAACCCGGGAAGAACCAGCAGCAAACCTGGGGAGGGCCGAGCAGACGAAAGAACAGCGCAGGGTCCTGTGTCGTTCCTCCATGAAGACGGGGAGTGACATAATGGTGCCGTGACTCGGATATGAAGCCTAGGCAGGGTTTAGTGTCGTTCCTCCATGAAGAGGGGGAGCGACATAATGGTGCCGTGACTCGGATATGAAGCCTAGGCAGGGTTCTGTGTCGTTCCTCCATGAAGAGGGGGAGCGACATAATGGTGCCGTGACTCGGATAGGAAACCTAGGAGGGAAGAAACGGGAAGAAGTGGAAAATATCGGAGAGAGAGACTAGCAAACAGCCTAGGGAAAAGCCAGACGAAAAAGGTGCCGGAAGAAGCTATTGAAAGCCTAGGCATAGACTCAGATACGGACTACGGGGGGAAGCTGGGAGAAATCTCTAAGGTTGAAAGCGAAAGTGAAAGCTAGAACAAACAGACTCGAATACGGACTGTGGGGAGAAGCCAGGAGAAATGAGGGAGGAATATTGTTGGAAGAAAACTTAGGGAAACATACCGGGTAGAGAAAAATGTTAGGGAAATTGAAGCCGCGAGTGCAGGCCGAGGCGGAAATGTAAGCCAGTTTGGAATTCTTTAAGTCAGCCCGGGGAGCAAAAGGCGAAAATCTGGAACCGGAGGCAGAGACGTGGGCCGCCAGGTTGGAATCCATCAGATTAGCCCGGGGAGCAAAGGACGGGAAGCCAGACTGAAAGGCGCAGACGCTGAGCTAGGTTGAATTCGCCAGGTTAGCCCGGGGAACTTAGATTGAATGCTAGTGGCGGAAACGTGAGCTGGGGCTGTGTGACTCGCGGAGTCTGCCACGCGCAGAGAGAGCATGCGGGGCACAAGTAGATAGGGAACGCTGGGCTAGTGCGAGACCGCGGAGTGTGCGCGCGAAGCCAAGCTGCGCAGAGCCGAGAAGCAGCCTCGGGGCGGGCGCCGGGAAGCCGCAGGGATAAGAGAAACAGAAGTTTTAGAAGTAAAATGAGAGAAATAGGAATGCTGGTAGATAGAAGTAAAATAGGAGAAATAGGAATGCCCGGAGATAGAGAAATAGAGAAAGGCCTCCCCACAACACAGCAATGAGAGAGCTTGGATTCGGTCTGCCTGATTAGGACGATAAGCACCTGCGGGCGGCTAGCAGCTTATGCGCCGCAGGTCACCGAAGACAGGCACGAATTAACATCAATAAGTCTCCCCACAATACGGCAATGAGAAGGCTTGGATTCGGTTTCCCTGATTGCTAGGTTTTGTAAGCACCTGCAGGCAGTTCTAGCAGAGCAGAGCATGCGCTGCAGGGCACCGAACACAGGCACGCATCAGTGCCTAAAAACCTCCTCACAACATGGCGAAGAGAGGACCCGGATTCGGTTTGCCTGATTGATAGGACTTGTAAGCACCTGTGGGCAACTCTAGCAAGCAGAGCAGAGTGTGTGCCGCGGGGCACCGAAGACAGGCGCGTATCAACGCCAAAAAATAAAAAGAAAGGGGGATCTGTGGGGAGCAACTCGGACTAGACTAAGTTACTGGAATTAAGACTTATTCTATGCATCTGCTCTCCCACAATATGGCGCTGAGAAGGGAAACAGCTTCTACACAGCTGCCTCCAGTTCAACCAATAAACTGTAGGACCTACTCCTGATTGGAGGAGAGCAGCGTACTCGGCGTGTGGGCAGCCGAGTTGGGATTGGCGGAGGAGGACTATAAAGGAGGAGAGAGACGGCATGCACGAGGAACATCTAAGGGGAACATCTATCTGAAGGAACACCTGTGCAGCCCCCGAGAGAGCCGGCCGGCGGTGTGCCGCTCCCCTGCGGAAGTGGGGAAAGTGGCCAGGGGGAACCGCCCTTCCACGGAGGTGGAAGGGACGGCAGCCAACCCGGGAAGAACCAGCAGCAAACCCGGGGAGGGCCGAGCAGACAAAAGAACAGCGCAGGGTCCTGTGTCGTTCCTCCACGAAGATGGGAGCGACATCCTTCTCCTTCTCTCTATATATATTTATGCATTTCAAATAAATCAATACATTGTTATAAAAAAGATGGAAAATATGACTATATACTTAAGTATATATATATATAGTCCTATATAAACTCAAACTCAGAATAGTAGATACTGTATTATATAAACTCAAGTACATACTCAAATTCAGCATCTATAACACTAGATAATGGTGGTGCACAAATCACTTTTAAGGCTAGTATAAAAGTTACAAAAGTATTAAAAATAACTAACCATACCTACAATAATTTGTTAACATAAAAAGATAAAAACTGAGATGTTAATAACATAAAATGTAGGGGAGGAATACAGATGCAGTTTTTGGATGCAATTACAATTCAGTTGTTATCTTAGAAGTAAACACTTATAAGACATTAGTGTAAGCCTCATGGTATCACAAACAAAAAACCTATAGTTATACACTGAGAAACAATAGAAAATAGTCAAAGCATACTACCACTACTATAAAAATATCAATCACAAAGAAGTCAGCAAGAAAGGAAGTAAAGAACAAAGGATGTACCAAAAAAGAAAGAACCAGAGGCAACCAAAAAATTGAACTAATTAATATTTGTCTATCCATAATAAATATAAATGGATTAAATTATCTAACCAAAAGATACAGAAAGACCAAATGGATATCTTTTTTAAAACAAAGCTATTATTTACTGCCTATCAGAGATTCGCTTTAGGTTTAAGGACAATCATAGATTGAAACTGAAATAACAGAAGATATCCCAGGCAAATGATAACCAAAGGAGAAAATAGGTGGCTATACTTTTATCAGATAAAATAGACTTTAAAGTAAAAAGTCATCACAAGGGACAAAAAAGGTCATAATATGATGATAAATGGTTCAATTCAACAAGAGGAAATAACAGTTGTAAATACATAAACACCCAAGCACCTAAATATATAAATCAATTTTAAAAGTCTGTAGAGGGATAAAGACATAGCAATGCAAGAATTGTAGCAAACTTTAGCAGCCCATATTCAATAACAACTAGATATCTAGACAAAAAATAATTAAGGAAACAACTGACTATAGACCAAGTGAGCCATAGGTATATTCATAACACTTAATTCAAAGCAGAATACTCATCCTCCTCACACACATGGAACATTTTCCAGGAGAGCTCATATGTAAGACATAACAGTTGGTAAAGCAAAGCAAGTCTTAATCCACTCAAGCAGGTTTAAATCAATCAAATATCTTTTCCTACTCCAACGGTATGAAAGAAATCAATAACAGGAGTAAAATGAAAAATTAATAAATATGCATAAATTAAGCAACAAATTCCTGAAAGCATAAAAATCATAAAAAGGGAAATCAAAAATATATCTTGAAATAAATAAAAAATAAAACATAAAATATCAAAACTATGCTGTGGGGAGCAACTGGGAACAACTCGGACTAGACTAAGTTACTGGAATTAAGACTTATTCTATGCATCTGCTCTCCCACAATATGGTGCTGAGAAGGGAGCAACAACTTCTACGCAGCTGCCTCCAGTTCCACCAATAAACTGTAGGACCTGCTCCTGATTGGAGGAGAGCAGCGTACTCGGCGTGTGGGTAGCAGAGTTGGGATTGGTGGAAGAGGACTATAAAGGAGGAGAGAGACAACATGCACAAAAAACATCTATCTGAAGGAACACCTGTGCAGCCCCCGAGAGAGCCGGCCGGCGGTGTGCCGCTCCCCTGCGGAAGTGGGGAAAGTGGCCAGGGGGAACCGCCCTTCCACAGAGGTGGAAGGGACGGCAGCCAACCCGGGAAGAACCAGCAGCAAACCTGGGGAGGGCCGAGCAGACGAAAGAACAGCGCAGGGTCCTGTGTCGTTCCTCCATGAAGACGGGGAGTGACATAATGGTGCCGTGACTCGGATATGAAGCCTAGGCAGGGTTCTGTGTCGTTCCTCCATGAAGAGGGGGAGCGACACTATGCTACAACAGCAATTTTAAGAGGGAAGTTTATAGCATTAAACGCTTACATTAAGAAAAAAGAATATTCTTAGGTAAACAACCTAACTTGACATCTCGGTAAAGAAAAACAAAATAAGCCCAAAGTTAGTAGAAGCAAGGAAATAATAAAGGTCAATGCATAAAATAAACTAGTAAAATAATAGAAAGGCGAACAAAGCTAAGAAAAGAGAGGCATTGAAATCTGAAAGAAGAAACTTGATTACCTGTGTCTGAGGCTGGCATGATCTTGCATGAAGTATCTCAGAAACTCCACTAAAAAAGTTAGAACTCATAAATGAACTCAGCAAAGTTGCAGAAACAAAAGCAACATACAATGAACATACAAGGAAAAATCTGAGAATAAATTTAAAAAAAACTCTATCCACAATATCCTCAAAAGTAAGTTAAACGCTTATGAATTAATTGAACCAAGAAGGTGAAACATGTGCACACTGAAAATTATGACACATTGGTGAGATAAATTGAAGTAGACACAAACAAATGAAAAGGTATCCTGTGCTCACAAATGGGAAGAATTAATATTGGTAAAATGTTTATACCATCCAAAATGCTACATTAATTCTATCCCTATCAAAATTCCAACAGCCTTTTCAGAGAAACAGAAAACCTGATTCTAAAATTCGTAGGGAACCATACAAGCCTCCAAATATGCAAAGCAATCTTGAGCAAGAAGAAATCTTGAGATATCACACTTTCTGATTCCAAAACATATTACAAAATAATGAAAATAATACGATATCATTCTAAAAACAGACACATAGGCCAATGGAACAGAATCAAGATCCTAAAAATAAAGCATGCATATATGGTCAAATAACTTTCAACAAGAGTGACAAGGAAGCACAATGCAGAAAGGACAATTTTGTCCATTCATGGAGTTAGGAACACTGGATATCCACATGCAAATGAATGAAACTGGACCCTTATCTCAAACTGTACAGAAAATTAACTTAAAATGGATAAAAGCCTTCAACCTAAGCGCTGAAACATTAAAAGAAAACCCAGGGGACTTGGCAATGATTTTTTTGGATATAACACCAGAAACACAGAAAACAAAAGCAACATAATAAACAAGTGGGATTACATCAACCTAAAATTCTTCTGTATGGCAAAGGAACAAATCAACAAAATGAACAAGCAACCTACAAAAATGGGAGAAAATATTTGCAAATCATTTAGCTGCTAAAGTGTTACTATCCAAAATGTACAAGTAACTTGTGCAGCAAAAGTGTTAGTATCCAAAATGTACAAGTAATTTGTGCAGCTGCATATCAAAAAAGCAACACAATTTAAAAATGGGCAAAGGATATGAATGGACATTGCTCAAAACAAAACAAAAAAGAGACATACAAATGGCCAACAGGTCTCTAAAAATGTGCTCAACATCATTAATCATTGGAGAAATGCAAGTAAAATCCGCAAGGAAATTCACCTCACACTTGTTAGGATGGCTATTAAAAAGACAAAGGACAGCAAGTCTTGCCCAGGAAGTGGAAGGAAAGAAATGTTGGCACCCTGTTGGCAGGAATGCACATTGGTGTGATCATCTTCAAAAACAGTCTGAGGTCCTGCAACAAATTTGAAAATGGGGCTACTGTATGATCCTTCAATCCCACTCCTGACTGTGCATCTCAGGGAGTGAAATCATGACTGTGTGTCTAACATACAGCCACATTCAGGGTTCAGTGCAACATGCATCACCACAACCAAGATAAGGAAACAGTTTAAAGCCCTACACTAAAAACGGACAAAGGTAATGGGTATGCACCTGAAAGAGAATATTATTCTGACTCATACAAGAAGGAAACCCCTGGGGCCGACGCTGTGGTATAGATGTTGAAGCCACAGCCTGCAGCTCCAGCATCCCATATGGCCGCCATTCCCAGTGCCAGCTACTCTATTTCAAATCCAGCTCTCTGCTGATGGGAAAGCGGCAGAAGATGGCCTGAACGTCTGAGACCCCAGTGAAATTCTAGCCTCCTGCTTCGAACTGGCCCAGTACTGGCTGTTGTGGCCACCTCGGGAGTGTACTAGGAGATAGAAGATTGATCTCTTTCTCTCTCTCTCTCTCTCTCTCTCTATATATATATATATATATACATATATCTCTATATATATGTATATATATGTATATATATATGTATATATATATATATAGAGAGAGAGAGAATTATATATAGAATTATATAGAGATATATACATATATATTCTCTCTATATAAACATATACATATATATGTATTTATATATTTATATATGTATATATTTATATACATATATTCTCTCTATATATACAACATATATATACACACACATATATATATATAAAAATAAATTAAAGAAATTTTTTTTAAAAAAGGAAGGAAACCCTGCCATGTTAGTTATAGTATAGACTGACCTTTATGCCATAAAGGTCAGACATGGACAGACAAATGCGGTATGATCTCATTTGTGTGTGGAATCTAAAGTAGTCAGGTTCACAGAAGCGGAGAGTAGAAGGCTGGTTTATGAAGGCTTCAGCCAAGGAGAAATGGGAGCTGGATGGTCACAGGGCACAAAGCTTCAGTTGGAGCTCTTCTCTGGAGCGTGGTGGACATAAGTGACAATACAGTGCGCTTCACTGTGCTTAAAACCTGTTCAGAGGGCACAGCCCACGTGAAATCTCACAGCAAATGACGCCAGGAAAGCAACAGCTGAGGGAGAAAGGAAGTTTGGGGAGCGCTGGATACATTGATGGCTCTGACATTGGTGACGGCTTCATGGGTGAATGTCTCTGCAGACGCACAGAGATCTGCACATGATATAGGGACAGCCTTTCATGCGGAAAGCCTTACGCCAAAAAATGCTTTAAAAAGCTGGGTGGGCATTTGGCCTAGGAGTTAAGGTGCCGGTTAGGAGACCCACATTGCGTATTACATCGGATTCCATGCCCAGCTGACCCTGGGAGGCAGTGGTGATGGCTCCTTGGTCAGGTGCCTGCATCCATGTGGAAGACATATGTTAGGACCAGCAGAGGAGCTGCGGGCCTTTGGGGCAGACAGGATCTCTCTCTTTCTTTCTCTTTCTCACTCTCTATTTATCTCTCCTCTATCTCTCTGCCTCTCAAATTTAAAAGAGGGCTTAAAAATCATTTTTCTGGGGAAGCACGTGGCACAGTGTTGAGGTCACTGGACAGCCACGTTCCTGTCCAAGCTCTGCTTCCAATCCAGCTTCCTGCTGAGGCATACCCTGGGAGGCGGCAACTGACAGCTCCAATGTCTGGGCCCCACCACCCACGTGGGAGAACCAGATTGAGTTCTGTGCTCCTGGCTTCCACCTGGACCCTCTCTGGCTGCTGCAGGCATTTGGAACCAACACACGGAAGATCTCTCTCCATCCAAATACTGCTGCCTTGGATACATCTTCCAGGGCTTGAAAATGGTGAGATTTTATAAAATTACACTCTTTCAGTTTGGGGAAGTAGGAAGAGGTTCCTCACTCCATTGCTAGGGGGACAAAGACGGGCTTCACTGTGATTTCAACACATTTAAGAGCAACAAGGGCTTCTCTACATTTTGTCTTACTCGGCACTCAGCATACAGTTCCACAAAGAAAAAGGTGCAATGCATGGATTTCAAACAAGGAGATTAATTCAGTTACACCTCCTAGTATTTCACAAATATGATCTCCATTTGATTATATGTCACACATCCAGGCGGACACTGGCATTTCGGCCATTTGGCTGCCTCCCAAACAGTCCATGATAAGGGGCCATCAGCCACCCATGCACCCTAGTGTTTTCCTCTCACTTCACTCTCACCCTGCAAACTTCTTTAAAAACCCCTTGTACTGCGATAATCAAAGTTCAGGCACCATCTCCAGTAATGTGCAAACTCCCAAGGGTTTATAATCATGTCATAAAACTTGACCCAAATAAAAGGAAGCAAGAGCCTTTTTCTACGTAGCCTCAGGGTTAGAAACAGCCTGGAAGAGTGCATTCAGTTTTTGAGCCCCACCGCACGACTCGGAGACCAGGACCAGGGCAGCAGGAGCCTTCTGTGCATACACCTCACTCCGACTTTGGCTCTTTCTTCTCTGTGTAACACAGACAATTTGCTGGAGGTCACAGGGTTCCAGCAACATCTGGAAACATGTCAACACGTTCCAGTATCAGGGATAATGGGGAAATTGAAGGAGCATCCAGTTTCTTCCTGGCAAACAGAGCCCACGTGGTGCTGGGTCAGAAGCTAATGCCCAGGTGGCACTTACATACTGTTGGCCCCTGCCGCTAAGCAGGAAGGGGGCGTGGTGCTCACCAAGGGGCCATCAGCACCCACCAGTGCTGACGTCGATGGGTGGGAAACGGTCTTTGGGCATGGGAAGAGTCTGTTCCATGGGGGCAGGGACTGGAAAGCCCAACGGTCAGCTGTGTCACGGCACTGAACAAAGCCACAGGGAGGGGTGGGCCAGTGTAGCATCCGGGCTGGCTGAAGCAACGAGTCTGTAGTAGGAAGGAGCAAAAACCAAAACAAATAAACAGACATGACTGGAGGGTGCAGGGACAGGAAGATTGTGTTTACTGCCTTCCTCCTCTGGGGCGAGCCCCAAAGCAGGTGCTTCCTCACATCCACCTGCAAGAGGTGTCCCATCCTCACCTAACCAAGGGGCAGCTGAGGTCTGAGGACCATGGACAATCTGTTCAGAGCCCCATCGGTGGGTTACTCAGTGGCTGAGAACTCAGATCTGCCCAACAGTGCTGGGGGGTACACAGGATTAGGATGGGTAGGGCATGCATGCCACCCTGGTCCCATGGGCTTGGCTGACACTGCAAGTGCGGGCCACGTGGCTCTCAGAGGGCATGGACTGGAGATGCTGGCACTCCTCATCCTGGCTCTGCCACCGGGAGCAGGGTGATCAGGAGGAAATTGCAATACCATGAGCCAAGCACCAGGCAAACAGCAGGAAATGCTTCGCATTCTAAGAAATTCAAGTTGGACTGGAAAAACACAGGGACCCAATGTCTGCAGTGACCCAGCTAGATCTGTCACATCTGGGGGACACGCCCTGGAGATGGAGGAAGGGTGAGCGAGGCTGACTCCTAGGCTCAGGACAGGAGCCAGAGCTCGCCATGTCCTGGTTCATGCTCCCTCCTGCCAACCATGAGCCTTTGGGTAGGGATCTTCCCAGGTGAGTCTTCTGTCCCCAGCACAGCTTCTCTGCAGAGTTGTAAACCGAGTGGTTTTCTTTGCCAAAGCCCTGCAGACCAGCTCACGAGATTCAAATTTTAGCTAAGAACATGCTACGAGGACTCGGGGGAGTCCTGCTGAAACCACTGGTTAACGGAAGTCATTCTGTCCATCCCTCTTATCAGAGGCTGTGAAACGGTGGGATATTTAAAATTAATCACTAGGTATGACACCGGAATAACACATTTCAGAGTGATGAGAGCACATTTCAGTCACCCATTTAAGTTTACTCACTTGCACACATGAATACCAGGACTCGGATTCAAATGTCCACTCTTGGGTAGAGTCGCACTCTGCAAGCCCAACTGCCCTGGCCAGGTGGTGTGCTCTGGGCTGAGTGTGCTCCCAGGAGGCAGCCACCCCACTTCCACTCTATCTGTAAGGGGGGCACTGTCTCTCACAGCTTCAAGGAGGACACAGGCATGGACACACTGCCCCACTGTCCAACAACATGCACCAAGAGGTGGGCATCTGGCCCAGCAAAGCTGACGCCATTGCCTGGGCTGCTTACATGAATCTGCAGGTGAGATTTTTTTTCTCTTTCCATGGAGTTTGCTAAACTTGGGTCATGATGGACAGCCACCTCTTCACCTCTTTGCAGCATTAAGCCAAGGGGTGCTCAGCTGAGAGGGTGAGTAGATGGCAGGACACAGAGGCAGCATGCACTCCAGCACAGCACCCAGCTTGGTCTGCTGAGGCTCCGAGGAGTCTCCTTCACTCCTGTGTGGCTGGGCTTTATCCCCTCTCCAGAAAATCCACACGCCAGTTCCTGCGGTTGCTCAAGCTTGCTCTCTGCCTCGGTCAGCTCAGCACCACAGCACTCACCCAGCCAATCCCTTTCCTCACTCACATTTTCTCTGGGAACTCTCTTAACTAAACAGCAGGGTTAGAACTTTAATGATAGAGGAAGGAGAATGTTTCTGACCCATGGTAGAATCTGATCCAAGAAGCTAAATCTGGAAAGGCTAGACAGGGCAAATTCAAATGAAGCCAGGCTGGGAGTGAGAAATTCTGGATCCCAGAAACCCACGTAGGTGATGCTCCGCACTGCACAGGGGCTCAGTGATCAGCTTGGTGAAAGTGGAATGCCTGGACACACTATGATCAACGAAGGACCAATGGAACTTGATACCTGTTTGGCTCTTTCTTGTTTCATTTTCTCAGCTGGGAAGAAAGATTTTCTATAGTATTACAGAGAGTTTTCTGGGAAGCAATCTTTGACCTCATTAAGAAAGGCAAGGGCCGGCGCCGCGGCTCACTTGGTTAATCCTCTGCCGGCGACACCAGCATCCCATATGGGCTCTGGGTTCTAGTCCCGGTTGCTCCTCTTCCAGTCTAGCTCTCTGCTGTGGGGCCCAGGAGGGCAGTGGAGGTTGGCCCAGTGTGTCCCTGCACCCACATGGGAGACTGGGAGGAAGCACCCAGCTCCTGGCTTTGGATCAGCACAGCGCCGGCTGTAGCGGCCGTTTGGAGAGTGAACCAATGGAAGGAGGACCTTTCTCTCTGTCTCTCTCACTGTCTATAACTCTCTCTCTCTGTCTCTCTCTCTCACTAACTCTGCCTGGCAAAAAAAAAAAAAAAAAAAAAAAAAAAAAAAAGGCGAGAAGTTCCTGAGCACACCTGCTCAGACTTTCAGAGCCTTCCACACTTGACATTTCCCCCTGACAACCAAAGTTCCTATAAATTTCGATGAACTGAAAATTTGGTCTGGGCCAGAAATGACCAGAAGATGACTGAGTCACCATGGATAAGCCTATAGTTACTGGCAAATTCAGAGCAGAGATGGATGAGCCAATACATGAGCAAATAATAGCACATGAACCAAAGTTTAGGACTGTCCCCACATGTTAGTGCATTCTCCCCAGCCTCACAGCCAGGTGATGCATTCACACCACGCCCCTCTCTCCTGGCAAACAACAGAGGTCCGTTCTTCAAAAGGCAGCCCCCTGTGGATCTAGGCACTCCCAGTCTTAGGGCCAGACAGGACAGGGTCAGCTAATACTGTTGACTTTAGGAAGACCGTCTTGGAACCCTCCCTGTGATGCCAAATATAGTTAGGAAAGCCCTGGAGGCCCCACCAAGCCTTGCAGGATACTATTTTGCTGAAAGTGACACCAGCAAACACAAGCATTTCAGGGTTGGTAATCATCTCAGTTGGCCCAGGACCAAGGAGTTTCCTGAACTGCTACTTTTAGTGCTAAACTGGCCATCCAGACCATCCAGAAAAACTGGTCTTACTAAAGCACTCAACAGAGAAGCTGGAAAGACAGTATGCCTTCAAACTTTTCAGTTTGTTCTCGAGTTTGTTAAACATTATATTCTTTCAGTTTCCTGGTATTTTTCAGTTCTAGACTTAATTCTCCTGATAACTGGTGCCATTTTATTGGTAATTCTATCATTTTTTAATGAATGGATCCTAAAATTCTTGGGGGACTTGGAAACTGCTTGGTTGAGCACTCAGTCAGAGGATCACCTCTCTTTATAAGGTAGTTCTGACCATCACCACAGGACATGGGTCATGCACACAGGGCTGTAGAAACACACCATGCAGAAGACTTGGCTGATGTCCTGGCAATGAGCCAGGAAAGGAATCTGTGATGCCAAGGTAGCCCCATGCCCTACGAGCCAGCCTGAAAGGGGCTCAAGGATATCTGGAACTCCTCTAAAAACTGATTAAAACTAGATTATAGGGGCCAACCTGTGGCATAATGGGCTACACTTCCGCTGCGGCACCAGCATCCCATATGGGCACTGACCGGTTCATGTCATGGCTGCTCCACTTCCAAACCAGCTCTCTGCTATGGCCTGGGAAAACAGTAGAAGATGCACTATGTGGAGACCCAGAAGAAGCTCCTGGCTCCTGGCTTCCAATTGGCCCAGCTCCAGCCTTTGCAGGCATTTGGGGAGTGAACTAGCAGATGGAAGACCTTTCTCTCTGTCTCTCCCTTCCTCTGTCTGTAACTCTATCTCTCAAATAAAAAAAAAATTAAAAAAAAACTAGATCACATTGGAGACACACAATTGCAATAATCAAAGATGAGCAGCATGTTGATGATTTGGAGAAAAACCATGTACTGTTCATGTGAAATAATTTTTCTAGTAATCAATGAAAAAATATTAGAAGTCTGAACTGTGTCTAAGTTTGTTAGAACCATCTTCAGAGCCCCTTCTGAAGGTCAGATCTTTCCAAGGGAAGCTCCAGGTTTAGCTCGCATCTCTCCGGTATGTCTAGAATGGTATCCCCGCCTAGCCAAGCCCTCGGCTGACTCATAACGATGCTCGCCCAGGCTGGGAAGAGACGCCTCTGCGTATTCACTTCTAACATTAGAAACTGAGTCACACTCTCTTTTCAAGAGCTTTGTTATGTACATCAAAGAAATGGACCTTCCCTTTGAAACCTCAAAGTAGCCAGATAATAAGATCCAAGTGTAATAAGATTTCAAAAAAAAAAAAAAAAAAAAGTCTGATAGGCTCATCCTGAATCATCTGTACTTAAGGTGGTTCTGTGAACTTCCAGCCAAACACCCTTGCTGCTGTGCCTGCTGGTCAAAGCCCGAACTGCAGCTGGAAGCTAAAACCAGAGAGTCTGAGAACGCGGTCTTGTGGAATGAAACCCTAAGGTGACTTCAAATGCCAGGGGTTGTCAATCATGGACCAGCAGTCATGGCCTCCCTGGAGAGCTTGTCAGAGATGCTGACACCCGCCCAGATCCTACTAGCGTAGGCTGTCCTGGTGATCTACACCTCGGCCAACGTTTGGGAAGCCCCAGGCAGTGAAGAAGTGGATCACAACTGAGCTGTATGTTTGGTTCACACAGGAAGGAGCTGTATGTGTCCGGGCAGGCCAGAGGCAGCAGGGAGAGGCAGGGCCTGTTCTGACGTAGGCGGCTGAATCCCCAGCGAAGCCCTGACAGTGCTCTCCCAGTGCAAATGCCCTCTGCTGACTGGTGACCCCAGCCTCAGAGGAAAGTGCCAAACAATCACTATTTCAATCATTATCAATTACTGGCTTTCCTGTCTCCTTCTAATCAGTGTTGTTTCTCGGTTCTCCAGCCTGGCCCTGGCCCTGGGATTTGCTGCTTCGATTGGATGTGACGTCTGGGATCCGGAAGCTCTCCAGGACTCCTCCAGCCTGCCATCTCCTGCGGAGAGGAGCACACGGACACTCCCCACACAGCGGGACGGAGGGTTCCTTGGAACACATCCATTTACATTGTCTGCGTGTCCGACCAGCTGTGAGCCTTCCTGAGGTCTAACCTTGAGAAAGAGCACGGTCTACTCCTGCGGATTTGCAGTTCACAACCATCTCCGCCCCGCCTCTGGTATCGACGCACTGGCCTTTTCCACACCCTGCAAAACTCAATGGGCAATTTTCCTGCGTAAAAACAAGCGAAACTTCTCTAGGATGTATCTCTTTCACGCGTACCTGTTTATATATAGATGTCTATAGTTTAGTGTTTAAAAAAAATAACTGCAAAGAGCGTGCACGAGGCTGCTGTAAATGGCTGTTTGGGCTGAAGGGAGAGGCTGGATGCTGTGCCATTTTCTCCACTACACGAAGGCTACATTAGTCTTTGCTAAAGAAGGGGAGCTCCGCATATTTGAGACAAATTTTTCTGCACTCTGAATGATATGTGTGCTTTTTATGTTTATGAAACCACCATCCAGCGAAAAATATCAGCCTAATATTTTGACATGAAGGTCATTTGAAAGTTTTACTGCCTGCAAGTGCGATCCATTTTGTTGACAAAAAGCTCTCAGAGGGCTCTTTAAGATGCCCCAGGCTGCTCAACTTTCTCTGGTCTGGCATTTCCGTTCCCTCCCTCTTCACCTCCTCCCACCAGACTAATTATCAGCTCATTAAGACTGTCCTAATGAATTATGTTACAGCATTAAGGAAGGCTTTGGGACAAATGTCGGTGTGGATGGAGGGGCCTGGGGTGGGATGGGGAGCAGAGGGGTCACACCCTCCTTCCACACTGCTGGGAAAGCCGGCGTGACCCAAGCAGGCTCCACGCACACACGCCAACAGCTGCAGAGAAGCTCACACTGACACAAATGTGCTCCAGGGAGGAGCTGGCTTCCCAGCCTTCCTGGCTTTGCAGACAGAAAAATGCCCCCGGAGGGGTGCGTGGCACACATGTGCCTGGTTGGGTGCCTGAGCGTGGCTGTTCAGGGTGGCAGGGAGGAAGGGGTCACCCAACAGGGGCTTGGGCTGACCAAAGCCAGCAAGTTATGGATTTTCTTCAGGGATGACCAGAGGAAAGAAGATAAAAGTACCAGCGCAGTGTGTCTCTATCTCTTTAAAAACAAACATGCATACAATTATGCTCTCACTACTTGCTTGTTTTATTCTTTTGGGTGCTCAAGCAATGCCTCCGTTTGTCTTCAACCTTAAGGACACAGAAATCATTGCTGCCCTGAAAACAAAGATGGCCTTTTACGCTTCGCTTGTCCCTGGCATAGCATTAACAATAACAAAATGATACAGACAGCAGCTCCAAACTAAATCAGATCCTACAACCAAGCTGAAGAACCGAATTACCGGACAGCAAAGAACAGCAATGCATTTTAAAATGCCACATGTATTTTAAAGGGCTTGGGTTTCCTTTCTCTCCCGCATTCAGGGTTGAGTCAGATATATCGATCATAAAGGTATTATTTTCTTATTTCGATAATAGCCCACATCTCAAGTCTTCTATTTACAAAGTCTAAAGAAAAGAAGCACCAGCCATATAAAACCACGTGGTAAGCATCTGACTTTTTTTTTTTTGACTGATAATTACACGGCCGTCGCCTTTCCATATATAGTCTCCCAGAGCACCAGGCGATGGAGCCCACAGAGCAACCACGTAGGGACTGCTTGAGCCTCTAATGAGAGACAATTACCCCCAAGCTGGAAGCACAGAGCTAATTAATTATCATATTTGGCAAGAATCCTCTGTAGCTAAACAGATAAAGGAGATGATAAATATCACTCTGGACTTCTGGAACTTTTTTTCTTGCTGTTAAATGATGCTTTTCTGACAGCACCATAGCAAAAATTCACATTAGGGAAAACTTGGTTAATTTCACCAGTAATGTCCATCTTAATGGATTCACTGTCTCTAAGCCGGAGTAGACGGATGCAGGGTTCTGAGCTGATTTTGTCGGAGAGAGCTACAAAACGTTCAAGCGGCAGAGGTTAATTTTCATCATGATTCTAAAGCAGAAGCCAAGGAAGAGCCTCTGCAGAGAGACTGTCCACGTGGGACAGCCCAGTGCTAGGGCCACAGATCTCCATCCACTGAAACACTCCACCAGAGGGTTCCTCCAAAGCACGAGGACTTCTTCATCCTTTCTATTAACAGTCTTCACGATGGAACTTAAAAAACAACAGTGGGTGACACAGACTTCCAGTAAGGGGAGGGAAAAATCTGAATGTTGGGCCAACTCTGGTCAGGGTTGGAGCGGGCCTTTAGCGTAGCAGTTAAGTAAAATGGCCACATCCCACATCAGACAGTCAGAGTTCCGTTCCCAGCTCTGGCTCTTGACTCTAGCTTCCTGCTAATGTGCACGGTGGGAGGCAGCAGGTGACGGCTCGAGTGGTTGGGTCCCTGCCACCCATGTGGGTCACCTCAATGCAGTTCCCAGCTCCGGTTTTGGCCTGTCTCAGCTCCAGCTATTGAAAGCATTTAGGAGGAAACCAATGCATGGGAGCTGTGCTTCTCTATCTGCCTCTCAAATAAACAAACAAGTTTTTATAAAGAGAGATCAGGGAAAATTAAAAAGGTGAGTGTGCAAATTTGTCGTTTAGGCACACATTAGTTCTCCCGTATGGTGCTGGAGAGCATCTTTTCCTGAGCTTATCCAAGTGACAAGCAGTCATCCAACCACACGATTAAAAGAACTTAGTACATGTTGACCATCCCCAATCCAAAAATCTGAAATGCTCCAATGTCTGAGCCTTTTGGGGAGCCAAAACAATGCCGCAAGTAGAAAACGCCACACCATTAAACTTTGATTCATGCACAGTAGTATTCTAAAAAGTGTATATTCCCTTTAGGCTATGTATATAAAGTGTATACCAACCTAAATAAATTTTGCATTCAGACTTCGGTCCTATCCTTAACATATCTCATCATGCAAATACTACACAAACTGAAAATACCCTGAAATCTGAAAAACTTCCAGTTGCAAGCATTTCAGATAAAAGATACTCAACCTGTATACACCACCTCCTTAAAACAATAAAAATAAAAACAATAACCAGGTAATAAAACCTTAACCACACTAAGAAACTATCCTGTGCCAGATACAAAGCAATGATTCATTTAATTCTCACAAGTGCCTAGAAATGAGAGGCACTACTACTTTACAGATGGGGAACTGACGCCTGGAAGGGCCGAGCACGTCCCAAGGCCACCACGGCGAGGGGCAGAGGGAAGTTATGCCAGGACCGCGTGGAGCGGGGTTCTCACCTCTGGCCTGCTATTTATCTATCAGGTCTGTATTCAGCGTGGGAGCAGTGCTGCTGGAAGATCGGCCTCCGTGCTACACGCCAGCTCCTCAGAGCTTCATTCTCTTGCTTGCCCTTCTGCCCACTGACAGTAACTCCCGCTTTTCCCCTTCCCAGGCCCCCAGTGACCACCGTTCCACTCTGATTCCATGAATCTGAATTTAGATACCTCGCGTAATGCATCATGCATGTGACTGGTGTCTTTCACTGAGTTGCATCCGTGTGGTTGCAAATCGCAGGACTCCCTCTCCTTCTGAAGGCTGCATAATATTCCACTGGATAGTCCTTCACGCATTCATCTGTTGACAGACACTGTGCACGTGTGTCTACAGCAAACAGCACTGCAACAAACAGGGGCGTGCGAATACTCCTGGAGAGTTTGACTTCTGCATCTCTGGATGAATCCCTGGAAACTGGATTCTGGATCACACGGTAGCTGTTTTTTACAGTGTGGAAGCTCCATGCTGTTCTTCACAGTGGCTGTGGCGTTTCCTTCTCCACCATCCTGGGCGACAGACCCAGCTTCTCTGCTCCTGGCCAAGGTGTCCTCTGCGTCTGAGACAGGGGTGAGGTGAGAACGCAGGGTCTATGCTGCTGAATGACCCCAGTTCCCACTAGAGACCCCCTGGAGCTGCCCTCCAGGCCCCAGAGCAGCTGCAAGGCCAGATCCAGTAACTTTCCTCACAGCCAAGTGTTGAGCATCACAGCGTTGGGCATGGGGTGAGGCAGCTGGGCTGGCAGGTGCAGACTGGAGAAACGGTCCACTTCGTAGAGGAAAACCAGAACCCAGAGCCCACCAGCGGGGAGGGTCAGGCCAGGGTCTGAGGGCTGGAGAGAAGGGACAGCTTCTGTTTGGGCCAGGGACCACAGTTCCATGCAGGGTGTGGAGTGGGTGGGGTCTCCTGTTAGGTGTGTTTCTCTATGCACACAGGAGGAGCCGAGCCAGGGCGCACAGCGGCCAGCTAACATCAGCCGAGAGCGCGCCCAGCTCGCCTCACTGAGGCTTGAGCAGCCGGTGGAGACGACCTCTGCACAGGACTCCGTCTGTGTTGTTCACTCAACAGAACTTCTCCGAGTTCCCTGCACGGCCTGGACCTACCTTCTGCCCTCTTGGGGCTGACAGCCAGGCCATCCATGGTGCCCTCCACCCTCACCAGAGCCGGCAGCAGTTCCCGGTCCCCAACCCCAGAGCCCTGGGCACAGGGCTGCCACCTGCAGGGCCCCCGGCAGAAGGAGGAGGAGGAGGTAGGGAGCAAGGCCAGAGGAGCTGGGAGACTGCCCCCAAGCCCGGGTAGTGCTCCCTCAGGGATGTCAAGCATCACAGACGCTCAGGGTGCCAGCCGGGCTCCCCCAGTGCGAGGAAGCACTTTTCGGTGCCTTTGAAGATGCAGGGAGGGCAAAGAGAGGCATGCATACCAGCCGTGGGGCCAGCCCTGATGCCCACTGAGGTGCTCTTCTCTCCGGGGCAGGGCCTCCATCCACATTTGCGCATGGGCCAGAGCTCACGTGGAGTGTCCCAGAGTCGCTGTGTGGAAATAGACGCCTCCCTGGTGAATGCTGGCTCCCAGCTCAGTGCATTTTCTAGTGACACGAGCGCCTACAAGGAGAAAACTGATAATATGCATTATTATTCTGCTCCTAATAGCCACCCTTAAATAATGAAACACTGTCTCTATTCTGGTCCCCTGGCTTAAAATAGTTGCTATGGAGCAAACACAGGAGTGAGACATCAGAAAAACTACTTTGGAAGATTTCTGTATTAACAGCGTCAGTTCACTGTCAGTGCAAAAAAAAAAAAAAAAAAAAAAAAAAAAAAAGAGAGAGAGAGAGGAGAGAGAGCAGAACACCAAGTAAATCAGAATAGAAAGTGCCCCAATACTTCTGTAAGCACAGAAGAAAACCTCGGACAGAACAATGGCTTCCCAAACTGCCCACACCCTAATCCCCTAATCCCAAGACCTGTGACCGTGTTAGGCTACCTGGCGGAGAGACAGGAAGGCTGCAAATGCTTAGCTGGCTGAACTCTAGAGATAAGATTGGGTTATCCAAGGTAGGGGTGAAATCACAGGGTCCTAAAATGGAAAGGCAGATGGATGGGTAAGAGCAAAGCGAGGATGGAGAGGACGCAACCCACTGTTGCAGGTTGTGAAGGACGAGGAAAAGCCCATGAGCCCGGGAATGCAGTGGCCCCAAGAAGCTGGAAAGGGAAGGGATCCTCTCAAGCACCCCTGCCCACATCGGCAGTGTAGCCCTGAAACCCACGCTGGGCTTCCAGCTCAGGGTTTGCGGCATGCTACATGGGTTGGTGGTCATTCATTATCTACCAAAGGAGAGTGGGGAATGGAAGAGCCACTATTTATGGAGCGTGTGTCATGCCAAGCCCTCGCCTCTCTTCACCCAGTCCTCACTGCTCTCCCATGAGATGGGCATGATTACAACTCCCACCGGACAAGTAAACTGAAGCCTGACAGAGCAAAGATCTGACTTCAAAGCCCCAGCTCTTCTCCACTTATGCTGGTACACAAACCTCCCTTGCTGCTTCCACTCCACTGATGGAAAAAGAATTTACTTGGGGAACTATGGCAAACTACCACCCAGAGTCAGCAATCGTATTTAAGTTCTACAAACGAGATCGACAGCTTGGTGAGCACGTCTCTGAGATGCTGCAGAGCCATGTCCGCTGTCCTGTGCAATATTAGACATTGCCTGGACGAGTCGGGAGCACTTCCTCACCCAGCACTCCTGGTAAATTCCTCCCCCAGAGCTTTATGGCTGAACCAAGTTTGACAATGATTGTAATACCACATCACCGCATGCCCAGACACCAAAGGTAGCATTTGTACTGGACACGCTGTCTATCACGAGAAGGGAGGTGCACCTTTTCTGGACTGAGCTAAGAGGCCCAACATACCTTCACCACTCTTTTCTTCCCCTTCCAAGCAAGCATGGATGACACACATGGAAGATAAGGGAGCCATGGGGGGTGGGGCTGAGTGACTCTGTGGAAGATGATCTACTGAGCACCCTTGTTGAATTATTACACAACCAATAAATTCAATTGCATTAGGAATCAAACTCTCATGGCTTACGTGTTATAGCTGGTAGCCTTGCTGTAATTAAAACATACATCCAAAACATCAAGAGGCACATACCCATAGTTTTTTGGCATTGGCACCAATAAACCCAAGTGTGCAGGAACGAACATCAGAAGTCATTTCCATGAGTGGTATGTAGCAATACAGAATCCTTTGCAAAGTTCCTCACAAGGCTTTTTGCCAAAGCTATTAAGGTCACCAATCTTTAAAGCTCAAAGTTGTGTCCATTGGCCTGGAATTAATTTTGACATGAAGAAGACTGCAAGGTGCGTATCTCACGCCTCACCCTAAGAGCCAGTATTGACTTTGCAGGAACTTTTCAGGAGAACATCTTGCTCATTGATAATCGTGTCTAAAAATGGCTCCAAGGGCTCCTACATCCAACTCAGAAATTTGTCACAAAAAAGGCATAGTTTTACTTGCAGCATAGAAATTGGGAGAAAATAATTATTCTTCATTGGATCTTCACATATATGTTCATGAGCTGAACTCTAGGACACTGTATGGGGTTGAGAAGAAATTGCTTTGTGAGTATTCATTGCATCAAAACATCCTCAAGCAATTAGCTAAGCTTAAAAGATAATGTAGGTAATCAAGGGTACCTGGAAGGAAATTGCATATCACACTTTAAAAGCCTACAAAAAGTGAGCAGGTGGGACTCAGCCCTCCTTGTTCCCAAGTGCATGTCCATCTCACCTCCTCCTGGCCATGGAAGACTGACCTCTTTCACCTCAGGGACTGTCTTTACCTTGTCTCTGTGTATTAGTCAGCTGCTCATTGCTGCCTCAGAGCACCTGAGATAAGCTGCATATGTAGGAAAGAGGTTTAGTTACCTTATAACTGGGGAGGCTGAAAGTCCAGCAGGCATGATGCTGGCTGTGGTGCAGATCCAAAGCAGACGTGAGTGTATGTGGAGGAAGGACCCCAGGACAAGCCAGGAAGCAGAGAGAGACTGAGGGGAGTCAAATGCAGGCTTTTGAAACAATGCTTTTTGCAAGAGCTACCTCCTGAGTGCATGGTGCAGTGGCCTCAGCACCTATCATGAGGCCCCACTTCCTAAAGATGCCATCGCCTCCCAAGAGTGTCACATGGAGGACCATGCCTTTGCATACAGGCATCTGTGGGACACAACATCCAAACTGTAGGGTCTGCTCCAAGAACAACTTCAGAGAGGGACATCAGACTCAGCATCTGTAGATGGTGGGTCTGTTGCTGCCACCAACAGAGCATGGAGCATCCTTGTCCAGCCAAAGTCCTACCCTTTATGCTCTCAGGTCCTCTCTCCTGCCACTCAGGACATACAAAGGAGTCAGGAAGCCCCCTCGTAAAGAACTCCAATTCCCCAGCCTGGCTCAATACTTCCCAGCAAGGCTGTTGTGCCAGTCCCCACCTTGATTCCTTGGGTCCCCAGAGCCACTGGCAACCTACGGTCGGGTTGCTCTCGCCCTAGTTACATGTCACTCTCACTATGACCTGTGACTGTTAGGTTGAGCTCTGTGAGCTGCTGCTTTCAAAGAATAAAAATAGGCAACCAGGAGCAATTTTATATTATCATATAATCATCACAATATAATGCATGATATCTACAAACTAGGGCAGCAAACACAGCACCAAAGTCATAGCAGTTACAGCTCGTTACGTTCCTACTGCATCCCAGGCACAATGCTACCTCCAGCCTGCATCACCGAGTGGCCTGGGCCACCTCCTTCACCAAATGCCCCACTTCTCTCCCTAAGAGTGAACATCCACACACAAAAGTACATGGTGGATTTCAAAGAGGATGCAAAGTATAGGTTATATGTTTTATAACAGAAATTTTTCTCTCTGAAATCTGGTAAATTTTCACTATTAGGGGAAATAGAAAATTCAGACAAGTGAAATGGAATCTTGATGGATCTGAGGAATGACTCCATTTCAGATGGCACTGTTTATGGCATTGACCTTGGTGCATGCTCAACCAGCCTCCTGGCTGTTCTTCTGCAAACCTGGATGTTAATTTCCTATTACCTCGATGAGTTCCCATTCCTAGCAGGCAGTGCAGTTCCTGGAAGGTCCACAATCCTGGTGGACAAAACTGAGGTGCAGTTTTTCTACTTTTAAACACATGCTCTGTCTACAACGTAACTGCGAGAATGTGCCAAACTCTCACCCCACCTTAGTAAATAACATTTTTCTTATTCAGTAAGCTCCATTTTCTGTATTTCTGTGCTGTCTTGTGCATTTTCCTTGAAATTCTAGTAGTGAACATGATTAGTAGAAAATCTTAATAAACAGACAAGAACAAAGAAGCCATTTGCTGCTGGCAGCGTGCACTGGGGCCACCTGTCCATGTCAGCAACCCTAATCCTACCAGTAAGTCCCCATCCATCTTTTGCACATACCCTAGAACAGGTTTGAATTCATAAATCTCTAAAATTAAGGGGGGAAGCCCGTTATCTCCCTCTCCAGTAATTCCTGGGTTTTAGGAGTGAACGATCCATCATACTCTGAAAAGAGCTTTCCTTTCTAAGGGAAACCACCTGGATTATTCTTTTTAATAGCAATGGTGTACCGATCTGTCGGCACTTACAGTTGGTGGTTCAAGAATGAGAAAGGGGAGGCCTTTGTATTTTCCGTCGCTGGCTTCTGTAATCACACTCAGCCACCCTGGAGAACTGAATTTGAACTCCATTGACTGTCAAGTCCCACAAAAGTGCTCCCCAATGGAGCTGCAGCCTGTGCCCTGTGAAACCCCCAGGCCTCCTCCTTTCCTCTGTTCAAACCCCCTCCCTGGGAACTGTGTCAGGTGGTGCTGGGAAAAGAGCTTCATTCTTTTTACCCTGCAGACATTGGCCAGACATCTCCCTCATGCCCATAACAACTGCTGATGCAAAACCCAAGCAGGGACTGCCACAGGCCCCGTGGACAGCTGTCAGCCTAGGGCAGGCTGAACCTGCAAGGAGATCTCTGAGCGTTAGTGGCTGTGCCCTTCCCGCTTAGAGGAAGCAAGAGAAGGGAGAAAAGCCAGGGTTACTCAGATTTAGTCACAATCGATTTTTGTCACTGAGTAGAAAAGAACAAAAAGGCAAGGATCTATGAAAGTCTTCTTCTCAAAGAAAACTTGTAATTAGTATTTGGTGTGTCGGCTTTCATAATGAGACTGCGGTGGTCTGATAACGCCACTCAGCCCATAGCCATGCGACTTCCCATTCTAAATCCCGCTTCAAGCAGCTTACTGACAGTCATCAGAGAAATCACCGGGCCCAGGCTTAAACTGTGAACACGCTGGAGACAGACCCTGCCGTGAGCAAATGTGCTTCCTCTCAGAAACACTTCTCAGCCTTTGGTGCTACGGGGTCGCATCTTCAGTCCCGCTTTCCTAAGGTGGACTGCAGGGGACTCCACTTCCTCCCAAGCCTTCCCACTGCAGAGCAGAAACCACAGATGTCACTGGACCCAGGCCTTCCCTCCATCATGGTTTGTCAGTCTCCCGTTTGGAGGACAGAGAGAGTGTCCGCGTGGAAACGCAGGGGAAGCCCCACCCTGCTGGATGGCACACAGAGAACTGCTCGGAGGACCCGGCTGCGGAATCCCAGCTCCGCTCTCGTGGGCCTGCACACTGTGCTGAGCAGGCACCTTTTCAGTGGATCGCAATTCTGCATCCGAGGATTATCTTGGTGTTAAATGGAGCATCACACAGGCATCATGAAGCCACTTATGTGTAATGTAATGAAGGAATATTTTGTAGTCTGACCTGCCATGCACTAGCTTGCTGATCTTAAGAGGATAGTGAAAAAATTTGAGTTTTGCTTCAAGTAAGGGAAAAAAAATAGTACTTACCCCAGCATCAGCCTTGACTACTGATAAGCTGTGTGATTTGGGCAGATTATGCCCCCATTTCCTTACCCAGGGAAAACGGGATTAATAATATAATGACTATTGCTACCTTGTGGAGTCATTATGTGAATTAATTGAGATAATTCATGTAAAACGCTTTGCATAACATTTGGACGACAGTAGGCATTTATGAAACATTAAACAATATTTTTTTTCTTCCGGCATACATTAGACAATATTAATGTGATCATTTTTCATCTGTTCCTCCATTCACTTAACAAAGAGATGAGAAATGATTAAGAAAAGACATATAGAGTGCCGAGCCAAATAGCACGCAGCTTTGTTGCCCTTCTCTTTTGCACGAAGGAGGAGTCCCAGACGCAGAGACAATGAGGTCCCTCCCAAGGTATTGAATGGTTGCCGCTGAAATCTCTGCATGAAGCAAGGCTCCTGCAAGAGGAAATGGAAGGGGGGAGTGGAGGGAGGGAAACCTGAGAATCTTGCACTGGCTCCAATTGATTTACTTGGGGTCGCACTCAAGGAGCAGTGACATAAGTGGAGTCCATTTAGCTGACTTGGGAAGTTCTGCTCTTGACCTCTGAGAACGGAGAGGTCTGTAAACTCGGCTGGGTTTCTAATTCTGTGGCCAGAAAGGAAAATGTCTCGGCTGCTTTTTCATGCCTTCAAAATGAATTAATTTTCTAAATGGAAAAGTGAAGTAATTAGGTTATAGATTGAGTGACATTTACTAAGGTGCAAAGCAGGGAAATTTTTATATCCTTTATTAAACAGTTATTAGATATATTAAGCAATATGGAGTAATTACTTTTATTCCCCCAAATGTGATTATTCTTTTCATGCCAAGACAAACTCAACTCACAAGGACCCAATAGGCCATGACTACTCAAAAAAGCACCAGACTGTATCATCACCATTCTCTCCAGAACCACACTCAGCTGATGTGGCAGGTGTAGGGTGGCAGTAACCTAGGCACAGCAGCACAGGAATTTGGTTCTAAGTTGATTTCAGCTCCTACAGAGCTTCGGGCATACCTTGCATGTGTGTTTCATTTTATCCAACCAAGCTATCCAACAAGGAAACCTACTCAATGATTCAAAACTAGACCATCACCTAATAGTACCAGATACTGCTCTAACGACTCTGAGCCCACAGCAGTGAGAGGAACAGACTAAGCTTCTCATCTTCGTGAAACATACATTCTAGAAGGAAAATCCAGACAAAAAATGAAATGAGTACGCTGGGAGGTCACTGCTAAGGAGAAAAAGCTGAGAGCAGCTGTTGTAAATAAGCTCTGGAGGAGGGGGATGATGGAGTTGGCCAGGCAGCTAACTGAGGAAAAGCAATTTAGGCAAAAGAATCACTGTGTGCAAAAGCCCTAAGATGGTCCACAGGATTCCAGGACCACCCAGCAAGTGCGGATAGAGAGGCACAGTCCTGGCTAGGTGGACAGGGACCAGGGCCCCTCCCACACCATCTGAAGGTGAGTCAAGCTGCCGGCTCTGTTCAGACGTTGATGTCGTTCGTGTGCTAGTCCTTTTCCTCAAGGTTTTCTGTGCGATTGTAACTGACACAGGCAGCAAGAACTTTATGTGTCTTGGGGTAAAGTTTCATGTGTTTTCTATTGTTTCATTGAGCCTCAATTGTAATGTTCACCCAATTAACCAATCAGAAACTGTCCCTCTCCCAGACAAATCACAAGAACTTCCCCTTTTACAGCCCATAAAATCCCCAATCAGTCCTCAATGGTTCCTTGCTACAGGGACCCTTTTGCTCTTTCTTTCGCTTTCCTTGCCTTCTTTTAATAAACTACTTCTGCTTTACACCCTCTTCCACATCTGTGCTCCTCATTCTTCATGGTTGTGAGACATGAACCTGGCCGGGGGCAGGGGTGGGGAGGGGAATTGTAGTAAGCACAGACTCCTGGAACAGTGTGACTGGAGAGCCTGGGGAGGGGGCAGGTGGCTGGAGGGTATCTGAGTGCGGAGGCCGGTCCCTGCAAAGACCTCAGCTCTTGTCCTGAGTAAGATGAGCCCTTGGGAAGGGGTGAGCAGGGAGTTCCCACTAAGAAAGCACAGATACCACTGAGAAATTTTCCAAGTGATGTTCAGGAATTATCATTCCTCTAATGAGCGTTCTTCCTCCATCTCCTAAGTGACCAAACGACACTTTCATCTTAGTTGTAGAAGTTCTTAACTGATCTGCATTGCTTTGGGATCTAGAACAGGCAGAGTGGATGGGACTGGCACCTGCCCAAGGATCAGATTCAGTTGTAGAATGACCATGAGCCCAGGTGGAAGCAGCTGTGTGTACTGCTCAACGTTGTGACTCCGTCAGGTCACTGCAGGTGTCCAAGCCTCAGTTATGATATTTGAAAAAGTGAGTTATTGTGAAGATTATAGGAGGTGACATATTTAAGACACTCATCACAAGCTCAGCACTCAACAAATGGTAGCTCTTTTGACTTAAAGCATTACTTTTTATTTCTAAATGCAATGCCCACCTCCAATTCCAGCTTTCCTGCTCCCTGAGTAGGGTCCTTGGCTCCTACCCCCTTGCTATGTTCCAGTTGAGGCTACAATAACCGTGCTGCCTCCCTTCCATATCAGAGGTGCTTTCACATGTCCTTCTTCCTAATAGCTCTCACTGGCTGGGTCACCATATCCCCAACAACTCTGGCACAATTCCAGGCACACAGTGGTTGTAATCACTGGGTAAACCAGAATTTGCCAAAATAACATTGTATGGGAATAATTTCACCATACAACTCCTCCTGGAACCCTGCTGACCAAAGTACCAGGGGTTTAGACTCCAGCCAAAAATTTCTATGTCAAATCCCTCAAATCGCCACCTATGGCTTAGCACTCTTTGTACTCTAAGTGGATAAAGTTAATTAGAAGTTGTTCTCAAGCACAATATTAAGGCCTGAATAGAGAAGAAAAACTCAGCATTCTTTAAACATCCTGAGTTAGGGGATACAGAATGGTACCAAAGAGGGTAGCCTCGTTGATAGGGGTCCGGGAAGGTACAGCCAGGCTGCACACAGTGTTCTCTGAAACCTCGGCTCCCTCAGCTGCTACCACAGGACTCCTGTAGCAGTAAGACAGTAAGACTGGCCCCTTGCAGCATCGTTGTCCATCCGGGCAGATGCAGGAGCAGTGTGAGGCTGACGTCCACCACCACTTGCCTGGTGGCTGGCAGCCTTTGCAGCGCTTGCCAGTCACAACCATTCCCTTTTCTCTCGCCTTCCCCAGATGACCAGGATTCCATTTTCCTAGAGAAATGGATCGTTTCTAGGGAGGGAGAACATGGGATGCCCAAAAGAACGTGGAAACTAAGGAGCCTCATAAGGTTGAAACTCAGGAGAATCAGTACACAAGTGGAAAGGACCAACCATTTGCCAAGAAGCCAGCACCAAGAAATGACTTCAAATGAGTGGATGGAGAGAAGTCAAACAGCCAAGCCCAAACTATGTGGCTAGGGTTTAACTTAAAGGAAATATGTTCCAATACCAAAGAACGCAGTGGCCAGCATGACTGCCTTAGCCAGTTCAGTTTTCTCTAACAGAATACAACAGACCGAGTGGCTCAGATGTCAGGAGCTTGCTTTCCACAGCCTTGGGTGCTGGGAAGTCCAGGAGCTGGTGCCGCCTGTTTGGTCCCTAGCAAGGGCTCCCTTTCTGGCTTGCTGTCTTCTTGCTGGTCCTCACAGGGCAAACGTGGAATGCCCTGGTCTCTTCCTCTTAGGAGGACACTGGGCTGGCGTCATTGCGTAGTGGGTAAAGCTACCGCCTGAAGCGCCAGCATCCCATATGGGCGCCAGTTTGAGGGCCAGCTGCTCCACTTCTGATCCAGCTCTCTGCTATGGCCTGGGAAAGAAGCAGAAGGTGGCCTAAATCCTTGGGCATCTGCACCCGCTTGGGAGACCCGGAAGAAGCTCCTGGCTCCTGGCTTCGGATTGGTGTTGCTCTGGCAGTTGCGGCCATCTGGGGAGTGAACCAGCAAATGGAAGACCTCTCTCTGCCTCTCCTTCTCTCTCTGTGTAACTCTGACTTTCAAATGAATAAATAAATCTTTTAAAAAGAAGAAGAAGGGCACTAATCTCATCACCATCATGGTCTCATCTAACCTTAATTACCTCCCCAGAATCCCACTACGAATACCATCACACTGAAGATCGGGGCTTAAACGTATGAACTAGGGGATAGGAATGGGAGAAGACACAGACCTTCAGTCCATGGATTACTGAGTCTTGGCTGATAAAGGCATGTTATCAGAAGAGGGTGTTTTCACCAAGCATAGAGAGAGGGAGTCACCACCTTCTAGAAGCTTCTGGCTCTCTCCTGATTTGCTGCCTCTGTCCCGCTCTTTCTCTGCCTGCTTCACTCAAGCTCTCTGCCTCAAGCTTCAGGTTTCTCATCTACCAAATGGATGACTGTGGTGCCAGCATCACCATGGATGGCTATTGTGAGGGCTTGTCACACGGTGGACACTTGGTCAGTGCTAATTGGCCTTCTTGCCTTTTCTATGCCTGAAAGCTTCCTTTCATCTCTGCCCAAATAAGACTGTCATTTTCTTAGTCAGTTAATCTTAACTAAGTGTGGTGGGGAAAACTCTTTGAACAAATGTGTATTAATGTGTTCCTGATTAATAAATCATTAACCCTTCAAAAGGCATCTGGTACTATTTTTAGAGTCCATGTTAATTGGAACTGTTCAACAATTTGTAGGATGTGGCTTTCAATGAGGGTGATGCAATAAAATGAAGGCATTCAGGCTAATGAAGAGTGGGAATGAGCCTCCAGCACCAGCTGCACCAGCTGAGATCCTTGTGTTTCCCAGCCCCGCCTTCTGCTCGAGTCCTGAGAGCCTTGAGAGTTTTGCATGTGACCCCACGCCCCAAGCACTGTGGCCAATCCTGTTTGTTTCAGCCCTGTTATCCCCAGGCCACATGGCTTTGCTCCCTGTCAAGCACCCTGTCCTGTAGGGTCCCTCCCTCCACATACACAGGCTTGTCCTGAATGGCCAGGGTGGCCATGCATTTGTGCATGGGGGTCAGCAAAGAGGTAGCAGCAGCCAAAGCTACCTAAGCTATCCGAAGACTCTGATGCTAGACGGAGTTAACTTGACTTCTAAAACACGGCTCAGGAAACCATCTGTCTCCCATGATGCCAAGCACAAAAACCCAGGGCTCTTTCTCTATTACTTGGCCCAAGACATTTCTTGTGATAATGAATTGGCATGGACTCTTTATCTGACCTGGGTTGGAATATCAGCTCCTTCCTTTAATACCTGTGCCATCTTGGCCGTGTTATTTCTTGCTCACAATCTTAAATGTCTGTTCTGTAAAATGGGGCAAGATTGATGACTTCCCCCTCAGTAGGGGTGAGTGAGAGCTCAGAGGGGTGACCACCTACCCAGTGCTTCTGAAAGTGCTGGCTGATGTGAGCTGGCATTGTTGGCGGTGGTGGCCATGGTCAGTCCTGTCCACACTTCCGGGTCACGGGGATGACACTGGAGTCAGGTGAGCAGGCTCCACTGCCACCCCACATCCCCACCATGCACAGCTAGATGCACTCCGGTCAGTTGGGTGTTGATGGGCATATTTTCTTAATGCTCTCATGCCCTGGACTGCCCATCCTTCTATTTTCCTGTCTTCCTAAGACAGATAAAAAGAGGTGATCACCCTAATAGAATGGATGGGGAATACAGAAGTAAAATAGATCTGCTTCCAGCACTTCTCTCAGACTTGTCAGTGGTTGCCACCCACATCTGAGAACAACAAAGCAGGTGGCTGCCTCCTGCCTACCCCATCCTTCCCTCCACAGCGGGAGGGCACTCCCCCACCAAGCCCCAGTAACACTGAGCCTTGCTGCTTCTGTGTCTTTATAAAATAGGCTGTAAGTGAAAAGCAGGAGGCATTCAGAGGTTCAAAAACCAATGCTACAAGACGTGTGCATGGAGGGAAGTCTATGGAAACCTTTAGAAAAAGACGGCATGGGAGAAAATGGTTTTAGCCCTGGCATCGTGGTAGCAGACAAAATTACATTGTGGAAACCTGACAATCTAGTCGTGCAAAGGAAATTAGGAGGAGAAAAAAAATCCTATTTCTAATTTGCAATGTCTCTTCAAAGGCGGGATTTAGGATCATCCACCCCGTGGGTGCTATGAGGCTTGTCAGGTAAAAGACGCTGCTGGCACTAGGGGTACATTCTAGTGACATGTAAGGGCCCCCATCACCTGTTCCAGGGAGGCTGTGGTGGGTGACACAATGTTTCAGGGTAAGATTCCTGGGAAGCACTGCAAGAGGCCGGAGAACCTCCTCCCCTCCCTCAGCTGCCTGCCTGTCTGTACTCTGTTGGGAGCCCGCCCTGCCCCACAGGGTCTGCCAGCCGCGCTTCTGCCTCCAGGCGTTGCCTTCAAGCCACAGGAGGAAGCTGAGCTGAGTGTCAGCCTTGTCACTTTAGACGCTGTGCAGACACCCGGCGGAGATGTCACCAGCCACAGCAGCTCAGAGATGTCAGATACCAGCAGCCCAATTCATCAGGAAGCTAGAAATATGACAGTCTGCGAATGTCCACCGAGAGACAAGCCGATCCCAAGTGGATTTATCAAATTAAGAAAAGTAAGGCTGCAGGACAATTTCCACAGATGTTCCACTGAACTGTGGGCTGGGAAGAAAGTGTGGCCCTGGTTTTGGATAGAGCTGCCCCCAGAGTCTCTGCGACCTGCTGGGTAACCACACTACCCTGCACCCCGTCCCACGTCACTCCACGTGGGTGTCTACGGAACTCGTTCAACTGATGGCGAGGCTGGATTAATGCTGCACACCAGAAACCAGATCAGAGTGTAATTCGTGGAGTATTTTGATTAACTCCCAAATGTGTGCACCTCCAGGATGGCAAAAATGGATTCAATTCAGCAAATGTGCACAGCCCACCCCTGTGCCTGTGACCCCACGCTGGGAGCGATGGAAGAAAGAAGGTTAAGAAAATACACCACTCACGTCATGAAGTTCCTTAATCTGCAAAGTTTGGATAATCACAGATATAAACACTATGGAACCCATAGCAAAAAGTTTCAGGGACAATCACAAGGTGTTGTCGGAGCTGAGCTCAACCCATGATGAGGAGCTGAGAAAGGTTTGCAATTGGGCCTCAAAGGCCAGGATCTTAGAGATGATCTAGAAGACAAAACAGACTCACGGTGGCCTGAGGGGGCCGTGGCGACAAAGGCCTCGTCCTTGCAGGGCCGGGGTACGGGGAGTCGGTGAACCCATTCTCTGGCTAAGCCCATGCTCCAGGTAGAGCAGGGAAAGGGCCAAACTTCCTGGGGCTTCAGCAGGGCTCCTGCACCCAGCTGTGAAGTCAGATCACAGAGGGTCGCCAGCGAGCAGGGTGATGGACAGAGAAGGGTGCCGTGTCTCTAGATGAGGGTCAAGGCGTCCTCAGTAACGTTCAGCCTGAGATCCACACAGGATGGAGCCAGCCACAGGAAGGCATTCTGCCCACCCGAGGTGGGCAGGACCCTGTGTGGCTGCAGAAAATGCAGTGTGGCTGGATAGAGGGCAGGAGGGGAGGGGCCTTAGGGAAGGGCCCCGGCCAGGGAGCATGGTTGAGCTGAGCAGGCCAAGGTTGGGTGTGACTGAAGGGGGCAGAGAGCTGTGGAAGTTCTCAGCAGGAGTGCAAGGCTGTGATGCGCATCTCTGAAAGGCTGAAAGGCGGTGCTGACTTCACTCCAGAGGCAGCCTGTTCCCCAGCAGGGGGGGGGGGGGGGGGGAGGGGGGGGGCGGCCGTGGCATGAACAGGCCGGGTGGTGGTGGGAACCAAGAGGAGGCAGCGGGCTGAGGAGGCTCCCAGAGGAGGAATCGGTAGCACCTGCTGATGGGATGCAGGCCTCGAAGCCCAGAAGGCTGAAGACTTTTGCCGTAAGTGCTGAGTTTCTGAGTCGGAGATTACTGTGCAAGGACTGGTTTGGGGAGAAAGGTCTGCTTTGGCCAAATTAAATCTGTGATTACCATTTAGTGTTCATAGTAATACATCAAGAAGGGGACACACATGCACACACACACACACACACACACACACCCTGAACACTTTCTCATGGAAGAGAAATAAGAAGAATAAGACAACAACCAAAGAGGTTGTAGAGCAAGTTTTTGCCTTTAGGTCAGAAATACTCATAGATTTCTAATCTTCTGCACCAATTCCAGTTGCCATGAGCTTTCTGTAGCAGCCTTTGGAGCACCCCCGGTCATAAGTGAGTGTGGAAAACTCATCCATGTGTTTAGGAAAGGGGTACAGAGGGCCGTCCTCACAGGCGTGTTCTCGGATGGGGTTGTTATGAAAGCCTGAGGGGGCCCAGCCGCTCTCCACCTCCTGGCTCCCCATGGAGCCCCTCCCCCACTTGTGTTCCACCCTTGCCATGCACAGCCCTCATCAGAGGCTGAACCTCATCAGAGGACCACCCCATCCTGGACTTGAGCTTATACCTCTAAAACGTGAGCTAACGACGCCTCCTCTCTGTAAGTGACTTGCTCTGATGTTCCACTGTCCTAGTGCAACTCTGACTAACCCGACAGGACAGAAACGGCAGGGCACGGCACAGAGCCGGGCAGTCTCAGCAGGATGGGCTGAGAGCAACTCTCAGAGAGTTTGTGAACCCTCAGATCCACTAACTACGTGGGGAGTAATCCATCCCAGAGGACTGATGAAAGTCTTGTAGAGGAGGCCGCCCACTGCCACTTATTCACAATAGTGAAGATTCTAAAGAAACTTGCTATTTAATGTTAGATTAACAGTCGTATCAATCACATTCAGATACGCCATGGAAGGTAAGGTAGAATCAAAAATCACATTTGCGAAGAGGCTGAATGACACGGGGAGCGTCCACAATATACACTAGGTATGAAAGCAACCTGCAGATTTCCTCACACAGCACAACTTTACACACTAATAAATGTATTTACATCCACTCGAAGTAGTATCTGAAGAAACATCCCAAAAGTTGAGGCTGATTTAAGTTTTCCGAACTTATTTTCCTATAATTCTGCTTTTTCCTGAATCTTCTTCAGTTACACACCCCTTCTACAATCAGAATATTTCAATAGGAGGAGAAATGGTAAATCAGTATTCCTGCATGTTTGAAAGAACATTGGGTTTTGTTTTGTCTTTCTGTCCAACTTGAAACGCCTCTGAAGACAACTATCGTGAAAATGCCTCAATAAAGCACCTGCAGTTCCTACTTCCATTTCTTCCCACATTCTACACGGTCCCATTCAGCTCATCATCGCGGACATGCATCCATGCTCGGGGTCCACCTGGTCCCTCAGTTCCTACATCTGTCTCTTCCACATTCTACGTGGTATCAGCTCATCAATGTGGACGTGCATTCGCAATCGGGGTCCACGTGGTCCCTTGTGGAAGCAGGAGACACAGGAGCCACTGCTCAGCTTCATCCGTTAGTACAGGAGAAAGTCATTCTTCAGCAGAAGTTGAAATGGATGGTATTTACTCTAACAAACGCTTGTTGCTGCACAGGGTTATCCATCCCCACATGCAGGTGGAGCCAAGGGGCCACGGTCTGCGCAAACAGACGCTGTCCACTTCCATCCCAAGCCTCAACAGCCAGGCTAGTCCAGCAAAAGTCAACCGTTCCAGGTACAGACTGCACCAGCTCACACCAACTCATCCTGAACCACGGGAGCCGCATGCCCCCGGTGCCTCCTGATGCTGCACACACTGCAGAAGGCTGCAGAGTGCCCTTAGCGCTGCCTCAGGTCAGCTCCAAGCCAGACTCGGAACAGCCAACTGAGCGAACTCGGCCTGTGTGCAGCCCCCTGACGAGGCCTCGGCTGCACCGGGACAAGAACGGCACAGGCCTGTTCTTCCCTGAACGCTCATCTGAGAGTTCTGCAAGTCATACCATCACTTCATGCTGAAGAAGCAAGCTGAGCCACAGAGGCTGATTACACAATTCCATCACCATCACTACACGCTTAGGAGACAGGGAACTTCTATTACCCCTATTTTATATGTGAGGAGCTGAGCCTCAGAGAGGTTGAGAAAGTTGCCCAAGGTCACACAGCTCATTTTAAATGATATCCCACTGGCCTGGTTCCGAGTCCTCACTCATACCTGCTGCAGCGTGTACTGACCGGCATTTAGAACTAAGTGATAGCAATGGGCAATGTGCATTCCTGGTGCTGTACACAGTAAGGTTTGCTATTAGACCTCCAGGACAAGGCGTCGGGAAGGGAATGAGATGGACAAGGATTCCTGGTTCCGCCCACTCCTCAGTTCTATCCAGGCCGCCTCAGGTAAGCTGTCACAGGGACCACATCACCCGGCAGGGCCTGCAGGCCTCTAGTATCCTCCAGCTCCAATGTCCACCAGAGGAGGAGGCCCTAGAGGGTCTGGGGACGCGTCGGAGGTGACTGTGGCTGGGGCTTGCAGGGCCTCTCCGAGCTGATTGAGTGGGATGGCAATTCCTGCCCCTATTGTCTTCACCCGCTAATCAGAATTAATTGGGGAAAATGGTTCTGAACTCTAGGTCCTCGGAACATTAGTGCCTAATTACGAGGCATCCCCTGCTCAGAACAAGCCCTTGGACCTTGGAGATGACGCTCCTGCGCATCCCTTAGCAAAGATGCCGTCTCAGACTCGCGCTCAGCCTCCTTCCCACAACACGAGAAAAACAGCAAACGGCGATTTCATCCCTCTCTCTCACTTTTTAATCAAATGGTTTAAATGGAAAGACAAAGAGCCATGTTAGAATCGGGAACATGTTTCCTTTTTTTGGAGGATTGTTCATTTCAGAGAACAGATGCTGCGTAATCTGGGCATATACCTCCAGTCGCCTGCACCTTCTGCTGTGTTTCACCAGTGCTGTTTGATGTTTAGTTGCAAAGTTGTTACATGTCATGGAAGCCACTCGCCGCCCCCTCCGATCACATGTGACATTTCCATCACATGTGACATTTCCCAGAGGCCTCTCCTGGCTGCAGCTGCGACGTGACTTCTCAAGCAGAGTCAAACAGAACCACATGTATGACTGCAAGACACCCCTGGCAAATACCTGGGATATTGCATGAGAAAATCCAATCATGATCCACTTGGCTGATCGCAACTATCGGAGCTCGTGCACCTGGACTTCGTTCGGGCTCTAACAATCCTTCTGGAAGAAACTGTCCTTGCTCTCCACCCAATTTCTCTTAGGTCAAAGGAGGCTGTCACCTTATAAAGGCTTTAAAATGCATATGTCTTCCACATCTCTAAGCTGTTATAAAAGGCATCCAATTAATTACTTGGCAAACACCCCAGACCTAAACTCGAGAGGCTTTTCAGAGCTTCCCTTCCTGACAGGAGCCTTCCGGGCATCGCCTAAAGAACAGCTCCGGCCTCTGCCATCACCCTAAGCTCCGCTGCAGAGCCGCGGCTTCCTCCAGTCCCTTCCCGCTCGGGGCTGCCCAACCACTCCTCCACATGCGGCTTCCAGGAAGTTGCTGAAGGCTGAACTCCCACAAATGACTCAAGATTCAAGGGTGCTGAAGGTCAGCGCATCAACAGGCATCCCCTTTTCAGATGAAAGAGTCATGCAGAAATAAGAACCATCCCGGGAAAACGGGGTGAGTCAGAGGCGGTTCCAGGAATAGACTCTGATTTCCGTCTCCCATTTCCATTCGACATTACCACCAGCAGACTTCTGCAAGGGCAAGGTGACCTCACACATGTTCTGGCTCCAAAAATATTTGTCTTGAATGCTTTTCCAACTCCTTTCATGCTGTAATAAATCAAACTCTAAATCACTTTTTCAAAATTTGACAACAGGGAGTCAGTGGTAAAATCCTACTTATAAATGTGTGTTTATGACTGTATCACTTTGCTTGGAGCCACTAGACATAAACCCGGAGGACAAAAGGCCTCTCTCTCCAGCCAGATTGGTGAGAACAGCAGAGGCAGAGGCAGAGGGGAAAGTGCACACTTTGTTGAAAATTGGAAAATGCTAGCAAAGAGCCGAGAGCTAGAAGACAGGGGATTCCCTGAGGCCTGCCAAGAGACCATCACAAAGCTCCTGGGTAAAGGAACAAAAGAAGGAGAGGGGATGGGGGCGGCGCCGTAGCTCACTTGGTTAATCCTCCACTTGCGGCACCAGCATCTCATATGGGCACCAGGTTCTAGTCCCGGCTGCTCCTCTTCCAGTCCAGCTCTCTGCTGTGGGCCTGGAGTGCAGTGGAGGATGGCCCAAGTGCTTGTGCCCCTGTACCTGCATGGGAGACCAGGAGGAAGCACCTGGCTCCTGGCTTCGGATTGGTGCAGCTCTGGCTGTGGCGGCCATTTGGGGAATGAACCAATGGAAGGAAGACCTTCCCCTCTCTCTCTCTCTCTCTCCCCCTCTCTATCTGTAACTCTACCTGTCAAATAAATAAATAAAATCTTAAAAAAAAAAAAAAAGAAGGAAAGGAGTGAAGAAAGGGAGAGGCCTGCCTTGGTAGTTACAGGCCAGTCACTTGAAAGTTTGATGCTCGAGGAAACATTAGAGTTTATTCCAAATAAGAGTGCCTTTGCAAATGCCAACAGAGGCATGTGATTGAAAATGAGGAATGAAATTCTACCAGGTCCATGTCAGAGAATGGCCGCGGCGGCCATTGGAGGGTGAACCAACGGCAAAGGAAGACCTTTCTCTCTGTCTCTCTCTCTCTCACTGTCCACTCTGCCTGTCAAAACAAACAAACAAACAAACAAAAAATAGAATGTAATGCTGACAACTTAAAAATCTCCAACCATGGGGCTGGCATTGTGGAGGAATGGGTAAAGCTACCACCTGAAATGCCAAGATCCTAAATGGGCACCAGTTCGTGTTTTGGCTGCTCCACTTCTTGGAAAAACAACAGAATATGGCACAAGTGTTTGGGTCCATACCACCCTCGTGTAAGATCCAGATGAAGTTCCTGGCTCTGGGCTTCGGTGTGGCCCAGTGCTGGCCGAGGTGGCCACCTGGGTAGTGAACAACAAATGGAAGCTATCTCTCTCTCCCCTTTCCCTCTCTCTGCAGCTCTGACTTTCCAATAAATAAATGAATCTTTAAAAGTTCAACAACTGCATGTATATTACTCTACACCAAGCATTAGGATTCTCCAGAAAAACAACCAACGGAAGGTACACACACACATAGAGATACATAACGAGGGGTTTATTGTGAGAATTGCCTGATATGATTATGTTGGCAGAGAAGCCCCACGATATGCTGTCTGCAAGCTGGAGGATGAGGGAGCTGGTGGCATAGTCCAGCCCGCATCTTCAGGCCTGAGCCCAGTTCTATCCAAGCCCACCACGGATTGGATGGTACCCACCCACATTGGTGGGGTTTATCCTGTTTACTCAACCTGTTGATTCAAGAGCTAATCTGCCAGAAACATATCTCAGGTCCACCCAGAAACAATACTTGACCAGCTAGCTGGGCATCCTGTAGCCCAGTCAAGCTGACACAAAATCAGCCATCGCGCACGGTCCTAGGAACCAAATACATTCAAGGACAGCAACCTTCGTGAAACCCTGTCTCCCTTTTATTCCCACATGACACACATTGACATTTTAGGTAGGTCCTAAAGACAAGGAATCTGTTACCTTTTTGTGTGATACAGCATGTTCCAGATTAACTTGAAAATGGAGCCCTATATCTGCATAACATAGCAACAATTCAGAAAATAGTTAAGGTTATTCATTTTTCCATTCTACAAGTATTCATTGAATATCGATTTTTGCCAAGCACTAAAATAGCAACTATTAAAAAGAGAGAGACAGAGAAAGCAAGAAAATAATGGAGAACTAAAGACGGAACTGAAATACACATTAGAAAAATAAACCAAGGAAGCATAAACGCAGTCTCATTTCTATAGTAAAGGGGAGGGTGTGGCAGGAGTACACCCTGCAAACGTCATAAAAGACACACAACGCTGTGGCCAGCAGAGTCCACAGGACAGCTGCAGTCCATTAAGCTCATCTGCAGACTGGCTGAAGAATCTTAATCTATGTTGCTCTATCATGCAACATAAAATACATTTTAATTATATAAATAAAAACCTTAAAGAATGCAAGTGTGCATTAACAACAAGGAAGTTTGTTCAGTAAGAAAAAATGTCTTGTCTAAAGGATAAAACGCTAGCACAGACCATGAAGACAGAAGTTAGAGCCCTTGAAATCTCCACTAGTGGGATTTACTGCCATCTTCACTGTGTGGCTGGCTGGCATCGCCTGAGGCAAGGACTTGAACCAGCAGACCTCTGGAACCTTCCCCACAACCTCCACAGTGGCTGGGAGGGACCGTGGAATAATAAAAAGTGTGTGTGTGTGCACGTGCTGTGTATGTCTAAATACAAGAGGAGCTCATAGTCAATGTTAAAATCAACAGGCAACTCCTTAATTTCTTTCAGGGAATGTGGAGGACAGGAAAGAAGAAGTGCAGAATCTAATTGCCATGAGGCCTTCGTTTACATATTAACTAAAATTTGCACACTGTATTGTATCTGTTACCCCCCCCCCCAATTACAGCAATTTCCATTTCCCCAAAGCAATAATTGAGAAAGTTGAATTTGTAGTAGGGACCTAAATGTCAGAATCCCCATTCTCTAAAATGGTCTCAAAGTCCTTAACTTTGTCATTTAAAATCCTTTCTCTCATTGAAATTTCAGCAATTAAGGACAACCACCAGGTGGCTATGCTGGTTTAAATGCTGTGTTCTGGGTTTCCCGCTACCCTGGAGATTTGACCCTGTGAGAACCTCAAGAACAACATTCTGGGAAGTGTCCACTCAGCCTAGCGGTTGATACACCCACATCCCACAGTGGAGGCCTGGGTTCAACTCCCAGCTCGGGCCCCTGACCCCACTCTCTCCTGCCAATGCTGACCCTGAGAAACAGTGGTGATGGCTCAGCCCTGGCTGTTGTGGGCACGTGGGGAGCAGATGCAAGCAAGCTTGCTCTCTCTCTCTCTCTCTTTCTCTCTCCATTGTGTCTTCCTACCTTTCAAGTAACAATAAAAAAGAACAACATTATGATAAATATGCGTGAGAAGAAATTAGAACAAATGTGGTACTTGCCCTAGCGCAAGATGGTTCTTCTCAGTCTGAACTTAGAGGTTGCACTCTTGAGGGTAGCAAAAGACAACAGGTCAACCAACAAACCACTCATGCTTTGGAGTGAATATATGTGTAAAATATACATACATGTGTACAACATACACATGCATGTGCACGTGTCATACATGCAGTCATCATATGAGCTCCTCTATTACCTAAAGACTGGGGCGGGTGGTTTGAGCCCCAGGACTCCTTCTCCTCCATTCATCCCTGTCACACACACACACACACACACACACACAAGACACCCGGAAGTTGGCTGTCCTTCTAATTTTAGCAGTACGTCATCTGCATCAAAATATCAAGAGAGCTCCCGGTGCCTTTGCCCACATCCCACAGAGTCTGCGCACAGTGATTCCTTTAAAGCCCGTGTAGGGAAACAAATCCTCATAACTGCCACTTTCGCCACGTGTTCTCAGTGCTCAAAGAGAACACGATTTGATGGAACAAATCTAATTCATATTTTAACCCTTTCTTTGATCCACATGTCAAACAGCGTTTGCTTTGTTGCAGCTCCACTGCCGACTGTGTTTTAGAATACTCACAGCCATGACCCACCATCCTGAGAATAATGCGAACCAAGTGGGACATCGCTGCCAGCACTCACGGAGGTTGGTCTCCGAGAGTCTTGTGTTTGTAAGGAAGTGTGTGATGCCTCCCGCAGAGACTGGGGCTGGGGCTCTGGCTCTCGTGGCACTTCCCTGGTGCTTGCTCCTTCGGAGGAGGAAGGAGAGCGTGGGCCTCCAAACACAGCCCCTGCAAGAACGTGAACCACCTGGCACCTCGTGGTGGGGTGGGGGTGGGGCAAGCAGTTCACATACGAAATAAATTTCCAGAATCTTCATAGTTAAACGAAATTCCGCCCCCTGCTCCATTGTCAACCCCCCATGCATCAAACCCTCTAGATCTCCCCCCACACAGTCTGGAGAGTGACAAGATTCCAGGCCCCTGTCCTTGCCTACTGAATACACACTTCCTAATTCACTCCTGCTACATCACCTGGAAAAGCCATGAAAAGCCCAGTAGGTCTGAGTCCTCAGATGAATAGATTTTTTTTCTTTAAATCGTCACTAATTTTCAGTGCCATTTTTCTCAACACTTCCATCCGCAGATCTTTTATCTTCACAAAGTACCTGTCCCCCTTTCAAAATCTTAGCAGCCCAGCCTAATGGAAAAGCCATTTTTTCAAGTGTCTTTTACTAAATGGTTACATCAGGTAAACTCAATACACAAACTCCAATGCACATGGCTCTTTGCAGAAACTTATGCCTGCAAATCATTTCTGAGAAAATTGAATAATCTTAGTAAGGAAACCCAATGACTTCTTTTTTTAAGATTTAATTATTTATTTGAAAGGCAGAGTTACAGAGAGAGGGAGAAGAGAGATGGGGAGAGAGAAAGAGAGAGAGAGAGAGAGAGAAAATATCTTTTATCCTCTGGTTAAAATGGCTGCAGCAGCCAGGACTGGGCCAGGCCAAAGCCAGGAGCCTGGAACTCTACCTGGTCTCCCACATGGTGCAGGGGCCAAGCACTTGGGCCATCCTCCACTGCCTTCCCAGATGCCTTAACAGGGAGCTGAATCAAAAGTGAAGCAGGCAGGGCTCAAACAGTTGTTCATACAAGATGCCGGCCTTGATGGTGCTGGCTTAACCTCCTGTGCCACAATGCCAGCCCCATAAATCCATGACCTCTGGGGAAGAAAGACAAAAATCTGGGTGCTGAATGATCTTAAGAAGGGATCAATGAGTTACCAACAGAACTGGAATATCACGAGAACGCGCCGGGTGAGTGTAACTGCTAAGGTCAGTGTTTCATTAGTCCCCGTCCCTCCTAGTGCTTGAACAGTGTCGTGCTTCGCCGGGCACAGCCCTGTCAAGTGCAGAGACAGAGTCCAGACCTCCTTTGCTGTACACGGGCGTGCAGTCACCGCTAAATGGTGCAGGCTTGTTTACAGAGCTCACGCTGCTTTTCCTCTTATTGGCTTGGATCTTGCAGATAATTTATTTAAAAGACTTAACTGGCCCCTTATGGCTGGAATCCATTTTAATCTCTAAATTGACCACTCTTCTCAATTGAATTTAAAGATGAGGAGGCCTGATGCTTCAGACTGGAATAATGAAGAGTCTTCTGATGAAGAACCTAATTCAGGCTAATGCATGGCATTAGTCAACTGCAGAAAAGGTATAAAAATAGAGATGAAGTCATTGCAACCCTCCACCCAGAGAGCGCCATCTTTTTGTTTTAGGATCTGCTTCCTCCAGGCTTCTCTTTTGAACAATTGTGGCACACATAAATGGCCCCATTTAATTCATGCCACATGTTTACCTTCTGCAATTTTGCATCTCATGGTTTTAAATTTGGAAAAGTAGCAGGAAATGCATGTCCATCAAGAAAACAATTATATGATAGATGAAATTAAATGTGGAAAAATATTCAATTTGTATCATATAATATTCTTATGAGCAGACATGTGATAAGAATATAATTCTTAAGCTGTTAAAAATAAAATCATCTTGCCGGCGCTGCGGCTCAATAGGTTAATCCTCCACCTGCGGCACCGGCACACTGGGTTCTAGTCCCAGTTGGGGCGCTGAATTCTGTCCCGGTTGCTCCTCTTTAGGCCAGCTCTCTGCTGTGGCCCGGGAGTGCAGTGGAGGATGGCCCAAGTGCTTGGGCCCTGCACCCCATGGGAGATCAGTAGAAGCACCTGGCTCCTGGCTTCGGATCAGTGCAGTGCGCCAGCTGCAGCGTTCCGGCCATGGCGGCCATTGGAAGGTGAACCAATGGCAAAGGAAGACCTTTCTTCTGTCTCTCTCTCACTCACTGTCCACTCTGCCTGTCCAAAAATAAAATAAAATACAATAAAATAAAATAAAATAAAATCATCTTACGCTCTATTACATATTATATATATTTATAAAAGTTCATAGAAAATGGAATTGAAAAATAAATTTATTTTGATGCAAAAAACTGAAAACTGTGAAAAGAAAAAGAGATCTTCAAAAAGTTAATGGAAAATGCATACTATGTAAAAGAACTCTAACAATAAGCTTATTTAATTACATCTTCCACAAACAGTACCTTCATGCATACACTCACACAAATATTTGTATATATATACACACTCACATATATTTTATAAATAATTATTGTATAAATAATATGTGCACATATAGTCATGTGCCAAATCACAATGCTTCCACCCACAACGGACCACATCCGTGACGATGGGCCCATGGGATGCTGTAGCTGAGGGATGTTGCAGCGTCTGAGTTTGTGCAGGTGCCCCCCACACCCCGCCCACACAGGCCTTGGAAGGCCCACGGCCCTCCCAAGGCAACTGCAGGTGACTTGAGAAATTCAGTAAATCTATGGCAGGCTAGCTTTTAAGTTGATAGCTGTGTACAGCCCGTAAATGATGCTCTAAATATGCAAGCAGCCCTTGGCAGGGAAAAGATTCCCCACCTGTGCTCTGAGAGTTTCTCAGGAACTGAAATCAGCGGAGGGCAGAGTTCCCTGAGGGCACCCTGACCACTGCACTCATCATCATCATCAGTGAGGAGTCAGCGGCAGGGAGCTCTCAGGTTCCCCGGGCACAATTCCCAGAGTTACCAGCAGAGCTCTCTCTATCAGCTGAACTGACCCAGGGTGGATGTCATAAATGCTATCATCTCTCTCACTGGTGGCAACAGCCAGATTCATGAACTGTGGAAGACTCACTCCACGTCCAGGTACATTGCTGGGGGGGTGACTCCCTGAGCCGGAGCTCCTCCCCATCTGTAGGACCTTGACCTGTGGCCACCAGGCCTCGGGCAGGTAGCAATTCCTCCCCCCACCCTCGGCGCAGCCACTGACACTCCCCGAGGCCGTCGAGGCCAACACGCTCGGCTGGCCTTCCCACCAGGGCACAAGGCCACTGTCCAGGAGAGGTTAGGGAGCCACACATGGAAGGCAGGTGCTCTTTGACGATGGCTTCAAGGTTATGCATTGGAATCATGTACAGAAGCCATCAGTGCTCCAAGGAATATCTTCTCACCAGCAGGGAAGAGAATGCTGGGCACCCCGGAACACGTGGTGCCCAGGCTGCAGGAAAAGGCAGTCGGAGAGCTTGATCACTTCCATCCCTACCCACAGCCCCAGGTCTGTTACCTCCGTCTGACCCAAGAGAGGAAAGAGAAGCTGTAAAGAAATTCCCAGCAAAGTCACTCACAAAGACAGAGACCAGGAACATCTTTGTTCTCATAGATCAAATCGCTAGTGCAAAACCCAAGGAGCTTCAGAAATCTAAATCTAAATGCCAATTTCATGTTAATTGGTTTTAATGAACATTTTTTCCTATGCTTATCTACAAGGGCTTATTGTCGCATACAGTCAGTTTAATCTTTGAATTCCTTGTGTCCTGTGCTTTACCTTTGAAGTTGAACAACAAAACCAGCACCTGAGTAGCCCTTTAGGGAGCAAGGAGGAAGCTGGTGAGAAGGCAGGAAGTGTGGGTTCAAACACAGGCACCAAAAAGGTGCGTGTGAAGTGGGTACCCAAAAGGAAGGACACCATCTGGGTCACCCCAGCAAACCGCAGCGTTTGCCCCGATGCCTGAATCTGCCTGCCACAGCACGACCAGAGCATCAGAAATCAAGAATTTGGAGGGCTGTAAATGAAACTGCATCACCTGCCCAACTCCATAACAGTCCACCCTTCTAGAAGGGGAGCATCTCTTTTAGGTCTGGGCTTTGGAGAGCTGCGTGAGATGGTGGAAGGAGGAGGGACTCTGTTCCTTTGGGGATAAGGAGCAAACCTCTCAAACCACAAGCCACAGCATGAAAAGGAATTGGATCAAGAAGCCAACCATCGTTCACCACTGCCTCCATGAACATTCCAGAGGCATGAATAGACAGAAGAGGCCAATTCTCTTCTCTGATCCATGTGAGATGCCTCTTACGCTTTTCTATAAAGTTCGTAATTTGTGAAACACTCTTACATGCTCTTTGAGGAAGAGCTGTGCGATGCATCCATTTGAAGTCTCTCCCATGGTTGAGAATGGTAACAGTCGGTTGTCTTAAACCCTGACAACCTCTTGCCTGTCTTCAGCAGCAAAAACACTCATCGCTGCTCCTACGAAAGCCCTCATTCATGGTTTATATGCATCCATTTTGTTTTATTGTGTTTCTGAGAGTTCCATCAACTCGGCCTTACCAGTGGAGCGAGTCTTCCCTTGGGCACTCAAGTAATGATTCTTATAAGGCAACAGCTGTGAGCCGATGGATCCCATATATTTCTGTGGATGCTACGGTTGTTTGGAAGGTCAGCCATCAAACAGGGCTCATTTTTCACTAGAGACAAAGGCAGTGCCAAGGTCTTTTCAATTTGTATGGAATTAGGACAGTTTTGTTGGGGTGATAACAAGAGCACTAGAGAAATTTTCTTTTAAAGAGTACGCAGTGGAAGATTTATATCTTTAAAAATTCATGAAACATCGATCAAGCAGTAAAGTTTTAATGAGATTTGTAAAACAAACGATAAAACAAAAGTTATGGCTGTTCGTAGACAAAAAGGTCCTTATTAGTGAGATATTATAACAAAACTTGCTACCTACTACCCAGAAGTTGTTATAATTAATGAGACCATGGGCCTGTAAGGCAGAGATGGATGAAACAGAAAGAGTAATAAGAGAATACTTTGTTCGTTCAAGAATTTCCAAGGAAACTCAACATCATCCCCACTCAGAGTTTGAGCTCTCTCTCAAGTATGGAAACTGGTCCCAAACGCAAATGCACCTTGGATCACGGATGCTTTCCTTCTCCTTTCAGTTGGTAGCCTGGCCTACTGCCTGATTTGGTGTTTAGCTTACTTTCCCTTCTTATTTCTGGCCTTCCACTTTCCCACCCTACAATGCACCTCACGTCCCGGAGATAGCCAGTGTTCACTAACTGGCATAATTCTACTCAATAATCACAGCACATGTGTACACATTTGCCTAAAATGTTATTCTATTTCATCAACAATTTCCAGAAATTCAGAACATTCCTGTGCAACTGACTTTTCTCATGTAACACAACATACTGAGATTCCTCTGCATGTGCTGGTATCAGCTCTTCCTTCCTAATATCTGCATAATAGTCTACAGCTTTGATGGACAGTATAATGCTAGCTCCCAAAATATTACCAGACTATCCTATAGGTCAGAGCTGAGCTTATTGATTAGGGGGTTGCAAGTGAAAAAAACCTCAACAGAATCAGGATAGCATCCCTGAGAGGGAAGGGTGCAGTAAGGATATTTATTGAAAATTGAAATCTGGCTTAAGCTGACTCTCAATTCAGACACCTGGTTATATTGGATAAGGAATGTGGAATAATGTTCTATTTCTAAGTCTTATGATATTTTTAGTGTGTGTAGTTGATATACAATCAACTGCGTAGATCTATTGTGGACAATTTTTCAAATTTTACATTTGTGTACATCTATGAAACCAGCACCGCAACCAAGAAAATGAATATTTCTGTCTCTCCCAACAGTTTCTTACAGTTTTTAGTGATCCTTCTCTCCCTGTCTGCCCTGTCACTCTGCCCTGGGCAAATGCTGACCTGCTTTCTGGAACAAGAGATTCTGGAATTTTATGTGAATGAAGTCATAGATTGCGCACTTTTTCATCTGGTGATCTTTCATTTAGCACAGTTCTTTCGAGGCTCATTTGCACTTCGTGTACCACCAGTTTTTCCCTTTATTGTTTGAAAAGGAAAGGACTCCAGTGAATGGTATACCACATCTGTTTATCGACTTATGCATTGAAAGCCATCGGATGGTATACCACATCTGTTTATCGACTTATGCATTGAAAGCCATCGGAGTTGTTTTCAATTCTGGCTTTCACAGAGAAGCCTATTAAACATCTGAGTTCAAGTCTTTGCAATAACACATGCTTTCATCTCTGTTGTACAAAGAACTAGGACTGGAATGTTCAGATAATTCTCTTATAGTTGTTTATTTTCTTCAGAAACTGCCCAAATGTTTTCCAAAGTTATATCATTTTACGTTCCCACCAGCAGTGTGTGAAACTTCGTTTCTCCACATCCTCATCAACACTTAGTATAGTCAGTCTTAATTTTAGCCATTCTAACAGGAACATATAGTTATACCTATCGTGGTACTAATTTCATTTCCTCATTGAGTGACTATGTTGAAGAGTATTCTATGAATGTTAATCAGGTCACATTGCTTGATAGTACTGTTCAGATGTACTGTATCTTTGCTGACTTTCTGTCTACTTGTGCTGTTAGTTTTTTTTTTTTTAATTTATTTGACAGGTAAAGTTATAGACAGAGAGAGAGAAAGGTCTTCCTTCCATTGGTTCACTCCCCAAATGGCCACCACAGCCGGTGCTGTGCCAATCTGAAGCCAGGAGTCAGGTGCCTCTTCCTGGTCTCCTATGTGGGTGCAGGGGCCCAAGCACTTGGGCCATCCTCCGCTGCCCTCCCCTGCCACAGCAGAGAGCTGGACTGGAAGAGGAGCAACTGGAACTAGAACCTGGTGCCCATAAGGGATGCTGGAGCTACAGGGGGAGGATTAACCAAGTGAGCCACGGCGCCAGCCCCTGTTCTGTTAGTTTTGATAAGTGGCTCCTGAAATTTTCAGCTGTAATTGTGGATTGGCAAGGTTTTTTTTGCAATTCTTTCAGTTGTCAGTTCACATACATTGAACCTCTATTTTTTGAATCACAAACATCTACAAATTTTAAGTTGCCCCTTTTATGATTATTAAATAACCTCCTTTAGCTCTGATTATACTACTTGATATTCTTAATATAGACACTTCAGCCTCCTTTGGCCAAATCTTAGCATGGAATATACTTTTGCATACTTACATATTTAATCTAGTTGTGACTCTAAGACTAAAGTGTGTTTCTGATAGACGATGTATAATTCGACTTTGCTTTTCCATCCAATTTGACAGCCTCTGCCTTTTGATTGAGAGGCTGTAACCATGCGCATTCAGTGTAACTAGTGGGGTTGAATTCTATCACTTTCCCTTTATTTACTATTTGTTGCTTTTGCTCTTTATTTCCCTTTTCTTCTTTTTGATTGATTCTTTTTATAATTCCATTTTAGCTTCTTTGTTAGCTCTTTAGCTATGACTCCTTGTATTATTCTTGTGTGTGGGGAGCAACTCGGACTAGACTAAGTTACTGGAATTAAGACTTATTCTATGCATCTGCTCTCCCACAATATGGCGCTGGGAGAGGAGAAAACAGCTTCTACACAGCTGCCTCCAGTTCAGCCAATAAACTGTAGGACTTGCTCCTGATTGGAGGAGAGCAGCGTACTCGGTGTGTGGGCAGCAGAGTTGGGATTGGCAGAGGAGGACTATAAAGGAGGAGAGAGACGGCATGCACCAGGAACATCTAAGGGGAACATCTAAGGGGAACACCTGTGCAGCCCCCGAGAGAGCCGGCCGGCGGTGTGCCGCTCCCCTGCGGAAGTGGGGAATGTGGCAAGGGGAACCGCCCTTCCACGGAGGTGGAAGGGACAGTAGCCAACCCGGGAAGAACCAGCAGCAAACCCGGGAAGGGCCGAGCAGACAGAAGAACAGCGCAGGGTCCTGTGTCGTTCCTCCACGAAGAGGGGGAGCGACACTTGTGGGTGCTTTAGAGTTTATTATAAATATCTTTAATTTATCACCACTCACTTTTGTTATACCATTTAATGTATAATATGAAAAACTTATAAACTATAGACTTCCTTTTCTCTACTTCCTGACCGTATGATATCACGTTAATCTATTTTACTTTTTCATGTTGTGAACCCTATAATACATTGTTACTATTCCTACTTAAATGTTGAATAGTTTATATATATAGTATGTTTAAAATATAACTATTTATACACAGTTAAATACATTTAAAGAGACAATAATAAAATTCATATGTATTTATCTTTACTGTTGGCATTTCCTATGCCTTCATTCCTTTGTATCAATTCAAATTCCCATCTGCTATCATTTTCCGTCTACCTAAAAGGACTTCCTTGAAATTTCTTGTAGCATGGATCTGCTGATGTTGAATTCTTTCGGGTTCAGAATATCTGAAAATGTCATGAAAATCCCACCTTTCTCTTTGAAAGCTATTTTTGCTGGGTATAAGCTTCTAAGTTGTCAACTGCTTTTTACTTTTAGTACTTTAAAGATTTTGTCCATTGTTCTGTCACATTGTTTCCAATAAGAAATCTGTTATCATCCAATCTTTGTTCTTCTGTAGATCTCACAACTTGTTTTTTCCTGCTGCTACTAAGATTTCATTTTTATTGTCAGATTTATGAAATTTGGGAATAATGTGCTCTGACACAGTTTTCTTCATTTTGTGCTTGTAGGTTATTCTTGAATCTGCATGTTTATGGTTTTCATCATGATTATTATTCCTTTAAATGCATTTTGTCTGTGCTCCCACTCCCCTGGGGGCTACAATTAAATATGGGTATCACTTGAAGTTCACTCACAGCTCAATGATGTTCTTTTTTCATATTTTTCTTTTGCTTTGTTTTCTAGAGTTTCTATTGCTACGTCTTCAAGTGCACTAATCTGTACCTCTCCCATGAGAAGTCCTCATATATCATTTTGAAGGAGACATGAATGCCCTTTCCTACCATAACAATGTTTTTCTAGATTTCTAGTAATTGTGGCTTTGCAAGTAGTGAGTCACCTAATAGTTCCGCCTGGTGTTCCATTAATCATTTGGATCCATAAAACCAACTGATTTGATACAAATTTGGAATGCAAGGAAACAGAACAGTTCCAATACAAACACACACACACACACACACATTTATGTATATACACTCAATAGCCAGTTTAGTTGTATGCTTTGGCCAGCTTAGATATAAACTACAGCAAGCTGGTGGCTTCTATAAAGAAGTAGATAAGAAAGCAAGAGTCCATGGAACCGGACCTTATAAATAGCACAGTTCTAAGTAGCCTTAAACCAACAAAAGAAGAAAGACTGTAACTTGAAAAATAAAGAGCAAAATGATGCATATTAAGGCATGACAGTTTAACCTTTTTCTGCTGATCTTAGGTGGAATATGTCACTATCTCGCAGAGTCAATGTTCTTGGGTAGAAACTCTCTTGAAGATCTATTCTATGGGATTTCTAGGAAACTTCAGTCTTACCTCTCTAGAAGAGAAAATATTCAAGTGAGTTGTGGACAGTTTTTTCCTCTTTCATTGAGACACATGAATCCAAGAATCAGTCACAGCTTTATGTTGTTCTCGTACCTAATACTACTTGATGATATCCTTTCCACTGGGTCTGTGTTTCTCTGGTACCTCCAGAAAACTGGGTATCTCAGTTCTTCTAAGTAATATCAAATTTGTCTAGGAAGATGTTGAGGAAAGTCGGCTTGTATTTGTTGACACAATGGGATATACTGCAAAACTCCCTGCGTATTTGACCATGGCTGTTTGCAACAGTATGGCATCTGGAATTGGAAGGGATCATCACAGTTATATGGGCCCACATGTCACTAATTCATGGCGGCAGGGGTAGGGTCAGGAAGTCCTAGCAACAGCTAACTTAATTGTCATTAAAGCCAATGATCATACCACAGTTCATTGAAGTTCTAGAATCTTTGAGAGTTTCTCTGATTTGAATTTTAGAGTTTTCTTTGTCTTTCTTCATATATTGAAGATTGGATATTATATACACGATAAATTTCAGGCTAAATCGCAGGGATTTGTAAAGCTTTTTCTTAATAGTCACAGTAAAATGGAAAACCTTACCACTTGAGAAATAGGTCATAATCTCTCAAGTTGGGGACACAAAATCAAATAATATTTTGCTACTACCAGAGTAAGAGTATTTCAGCAAGGGTGGACTTCAGTTTATCTTAAAAATAAATGATGTCCAGGACACACTGAAAACACACATTGCAGAGAACAGTCACATGAAACCCAGCTGGCAGTGAACTGTTTTACCAGCATTCTGTTCACAATACATGGGATACACGCCCAAGATCCACCTTCACAGGACCTTAGTGTTTTTGGTAAGATTTCCACGTCTATGTTAACTGAGCACAGTGATCATTTTTCCTTCCTGTGGTTTGTAGTTTTGTGTAAACATTATTATAGGCTTCCATTTGAGATTTTTTAAAAAATGCTTACTTTGGGGTTGATCTCTTGCACTCCATAATAGCCTCTCTAAACATGGCCAGAGTGGCAGCCTCTTGGTGCACTGAGGGTCAGGTCGGTGTGGGCTGCCCAGGATACAACGATAAGCCAGGGCATTTCCTCTTGCTGTTCCTCTTTATGTAAGCGTCTATTCTTACAATAGCCTTAGAATACACAAACACTCTTTCATTTGCTGATAACTCCTAAGTGGGGCTCCTGCTAAGGTCAGGAACTTGCTTTGCTTCAAAAGCACGAACTTTCCCAGAAGCACAGCTGCTAATAGTGCACCTGTGGACCTTCTTGTCTCTGTTCTGCCAACCTGAGCAGACGCCACCTCTGCTACACTTTTTTTACAGGTAACGTGAAATTTGGTTCCATTTAATTCACCTGATATTTTCCTGTTTCAATCTTACTTTATGATCCATTAATAATCATGCCACATTTTTCTAAAGGGACTTATAATAAATTTTATAGAAGTATAACTGGCTCACAGAGGCTAGAGTTCCCCGTTTTTTAAGGATTTTATTTATTTATTTGAGAGGTAGAGTTACAGGTAGTGAGAGGGAGAGACAGAGAGAAAGGTCTTCCTTCCACTGGTTCACTCCCCAAATGGCTGCAACAGCTGGAGCTGCGCTGATCCACTGATCCGAAGCCAAGAGCCAGGAGCTTCTTCCAGATCTCCCACGTGGGTGCAGGGGCCCAAGAACTTGAGCCATCTTCTACTGCTTTCCCAGGCCATAGCACAGACCTGGATCGGAAGAGGAGCAGCCAGGACTAGAAACGGCACCCACATGGGATGCCAGCGCTACAGGTGAAGAATTAACCTACTGTGCCACAGAGCCAGCCCCAGGTTCCCCATTCTTTAAGACGATGGAGGGGGGCCGTTGCTGTGGCATAGATGTAGGGCCGCCACCTGCAGTGCCAGCATTCCATTTGGGTACCAGTTTGAGTCCCAGCTGCTCCACCTCCAATCCAGCTCTCTACTATGGCCCTGGAAAGCAGAATATGGCCCAAGTCATGGTCATGGGCCCCTGCACATATGTGGGAGACTTGGAGGAAACTCCCGGCTCCTGACTTCGGATCAATCTAGCTCCAGCCATTGTGGCCATTTTGGGAGTGAACCAGTAGATGGAAGACCTCTCTCTCTCTCTCTCTCTGCCTTTCTGTAACTCTGCTTTTCAAATGAATAAATAAATCCTTAAAAAAAAAGACAATGGAGGGGCTGGTGCTATGGCATAGTAGGCTAAGCCTCCACCTGCAGCAACAGTATCCCATATGGGTGCTGATTCGTGTCCCAGCTGCTCCTCTTCTGATCCAGTTCTCTGCTTATGGCCTTGGAAAGTAGTAGAAGATGGCCCAGTGCATGGGCCCATGTACACATGTGGGAGACCCAGATGAAGCTCCTGGCTTTGGGTTGGCCCAACTCTGGCCTTTGTGACCATTTGGAGAATGAACCAGTGGATGGAAAACCTTTCTCTCTGTCTCTCCCTCCCTCTGTCTATAACTCTGCCTCTCAAATAAACAAGTGAAATCTTTTTAAAAAAAAGACAATGGAAGAAGAATAACATGACTTAAAGGACTAATCAATAGAAATATGTGAGGGGCAAAGTAATAGGATTTCATGGGATGCAAGCCTCCTTTTTGAGAAGCCTTGTGTATTTCTAGGGAGCAATAGGATTGGAGAACACGATGATGATGATGGATGAACCAAAGTAAAGGAGACCTCAGAGTCAACTTGGCAAAGCTCCCACTACTCGGGCTGCTGCAGCTATCATTCATAAACCATGTAGAAGGGGTTTTGCCACTGAGTCAAGAGAACAGCTATAGAAAGCTCTTGGCCCCGACAATCCCCCTGAAACGGAGCCAGTACTTGAAGGGCTTTTATTTTATGTAGAAATATATAGAAGATTAGGTAGGTACACTGAGAGGTTATTAAGGGATAATCTTAACTCACAAAGAGCCTGTTAATAGTTAAGTTCCTGAGAAAAATATCTGGTAAGTTGTCAAGCATTGGCTAAGTTGTGTGATGATGTGACAATTTCAGACAAGTTGGGACCTCATTTTCTGTAGTAACAGATGAGATCCAGAGATATTAATTGTCTCTTAATCACTGGCCTGGGAAACTTTTGGAAAGTTCTGCAGACGATGATAGATAAGAAATTTATTTATTTAGGATAAAGTGTGCCCTGGATAATAAAGTTTACTGTGACAAGATTATAACTTCTCTTTGGAAAGCTGCTTTTCCTTCTCAGTTAAAACAATAAGTGGGATCTGTCGTAAAGCTTTGCTCGTCTTTTGAACACCAAAGTGTCATCTACGTAGTAGATAAAACCAGAGTCACTGGAGCCCAGTGCTGTGGACGAGGTGGAGCAGAGCAGGAAAAATCTTCATAAATCTTTGCGGCATAATGTGCTTGGCATTTTGTTGATTTTCCCAAGAGAAAGCAAACTCTGTTGATATAATGGAACATGAAGGAAAGAAGAACACAATAAACAACTATTAAATAAGTGTTCTCAGTAGGCACCAGAAATAGCATTTGGGTGTGCTCTGCAGGGCAGGGGGGTGATCTGCTTACAGTCCTGCAGCCCTGAGCATCCGGATCCCTGCTCAGAACTGGTTTACCTTGCTTGGTTTGTATTTGGTTTGGTTTCTATTTGTCATTGTTGTCGCTTACGTTGCTTCTGCTAGAAGAATAGGAGTGTTAAGACAATGGGCAAAAGGTCCAGTGAGTTCCTTTCTATTGGACTTGCTACCATTGGCCTTGGTCCTTCTTCAGTTTGTAGTTCATGGGGCTGTCCAAGCCTGGGTGAAGCATCACAGTTTTCTTTAGTTTCTTAGTTCTCACAAGGCAATTCTTTTTCCTTTGTCTTTTTATATATAGAATTTACAAGTATCTTTAATGAAAGTCTTACTAATTCAAGCTTTTTTAAAGACTTGTCAAAAAATTATCAAAGTATGCATTTCAGTAGTTTTCCATATATTCACTATGCTGAGTGACTCTCAGTACCATCTAACTCCACAGCTCTTCTGTCCCCATGAAGAAAAACCCCTTCTCTCTCTGCAGTCAGATCTAATTCCCTTCGCCACCCACCCTCTGCCACCATTCACTTTCTTCTCTGCACAGTTTTCTATTCTGAATATAGTATGTAAATGGAAGAATGCAGAAAGTAGGCATTTATGTCTGGCTTTCCTCTGTGGCTTAATGCCTTCAGGGGTCATCCAAATCATTGCATGTATTTTGCGTATGGCTCACTGATATCCCTTTGGACAGACCACGTTTTATTTGTCCACTCTTCAGCTGATGGGCAAATTTGGATTGCTTACACTTTTTTGCAATTATGAATAATGCTGCTACAAACATTTGCATCCAAGTTTTCTAAAGAATATATTTTCAAATCTCTTGGATAGATCTAGGAGTGGAATTGCTAGGTCAAATAAATGGTAGTTCTGTGTTTAACCTCTTGAAGAACTGACAAATTTTCCACAATGACTGAACCATTTTTCACTCTAATTTTCCCATATCCTCACTAGCACTTATTAATTATCAGATTATTTTTATGATTGCTATAATGAACGCCATCCTAGTGAGTGTGGAGTGGTATCTCATTGTTGATTTATTTCCCTAATGACTCATGATGTTAGGCATCTTTTCATTTATATATTATCTTTGGAGAACTACCTGTTCAAATCTTTCACCCATGTTTTAATTGGGTTGTTTGTGTTTGTGTTTTAAATGCGAGGATCTAATCAGGTATATGATTCACAAATATTTTCCCAGTCTGTGAGTTGTCTTTTCATTTTCTTTCTCATCAAAATCACAAAAAAAGACTCCACAGTCTTTAAGTCCTTCCCAGGACACATGACTTTTTAAATCACTAGAAATTCTATAAACTAAGTATTTTTGTAAAATAATATTAAAACATTCATTAATCTAAGCAGTACTAATTTTTTCACTGTGAAATGTCTATCATTATCTAAGCATTAGAATTAAAAGAAAGGGGGCCGGCGCTATGGTGCAGCAGGTTAATCCTCCACCTGCAGGTCCGGCATCCCATATGGGCACCGGTTCGAGTCCCAGCTGCTCCTCTTCCAGCCCAGCTCTCTGCTATGGCCTGGGAAAGCAGTAGAAGATGGCCCAAGTCCTTGGGCCCCTGCACCCACATGGGAGATTGGAAGAAGCTCCTGGCTTCAGATCGGCACAGCTCCAGCCACTGTGGCCATTTGGGGAGTAAACCAGCAGACGGAAGACCTTTCTCTCTGTCTCTCTCTCTCTCTCACTGTCTATAACTCTACCTCTCAAATAAACAAATAAAAAAATCTTAAAAAAAGAATTAAAGGTGAAAAGAGGCAAAAATTTATAAGAAATAACAAATGTGCATACTGAACAAATGAAAGGCATATTAAAGGCCAATATAACGATAACAAACACAATAGACCTTATAGATCAGTTCATTAAATAGCCTTACGAGAGACCAAAGGAATCTATTAACTTCCCCCCATGCTAGATGAAAATTTCAAGAAGCAATTATTTTTGTGCCTACTGAAGAACAACATAAAACCAGCCAAGCCTGGCATCAGGTACTAAACTTTGTCCCATGGTTGGTCTACACTGAAGACAGCAAAGCCCTACAAATTAGGTTTAAAGGCTCAACATAGAGATCAGAAATGAAGAACACACGGGCGTTGACAGAAGGATGTGGGCACTTGCCTTCAACCAGTGCAAATGCACTCACTCTGCAAAGCTGCTTTGCTTCCCAAAGTCCTCTGTAAATTATATTGATCGTAATCAAACCTGTTTTATGTACATCAGAAATTCTGCTATTTAAAGATATATTACAGTAAACCCTTTTAAAAAGCAAAGAATACTTTGCCTTTTTTAATCTTGGAAATTTATTTATATGAAAGGCAGAATGAGAGAGAGCAAGGGTGAAAGAGAGAGAGAGAGAGAGAGAGAGAGAGAGAGAGAGAGAATCTTCCATGCACTGTTTCACTCTGCAAACGCCCACAATAGCCTGGGCTAGGCCAAGCTGAAGCCAGGAGCCTGGAACTATTCCGGGGTTCACGTGTGGGTGACAGGGTCATCATCTTCTGTCTCTCAGGGTATATACTAGCAGGAAGCTGGATCAGAAGCATGGAGAAGCCAGGACACAAATCTGAAACTCTGATATGAGGTGCAAGTGTCCCAGGCAGTAGTTTAACCAGCTATGCAGTAAGTGCTACCCCATCCGCATACCTTCTGAATGAAAGAATCAAACTTCCTATGGAAGTCAGGCACTTGTGTGGTGGCCTCTACTGCAGAGTTAGAATGATTTATAAATCATAATTATTCTACAATTCATCTACACTATAAATCTGGATTTTCAAATACTTTGTTTTCTTAAAATAGGGCATACCCTGCCATGCAATGACAGCTGAATAATACAGATTTTTCTCTCAAGATGGAAAATAAAGGATCAGCATGTACTGGGGCGCAGCTTTGGTTTCTACATTTTGCAGAATGTGTTGAGTCTGGAAGGAATCCACACACAGCCAGCTAAAATGATTAAGCTGATGGGGACCAAGACACTTGAGAAACCCTGGAGGATTTACACTTATTTAATTTGGAGCACAGAATGCTAATGTCTGACCTGCTGACCGCCTTTAAAATTATACAACGTGGAGGAAGGATTTGCAGTAGAAGTGAAAGTGAAGAAAAAGTATAAAATATAAACAAAGAATGGAAAGAAAATATAGTGATAAAAGCAGCGGATGCACTGGTGAGAATATGGATAAATTATGTTCTTGCATAAACCTTCCTTTAACATTATAATATTAAAATGTAAGATATAAAAATATAATATAGCTATATAATACTATAGTTATAAATTATAATATGATTTGATACTCCTATATAACATTAAGAGGGCAAAGGTGAGTCTGCCTAGCCCGGCACTCATAGGCAGCCATGGACTAGGGAACCATGGGAGAGGAGTAGACTCTCCTTCCCCTCCCCAAGTCATCTTCCATCCTGACTATTTCAGTGATGCCTCAACCACTGGTACCCTCAAGGTAAATATTATTACCTTCCTGGGTCAGCCGGAGACCATGAACTTTCATTCGCTGGTTAATAACAAAGATTAGTTGAGCACTTACCATACAGCAGACTCTGGGCTACAGACTAGGAACACAATCACAGCAAATTATACAGCATCCTGCCTTCACTAACTCACTACACGTTAAGACACGGTAAGTACAGAGACGGCAGCAGAAGAAGATGCAGGTGGAGAAATCAGAGGGGGACTGAACCCTTACTTGTGGGGCTACATAAGGCCCTCTGGTGGAAACAACATGTCGATGGGCAAGAGCACATGTTGGGAGGCCCACAGCAGGTGGATGAGCAGCTGGAATGTTCCGGAAACTGAGAATGAATGGTGGAGGCAAGTGAGGCCTGGGGAGGAGAGAAACTGCCAGGTGGCAAGGACTTTCTAAGTCACATGAATGAGTCTGACAGTCGTCCTCACCAAGCTCTTGGAGGGTCTTGAGCAGGAGAATAACAGGGAGAGCCACCGTGGAGTCCAGAAAGAGGAATCCAGCTGCTTGAGTAGAGAAGAGACTGGAAGAGAGAAATTACAGGGCATAGGGCATTAATCCCAGAAAATGCAGCAAAGACGGTTTCAGCAGTGCTGCTGGACAGAAACCTGCCAACTGAAGAGCAACCTGACAGTAGAAACGGGAACTGGTTGCTGACAGAGAGGAAGAGAATGAAGATTTGGGAATGTCGCCTATTTTAAGGAAAGCAGCAAAGAGAATTGAGAGGGTAGTACACGGGGTCATGAAGTTCAGGAAGAACCCCTGACAGTGAGTTTCTGGGTGTGGGTGAGGGTAGGAGACGGGGGTCAGGAGTGTGACTACAGCAGAGGGATGCGTATGAATGGTGCCCTGCATCAGAAGAACTGGGCTTCACCTTGGTGATCCAATCCAGAGCCATGCTCAAGGTTCCTGCCATGGAGTTTTTGCTTTCCCGGGGCCACACCAAACTTGAAAAGGAAGCACAAGCCCCCAGGAGCAAGGGCAGTCACCATGCTGGGTGCACAGCCACAAGGAGTGGACTTGGAGGTGGAGTGGCCCTCCCAGCCCCTTCAGTGACAAGTCAGATGTCTGCATGTGCCCTGCAAGGTCACTTTTCAGTCCACAGCACTCTGTGCAAGCGCCTGAGTTGACACAGTATCTGTCCCTAAGGAGTTGCAGGTGTGGGGAGGGGCTCCCACAGCGAGGCAAGAGCCACGACAGTGTGCAGAGTGCTGAGGTCAACAGCACAGGAGCCATGGGAGACAGTCAAGGATCATATGCCAGCAAAGGCCTAGGATCCAGAAGACCTGAGCTAGGTTTCACGGTCAGTCTTGACAGGAGCTGTGTAAAGAAAAGAGTGCAGGCGTTCCTGGGCAAAAGATGCTGACGGGGGGCTGGCATTGTAGCATAGCAGGTAAACTCACCCCCACAACACCAGCACCCCATATGGGTGCCAGTTCATGTCCCAGCTGCTCCACTTCCAACCCAGCTCCCTGCAAATGTGCCTGGGGAAGGCAGCGCAAGATGGCCCAAATGTCTGGGCTCCTACTACCCATGTGGGAGACTCAGATGGAGTTCCTGCCTCCTGTCTTGTCCTAGGCCTGGCCCAACACTGGCTATTGTAGCCATCTGGGGAGTGAACCAGCAGATGGACAATCTCTCTAACTCTGACTTTCACATAAATAAGCCTTAAAAAAGAAAAAGAAGTAGACTGTGCAAATCTGTGGAAGAAAGAGAACCTGCAAATGAGTGTGGAAATGAGGAGTCCAGTGCCTTGGCTGGGTGCTGGAGCATAAAGTGGCAAGGGATATTGGTAGAAGAGGTAGAGAACTGAGCAAAACCAAGGGTGTGCAAGTCCTGGAGCCCCTTGCTGGGTCTTTGGAACACTGCCCTGGGTTCATGAGAAACTGAAGAGATTTTTTTTAAGAAAGCTTTTATTTAATGAATACAAATTTAATAGGTACAGCTTTAGGAATATAGTGGTTCTTCCCCCCATACCCCACCCCAACCCCACTCCCATCCCACCTCCTACTCCCTCTCCCATCCCATTCCTGAAGAGATTCCAATGCAAAGAAATATTATGTTCAGATGTGCATCTTTCACAGGTTGCTGATGCATTTGTAACAGAGAGTCAAACATGAAGCTATTGGTCATAATTATAGCATGCTTTTAAAATATGGCAAAAGCTTTCTTAATTCTAGGAATGATCATCAAGAAATGCTGCAAAATGACTACTCCTAGGTCTTTCCTTTGTAATTATACCCAACGGAAGACATTTGCAGAAGCTTCCAAGTTCTAAAGGAACAAGATCAAAGTTAATGAAAAGCCTGTGTTCCTTCCACACCCACACCTTCCTTGCTTCCATTGTCATATAAATCCTTTCAAAGAGACAGTCAGCCTTGCCCTCTCTCTGTAAATAATTAAATCAATAAACAAATAAATAAATGAAAAATGGTAAAGATACGACTTTGTTGCCTTTTTTCATACAATACTTTTTGGAGATCATTCTCTGTCATTACATAAAGAGTTATTTAATTCTTTTTTTAAAAGATTTATTTATGAAAGAGTTAGAGAGATACAGAGAGAAATCTTCCATCTGCTGGTTCACTCCCCAATGGTTGGAACAGTCAGAGCTGGGCCAGATTGAAGCCGGGAGCAAGGAGCTCTTCTGGGTCTCTCATGTGGGTGCAGGGGCCCAAGCACTTGAGCCATCTTCCTCCGCTTTCCCAGACATATTAGAAAGGAGCTGGGTTGGAAGTAGAGCAGCCAGGACTCCAACTGCCGCCCACATGGGATGCCAGCATCACAGGGGGAGGCTTAGCCCACTATGCCGCAACACCAGCCCCTATTTCATTCTTTCTAACAATTTTCTTCTGTGTAGATGTATTATAACTAATTTAATCACTTTCCTATTGATGAGCTCACCTGATGACTTTTGCTTCCCTAAAAAGGGGTGACAGTAAATAATCTTGCACGTGTCTGTGTTGCCTCAGTCTGTGTGTAGGATAAATTCCTAGAAGCTGGAATTGCTGGAGTTAGTATGCATGTTTTTTTGGTTTTGGGTTTTTTTAGTTTTTTATTTAGTTGAAAGGCAGAGCTACGGGGGTGGGGGCTGGGGAGGAGGAGGGAGGGAGGGAGGGAAGGAAAGAGAGAGAGAGAGCGAGCGAATGAATCTTCCAACCACTTGCTCACTCCCCAGGTGGCTGCAATGGTCAGGGCTGGGCCAGACCAAAGGCAGGATCCAGGAGCTTCTTCTGGGTCTCTCATGTGGGTGCCAGAAACCCAAGCATTTGGGCCCTCCTTTGCTACTTTTCTCAGGCCATTAGAAGGGAGCTGGATCATCTGGGACTCAAACTGGTACCCATATGGCATCAAAGGTGGTGGCTTAACCAGCTATACCACAGCACTGCCACGATATGTGTGTTTAAATTTTGATAGGGTACTGCCTACCTGTTCTCTGCTCTCCCCAAAGCAATTAGTACCTCTCTCTACATAATTATAAAACCCTTAATACCAAACTTTTTGGTCATAGCCAATTTGTGGAGGAAATATGTTGTATCTAAAACTTAGCTGGACAATTTCTCTTGTGAGGTTGAACACCTTTTTCCATGTTTAAGAGAAACTTTTTTGTCATTGTAATAGATCGTGTCTTTGGTTCTTTTTCTGGTGGGTTATTGATAATTATGTGTTTATAGGGGCTCTTTGCATATTAAAGAAATGATGCTCTTTATGAAATGAGTTGCAATAATTTTTACATTTTTATATTTTTTCTTTGGACTTCAGTTTACCATGCACAATCCTATTTAGTTTTATGTGACAAACTTATCACTCCTTTTTTATACATGGTTAATGGATTTGAGGTCAAATTTATAAGAGCTTTTCTGTGCCTTACATATTTTCTAAAAATTATTCATATCATAAAATTTTTGATAATTTTAATTATATATTTTAATATTTAATCAGGAGCTATGTTGATATTAAAACAGGAACTCTAACTTCAATTTTTCGAGATGTTGGACTGTAATTACACCAGTCCATTTAGTGAATACCAGCATCTTCTCCCTGACTTTTGTGATCCACAAAACACCTAGGACATGGACCCATTTTTATTCTATTGAGTTCTTTATGTATACAGCAGACCATGCTATTTACATTTAGGAACTCTGTCCCCACTTTATCCTCCTACTTCAAAATTTTGTGAGTAAATTTGTGTGTCTGTCTTACTATAGAAATTTTTAAAAACAGCTTGCCTGCCTCCACAAGAAAGTATTAATCAGTAATTTTATTGAATTCTCATTAAATGTATAGGAATGACAGAGAACTCAAGCTTTATATCATTTCATTCTATCTGAAACAGACTTTCATTCTTATAAAACTGGAAGTCTTCAGATAATTTCATCTCTCCTTTTCAATTTTTACAACTTTGTTCTCCCTCTCCCTCTCCCTCTCCCTCTCCCTCTCCCTCTCCCTCTCCCTCTCATTGTATAATGTTGACAAGCAACTTGGATCAGCACTGAGTAATGATGCTAGGTGGATACACATTTCAGTTTTCCACACTTTCATAGCGCTGCATCTAGCACCTTCCTGAAAAGCATGCTGCTGCCTTTGAGTGTACGAGATGAGATGCACACTGACCCTTAAACTTTTCCTTTTCAAAATGTGCACTGAATGCTAGTCAATGATTTTGTGTCATGTTTGGGAATGTCTTGCCATTTTTCTCTTTTAATCTATTAAAACTACAAATCATGTTGAACTACTTCAGATTTCCTGGAATAAACATAATTTTATTTGATTTATTCTTTTATGATGTCACTAGAGTTTGTTGTTCACATTTTATCTAAGATTTTTACTTCATAGGATGAATTAAAAATTATTTTTTCTGAAGATTGCATGAGGAATTGATATTCTGTCTTTTTTACATGTCTGGTAGAATTTTCCAGTGAAGTGGTCTGCATCTTGGGTTTTCCTTGTGAGAATTTTTTTAAATAAATTCTATTTTTAGAATAGATATGAAACTGTCCAAATTACCCATTTATCCGGTTCTTGGGCCTTACACTTCTTTGGTTAGATTTATTCCTAAATACTTTATGGTTTTGCTTACTGTGCAAATTCTTTAAATACTTGAATTTTTTCTTATTCATACTTGTACACAGAAATATAATGGACTTTTATATACTGCCTATTTTAAAATGCCTCAATTCTCCTATAATTTGTTATTACAAATTTTATATGATAGATTCTGTAATATATTTTTGTAGCACTTCTCTTTTGATTCTTCAGAGATATGATTGTTCACATAGGGCAGTTTCCTTCTAGCTTAAAGTTTTGGTCAAGGTTGTCAAGATAATGCTAAACTCATTTAAATTTTTAGGAACTGTCTGCTTCCTCTTTATATGCTCTAGAATATTTTAATAATGTTAGCTTTACATTTTCTTTAAGTGCTTGGTTAGTTCCCTATAAAATAAACTAGGTCTGATGCTTTTTCCTACAGGTAGCTCTTGTCAACCCCATGTACATCCTCTACAATAACTGATCTCATTAATTTACCTTTGAGGTCGGCCCTGTGGGTATAGCGGGTTAAGCTGCCCCCTGCAACACTGGCATCCCATATGGGTCCTGGCTGCTCCACTTCCCATCCAGCTCCCTGCTAATGCTCCTGGGAAACCAGTGGAGGATGGCCTACATGCTTGGGCCCCTGCACCTCCATGGGAGACCCAGAAGAAGCTCCTGGCTCCTGGCTTTGGTCTGGCCCAGCTCTGGTTATTGTAGCCATGTGGGGAGTGAGCCAGAGAATGAAAGAGCGCTCTCTCTCCCTCTCTCCCTGTTTCTCACCGCCTCCCCTCTGATTTTCAATCAATAAATAAATCTTTCAAAAAATGTTTATGTTTCCCTTAGGGTCAGTTTTGATAAATTATCTGCTTTAGGGTTTCAAATTACTAAGGCAGATTCAAGAAGAGTCATTTGTTATGATTTTTAATTTCCCCTTACTTGTGACTATTAAGTATTACTTATGCATGTGTACCTTCTCACTGTTTATCTTAACTGGATTTGCCGACAGTCCATCTATATTTTTATTCCAATAATCTGCTTTTAAGTGCATTTATTACTTCTGTCAGTTTTTGTTTTCTAATGCAATAATATCTGTTCTATCTTTATTCTCTTTTCTCCTTTGTTATTGTTTTTCTACTTTTTAATTTTTTTAATTTAACTTTTTAAACTCATTTGTTTGAAATCTGGAGAGACAGAGACAGATGACAGACACCTCCCATCTGCTGGTACAATCCTTAAATGCCCACAACAGCCCAATCCAGGAGTCCAGAACACAATCAAGACCTCTCACATGTGTTACTTGAGCCATCATCTGCCGCCTCCCAGGGGGCATGGTATCAGGAAGATGAAGTAGAGCAGAGAATTGGGACTCAAACCCAGGTACTCTGAAATGAGACGAGGGAATTCCAAGTGGCACATTAACCGCTGCACCAAACACCCACCCTGCTTTCTGCCGTCGAGTTTGTTCATCATTCTCTTATTTTTAGCTCCCTTTGATAATAATGCATGTCCTTAAAACTCTGAATATTACTCAAGTCTGTAGTTTCTCTTTGATAGTTTCTATGGAGGATTATCAGTATTCCTCAGATACCTCTCACATTCAATGCCCATTTTCTTTCTCACGCAATAATCACCAGGAATATATTTTATTATCATTATTGCTTTTATTACTATTTTATTCATTTACAAGGGGTAATAATTTTATTATTTTTAATTTCTAGTTTGTCTCATTATGATCAAAGAATGTTGATCTATTTTGGAATTAGTGTCATTTTCCAGGGTGAGTTTTTATGAGTATTCTTGTAACTTAAAAAGATGTGTATTTTGCTTTAAGGCTACACTATTGATTTGTCACAGTTAGCTATGTCTTATTAAATTGCAGGGATTTTGCCTGCTGGATTTCTGATGGATGGATCAGTTTCTCTTTACTCATTGATTTGTCTGTTTCCCCCTGTACTTCTGTTTTTCTGTAGATTTACATGTATTGTTTACTATCAAGGCTGTGTTGTTTGGTATGCATTGAGTGCATTCCTTGCTATTTTAAACACCCACGTTGGTCTTATATAATGCTTATTGCCCCCAAGTCTAATACGAGATTATGAACTACGGCTTTACTTTTGTTTGCATTTGCTAGGAATGTACTTACTCTATGATTTTAGACATTCCTGCCTTTCCCCATTTTAGCTGTGTCTCAGATTCAGTCCTCTCTGTGTGGTGCTAAAGATTACCGGGAGGAGGCAAACCCAGTGTGAATGTCTTCACCCTTAAGTATGTTTTGCTCAGGTTGCCAAAGAATGAGGTCTTTTTTCATCCAACACCTACCAGGATAGATCCAGCACATCACTCTTCATCAATTGAGTGTAGAATTCCATTTGTCCTTGGAATCTGTAGGTTTTCCTCTAGTTGAGGAATGTCTTCTTGGATTGCATCTTATACTTTCTTCTAGTCCACTTTTCCGATAGTTATTCAAGAACGCCAACTAGTCGTACACTGAAGATCTTCTGTCTTCCAATTGTGTTATTCTGTATCTGACTTTTGGCTGTTACTGTCTACTGCTTATTCAATTCCATTTCGCTTTGCTGACTTCTAGTCTCTTACCTCCTGCTGTTTTGACGCTACTGTCCTCGTCCGCCTCCACTCCATCTTCCTCCTGTGGTCATTGTCTCTTTCCGTCGCCTCCTAAAGTCCTGGCAGTCCACACTTGCCTGCTTCGCTTCGCCACATCTTGTTCAGCTCTCGGATCTCTGCTTCCTGTTCTGCAGACGTCACAGCTCAGATTGCTCCATTCTCGTATTTGCTTTCATTTCTAAATCCATCAGTATTTTTTGATTGTGATTTTAGTCTTCTTTATGACAACATTTAACTTTTTATCTGTCATTTGTTTCCTCATTTGCCTTTGTCCCTTTTTCTGCACACTTCTTTGCAAGCCAGCATCATAGCACAGTGGGCTAAGCTGCCACCTGCCATTCCAGATCCAATACAAGCACATTGGCTCAGGTCCCAGCTGCTCCACTTCAGGTCCCTCTCCCTGCGAGTGTGCCTGGGAAGGCAATGGAAGATGGCCCGAGTACTTGGGCCCACGCCACCCATGTGGGAGACCCAGACGCAGTTCTGGGCTCCTGAGCATGGTGGCCATTTGGGAAGTGAACCAGAGAATGGAAGACCTGAAGACCTCTCTCTCTTTCTCTCTCTCTCTCTCTCAAATCGTTAAATCTTTAAAAACAAAACAAGACTTCTTTGCACAGGACTTTGCCCCAGTGCAGTGATTTCCACCCACCTGCACCAGGCCCATTCCATACAGAGGCCTTGTGGGGCAGGCTCTGTAGAGGCCGGTTGGAGTTCTCATGTGGACTCGTCATGGGTTCTGTCACCTTTTGACTCTCCCCAGGCCACTGAGAGCTGCAAGTCATTTCCCAAAACACGTCAGCAGCCATTGTGATTTCTCATTTGCTCCCAGCAGTCTGGATTTTCCCGTAGGCAAGCCTTTTGGGAAGCTCCTGTCCCTGAGACGAGTCTGGCAGGGACCGTGTGCCTTGGAGAGCCTGCTGAGCCTGTGGTCTGCGCTCACCGTGACCTCCCCACCTGCTCCGGCCTGCTTATTGGAGCTGTGCTGCACAGGCTGAGGCTGGGGTTACTCAGGTCTCGTGGTCTCACCCCGCTGGTGTGTGTGCCTGTGTGTGTGTGTGTGTGAGCTGCATGTGCGCTTGTATTTCCCTGTCCTCCTGGCTGACGCGATGTGAGCTCTCAAAGGACAGGAGGCAACACCATTTGGTTCCAGAAAGTTCCTCTCCTATCGCTCAGAAGTTTAAGTAATAGCTATCTAACCTAGATCATTATTCTCATGACGAGAGCTTACTGAGTATCACGTGTTGCGGGAGGTGCTGTGGCTGGTACCCGACTGGAAGAACGGGCATTGTTGATTTCCTTAAAGAAGAAACGGTACAGAGAGAAGCTGTGCTTCGGGCTCCCCACATGGAAATAAATGACCGTCAGGGAGTGTCTGTTTAGCTGGCAAAACCTGAAATGACCCACGACTCCTGAGCTCGTGGCCAGAGTCATACCCACACGAGTCAACAGCTGAATTTCAGCGAATCCATGTATGACCAGAATCCCGTCCTGCAGCCAGCCATTTATTCCGGTAGGAATTCTAAGCCCCCGGCAACAGCTGCGCCCAACCCGCCCCGGGACGCAGCCGTTCTCACAGGCGGCCTCGCAGCTGGGCTGCACAAACAGCCTATTCTCGCGGGGCAGTTGTTCCCGCAGCGTCTGTGCCGTCCACCCCGGTCTTGCCAGAGCCAGGACCGGTGCTGCTGGGGCCTGTCTGTCACCGCTCGAGGCTCAGGCCAGCTGTCAGCCCAGCCCACGTGGTGTCAACTTCCCCGCAGCTGTCCTTAGGGAGCCCCGAGGGCCCTCAGCGGAATGCCCCGAGAGCCTGAGCAAGCCTCTCCTTCCAGGGTGCGCTGCGGCTACGCGGCCGTTCTCCAAGCACCCAGGTGAGCTCACTGATCAAAGTAAAAGTGTAAAAGTAAACGAGACGACACCAGCTTAGACGCGCTAGAAGGGCATCCGCGCACCAGACAGCCGCCGCCTCCATCGCGCCCGTGTGACTGCACCCCTAGAAGTTACAAACATTCCTATTTTAAAAACGAAAAGGGTGAGTGATGACCTCCGGCAGGAAGGGAGCCAAGGACACGGAGCAGGTGTTTCTGGTCACTGCTGTTTCAACACGAGGGGGCGGGGGGAGGCTCCTGATTAGGCCTGCCTGATAATTACGGGTGACCTTGCAAGAGGGAAATTTATTCAATCCACCGATGGTTAATCACGAAAAGTCGCCCCATCTGGAAAGGATGCGTGGTTAGCAAAACGAGGCTCTTTGAGGAATCTCTCCGAATTGGGAACAGTATTTTCACTTCGAGTTTCATCTGATGAGAACCATATACCAATAAAACGTTTTTCTGCTCATGCATTTTTTCAGACTTTTAAGAGGTATTATTTTTAGAGTCTTATCTAGTCCATCTCTAACCTGTTAAAGATTAAACCAATGTGAATAAGACTCCCTAGGTCAAATGCCTTTCACAGTTTTAAAAATAAAAGTCTCAGGGCATTGAAGAGTCACTAAAACGCATGAATGTACTTAAAGCCAAAGCAGAACAAACATCAGACGTGTGCCCCAGAGAAGCCAGGGGATTCTGAAGCACGTAAAATTGTCTGTGACGCTCTCAAGGATCTGCGGAGGAGTGTTCTCCCGGAGATGCACTCTGCTTCCGACCTCGGGTCCCAAGACAAACGAGGCGTGGGCGCACATCGAGGCGGTGTGGCGTTCCGCACCATCTTCTCTCTTCTCTTTCCTTTTCAGCTAAGCTGGAAACCTGCTGACGCCAGCAGCCTGGCTTCCCTTCATTCCCACCACAATCTGTAGCACAGAACCGGCAAAGCTCTAGAAGTCAGGTAAAGGGAACGGTTTTGCCAGGTGCTCAGTGTGCCCGGGATGATGGATTTGGTAACCTCTGTAACCCTCCGAGGCACGTTTGTGTCTGCACTGACCATGTGGGAGCAGAAAACTGGCTAAGCTGTGCACGTCCACTCTTCCTGGAGGTGAAGGAGCAAGAATGAGAAGAGGGACCTGGCGACCCCTGCTGAACTTTTCACCAGGGCTGAGCCTGGCCCCAAAGCCGGGTGTGTAGCGGTGGGCTCGGCAGTGCGTGTGCCAGCTGGGAACCAGGGACACAGGGGTTCACCGTGGTCAAGAGGCGCTGAGGGGCTACCTGCCTGCATCCCAGACTCGCCTCCACCCCTTTTCCAGGTGAGTCGGCCAGCCGCGCTTGGACTGGATCCCCCTCACGTCTCGTTCCCTGAGGATCAGGGATTAGATTACCCAGCTGGGAGCTGCTCCAGGAGGCCCAGGAGCAGGTGCAAGGCAATGCTGTCCACCTTGTCTGCCTCGGCCCGCCCTGCCATCTCCCCCGGCAGCACCTTACTAAAACATGTACTTCTGTGACTCTCCAAGCGTAAACGCTTTTTCAGCGTGTCCAGTGTTTTATTGGTTTTTATTTGTGGCTTGCTAGAATATTGTTTTTTCCTGCTCACCACATTCTGTCTTTACAATGAATCAACTCATACAATTAGAATCTTCCCGATCACCAAGCTATGTGGACCGGGACAAACTCTTAAAAGCAACAGATATTTTCAAATCACAGGAAAAAAAATGGCATTTTATTCCTTTTAAGGCAAAACAATGGCAGCATTTTTCAAGATGGATTATACAGAAATGACAGATGGAATATATATATTATATAGCTACGATTGATTGATGATAGATGGATTGGTGATACCAACATTAAATGCAGATATGATACAGACAAGAAGCAGTAGTGTTTTGGACCTAGGAGTATCACCAGATTTCATCACACCTCTGCCCCGTCCCCCCTGGCCCAATTTTACAGGAAGCTGAGCCTGTGGGAAATTAAGTGCCTGTCCTGTTCTCTTGCTCGCCAGTGACAGATGGGACCGGAGTGTCCCACCACACTACATCACGCCCCCTCTCAGGTAAACTGCAGTACTGCCCCAGCCACTGTATACTCTCACCACTGCAGTGCTTCAGCCCTGCTTACTGCAAATTCCTCCAGACAAAAGTATCTCACTCTTCCCTGTTACCTACTCTTCCACCCACAAAGTGAATTTCTTAGAATGCGTTTGACAGACACCTGCCAGCAGGTGGTGACTGCTGCTGCTCAGAATGGGCGTACAGCTAGTGGGCCAGAGCTCCCAGCTCCAGCTGACTGCTATCCAATGCAGAAGTTTCTAGAACAAGAGGCCACAACTAGAAGCAGTGTCTGCTGGGCTGCCCCTCCTTGCTTAGCCACACATCCACTCCCCCTCCATTCTTTCTCATCCCACCCCGATCACCATGTCGTGCCCTTCTTTGCTTCCTAATACACTGGCAGTATCCAGGGGACCCAGGAAATGGTCACATGAAAGATTTTGCGACTTCTAGGCTGTTTCAGCAGATTTTGTCTATGTTTAAACCTGTTCTTTTGGATCGTTCTCATTTTCCACTTATATCCTCTGCATGCGGTGGCTAATCGCCTTCTCTTCATATCATCACGCCTAACACTGCGTCTGGCGTGATCTCTATGCTGTCACTTGCACACAGCTGCAGCATTTGGTTCCAGGAACAGCTGAACATGGTAGCCAGTGACATGATACTTAAATAGCTTTTCTTAACTCACCCTATTGGCTTCGTAGAGTTAGCCAAACTGCATGAAACTGGGTGTCACAAAAGCATCTTTTAAACATTTAATAAAATCTCCAGATAGAATAGGTATCCTGAGCAAGCTTGTTCTTTAAAAACCAACCTGGGGAAATGGGAAGTGCTCCTACCCCCTGACTTGAAAGCTGATGAGAATTAGAAACAAGCCCCGGATGTCATGATAACAGAGCTACTCCCTACCTCTTTCTACAGCAGGGCAGGTCAATCATCTGTAGAGGCTCAGGCAGCAAATACTGGTGGCGAGGGGGCCACATGTTTCCTCCACTTCTCTGAAGCAGGAGGCGGCAGAGAGACAAGGTGCAGAAGCAGCCTGCCCTTGTTCTGATCAACTGGATTCACAAAAGCAGGCCACAGGACAGATTTAACCAACAGGTGACAAATTGCAGAACCCTGCCCTAAACCAATCCAATATTATAATCAGTGGGATTTGTTACAGGTTAAACTTTAAAATCATATCCAAAGAGAGCAGCAGAGGCAGCCCTGGGCTGACAGCACTGTAGAAATGCCACACAAACAACCATGTCAAAGCCTCCTGAATGGTGGGTAGTCTGGTGCAGCAGCTTAAACCAACACGTGGGAGGCCTGCATCCCATTCCGAATGCTTGGGATCAAGTCCTGTCTCTACTTCTTATCCTGCTTCCGGTTAATGCACTGGGAGGCAGCCAATGATGATCCAAGTGTTTGGGTCCCTGCCACCTACCTGGGAGACCCTAGTGGAGCTCCTGGCTTCTGGCTCCAGCCCCAGCCGTTATGGACACTTGGGGAGAGAGCCAGTGGATGGAAGATCTGTCTCTCCCCCTCTGTAATTCTATCTTTCAAATAAACAAACAAATTTTTTAAAGCTTGCTGAGCTCAGATTAAAGCAATACTTAACAGAAGGTGTCTGGTAACCTCCTAAGAGTGCAATTTGTAGAGAGAGACACAAATTGGAAGCCAGCCCTCAGCAGAGAAATATCCAAGGGTTTGAAGAGCAGCAAGAGGTACCCAGAGACTAGGAAACATTTACTTCATCCTCTGTTTGGCCACAGCTCCAGGTCACATGCTTTTGCAACACCACCCTCCTCCTCCTCCTCCTCCATCTTCATTGTCTCCATCATCAATATTCTTTTTTTTTTTTATTATTTTTTGACAGGCAGAGTGGACAGTGAGAGAGAGAGACAGAGAGAAAGGTCTTCCTTTGTCATTGGTTCACCCTCCAATGGCCGCCACGGCCCGCGCACCGCGCTGATCTGATGGCAGGAGCCAGGCACTTATCCTGGTCTCCCATGGGGTGCAGGGCCCAAGCACTTGGGCCATCCTCCACTGCACTCCCTGGCCACAGCAGAGAGCTGGACTGGAAGAGGAGCAACCGGGACAGAATCCAGTGCCCCGACCGGGACTAGAATCCCGTGTGCCGGCACCGAAAGGCGGAGGATTAGCCTAGTGAGCCGCGACGCCGGCCCATCATCAATATTCTTAATGTTAGCTTTTGTTCAAGAGCCATGCTCTGCACTTAACATATAGTAGTTCATCTTCACAACGTCCCATCTTCACTCTACTGATGAGGACGCCTAGCTTCAGTGAACCAGTAGCCCGGCAGCAGCCACCTAACTGGAGCACTGCAATTCCCAGATGTGAATCCAGGCCTGTGCTCTTCAACTTCCATGCTCATAGCTGGAAAACCCAAACCATCGCTCCTTTGCTTGGTGTTACGGCCCAGGAACGCTGCTCAGGAGTGCTCATGACCACAGCCCCTACCACCACCTGGCCCATCCTGAGCACTTGGTTGGTACCACAATCACTTGTAGACTGTAAAGGACACCTGCAGCCTTGCCCTGGCCACCTCCCCCTGCAGGGGTGAAGGGCTCACAAACAGCCGTGGTGCCCAGAGCTGGAGCACTCGGTGAGCCGGGGGAGACCGCTCCCAGTCTCATGTTTTCAGTGCAAGTGCACAGCAGCGACCCTGGGAGCCTTGCTTGCTGGCTTTGTGTGCTTTTGTTGCCCCAGCAAGGAGACAGTGGCAGAAGCCAGCCGGAGGGATCTGTCTGCCTTCCTGGAAATGGCCCTGGCCCTGGTACAAGGCCATTGTGTGAAGCAATCACAAGGCCAAGTTCTTCCCAGGCTGCCAGAACTGGGCTGGCTTCCTCAGGCACACAGGTCCCCTGTAGGCATCGCTGATGCCCCGGCAGCTGCGAGTGGACACTAGAGATGCTGGTGGGAAGCACATGCAGCACAGCCTTGTCTGTCCCTGGAGTCTGCTGCTTTGCTGCTCCTGCTCCTGCTTCAGAGCTGCATCTCCAGGTTGACAGGCTCTCTTCCCACCCTGCCTCGATGGGCGTGCCTGCCCCTGCCCTGGCTCCCTGGGCTTCCCCAAATCCAGAATGACTCTCGCAGGACTTGAGTCAGTTTGGCAACGAATAAGAGGGCAAACTAGAGGACAGGGGTAGGGTTACTTCTGGCTTATGGCACTGGTTCCCTAGCTCCACTAGCCGTGGGCACCACACTAAGAGGGGTGGCATGCCACAGATGAGGTTTTCTGCGTAAGACTAGTAGAAAACGTAAAACCAGTTCAGGATGAAACTGCACCATGAGGCAACCAATTAATCATTTTCATGGGCTATCAACAAATGCTCCTAAAGTGCCTGACCCCTCAGTGGTTGAATGTAAATTGCCTCGCTGCATATGGGTTGTTCAACACAGCCCAAAATGCAAAATTATTTTCAGAAAAGTTTAGATCTGTGACTCGAAATGCAAAGATGTGGAACTGCTGAATAAGTGAAGGTTTGGATTCCCAGAGGTCGCTGCTTGGTTTTAGAAGAGTTTCACTGATTTCTATTGTGAAAGGGGCAAATTCCCATTTAGATATCATGAGAAAGTATGTGGCTGGGTCTAAGCCATCACAGAGCTTCCACATGCAATGTGAATGAGCTTGAAACACTAAATTATAGAAGAAATTACATCTGTTCCTCTGCTCACCCACTTATCAGTGGTGCCAAGCACAGTTCTTGGTTCTGCTGGAAGTTTGATAAATAACCATGACAGGGAAGGAACGGAGGGACTAGGGAGGAGGAGAGAGAGAGGGAGGGAGAGAGGGAGGGAGGGAGGGAGGGAGTGGGGAGGGAAAGAGGAGAGAGGGAGGGAGGGAGGGAGGGAGTGGGGAGGGTGGGAAAGAACAAGGAAGGAAGAGAAGGAGGGAGAGATCAGCTAGTCAGGTTAAATTGCCATGCGCTGAAGCAAACACGTGCCAACATCTGGCTATGTAGACACGAAGGACCCGACTCATCTACCAAACCTCAGGAGGAGAGACAGGCTGGGCTGTGTCGAGTCAGTTCTCACCTAAAGCTTAGTAACTGAATGTGAAGCTGCTCTGAGATGTCCTTCACAGAGAAAAGAAGGCTGCCAGCAAGTTCTGGAATCTGCTGCCTCATTCCCACCCAGCCCTCACCCACGCAGAAGAACCGCAACAGTGTGGTCTGGTTCTGCCTAGTCAGAGCCAGAGAAGGAGACGTACTGAAGAGCCTGGAGCCGTATTTTTACTTTGTCTCTCTTATGAAAAATTTCAAATACAGAGAAATGTATACAAGATACTACCACCCAGATTCAACAATGATCACCTTACAGTCTGCTTACTCGAGAACCCTGACCACTTTCTCTCCTCTGCTTAATAACAAGTCACAAAGATGGCCCCCCTCACCCCATAACCACACGCCCGCTATGTAACTTCCTGGTGCCTCGTCCTTACGACCCCACACGACTCAGCTTGGCCAATGGGATGTCAGTAAATGAACACCCGCAGAGCTTGCTGTACAACCAGGCTCCTCGCATTTAGCCCGAGCGAGGCTTGGGCACCCCAGCTGGCTCCTCAGGACGTCCTAGATCAGCCATCAGCCAGAGATACCTACATATATAGTCCAAACTAAAAGGAAAGCAGAGCCAAGATCAGAAGCGCCACCAGTCAAACGCGCCAGCACTGTGCACACTGGGGTATGCCTGTGACATTCTGTGGCTGGTTTCATACCAAGACAGTGTCAGTATGAATCTCAAAGCATAAGCATTTTCTTTTTTAATATAACTACAACAGCATTATCACATAGTCCCTCAGTAGCGTTATACTGAAGTGTATCCTATTCATTACTTATTGATTATTAATACACAATAGGTTCAAGTTTCCAGTTGTCTCACAGATACCACAGGGATTATGTTAGCTATTTAAATCAGTACCCAAAGGGCTCCACGCTTTATCTTTTGGTTAAGAAATATGTCTTTTTGTTGTTTTTAATCTATAAATTCTCCTTCATATACACACACACATACACACTCACACAAACTAACTGTATTTTTTGTAGTCACCATTTTTGATGACATCACTTCCCCTCTTCTAAGGTACTTTTACACTCAGGATTCTATTTGTTCCACTCTGACGCTAATTGATTCTATCCTCAGAATTTCCCAAAAATGGCAGTTGGATCTAGAAGTTTAATCAAATTCAGACGTAACTGGGGCTGCAAGGGACTGCCTTGTAGTGGTAGCGTTTCCGTCCATCAGGAAGAACGGAATCCTGGCTTGTTTGTCTTTATGTGATGTAGCAGCTATTTTCAAACAATGCCCAGATCTGTTCATTCATCTGTTCAGGTTTGAAAGTTAATATTCTAATCCTACCACCCCATGTTTTTATTGGTTAGGATGCTGTAATAAAAATCTTTTCTCCTTATCCATAATTTGGGTACTTATGGTATAGCTTTTATGGAAAAAGCAGAAGCAACACTTAATTCTTTCTGTTTACTATTTCTTGGAAGAAAATGTTTGTATCCTAGAGTTTTTCAAGTGTGACAAATTAATTGACTTTTCCTATTCTTTGCTCTTTTACTTGCATCAGTATGAAGTCCTTGATGTAGATACATTTAATGTGCACTAGTTCCTGTAGATATTACTATTTTTGAGGCTCATAAGACCAATCTGTTAACTGGTTGGAGAGTCTTCAAATTAGCATTATCTCGTTGTGACCAGAGTGAATGTTAATGTTGAAGGCTCATCTTGTATGTTCCCTTCCACAGACCTGGCATGAAGTTTTCACTGTGGATCCCCGGGTCACGAGAAATGGAACATAGACACCACAGTGGGGATCTCCAGGTACTCGTTGTTGCCAGATTGGACATTGTTTCTGTCCAGGAGAAAATAAAATTCTGGAACATAAAATCCATTGTAAGTTCATATTCCAAGTCTAACCCAGAACTCGAGTCTGTCTTAGTTCCTTTCATTATATGTCATATGTCAGAATCTTTTTCCCACTACAAAATTATTCATTCTCAACAACATTGGGAGTGGTAGGATATCAGACAGGTATCTGTCTACTTTATCAATAACGCATAGAACAGTCTGAATTCTAACGCCAACATTGCCACTAGCAAAATGACTGCCAAAAACAGCTTATAATGCAACAAAGTTTGTCCTTTGTATGCATATGTGTGTGTGCGTGTGTGTGTGTATAGAAGAAGCTTCTAATAGCTGTTTTAAAGATTATTTATTTGAAAGGCAGAGTGAAAGAGACACAGGAAGAGAGAGAGAATCTCCCATCCCTTGCTTCACTCCCAAATGGTTGCAATGGCCAGGGCTGGGCCAAGCTAAAGCCAGTAACTCAGAACTCCACTTGAGCCGCCTGTATTGGCTGGGTCTCAGGCTGAACCACCTGCTGCTTTCACAGGCACGTTAGCAGGGAGCTGGACTGGAAGCAGAGCAGCCAGGACTTGAAGTGGTGCTCTGATATGGGACACTGGAGTCTCAGTCGACAGCTTAACCTGTTGCACCACAACACCAGCCCCTACTAATTTAACTTTTATTTTTGATTTTCAACCATTCTCATTCTATTTAGTTTTTTTGTTAATTATGTAAAATATTTATGTTCACGTAATCAACTATGTATAAAATGATGTATTTGAAATTCTAATGAAGATTTTTTTGTAAAGCCTGAAATTCCTAAAGTACCGAAATTCCTAAAAAAAATAAAGATTACTTAATGCATTTATAGCTTTTTATGCTTTTGCTATGCAGGCATTTCTCTAAGACATGTATTAGTGTACAGTTTAAGTTTTCACACCTATCTTTTTTTGCTTTTGTATTTATTTATTTATTTTAGTCAATTCATTCTGTGGGTTACAGGCCAACTCTTAATGACTCACAGAATAGCCTGTGCTGGTTCCCCACACCCCAGACGCCCAAAGGAAGACGAGTGAGAGCCAGAGTTACACTGTGTGTGCAGGGCAGCCGTGCCACGGTGGGGGGGCGGGGGGCCTCGGGGGGTGGACCTGTGAGTACCCCCTGGACGACTGGCACTTGTGGGAGACTGCCAGTTCTGGTGGGAGATGAGAGGCAGAGAGAGAGAAGGGAGAAGAGGGAAGAGGGGGAGAAAGAGAGAGAGGAAAAGGGGGGAGAGGGAGAGAGGGATGCAGCAAGCTGCCTGCTAATGTAAGCAAACTGTCTCTAAGGAAGAAGGACCATCCTAGACTTTCCCCACACTGTGGGAGAACGGACGCCACGAGAGAGAGGACTTCACGTCTTCCCAGAGGTCTCCAGCATCCTTCAACCCTGGTGCCAACAACCTTTGCTCTGACCCTGTGTTCTGTTTCCAGAAATCATTTCTTTAAACTTGATTAAAATATCTTACAGCATAACATGTTCTGCTACTTGCTTTTCCACTCAAAATTGTTTCTAAACTGTATAATAGAATTACATCTCCTTTAACATTTTGATACAATCACTATAAAATCATCTCATTTGATATTCTTAAAATAAATTTGAGTCATTTAGAAATTTTTATTTATTTATTCCATTTTGTTTGAAAGAGAGAGAGAGAGAGAGAGAGAGAGAGATCTTTGATTCACTGGTTCACTCCCCCAAATGCCTGCAATAGCAAAGGCTAGGCCAGGCCCAGCCAGGAGCCTGGCACTCAGTGCAGGTCTCCCAGGTGTGGAAAGAGACCCACACTGTCGCCATCACCTGGGGCTCCCCAGTGTGCACATTAGCAGGAGGCTTGAATCAGAAGTGGAGCCATGAGTCAAACCCACTCACTCCGATATGGGCTGTGGGCCTCCCGTTGCACAGCACACACACACCTTGTTGTTTTCTTTGTGGAAATACAATTGCTGGCTTGGTGTCTGTAATATCTATAGGAGTGTTTTTTCTTTGCTTCTTTATTATTATGGGTCAATTATTTTTTCTAGATGTCTATTTCATACAAATTTTAGAAATTAGCATAAAATTATGTATATAGTGTTATTACATTTTACACTTTTTTTATTTCTAGTATTGCTTATTGGGGTCGATTCTCTTCTGCTCTTTCTCTGTTCCCCTCCAGACACTGCCCTGTTCTACATCGTTTCACAGCCTACTTTTGGTTTTGATGATCCTTTCTATTGCATCTTGGTTTCTAGTTGTCTATATTTTCTTCTTCATCCTGTTCTTGACTCTACTTCATTGTTCTGTCTGACTTTTAAGTTGGATAGATAGCTCTCTAAGTTTCAGCCTCTCTTCTTTTACAATGTTCACATTTAAGACTATAAACACTTCTTTAAATATTGCTTTTATAAACTTTGAACATGTAATACTTCATCATTTGCTGCTAGACACTTTAAAATTTCTATTTTATTTCTATTTTGATTAATTAGCAGCATTTTGAAATTTCTAAGCATGTGAGACTATTTTCTATATTTTGCCATTAGTTTAAATATAATCATACTCAGTAAACATGGTTGGATGATAACTATTATTTGAAATATGGTTTTCTGGCCTAGCATACAATCCATTTTCATAAATTTTCCATATGTGCTTTAGCCATGTGTATTCCCTGAGGCAGGCATTTGGCACAGTGGTTGAAAGGTCACTTGGGATACTCACAGCCCCTCCTGGAGAAGCTGGACCTGAGTTCAGTGCTGCTTTTGATTCCAGCTTTCTGCTAAGGCAGACCCTGGGGGGCAGCAGTGAGGGCCCACCTGTGTGGGAGAACCAGATTGACTGTCTCCTGGCTCTGGCCTGGCCCAGCCTTGGCTGTTGCAGACTTCTGGGGCATGGACCAGCAGATGCAAGATGTCTCTCTACTTCTGTCTGCCTTTCAAATAAAAATAAAATTTCAAAAATGTAAAAATTTCTGGGAGGCCAACACAGTGGCACAGTGGATTAAGTCACCACTTGTGACACCAGCTTCTCATATCAGAGCACCGGGTCAAGTCCTCGATGCTCCGCTTCCAGTCCAGCTTCTGGGGAAGCCAGTGGTTGATGGCGCAAATGCTTGGGTCCCTGCCACCCATGTGGGAAACTCAAATGACTCCTGGCTTCAGCCTGGCCCGGTCCTGCTATTTTCCTTTGGGGAGTGAACTAGTAGATGAAAGCTATCTCTGTGTGTGTGTGTGTGTGTGTGTGTGTGTTTTGCTGTCAGCCTTTCAAATAAATAAATAAATCTTTTTAATAATTAATTATGTTCTCAACAAATCAGTACTGGTTTATATTACCTAGATTCTTTTTTAAAAAAAGATTTATTTTATTTATTTGAAGGACAGAATTACAGAGAGAGGTCTTCCATCTGCTGGCTCACTCCCCAAATGGCCGCAGGCTGGAGCTGAGTCAGTCCAAAGCCAGGATCCAGGAGCTTCCTCCAGGTCTCCCACATGGGTGCAGGGGCCCAAGGACTCCACTGCTTTCCCAGGCCACAGCAGAGAGCTGGAATGGCAGTGGAGCATCTGGGGCTTAAATCAGTGCCCTTATGGGATGCTGGTGCTGCAGGCCGGGGCTTTAACTCGCTGCGCCACACTGCCAGATCATGTGTTACCTCAGTTTAAGCTTTCTAATTTTCATTTACTCTTTTGTCTCTTCTATTGCTTTTCACTAATAGGTTTTTAAAATATCTCTCTTGCTGTTCTTAAATCTTTTGTGTGTGTGTGTTCTGTAGTGCTGTCTCAAGCATATGCGGGTTTGTGTCTTCCATCACTTCTGAGTCAGCATCAGTCATTATCTTGTCAGTACTGCCCATCCTCAATTACCTCTATTTTCTCCTTCAAACAAATTAGATACAAGCTAGCGTTCTCACTCTATGTCCCCAGGTTTCCTAATCTTTTCTTCAAGTCTTCCATATTCCTGACATTGACTAGTGGGTGGATAATTTCTTCAGATCTATCCTCTAGTTCAGGAAGTCTTTCTTAATCTGTGTCTAAACTGTCCTTTAACCTGTTCATTTCATTTCTAATTTTAAGCTTTGTATTTTCCATTCCTAAAATTCCGTATGGTTCTTTTCATATTTCAGATGGGCCTGGTCAGTTTTGTAACCTTTTGCTTCCTGGTTATTTTAATTATGCCTTTGTTTTAAAACTTTCATTTACAGTTACTTTATATTCTGTATATGATCATTCCAATATTTTAAATGGGATTTTGCATAAGGCATTTGCTGGTTTTGGTTATTTTCCTTATATAGTGGCTTATGCCTTTTCTTTGGGAAATTATATATTTGTGAGCCTTATTTTTACTTAACTGTGGTGATTCTTCCACCTCTACTATAGGTTTACATTTGCTTCTCCTAAGAGCTAGCGATGTTACCTGCAGCCCCTCCATTCCCTGTTAAGAGAATTGAGTCAATGGGGGAGTTTGGGGTCTCATTTCTCTACCTTCTGTGGTCTAAAAGCTTTCTGCGTGGCGGTACAGATCTAGGCATCTTGACAAAAGGCACTTCCCAGGTGTTTGGTTACTGTTCACTGCTCTATCTTGTGGTCTTAGAACCCCACTCTTTGGTGTTTGCTTCTGTTTTTATTTTGATTTACATGTTTTCCCTACTTTCTAATAGACTCAGAGATACACTAAAACTCATGGTTACTGTTGTGCATCTGAGACTTAATTATTTTAGCCAAATATCCCTTCAGGTTATCTATTCTGATACATTACCAGAACCAAAAGTCACATCTACAAATTGAGATGTTGAACAGAAAATTAAATTATTGAAAGACATCAAAAGCTCAGATTGCCTCATTTAGGCTTATATTACATTTAGGTTTATACAGAGGCATTCAAAAAGTTGAAGCAATAACTAGAAAATATCTTTGTAGCAAAAAAAGATCATTTCTTCACTAGTATTTTTTTTTTCATTTTCAGAGCTTACACAGAATAGAAAATAACACAGAATAGAACAATTTCCTAACCAAGAACATGGTATTATCCAACATGTTACATAAGCAAAAAGCTGGAAATACTCATAAATGTTATCCTTTTAATGCCCTTCAGTTAGAAAGCTTTGTTAATTTTTAAAACGTGCATTACTATTCTTGAGATGTAGATGGGGTATGGACAGTTATTAACAATAGGAATTTTGTATCTGTCATCTTATTTGATCATCTCAAGTGCTGGCAGGGATGAGACACATGCTCTTCTCCCCAGCTTGCAAACGAGGAACTTGAGAGCCGGTGAGCTCAGTGACTCAGCAAATGTCAGAGTGAGAGTGATGACACAAAGCCAGGAGCCCTGAGTCTACCTCCTGGGCTGTTTCCACCACAGTGCCCTGAAGACGGTTCACAAATGCTAATTGAATTAACATAGAAAAGATTCTCTCATCCTCTGGAGATTGAAAATAAAAGCAGCAGCAAAATAAAAACATAACAAAGTGTCAAAGGAAAATAGAATTACCCACACAGCAATGAATCCTGCAAAGCAAAGGGGCAAGAACAGAAACCATAGGATCAAGTTGCCTCCACTCACTTACTAATACTCCTGCCAAAAGCCAAGCCATGAAACTGGGCAGGATGAGGCTTATTCAAATTCAACATTACTGTATCTGAGAGTCAGCAAAATCCACCACCATCCTTAGTGTCTGTAACCCACTTAATGGGCTGCCTTGCTCATCATGGTGAGGCACTAATATAAAACACACCTACGCCGGCACCGCGGCTCACTAGGCTAATCCTCTGCCTTGTGGCGCCGGCACACCAGGTTCTAGTCCTGGTCGGGGCTCCAGATTCTGTCCCGGTTGCCCCTCTTCCAGGCCAGCTCTCTGCTATGTCCCGGGAGTGCAGTGGAGGATGGCCCAAGTGCTTGGGCCCTGCACCCCATGGGAGACCAGGAGAAGCACCTGGCTCCTGCCTTCGGATCAGCGCGGTGCACTGGCCGCAGTGCGCTGGCCGCGGCGGCCATTGGAGGGTGAACCAACAGCAAAAAGGAAGACCTTTCTCTCTGTCTCTGTCTCTCTCTCTCACTGTCCACTCTGCCTGTCAAAAAAAAAAAAAAAAAAAAAAAAAAAAAAAAAAAAAAAAACCACCTACAAGGACGCCTCCTTAGGTCCCAGGCCTACACTGTGCAGCTCAAGAGGCCACCTGGACTCTGCGACCACTGTATCCCCACCATCCCAAAGCCCAGAGGAGGCTGCCGAGGACCCGCTACTTCCCTCTGAGTAAACAGAACCTAGCTGGGCCCACCGTCCTCTCTGCTCCCTGTTGCCCTACCCATCACCCAGGATGCAGGCCTTCCCTGCTACCATCTGGAACCTTTACAAAATACCGAGGCCCAGAGAACTAAGTGACATCCAGGTGTGCCAAGTGATGGGTGTGCAACCAAGTGCACCACAGGCTCTTGCCCATGAACAACAGACAAGGACCCTTGTTCCTTCCTTTTTCAATAAAAAAAAGTAATTACTTAATGGTTAGTTCCACTGAGGAAGCCCGAAGTGACTTGTGTCAAAACACAGTAGAGGGGCAGCACCGTGGTGTAGTGGGGAAAGCCACCTCCTGCAGTGCCAGCATCCCATATAGGCACTGGTTTGAGTCCTGGCTGCTCCACTTCCAATCCAGCTCTCTGCTGTGGCCTGGGGAAGCAGTAGAAGATGGCCCAAGTCCCTGGGCCCCTGCACACACGTGGGAGACCTGGAGGAAGCTCCTGGTTCCTGGCCCGGGTAGGTTTAGGTCCAACTGAGGTGGCCAAATGGGGAGTGAACTGGCAGATGGAAGACCTCTTCCTCTCTCTTTTCATATAAACAAATAAATAAATCTTAAAAACACACAATAGAGCACAAATGTACCACTGTTCAGCCTGCCTCGTCATAGACAATCCTGGTGTTGAGAGAGCTCACAGAGCAAGGGGAGAGGCGATGGGGACTGCAAGCTCCAGCCGCACTGCTGACGGACAGCACTGGGTAGGTGACTGGCAGTTCTGGGTGGACAGTCGCGCCAGCCCTCAACCCTCATGACAAGCCCCCTTCTGTGCCCCATGCAGGCCCACCGCCTGGAAACCAGCAAGTCCCCGCCCACAGCGGAAGCTGCAAGTTCCACAACCTTGCAAACGTGACACCAGCACCGGCTGAAATACCCAACAGGACTGGAGGAAGTGCCCCCTGCCCTCAGCCATGATTTTTAGGCTATTGTAATGTCATTATAATAAAGTTACCAAGGCATACACTGCCACTCCTGTCATGCACCTGACATCGCGGAACAGGCAGAGAAATGGGCGTCCTGCAGCCCTGAAGCCTTGCAGCCCACAGCACTCGTGGTCTAGGGAAGCCAGCGTTTGCCTTAGTGAAGGTGCGCAGTTTGCAGAACAGGTTCAGAGCATATGGGGCCTCTGGGAGAATGGTCTGTCCCAAGTTACCAGACAACTCCCACTTGCAGAATATCCTCAGGCTGCAGAGCGCAGAAAAGCCAAGACTAACCCGAGGCTACAGGGGAGTCATAGGAATGGACCGGAACCAAACCCAATGCACAGTGGCCTATTTCAGAGTAGGTTGAAGAGTGAGAAGAGAACCTTTATCATCTGCTTGGCCACTTTTTAACCATCCTGAATGATTTTCTAAGCTACTGTTTGGGTCCCTGAGACTGATGAATGTTAAAGACACTCTCACCACAAGGTCACAGAAATATATTAAATAAATTTGCTAACCAGAGCTGTACAGTAGTGGGAACACCACATTAAAGACACACTGCTGGCCGGCGCAGCAGCCCACTAAGCTAATCCTCTGCCTGTGGCACCGGCACCCCTGGTTCTAGTCCCGGTTGGGGTGCCGGTTCTGTCCCGGTTGCTCCTCTTCCAGTCTAGCTCTCTGTTGTGGTCCAGGAGGGCAGTGGAGGATGGCCCAAGTCCTTGGGCCCTGCACCCGCGTGGGAGACCAGGAGGAATCACCTAACTCCTGGCTTCGGATCGGTGCGGCACACTGGCCATAGCGGCCATATGGGGAGTGAACCAACGGAAGGAAGGCTTTTCTCTCTGTCTCTCTCTCTCTCTCTCACTGTCCACTCTGCCTGTCAAATAAATAAATAAATAAATAAGACACACTGCTAACACCCATGGCAACCAAGAAAGCTTAAAAAGGCCACATGGAGGGGTTTATAACCCACTTTATGTTGGGGAAATTTGCTGTCCATAAAGAAAGATTCAAAACTGAAATGTAACCTTGCAGAAAGTCACGCACAGCCAGCACCTGCGTCTGTCCCGGGGGCATCAGCAAGGGTGCATTTGAGCAATAGAAAAGTTGCTTAGAGCACACAGGCAATGGCGCACATACTCTCAACAACGCAGGCGCGAAGCTCTGTTTGTTCCAAGAACCCTCCTCAGAGTCACGTATTTTTCCATGTGTAAATTAGGAACTCAATTTTGATAATTTAGCCCAGTGTCTCTGCAAATTGTTCCTTCTTTGTCATTCAGAAGGTCGCAGCTGTTCTTGTCAGAAAGAAGACAAAGACCAGCAAGGCAATCTATTCAGCTTCTCTTCTTTGCCCTTCTATTTTAAAAAGGAAGAAAAAATAGAAAGGGAAGGGGAGAAGGGACCTGCTTTTGCGTTTTGTTTCTAATAGGTTTATTCCCAAGCTCTTGTCCTGGACAATATGCTCTGAGATCAGCCAGCTCTGGACTCCCGCAAAGCCCTACTGAGCGGTCTAAACCCAGGGCCTGACCATCCTTCAGTAGCGAAAGACTCGGCCGTTTCCCTGGCTGCAGTGTGGTCACGTGGCTTTTCCACTTTTGCTGGGCTGAACCAAACACGGGAAGGCAGAGTGGACACAGGCAGTCTGCAGCAGGCTTGTGCTGCCGCTTTGAACAGTTGTGCGTGAACAAACCTGCTGGAAACAAAACCCAGTGGCTTCTCCAAACCTTCCCAGAGCTGCACCCAGAGCAAGGTTTCCTCCTTGCTGCAGCCCCGGGTGCTCCTCATTGTCTCCCTCTCCAGCGCCTGTCTCTCTGGCCTGGCTTTTTTAAGGGACGGTGGCTGACAGCCTTCAGAACTCCTTGAACAACTAAACAGCTTCGTCCCACCCTTCCTGAAGCCAGCGAGGATGTTTGCAGAAACCCAGACAGGCTGGGGAGGGTCAGGAAGTGAAGCGAAGGCGGTGCGGTGCGCTGCTCGAGGCCGGCAGCATTGCTGAGATTTTATTCTGGTTTGGTTGTTTGGCTTGCAAAGAGGACACAGCCCCACCCAGGGAAACGCTGACCGTCTACGGGCTGTCATTCAGAGAACTCCCTCCGTCACGTCTGGCCACAAGCCCCCAGAGGCCCACAAGGGGAGATGAATGATGAAAGCATGGCAAAAATAATCCCTTCCCCAGTAGAGGGTAAGAGACAAGCAAGGAAACATTTTGGAGCACACTTCAGGAACTCTAAAATACTAAGACGTGCCAAATGCTTTGCCTACTGAGTTTGGAAAGGTTGTAAAACTTTCATTGTTTCATTGTAAAACTTTCATAAAACTAAGGAAAACAAAAGCCAGTGCTATAGAGGGCATTCCTGTCTGTTAAAAATGTGACTTCCAACAGGATCAAATGACTACAAGACTCTTGTCCAGGCAAGATTCTCGTGTCAGTAAGCCTTAGGTTCAAACTCTACCTTCTGTTGCCAGAGACCTGCCCGCCCTCGGCGGCAGGCCACTGCTCTGCGCAGAGGGAACCTGCTCCTTCAACTCCCCTTTCCAGGGGCTAGGAGACTGCAGCCCCTCCCACTCATCTCCATCCCCAGCTTTCCCGGCATCCCAGAAGGAACAGAACTCTAAAGATCTCCCAGGGCAGTGAAACTGTCAGAGCTGCACCATCAGCCACGGCCCAGCCTCCGTTCCAGCCGAAATCTGCTGGCGGAAGGCCGAAGGAAGCCACATCCACCTTCAGTCCCAGCTGTCCCACTGAGACCCTCTGCTTTTTATAACAACTTGAGCTCCTGGGCTTTGAGTTTTTGCTTTCAAAGAGAAAACTTGAAGCAGAAAATATTCAACCCAAAATAGCTGATACCACTGTGAAATAGTGCTCTATAGGAATAAAATAGCTTGAGGACTTCCTTTTTTTTTTTTTTTAATATCCAAGAGGTTCTTACAGAGATGGTGTCAAACAATTCCTGGACATATTGAGGCCAAAGCATTCAGAAGCAGGCTGGCCTCAGAATAGACTGTAGGCTAAAGGCTCTCTGTCTTGAACAGTAGGCTGCTTCCTCTGCTTTAAACTGCGTTCAGAGAAGAGTGTTTATTCTCCTTTAAGCATTGTTAATTTCCCTCTCCAGTCATGCTTACCATAGCCAAACTCAGGAAAAAAAAATCGCCCCAAGTTCAACTTCCTATGAGCAAGTAATACATCATTGGTTCATCAGCAAATCATAACCAAAATGAACATTAATGAGGCTCACTTTCCACAGCTCTCAAAGGCAGTACACCCAGACGGTGATGTCCATTTCCCTGGCTATGACTCAAGTTCATGGTGGCATTATTGAACTTGGGCAGAGCCTGCTGCATTAAACACAATGATGTCCTCATACACAGTTCGATGTACATGTTAACAAACTGACAATGTGATTTGACTTTGTTGGTGCTGTGGACTATATTTTGTCCTCCCCAAAATACATACTTCCAAGTCCTAAGCCCCCGTACTTGAGAATACAGCTATTTGGGAAGGCAGGGTCTTAACGATTAAGCTGAGATGAGATCATGTATCCCAAACTGATGGGAGTTCTTATAGGAGGAAAAGAGTAGGACAAAGACACAGAGAGAGACACTAGACATTTGCACACAGTGGGAGGACTGTGTGAAGAGACAGCAAGAGTGCAGCTGTCTGCAGGACAAGAAGAGGGTCCTCCGAGGAGACTAGCCGTGTGAGGACCTGGACCTTAGACCACAGCCTTCAGACTGTGAGGAAATTTCCATGGAGAAGCCACCCTGTCCAGGGTATTCTGTTAGGGCTGCCCTGGGAAACCAATACACTAGTCACCTGCCATCCACAGAAGGCTTGGGAAATCCCAGTCCATCAGCCAAAGCTCAGACTCCATTAATCATGTGCAACAGTATGGTTTGGCCACATTAATCTATATTTTATTTTGCCAGATCGTTTCATACTAATCATTAGAGTCTCTCTCTCTCTCTTCCCCTCTCTCTCTCTCACACACACACACACACATACACACACACATACACACACATACACACACACACATACACACATACACATACACACACACACACACATACCACACATACACACACACACACACACACACACACTGATTTGGTGCCTACTCTGAGCCAGGAACTATCTCAAAGGATTGTTCCTTGGAATCTCAAGGAGTGCAGAAGTAGGAAGCTGGTTCACCCTCTCAGCTCAGATTGGAAAACGGAGAATTGATCTCCAGAACACGTCACAGCTCCTGTCTGTGTGTCGCCTGTCCTCGTTTCCATGTCTTCCTCCATGTCTCTAGCTGAAAAGTAAATGTTATAAACCCTAGTTCAAAGTGTGTCAAGGAAAAGGTGAATTGATGGAACTGGATGCTTCTCAAGTGACAAACGAGAGTAAAATGCAGTGGGCAGGGGGAGGGGGGAGGAGGGAGGAGGGAGGAGGCGTGGAGCAGGAGAGTGGACGTTCCTGGGGCTCTTATCAGGTGACAATATTGTCCCAAACGCTTTGCCTGGGTTAGCTCATTAAAATCTCATGATGATCTGATGGAGGAGGAAGTGTCGGTGACTTCATTTCACAAATGCACTTACTAACATTTCAGAAAGGTTAATTACTGTCTTGTTTACAACACTAACAAGCAGGAGATCTGGACAAAAGATTCCCAAACTACTACCAAATGGACCAAAGTTGGAACTTTCCTGTTCTAGCTAAGAAATCCATGGTTGTTTTTCATAATACTTTGATACTTGTGTCTTTATGCAGTAGAGACAGAAGCTCTTAATGTACAGGAATGTATGTAGCCTTGTCCTCTTCTACTGAAAAGGCAAAGAACAACTGACAGAGAAAACAAAACAAAACAAAACCAGACAGGAAGCAGAAGGAGGGAAGATCCGGCCATGACCATGGAGTGAAAGCACTGCACAGACACGTCCCAGTTGGTGTAGAGCGCTGAGTGTCGGGAGTGAGGAATGAAGAGAGAGGGCAAGAGGTCTGAGGAGCAGCTGCCTCCCGGGGGTTGGGGTGGGGGTGGGGGGATTAAGAGTGGCAGTGATAGGAGGGGGAAGCTTACCAGATTGCTTTCTGTGCTTTGAAAATGTACACTCAACCCACTGCTCTGCTCTTTGCTTGGTAAATGAGGTTGAGTATCTGAATTGCTCCAGATGACTTTTGGGTTTGAAATTGCGTGTATTTTAACTGATATAAGAGCCCCCTGAACCTGTGGTGCCTGGTTACACGTGGGGGATATTTTTTGTGTTATTTTCTGGGCGTGGTGAACCAAGGCCAAGTTGGAGTCCTTAGCTGCACTCTGCTCTCTCTCTGTCGCTCTGTACCTGACCAAGAGTGTATTTTGAATGTCAGTTAGGAAAACGATGGAAAGAAGCAGAGGGGACTGGATCCAAGCTATGCTGACTCTGCAAAATGTCCAAGATTTGGAAGGATATTATATCAACAAGAATAGCTTCAGTTAGGCTTCATGGCAAATGGCACCAGATTCTCAGCAGCCTAACACAATGCAAATGTTAACTGCCGCATACACAAAGCCAGAAGTAGCGAGGCTCATGGAGGAAAACCTACCTGCGGTGCTGAGAGCCCAGGCTTCTTCAGTCTTGTGGCCAAGAGGGGAGAAAGCGTGGTGAGCCACACGCTGGTTCTGAAAGGCTTAGCCTGGCTAAGCCTCCACTGCAAAGGGGGCCGGCGAAAGGAGTCTTCCTGGTTCTGAAAAGAGAGAACTGGAATTCCTGATAGGAATGGGCAATGTCTGCTGCAAACAATGCGGAGACGTAGTTTTATACCCAAAGGGAAATTTCCTGGTTGGGGTTCACTGTTTCACACACAGCAGCAGAGGAATGTGGTTATGTTGCAGAACAACTACACTGGGCTCCAGCTTCCCACACACTCATTTTCTCCAGGAATCGGAGTCTGTCCGGAAGTTGAGGGGACAATGGACCAAACATACTTGGATTCACTCGAGTGCCTGGTAACCCCACCCACCCCTCCCCTCAGGGGCTTGGCAGCTGCCAGGCCACTTAAAGTTGAGTCAGATTTGGAGAGGCTTAAACAGCTGGATTTGTGCTACAAACGCGAGAAGTGCACAGGCCATGCCAGGACATGGACTCAAACAAAAGGATGTGTGAGTCATGGCTAGAGCTTAGAGCTTGCGCTGAGACAGTGCTGGAACGGAAAACTCTGGAAGCTGAGAAATGCAGCTAAGAGGGATCCTGTTTGGGTTGAGAAAAAGACGCTGCCACCTGCTCACCCAGTTCTACAACACATTCAGTGAAAACCGCGAGGGTAAGGGACCAGGGAGTCAGAATTTGGCCAAATAAGGCATGGAACGGAGGGCTGCCTCTACATGGAGAACACTGGGAATGACAAGAGAGAGAAACCAAAGATTTCTTTTTTTTAAACTTTATGGTAAAATAAAGCTGTGCTCCTTATTGTTTCCTTGATAGACTGAGAAAAGATACTGTGTACTTGTTCCTGGTTTTCTTGGACTTCATGTGACATTTTTCACTGATCACAGAGGCTGAGCCACGGAAAGCCTGGTATCACGGGTATGCAGAAGTTCTGGCCTCCCATGGGTCACCAGTGCGTTGCACTACCACTTTCAGAGGTCACATTCCACTGGTCAGCTTGGCTGCCACAACAAAACCATAACCAGAGTGGCTTGAGCAGGTGATACCCATTTCCTCGCAGTCACGGAGGCTAAAAGTCTGAGGTTGGGAGCCACCATGCTCAAGTTCTACAGAGGATCCTCTTCCTGGCTTGCACACAGCCACCCTCGCACTCTGTGCTCACATGCCCAGGGGAGAACATGTTTTCTAGGGCTTCCTCTTCCAAGGGTACCACGTTTGGTCATGGCCTCATCTTAACCTAATCACCCCACAAGTTCCCAACTCCAAATACCATGGCATTGGGAGTTAGGGCTTCAACACAAAAATGGGGGTCTACAACTCAGCCCATGGTCTGCCCATGTTTATCTTCAAGTGCACCCAGCTACCGCTGAGCAGCACAGAGTGAGGCACAGGTTGGCTTCTCTCCACACTGGGAGATTTAAGATTTACTCATTGATTTGAAGGGGAGATAGAGTGAGAGAGAGAGGGAGAGAGAGAGACCTTCCATCTGCTGATGTACACCTCGAATGGCCACAGCTGCCAGGGCAGGGTGAGACTGAGGCGAGGATCCCGGAGCTCCATCCTGGTCTCCCCCATTGGTGGCAGGGACCAGGCACTTGGGCCAGCCATCTTCCACTGCCTTCCCTTGGCATTAGCAAGGAACTGGATTGAAAGGGGTGCAGTCGGAACTGGAACTGGTACTCAGGTGGGATGCTGGCATTGCAGGCAGTGCCCCAGCCTGCTATGGCACAGTGCCGGCCTGCATACTGGGAGATCGGTTCTGCGTCCAATGCTCTTAGCTCTCATTTTCATAAAACGTCTACACCACTCACTTAAAGTCAAAGGCTGTTATATTGCTTTTGCTTCCTAAAAACTATTCTTAATTCTCCAGTTCTTTAAATTCTTGTAGTGGAATTAATCACCATCTAAATGTGTTTTCATTTGTCAAGCAAATATTGATCACATGATGGTTTGTCAATGTTCTTCCCAAAGCAGAGGACTCAGCAGTTAACGACACGGTCCTCGTGACGCTGACCTTCCTGCAAGGGGCACAAGGATCTGTTTCCAGCTGGTGACAGGGGATGAGAGCCATGTTACAACAATCCTGCCTACAGCAAAGGCTGCTGCCTTTGATATGTCTACCACCGAGGCCTCCTAGCAGGAGTGACACTTGAGGGTGGTGCGAAGAATTGAGGTCTCTATGAGCTGGGAGCGCAGCATCCTACATGGAATGCCCAGTGAGCGGACAGGCCCTCCCCGCTCTGTAGGCCCAAAACAGCCTTGAGTCAAGGAGCACATGCCGTTGGAGAACTAAGCAGGTGTGACATCACTGTGTCTTGCTAGGTGAGGGTTCGGGATCTGACCCCAAGGCCTTTGCAGAACTGGGTGCCCAAGAACACTAAACACTGGGGCCAACGTTTCGGATTAGCAGGCCGAGCCTCTGCTTGCAGCACCGGCATCCCACACAGGCACCTATTCAAGACCCGCTGGTTCTACTTCCGGACTAGCTCTCTGCTAAAGCGCCTGGGAAAACAGCAGAAGATGGACCAAGTGCTTGGGCCCCTGCACCCACACGGGAGACCTTAAAGAAGCTCCTGGCTCCTGGCTTCGGATCAGCCCAGCTCTGGCTGTTGTGGCCATTTGGGGAGTGAACCAGCAGATGGAAGCTCTCTTTTTTGTCTCTCCTGTCTCTAACGCTGCCTTTCAAATAAATAAAAAATAAATCTTAAAAAAAAACTCTAAACATGAAGATAACTTCAAATATCTGACTTGACTTGTGATATCTAGGTTTCCTGCAGCGAAGCAGTTTTGTGTATATTTATGGAACATGTGGTAAAGCAGAAAATACATGTGAGAACACCTTTTATACACATAAAGTGTTGAGAAACTGGCCTACGGTTCAACAGCAGATGCTGGATATAAGAGATTAACCTGCTGTTTCCCAGAAAAGGCACCATCTCCTTCCACCTCCTATTGCTCCTTCTGATCACTATCCTAAATGCGACTTTTCTTATTTATGTGTGGGAGTCTGTAAATCTCTGGAAGATATTTTTTGAGGTCTTCAAAAGTAAAGTAGATGTTTCCCATGGAGGTTGTGTTTCTTTTTAATCAATCATTTATTTAGCAAATTTTTATTCCACACACACCATGTGTACGCTGCTCTGCTACATCCCTGGGCTACAGTCATGAGCAAACGAGTGAGGCTCCCGCAAGCCAGGAGCTCACAGTGGAGAAAGATGCTGATCAACAAACCACAGAAGCAAATGGCTGTAAACCGGTCAGTGCTACCTCAGGGAAAGTCACCGACCAGAGTAAACAGAGCCAGCCAACAGCCACAAGTGCCAAAGCTCAGGGACGTGTAATCTAAGGAGGCAGCAACTTGGGGCCCTGACTGTGGCATAGTGGGTTAAGCCACCACCTGTGTTGCCGGTATCCTATAGGGGTACTGGCTGGAGTCCCCGCTGCTGCTCTTCCTATCCAGCTCCCTGCTAATGTCCCTGGGAAAGCACGGGAGAATGGCCTAAGTTCTTGGGCCTTTGCACCCACATAGGATATCTGGAAGAAATTCGTGGCTCCTGGCTTTGGCCTGGCCCAACTCTGTCCATTGTGGCCATTTGTGGAGTAAACCAACAGATGGAAGATCTCTCTGCATGTCTCTTTTTCTCTCCTTCTCTCTGTAACTCTGCCTTTTAAAAAAATAGATAAACACATTGTAAAATTCTTTTAAATAAATAGGCAGCATCTTAACAGAGCTCAAGGAAGAACAACTAGGAGTACCTAGGTAAAGAAAAGAAAACTGAGTTATTAGGAGGAGAAAAGAGTGGAACTGATTCCAGAACTTTCATGTGGAAGGGACCCATGGAGGCAAAATGCCCTTGGACCCACTCCCATCTCACTCTGCTTCCCAGCAAAACCCACCCCTCACCTCTGCGTTCTTTCCTCAGCTCACTCCCAAGGTTCCCCAGCCCTCACAGCTCCACCCAACCTCAGCATCATCTGAGGCGATGACCCTCCTTCCTGAAGCACTTTTCCCTGAGCTCCGGCTTCTTCCCCTTTCCTGGGGCTCTCCCCATCTTCCTGCCCTCAACTTCTTGAGGGTCTTCCTGTACTGCACATCTCCACGGCTGCAGCTCCCAAATTCAGGCTCCACCCTCTCTGTCCTCCTCCTTCCCACGTTGTGGCAGACATATAGAAGCCCACAGGCACATAACGTTAGAGTATGCATTGTGAGGGTGTGTATCTTAAAGAGAGCACTCTTGTGTAGTACAGACAATAAAAGAGTGAGCATAAGGGTAAGAAAGCAGTGGTTGTCAGCAATGGACAGATCAACCAGACAGAAAATCAACAAGGAAACAACAGATTTAATCGACACTATAGACCAAATGGACCTAAAATATATCTACAGAAGTTTTCATCCTATAGTTGCAGGATACACATTCTTCTCAGCAGTGCATGGAACCTTCTCTAAGACTGACCACATACTAGACCACATAGCAAGTCTCAGCAAATTCAAAAAAATCAAAACCGTACCATGCATCTTCTTGGACCACAATAGAATGAAGCTGGAAATCAGCAACTCAGGAATCTCTAGAGCATATGCAAATACGTGGAGACTGAACAACATGCTCCTGAATGAACAATGGCTCACAGACAAAATCAAAAAAGGAATCAAAAACTTTCTGGAAACAAATGAAGATGATGACACAACATATCAAAACTTATGGGAAATAGCAAAAGCAATGTTAAAAGTTTACAGCAATAGGTGACTATATCAAGAAATTGGAAAGGCACCAAATAAATGAGCTATCAATGCATCTCAAGGATCTAGAAAAACACATCAAACCAAACCCACAACTAATATGTGAGTGTGGCACAGCAGATTAATACCCTGGCCTGAAGTGCCAGCATCCCATATGGGTGCCAGTTCAAGACCCAGCTGCTCCACTTTCTATCCAGCTCTATGCTATGACCTGGGAATGCAGTAGAAGATGGCCCGAGTCCTTGGGCCCCTGCACCCACGTGGGAGACCTGGAAGAGGCTCCTGACTCCTGGCTTTGGATTGGTGCAGTTCCGGCCATTGCAGCCAACTGGGGAGTGAACCATCAGATGGAAGACCTCTCTCTCTCTCTCTCCCCCTCTCTCCCTCTTTCCCTCTCTCCCTCTCTCCCTCTCTCCCTCTCTCCCTCCCTCTCTCTGTGTAACTCTTTCAAATAAATAAATAAATCTTTCTTTAAAAAAAAGAGAACAGCAAAACTAATACAAGAAAAGAAATAAATAAAATTAGAGAAGAAATCAACAAAATTGAATCCAAAAAAGTAATACAAAAAATCAGCAAAATGAAGAGCTGTGTTGTTTTTTTTTTTTTTTTTGAAAAAATAAACAAAATTGACACACCATTGGCCCAACTAACAAAAAAAGGAGAGAGAAGACTCAAATCAATAAAATTAGACATGAAAAAGGAAATATAACAAGACACCATAGAAATAAAAAGAGTTATCAGAAATTACTACAAAGAGTTTATGCTAACAAACTGGGAAACCTAGCAGAAATGGATAGATTCCTGGACACATACAACCTACCTAAATTGAACCATGAAGATATAGAAAACCTAAACAGATTCATAACCAAGATGGAAATTAAATCAGTAATAAAGGCCCTCCCAACAAAGAAAAGCCTAGGACTGGATGGATTCATTGCTGAATTCTAGCAGACATTTAAAGAAAAACTTACTCCAATTCTTCTCAAGCTATTCAAAACAATTAAAATCAAAACAATTGAAAGAGAGAGAATTTTCTCAAAATCTTTTTATGAAGCAAGCATAACCTTAATTCCTAAACCTGAAGAAGATGCAACAGAGAAAGAGAATTACAGACCAATTTCCCTGATGAACATAGATACAAAAATCCTCAACAATATTCAAGCCAATAAAACTTGCCATGAGACTCAAAATCCCATAAATTGGCAGGTACCAATGCCATCTTACTAGTTAAAGTGATCAGTTTAAGTTCATAACTGATCATAAAACTAGGATTGTTAAAGAGATCACATAAATAAGACCAAGTGTCTGCTAATAATAATTGATAGAATTAAAATGAGAGAATTTTCCAACATGGGAAGCAGGACACACAGCAGACTCATAGAATGACAAATGCCCTAAACAGCACTCTGGCCTCAGAATCAGCCCTTAAGGCATTCAGATCTGGCTAAAAAGCCCATGAGAGCATTTTAAGCATGGAAAGCCAAGACACTGTGGCAAAAAAAATGACCTAAATGAAAGTTCTCTGTGAGTGAGATCCCAGTGGAAAGAATGGGCCATCAAAGAAGGAGGTACCTTTCTTTGAAAGGAGGAGAGAACTTCCACTTTGATTATGGCCTTGTTTAAATAAGGTCAGAGTTTGTGGACTCAAAAGGCTTCCATAGCCTTGGCAGCTCATGACAAGAGCCTTGGGTGATCACTGACATCATAAATAAGAGTGTCAATTGTTAAATCAACAACAGGATTCACTGTGCACTTGCTCCCCACATAGGACCTCTGTCCTTTATGTGTTGTACTATGAGAATTAATGGTAAAACTAGTTTTCAAACAGTACTTTATACTTTGTGTGTCTGTGTGGGTGCAAACTGTTGATATCTTTACTTAGTATGGAGTTGGTCTTCTGTATATAAAGATAATTAAAAATGAATCTTAGGCCAGCGCCGTGGCTCAACAGGCTAATCCTCCACCTAGCGGCGCCGGTGCACCGGGTTCTAGTCCCGGTCGGGGCACCGGATTCTTTCCCGGTTGCCCCTCTTTCAGGCCAGCTCTCTGCTGTGGCCCGAGAGTGCAGTGCAGGATGGCCCAAGTCCTTGGGTCCTGCACCCACATGGGAGACCAGGAGAGGCTTCGGATCAGTGCGGTGCACTGGCTGCAGCCTGCCAGCCACAGTGGCCATTGGAGGGTGAACCAATGGAAAAGGAAGACCTTTCTCTCTGCCCCCCTCTCTCTCTCTCACTGTCCACTCTGCCTGTCAAAAAAAATTAAAAATTTTTAAAAATAAATCTTAATGAAGAATGGGATGGGAGAGAGAGTAGGAGTTGGGATGGGAATAGGGGTGGGAAGGCGGATATGGGGGGAAGAACTGCTATAATCCAAAAGCTGTACCTATGAAATTTATATTTATTAAATAGCTTTAAATTTATATTTATTAAATAGATTTAATCCATATTATATTAATAAACATAGCTACGAATGTAAAAAAAAAAAAGAAAGAAGTGGTACATTTAGGAGGTGAGAGCCTCAGGACTTCACAAGGAAGGGAGGGAGCAAAAGAAGGCATAATGCAGTTTTCTGGTGACCCAATGGATCATGGTGCCTTTTACTATAGAAGGAAATTGAGGAGAAGGAACAATTTTAGGAGGTGGATCGTGAGTTAGTATTTTTTTTACATTTTTATTTATTTGAAAGACTGGGGTGGGGCAGCGGGAGACACAGTTTGAGAGAGAAGAGATCATCCATCCATCAATCAGTTCACTCCCCAAATGGACACAATGGCCAGGGCTGGCCCAGGCCAAAGACTGGAGTCTGAAATTCCACCTGGGTCTCCCATATGGGCAACCAGTGCCCAGATACATGGGCCATCTTTCTGCTGCCTTCCCAGGTGGATTAGCAGTGGGCTGGATCAGGAGTGGAACAGCTGGGACTCAACTGAGTTCTCTAACATGGGATGCTGGGTTGGAAGCAGTTCCACAATGCCAGTTCCATTATTTTTAATGTTTGTTTAGAGACAGCGCTCTTCCATCCACTGTTCACTCTCCAAATGCCTACAACAGCCAGGGTTGCGCCAGGCTGCAGCTAGGAGCCAGGACACCATCTCAGCCTGCCAGACAGGAAGAGACCCACACCTGAGTCATCATCTGTTGCCTTCCAGGATGGGCATTAGCAGGAAGCTGCATCAGAAGCAGAATAGCAGGGACTGGAACCAGCAATATAGATGGGATAAATGTGTCTCAAAACACAGCTTAACTCATGGCCACAACACCCACCCCAGGCTTATGTTTTAACATGAAGAAATGTCCTTAAGATATGCAAGTGGAAATGTCAGATGGATAAATACATAACATGCATCTATAACTCAGAGAAGCAGGCTTTTTGAATTTAAATGTTAGGGTCACTGGAATATACTAGAGTCTCCAAAGTGTTCGTGGAAAAATGTGTATTATCTTTCCATTCCATTTCTTCACAAACTTACCCTCACAAATGGTAAGTCAAGACAAGAACCCACGAGTAGAATGTGAAGGAGAGCAGATCTAAGAGAAAGCTGTGGGCCGGCGCCGTGGCTCACTAGGCTAATCCTCCACCTTGCGGCGCCGGCACACCGGGTTCTAGTCCCGGTCAGGGCGCCGGATTCTGTCCCGGTTGCCCCTCTTCCAGGCCAGCTCTCTGCTATGGCCAGGGAGTGCAGTGGAGGATGGCCCAGGTGCTTGGGCCCTGCACCCCATGGGAGACCAGGAAAAGCACCTGGATCCTGGCTCCTGCCATCGGATCAGCGCGGTGCGCCGGCTGCAGCGGCGGCCATTGGAGGGTGAACCAACGGCAAAGGAAGACCTTTCTCTCTGTCTCTCTCTCTCACTGTCCACTCTGCCTGTCAAAAAAAAAAAAAAAAAAAAAGAGAAAGCTGTGAAGCAGCACAGGTGGAAAAGCCCAGGAGAGGAGGATGCCCCAGAGAGGTAGAGTGGACAGGAGAGAGAGGACAGGGGGAAGTGGAAGAGCCGGGTGCTGGGGAGGCCAGCGGGAAGAAAGGAAGAGATCAAGATCAACCACGTCCAGTGCTACTGGGAGTGCAAAATGAGGACGGAAGAGCATCCACTGCGCATGGCAATGTGGAAACACCAATGGCACTGGTAAGAGCTACTGTGTTGATACTAGCGGAACCCAGAGTGTGCTGTGATGCATTGAGGAGTGAGCAGGAAGTGAAAAATTGAACTATTTCCTCTCAACAGCAAAAGGCATTTTAGAGATTAGGAGGACCTAAATTAACATTTCTCCAAAGAAGATATACCAACAGTCGGCAAGCAATGAAGATACTCAAATCAGCAATCATTAATAAAAGCCAGTGTCAAGCCAATATCATGCCATACCCATCAGAATGGCTACTATTTAAAAAGAGAGAGGAAGGAGCAAGAAGACAGCAACTATAAGCAAGGATGTAGAAAAACTGCAACCCTATACATTGATGGTTTTAAAGAAAGGAAAAGGCTGCAGCAGCTATGAAAACAGCACTGAAAAATCTCAACAACTTAGAGAATTATCACATCTAGCAATTCTACTGGGTACACTGAGAGCAAACCCGAAAGAATTGGAAGCAAAGTCTTGAAGCGAGATTTGTAAAAACCTTCATGGCAGCATTATTCACAATAGCACAATGGCGGAATCAAGGCAAGAGCCCATCAATAGCTGAATGGATAAACAAAATGTAGTACACACATGCTGAGCAAAACGTGTAGCCTTGGAAAGCAGATTGCGACACATGCTATGGCATAGCTGAACCTTATATATATCATATGAAGTGAGAGAAGCCAGTCACCGAATGACAAGCTTCATGTGATCTGATTTACACGAGGCATCCAGAGTAGTCAAATTCATGGAGACAGACAGTGGCATGAGGGTTGCCAGGGGCAGGAGGTAGGGAAGAAAGGCGATTTGCGTTGGAGCAGACATAGCACGTTAGTTCTGTAAGATGAAAGATGTTTGGAGTTTGGCTGCACAGCATGGTGAATATGCTGACCTTGCTCAACTGTTGTACACTTAAATACGGCTATGATGGTGCATTTTATGTTGTGTATGTATTTTATGACAATAAAATAAAAACCAGGTTACAACAACATAATCCTTAAAAGAGGGTACTTCCAAAAGTTTGTGGAAATCAAGAACTATAAGCCTATTTTGTTTAAAAAATTGAAAGCCATACATAATTTTTTAAGACATGTGTTTTCCATAAGCTTAAAGGCCTATTATACATAAATGGAATAAATGACATATTTCTGCAGTCAAAAAATTTCACAAAGACTTCTTTCAAGGAACTTGTTGTAGAGGCGAAAAGGGAGAAGGATGTTGCTGACAGACAGACTGAGACGGGGGCCGTTTGTCTCCTGTGTAGGCGCGGTAGGATCTCAAGTGTCTCTAGAAGCAGGATTTAGAGCTGGAGAGGGCAATACACACATCTGTCAGACATCTGTCAGAGCCGGGCGGCGACGGCATCAGAGCTCAGAGGTAAGTGAGCACACAGGCTAGGAGGGACAGAGAGGAGGTGGCGAGGACGGGAGCCATGAGCAAGAGCTCCGTGGGAAGCAGAAGGCGGGCTACCAGATTCCGTCTAGAAGCCGCCATCTGCCTGGAAAGAACCAGAGTCCTCTTCTGAGAGGGGCGAGTGCTCAGGCTTGGAACTTCCTGGGAAATGACAAGGTGGAGTCAGGGGGGTTTACGGTGTCATCCAGGGAGGGGAGACGCCACTGGGAATACAACAAAGATCCTGGAGGCCAGGCGGCCGAGCATCGCTGAGGCTGCCCAGGGAGGTGGCAGAGCAGGGTGGGGAGAGAGGAAAACAGCAAAACCAAGTGAGAACCCTGTGCTTGCCAGGAAGGCGGGCAGCTCTGTCCATCGTCGGTGCGGCTGGGCTGCACCGTGTCCCTAAGAAGTTCCGGGTTGAAGTCCTCACCCCCGGCCACTCAGCGGGGCTGTTGTTGCAGACAGGGCCACTGCAGGTGTGCTTAGTTACAATGAGGTCATCAGAGTGGACCTTAGCCCATTATGACCAGTGTCCCTGTAAAGAGAGGAGTGTGGAAGAGCGTCCAGTGCAGATGGAAGCAGAGATGTGGGTGGGGCGGCGATGCCTCCATAAGCCAAGGAATGCCAGAGACAACCAGCCAAGCTCCGGAAGCTGGGGGCCTGGAACAGTCCCTCCTTCAGAGGGAGCCAGCACTGCCCATGCCCTGAGATCCGCTGCCTGCCTGCCTCACGCGCCTGTCCTACCAGAGACGTGCACCTTAGACCCAGCTCCCTGACTGGTCAGGTCTCCACTGAGGCCAAGCAACAGGAAGGCCATGAAGCTCTCTGGGCTTCTGGGTAGACCAAGAGCTCCTGTCCATTCCTCCTGCTAGCACCAAGCAGTTTCCGCACAACCACCACGCAAGCTAAGCAACATTTTCATCATTTTGCAAAAGGAATGCCAGGCTCAGAAAAGGGGAGGATTTTCCCCAAGAGCAGACGAGTCGCAGAGCTGGCTTTCTAATTCCAGCTGTCTGTCCCCTGATTGCACCCTGCCCCTGCCTCCCTGCCATCTGCAGCCCCTCCACCAGAGGCGGGCCCTCCCCTCCCCCTCCAGAGGGCTCCTGGCCCACCCCTTGAGCTGGGCAATGAGCAAATCAGTTTCCAATCCAGGCATCGCCTGCACAGAGGCAGGGATACTAAGCAGAGGCCGGTTCTGTGTGTAAGGAGGAACAGAGCAGTGAGGAAATTCACACACACTCCCCTGTGAGTGTGGGCCTCTCCACACTGAGAAATCCCACCACAAGCAGGCCAACGAGTTGCCTGTGAACAAGAGACATAGAGAATGGCAAAACGGCGAACCGTACCTCTGAGCGAAAACAGCACCTCGCTGGAGCGAGCTCTCTTCCACCTTCCACAGCCTTCTATAAGGAAGAGGGTGGTGCTTAATTGGCTCTATAAGCCGGCCTTAGCTAGTGCCCTGGCCCCCGGGTGACAGGTGCATCCTGGGAAGGTGGGCGTCTCAAGCCTACAGTTAAAGAGACAGTATCAGGAACCAGCATTGTGGCATAGTGGGCATCCCGTATGAGTGCCTGTTCGAGCCTCAGCTGCTCCACTTCTGGTCCAGCTCCCTGCTAACCACCTGGGAAAGCAGCAGAGGATGGCCCAGATGCTTGGGCCCTGCACCCTTGTGGGAAACCTGGATAAAGTTTCTGCCTTCAGCCTGGCCCAGCCCCGGCTGTTGTAGCCATTTGGGGAGTGAACCTGCAGATGGAATATCTCTCTTTAACTCTGTCTTTCAAATAAGCGAAATAAATCTTCAGGAGAAAGACAGCATCACTCTGCAGGGGTAAAGATTTCCAGCTCACCTAAACCTCCACTCACTGCCGAGCTTCACCAAACCTCCCTGGGAGGAGAGACGAGCCCCCGCCCTCTCTGACTCCTTGCTGTTTGGGGTTCTTGCCCTTGGAGAACATTGCAGACTCCCTGAGGCAGGGTATGCGCCCCCAGACCTGGCCCCTGCCTGGGCCTCCCCTGCTGCCCCCTGGCAGCCCAGCCTCACCCTGCGTCCCCCAGAGCCCAGGTACAGGTGCCATTCCCCTCCCACCCCGCGCCCTCTCCCACCACCAGGGCTTTGCACGTGCTGTGCTCTCTACTCTTTCTCATTCTCACCTCGGCTGGGAGAAAACCTCCATTTCTGCCTCAGGCTTACACCCCGGGCGTCCATCGTGAGGCCAGAGCCTCTCCCATCTTCTCCAAAACGTCCCCATCACTCAATGAAATGCGTGTCCAGGCCTTGCTCTGTCTCAGGTCAGCGACTGAGACAAGGCTGCTGACCATGGAGTGTGGGGAGGCAGCCAGAGGCCACAGACACACCGGGGCCCAGGCCAGCGGGCGATCATAGCCATTGTGGTGTGGTCACCAGGTCCACGGGCTTCTGCTCAGACCCCGGACTTCAGGAGGGAACAGGGGTCCTTTCTGCAGCCGCTCTTCTCTCACTCGGAAGACATTGCTGGGAAACTGCCTCCTAAATGTTCAGTGTGCAGCGAACAGGGCCTCAGGCAAAAGCCTCCTGTGATCCAGTCCTGCTGGGTGGGCCCAGCATAGCAATGACTCCCAGCAGGTGGCCTCCACGGTCACCACACTGGGTGACACTGGGGACACCTCAGGACCTCGATGCAGTGGAGGGTGCACGTCTGGAAGCACAGCCCACCCAAGGCCACTCTGCTCATTTCCTCCAGGAAACTCAGGCTGGGAGCAGAGCAGCCAGAAATGGGAGCCTTTGGCCAGGTCTCCAGCCGTTGCATATTAATGCCGGCCCCAGACGTCTGCACAGAGAGGAGCATTCTGGCACCTTCTCCGTTGAGTTTTACAACAGCCCTCGGGCTCCTGCCTCCCAGGAACTGGCTGTGGCGGAGATGTGCTGTCTGCACTGATTCTATTGTGAGCACTCCCAGCATCCCCCACTGGGCGCCACGGTGCCCACAGCTGGGTCACTAGTCCTACCTGGACCAGTGCAGGCGAGGACCGGGAGGCAGAAGGGCAGGCGGCTGTCGGGTGTGCAGCTGCCTGTGGAGGTGACCCAGCCATAGCAACGTGTTAAATGAGGTTGACGATGTGTGAAGTGGAAAATGTCACCAGCAGGAGAGAGACACCGTGAACTTTCGTTTTGATTTAAATTAACGGGAGCTCAAGGAGAGAAAATCCTTCCAGTGTTCCAAGAAAACCCGGAAGGTTGCAAGTGTGGGCCTGCCCGAGCAGACGCCCGCCTGGGTGTGACAGAGCTGTTTACGTGCACCTCGTGTGTGTTTGCAGACAATGGTGAAACTCTGAGAGGCATAGAGGCTTCAGTTATTGGGATGTCATCCGGCTCCCAAGCTCTGAGTTTCACTGTAATAATCCACCCTCCCCTTCTCTCTTCCTTTTTTGCCATCACAGCCTGGACGAGAGGAGGAGGCTAAGAGTCGTAGGAAGGGACCAGAAGCTACAGGAAGCCCGGCAGCTGAGTATGCGCCATTCTCAGGGTGTGCAGTGCAGTGAAAAGCCAGCCAGGTACCAGCAGGGGTGGCAGAACCTGAGCAGAACCCAGCTTCACCAGGGGAGGGAGTTGCTCCCCACGGGACCCAACCCACGTTCTAAGCGTGCTGGGCCGGCTGTGAGGACATCCAGCTACTCCAGGTGCCCGTCCCCCCCCCCTGCACGTGACCCGCCACTGCTCCACCCCTCCCCTCGCTTATTCTCCCTAACCCCAGGCTCCCTCACATTATACTGGGCAGTGGAGACTCCAGTAAAGCCTATGTCAGGGAGCAGCCCACAGAGACGCCAGGCATAAAGGGATTCTCCAGTAGAAAGCCCAGCTCACAACAGCAAAGACAGAACCTAGATGTCCCTCAGCTGATGACTGGATAAAGAAAACATGGTATATACACAAGATGGAATATTACTCAGCCATGAAAAAGAATGAAATCATGACATTTGCAAAAAATGAATGGAACAGGAGATCATTATGCTAAGGGAAATAACCCAAACCCAGAAGGACAAATACCATGTTTTCTCTTATTTGTGAAGTTAATGTAGAAAGGGTATAAAAATCATGTAGATGTTGAGCCGGCATTGTGGCACATTGGGTAAAGCTGCTGTCTGCAAGGCGGTCATCCCATGTGGGCACCAGTTTGGGTCCTGGCTGCTCCACTTTCAATCTGGCTCCCTGCTAATGGTGTTGGAAAGAAGTAGAAGATGGCCCAAGTCCTTGGGCCCTGTACCCATGTGGGAAACCCGGAAGAAGCTCCTGGCTCTTGGCTTCAGCTTGGCCCAGCTCCGGCCCTAGTAGCTATCTGGGGAATGAACCAGCAGATGGAGGATCTCTCGCTCTGTCTCTCCATCTCTGTAACTCTGACTTTCAAAATTTTTGTGGGTGTCATATGATTTGGTTACAATTGTAAATATTGCCATGTCCTTGGCAGTACACCCTTCTTGCCTCACTTTATGATCATTGTCACAAATCCACATTATGTCCCTGTTTTCAAGAAAATGTATATGAAGGGACTATGTCAAAAGGTACAGTTTGGGACATGCTCAAGCTGACTTGCCCCAAGTGGTGGCATTAGAAACGTGCCAGGGGATTCCAATACAATCCCATCAAGATTGCATGTACCAATGCCATCTCACTAGTCCAAGTGATCAATTTCAGTTCACAGTCGATCACACTGATAGGTCTAAGTGTCAAAGGGATCACACAAACAAGACTAGTGTCTGCTAATTCTAACTGATAGAATCAAAAAGGGAGAGAACGATCCAACATGGGAAGCGAGATACACAGTAGACTCATAGAATGGCAGATGTCCTAAACAGCACTCTGACCTCAGAATCAGCCCTTAAGGCATTCGGATATGGCTGAAGAGCCCATGAGAGTATTTTAGGCATGGAAAGCCAAGACACTCTGGGAAAAAAAGAAAGAAGACCCAAATGAAAGATCTCTGCAAGTGAGATCCCAGTGGAAAAAACGGGGCCATCAAAGAAGGAGGTACCTTTCTCTGAAAGGAGGAAAGAACTTCCACTTTGACTATGACCCTGTCGGAATAAGATCAAAGTCAGCGAACTCAAAAGGCTTCCATAGCCTTGGCAACTCATGACTAGAGCCTAGGGAGATTACTGATGCCATAAACAAGAGTGTCAAATTGTTAAGTCAACAACAGGAGTCACTGTGCACTTACTCCTCATGTGGGATCTCTGTCCTTAATGTGTTGTTCAATATAAATTAATGCTATAACTAGTACTGAAACAGTATTTTACACTTTATGTTCTGTGTGGATGCAAACTGATGAAATCTTTACTTAATATATACTAAGTTGATTTCTGTATATAAAGATAATTGAAAATGAATCTTGATGTGAATGGGATGAGAGAGGGAGTGGGAGATGGGAGGGGTGCAGGTGGGAGGGAAGTTATGTGGGGGGAGCCATTGTCATCCATGAACTGTACTTTGAAAATTTATATTTACTAAATAAATGTTAAAAAAAAAACATTTAGAATTCATTTAACTGATTTAGTTGTATTTTTTGTAAGTCAATGGTAGAAAAATCAGTGTATGTTTCTTAGGAATAAATCATTCATATTGATTTTAAAAAAGGTTAAAAATTGTTCTATCTTAATATTTAAAAACAAATTCTAAGAAAAAGCGTAGCAACTGAATGGCGGGAGGATGGAGAGGGAGCAGGTCGAGGTCCCCCAATCTGGGATGCGAGGCAGCCGCCGGGAGACGGTGCTGATCAGCTTCATCCCAGAACCCAGAGGTGCCAGGAGGAGTCAAGGAGCTGCTAGCAGAGTTGTCATCCTTAGATAAGAGACGCAAGCGTAACGGGGCCAGCGGCGTTCCTGAGTGGTGCACCCCCACCTGCTCTGTGAAACGTGGGTGTTGATGCAGCAGGAGGGAGGAAAAGGTGAGCGGTAAGTGGATCAGGTGCGCCTCTGTCTGCAGCCAACTGCAGGGCTGCTGGGAAACAGGTGACTTCCATTCATTTACAGCCGATCTGTTCAACCTGACCACACCGCTGCTGGCATGCCGGGGAAGCCGTGCCTTCCATGCGCCAGGTAAGGGCCAGCGCCCCTCTTCCTCCTACCAGGGGACTAACAAGCTTTGCTGATGAGACAACTCCCATGTCTTGGCTGAACCACACTAAGGCTGTGGCCGCCAGAGTGCCAGCCTCCCCTGCATTTCAGAGCGAACGTCAATTGTTTTTGCCAGTGCAGTGTTCTGTTTTCCCAACCAGGCTGCAAGTCCTTCAAGACAGAGAGGATTCCTCCACCTCTTGACATCTCTCCAACTGCTTGACAGTGGGACTAGCAGGAACTTGCAGTGGGCTGCTCTGTGCACGGACTGTGGCAACGCCGCCAGTCCTGATGGTGCAGAAAAAACACTAGATGTCTCAGTGTCCAGAGGGCGAGGTGTCTTCAAGCAGTGCCAAGAATGCATAGGGCGGGACCTGCGCCCTGGCACAGTAGGTTAATCCTTTGCCTGCGACACTGGCATCCTATATGAGTGCCGGTTCAAATGCCGGCTGCTCCTCTTCCTATCCAGCTCTCTGCTGTGGCCTGGGAAAGCAGTAGAAGATGGCCCAAGTGCCTGGGCCCCTGCACCCACGTGGGAGACCGGGAAGAAGCACCTTGTCTCCTGGCTCCTGGATTCAGGTCAGTGCAGCTCCGGCCATTTCGGCCATTTGGGGACTGAACCAACAGAAGGAAGACCTTCTCACTGTCTGTAAATCTACCTCTCAAATAAATAAATAAATCTTTTTTTAAAAAAAGAATGCATAGGGCTATCTGGAAAGACAGGAAGTAATTTGAGAACTGGATATTAAAATGAATAGTCACAAAAGCCAGACTTCCCAGTGCCATTCCAAGCAGGTTCTACTAGGAGGGTGGTGTTTGTCTTGCTCTAGATCATGCTGAGGTTGCAGAATTCCACCCTTCCCCAGAGTTCCTGGGAGTGCTCAGCGGGGACAGACCCCTAGTGAGCTCTGGCATGTCCCTGAGTCCTGGCCATCTGCCCCCTCTGCCTCCCTGGCCTTCTCTCGGGCAATCTGCTGCAACAACACCCCTTGGTCCCTTAGCCATCCGTTTTCCCCGTAACTCCCAGGGGCCCGAATGGACAGGGCAGTGCAAGAGACGAAACAAGCCCTTTAGTTAGAATCCCCTCCCCTCCTCCGCTGCTGCTGCCCTAGCCTCACTCTCCTCCCTGTTTAGGCCTTAGGGTGAGTTTGTTTCCAGGGTGTTCTGCAGGCTCTCCTGCCTGGGGTCCTGCAGGAGGACCCAGACCTTGGCGTAAACACCACGTGGGGTCAGACACTCCCCCGGGCAGCACTCCTGGGACGCTGACAGCAGAGGGGACCCGTCGCCCCATGACCTCCCTCAGTTCTCAGTGTCCAGGGAGAACAGCGGCAGCTGACTGCACTTCCACAGACAAGCAGGGTGAGGGCCGGAGACGTTAGGACACCTGCCCGAGGTGCGCGGATGGAAGTGGTGAAGTGAGCTCCTGAGGCCACAGCAGGAGCTCTCTGGACCTCCGATTTTTACTCCACTTTGTTCTCCGATGGGGAGAGGTGAAAACCGTGCATCCCTGTCTCAGACGCACAGGTCACCCTGTTTAGTTCCGTGTCCTCTTGTCTGTACTTTGCAGGTGATACATGGCAGAGTCCAACCTGATTCTCCAAAGCCACAGTGGACTCATCAGAGCCAGGGGTTTGTAAGTCAAGACCCCGCCAGGTTGAGACAGCATAAGATGGCCCAGCAGAAGATGAGCCAGCTGAAGCCAGCGGTGCCGTGCTGTGCTGTGAACAGGGTTTGCCCTGGACTCATGCAGGAACTTAATCCCCAAATTCATAGGACAATGCACAGGAGGGTGGCAACTTAACCCCACTGTGCCACTTTGGGTGGAGCTCCCATGATTGAATCCTTGTTATATATCTTGTTTGAAGGGCAGAGTGAGAGACAGAGAGAAGGAGGGAGAAAGAGATCTATCCACCAGTTCACTCCCCAAATGTCAGGAGCCAGGAGCACCATCTGGGTCTCCCAAGTGTATGACAGGGACTCAAGTATTTGAGCATCATCTGCTGCCTCTAAGGCACATTAGCAGGGAGCTGGATCAGAAGCACAGTAGCCGGGACACAAACCAGCACTCCAGTATGGGATTCAGAATTCCCAAGTGTCAGCTTAACCCACCGCACCACAGTGCCCACCCCAATCCTGGTGCTTTATAAGCAGAGGGAGAGAGAGAGGCAGATACATAGACACACGCACTCGCTGTCTCCCTCCATGAGGGATGCAGCCAAGGAGCCCCACACAAGAGCCTGCATCCTGCCCCTAGAGCTGTGAGACAAACCAACACCTTTCCTGTGTGGTCATGGAAGACGTCACCTTCTCCCCATGTTTGTGCTTCGCCCGCATGACCTCATATTAACCAGACTACCTCCTACCTCCTTAAAGACCCCTTCCAATGCATGCCAGATTCTGAGGTCCTAGGGGCTGGGAGTCTGGGGCGGGATTCAGTTGTGTGGGAGAATGACTCTGGGTGCCTCAGAGACGCTGCAGGGTCACTGGCAGGTGACCGAGGGACGTGTGGCAGCCCAGAGGGAGCACAGAGCCAGCTCATGAGACCCCAGGTCCTGGAGGCTGTGGGACCCCCGATCTTGAACGTGATCACAGTTGAGCCCAGGAAAGGGGCTTCACTGGCTGTTTCCTTGTGTGTCCATTACATTACTGAATCTTGGGGCCAAGAGCCCCAAGCCCTCCGAGCGACAGAGTCACTTGTGTATGGCTTCTCGCCTCTCATCACCTTCAGGCCCACACGCAATGTTATCAGAAAAAACAGCATTCTTCCCTGATGAGGACTTGCAGGACTGAAAATACAAGATAGGCACCACACATCCAGCAAGTGTCCCCCTGGCCGATGACAGCTCGGGCATAGCTCTGCACATCGCTCACCCACCACGGAGGTCAGCAGAACCCGCTCTCTTGGTGGCAGCGAGATTACAGTCCTGCCTGTCACCCAGGCAGCCTCCCACTCCCAGGAGGCCCAGGCCCCTGCCAGTCTGCTCTGCAATCAACCAAAGGAAGCAAAGCACCCTCTGAGTGGACACCCAGGGTCCCAGAGTCACTGCCCTTGTCATCAGGCAGTGTTTGCACTGCCTAGAGCAGGGGTGCAGTCACACCGCTCTCAAATGAAGGTGCAAGGTCAAACGCAGCCGACTTAAATACTGCCTGTGGCCATGGTGGTGAGGCCTCACTCACGCATCTTCCACTCATCTGGAAGGGGTTTATGTGTGGGTACACATAATTTGGGCAGAGCCTGGTGGACATTTGCCTTTGAACTATCTTTGAAGCAGGAATGTATTGAGCATGGGGTGTAATTCATATTGTACAGAAAATGCTCGATTTAAACATATTCAGCCCTTCGCCTTTCTCGGTGAAATGGCTGCCTAAAGTCACCGATCCCTTAATGTTCTGTTACTCAAATATCAGAACGCTATGTTCCTTGAAGCAATACAAAACCTAATTTCTGGAGCCTGTGTTGTGGTGCAGCAGCTTAAGCCACCACCTGTGACTCTGGCTTCCCATAAGGGTGCCGGTTTGAGTCCCAGCTGCTGCACTTCTGATCCAGCTCCCTGCTAATGCACCTGGGAAAGCAGCAGAAGATGGGCCAAGTGCTTGGGCCCCTGCACCCACGTGAGAGACTCAACCGGAGCTGCAGGTTCCTGGCTTCAGCCTGGCTCAGCCCTGGCTGTTGTGGCCATTTGGGAAGGGAACCAGCAGATGGACACTCACTCTCGCTCTCTCCCCAACTCTCCCCCTTCCTGTGTAACTCTGCCTTTCAAATAAATTGTTTTAAAAGTTTCTTTAAAATTTAATTTCTTAATAAATGTTTGAAGATAACTTGTTCAGTGCATTCTTTTGGTGTCGAAATTAAATAGAGGGTGCCAAAAGGAAGCTGCGACCAGGCCCAGCTGGTAGAATAGGGCCAGCAGGATGGGACACCCGACCGCAGCGTGCAAAGTCATCGTGGGAGCTTCCAGGACACTGGAGGACACGAGCTCTATTTGTTCTAGAAAATACCCCCTGAGCTTCCACCAAATGCTCGACACTCCTTTCCAAGCTGTGGGTTGGATGACATTTTCTCTAACCTTTTTAACAAGCGTGGAGTAAGTGCCACACTGTTTGGCTGCAAGACTAAATCTCGGGAAGAACGGATAGAGGGGGAATAAATTCTGAGCCTTTGGCAAACAGCACTAATCACACTGATCCCGAAGCAGAACTGCACAGATCAGACCGGGCCTCAGGGCCCTGCAGCTTGGACCAGCCCCCAGCCCCCAGCCCCTGGGCTCGCCAGACACACAAGGAAACAGCCAGTGAAGCCCCTTTCCCGGGCTCAACTGTGATCACGTTCAAGATTGGGGGTCCCACAGCTTCCAGGACCTGGGGTCTCATGAGCTGGCTCTGTGCTCCCTCTGGGCTGCCACATGTCCCTCGGTCACCTGCCAGTGACCCTGCAGCGTCTCTGAGGCACCCAGAGTCATTCTCCCACACAACTGAACCCCGCCCCAGACTTCCAGCCCCTGGGACCTCAGAATCTGGCGTGCATTGGAAGGGGTCTTCAAGGAGGTAGGAGGTAGTCTGGTTAATATGAGGTCACACGGGCAAAGCACAAACATGAGGAGAAGGTGACATCCAAGAGCCAAGGAGAGAGGCGTGGGGGGACCGGTGCTGCCCACAGCTTGAGCTTGTGAGGGCAGGAATGCCCACTGTCTAATTTGTTGCAGAAGCCCAGGCAAGGGCCTTCAGTTTCCAAATCCTTGAGAAAAGAGGCAGAAGACCGTGACGTGGGGTCGAGGCTGGCATGGCTTGGCTGCTCTGTCTGGTGGTTGGAGTTGAGAAGAGACAACGTCCAGGCTGGCCTCAGTGCAGGTCGGTGGGGACCAAGCCCCCTTGAGGACAGGCAGTAGTGAGCAAGCTCCAGGACAGACATGGCCAATTCTCAAGCCAGGGTCACTGAAGCCACCGCCCACCCCTCAAGCCCAGGGCAGCCAGAGGCAGGGGCTGCGTTGCTGCTATGGCCACACTACTTCAGACAGGAGTGTGGGGTTTGCACCACCCTTAAAGAAGGCACCATGAGAAAGGACAAGGTTGGACGCCCGGGGATGGGGGCAGAGCATCAGCGTGGGGTGGTGAGCAGGTCCCATGGTACCTGGTGGTGATGGCTGTACACCCCTGTGTTAGTGACACGGAGCTGCACACCCAAAGTGAGTTAACATGGCACACTTCATGCTAGTAGCTAGGGTGGGGAACGTTTTCTCTGACCAGGGCCTTTTGGATATTCACAACACCATTCGCCGGCCATACAAAACCGTCAACTCAAGAGTGAGCCTGCTAGAGACGTATTGAGTTGAGTCCCACCTGGGGTTACCTTGGTAGGGCCAGTCCATGTGATTCCAGAGGCCTCGTCCGGCCTGTGGGGGGGACATCCCCCACCCCTGCAACTCTACAGAAAAAGACAACAGAGTGTGCAATCTAACGAAGATGAAGGTTTCTCCCCCGCTGGAAAGAGCCACTTCATAGAACTTGCAAGAAGCTCCGGCGCCCACAGGGGCCACTCCTGCAGCCACTGTACCATCTGCCCCACAACCGATCGGCTGCAAGCTCATCACAGCAAGTTCCAGGCTGGCACGAGATGCCAGATGGCACATGCCCAAGGGACTCCCGAGGGGGACAAAGAAATGCCCGGTGAGTGGCCGCAAACGTGTCTCCACCCTTTTAGCCCAGAACCGTGGGATCTGAGCCCATCAGAGCCAAGGCCAGCACAGGATAAGGTCGACGGCATGGTCACACTCACCCTAGGGATCGGGATGCCTGCGTAATAATTTTCACTTATCTGGAAGCTACGTGTTTTTCGACAGCATCCTCCCAACCATCGCTCTGAAGTGGGATCCCCAAAATGCTTGGGTAATTGAACAGGGGCAGTGAAACAGATAATGCCAAATGCATCATTCATGTAGAGTCACACAGATAAGAGCCCAGCTCTCGCCCTCACAGCCTTAGGAAGCGGAGGCTTGGAAAAGGTGTCATGTATTCTGTGCACAGACAGAAAACATAGAGGGCAGAAAATCAATGTCTCCCCTCACCATCTAACCCGCCCCACGAGGGTGCCATGCAGGCAGGTGCTCGGTGGGCACGGGGGTTGCAGGTACAGGAGCCCAGGCCCAGAGGCTCAGGAGAGGAAGGCAAGCAAGGCCTTGGGGGAGCGTGGCTCAGATGGAGGGAGAGGGCAGGAGCCCACCCTGCCCTGAGTGCAACGGGCGCAGCTGCAAGGGGCAGTGCCAGCTCACGAGGCAGGTGCTGGAGGCAGGTGGAAGGAGACCAGGAGGATCTGTACCTCACGCTTTGCTGCTCTGCCTCGTCTTGAAAAGACAGCCTCATTGACAAGGAACAAGAGGGAGCTCTCCTCTCTGCAGGCCCTCCTTGGGGAGCAGACGGCTACTCCCTTCCCCTCGCCAGCCACGGGCAGCCTGCTCAAGGCTCGGGGATGTGCCGGCCCCTGGCACCGTGCCTACACCCACCACGGCCACAGATGCACAGGCTCTGAGGTGCGGCTCAGGGGGGGCGCTGGTGAGCATCTGTGTGAACATCCACATTTCATCCCACACACCTGTGCCTCAGACCCTCTCTGAACATCACCCCCAACCTGGCACAGCCAAAGAGCTGAAGACCGAGCAAATCTCAGAACTTGGGGGGACTCGGGACTCGACATGCCCCAGGGCCCTCATCGGGGAACCAGGTGGCAGCCTGTGGCCAGTAGCTGCAGGAAGGAGGAGTGACCTGGTAGAGAGAGCCTGCTCATGCCCCCGGGAAGGGACGGCACTTTGAAGGAACATCAGAGAGAGACTGCTGGACATGGAGGTCCCCTCAGCTGGCTGTGTCCTGAAGGCCGTCACTCTGAGCTCACCACCCCAGCTTCCTAAGTAACAGAGTTTAGATCTCACCAAGGTTGGGGGCAGGGTTAAATAATAATAAAAATACTCGCGGTCAGTGTTGTGGTGCAGTGAGCTAAGCCACCACTTGCAACCCCGGTGTCCTATATCAGAACACCTGTTAGAGTCCCCGGGGCTCCAATGTGCCTGGGAAGGCAGCAGGTGATGGCCCAAGTGCTCGGGCCCCTGCACCCATGTCGGTGACCCAGATGGAATTTCTGGCTCCTGCTTCTGCCTCGTCCCACCCTGACTGTTGATGCCCACTGGGCAGTGAAGCAGAGGAGGGAAGATCTCGCTCTCTCTCCTTCTCCCTCTCTCTTACACTACCTTTCAAATAAATAAATGCTTTTAAAAATAATAATAATACAGTAACAGAATTGCCCATGTACAGAGGCACAGGCACGCTTAAATGAAGCGGGGAGAATGCTGCAGCTTTTTGGACATCAAGTTAACAGCGTGTACTTGGGTTAAAAAAATAAATAAATAAAAGAGCCAAAAAGCATCTGCAATCTGACCCAGTAACTCCAGCTGTAGGACCTTAGCCTCAGTGGGGCCAAGAACTCCAGCCAAACACATGCAGGGATGCTAATTAAGTCATAATGATAGGGCTGCAAATTTAGAAACAACCAAAGAAAGACCATATTAGGCCATCACTAAAAATCAGGTGCTTGAGAAATAGTGGAAGGAATAGAAAAAGGCTCGTGATACAAAAAGTTTAAAATAGTAAAATATGAAAGTCTTTCCACAGTACGGTTCTAATAGTCTAAGTGTGCACTACTTCCCCTAAGATAAACATACAACTAGAAAACAGACCGTGGGGGCCAGGGTTGTGCCGCAGCAGGCAAATCTTCAACACCAGCATCCCATATGGGCGCCAGTTCAAGTCCCGGCTGCTCCACTTCCAGTCCAACTCCCTGCTAGTGGCCTGGCAAAACAGTGGAAAATGGTCCAATGCCTGGGCCCCTACACCCATGTGGGAGACCTGGATGAAGCTCCTGGCTCCTGGCTTTGGCCTGGCTCAGCCCTAGCCTTTGTGGCCATTTGGGGAGTAAATGGGCAGGTGGAAGATATGTCTGTCTGTCTCCCTCTCCCTCTTCCTCTCCCTCTTTCCCCATAACTCTTTCAAATAAACAAAATAAATCTTTAAAAAAAAAAAAAAAACAAGGAAAGAAAACAGAGTGGAAGGAAATACACAAAATGTTAGTGGGATCTCTGTCCATTTGGATTACAGAATAATACATATATTTCCCCTTTGTTCTTCAGGAGTGTCTAAAAATCCCAGTGTGGGTTGCATGTCACCTTAATTGTGGGAATGAGGACAGAGTACTGTATTCAAGGGGGAAAATTGGGTCACACCAATTTCAGGAGCTCCACTGACCCACAATGTTATAGCATTGCGTCCAGCTGTGAGGACCGACAGCTCTCTGGACAGCACCTGAGGGCAACGGCACTGCTTCCAACATGCGAATGTGCAGTGCGGGTCAGCTTCAGCACCTGGCCTTAGGAGATGCTGAACATAGGTAATCCTCCCTTTTCCCAGCCCTGCCTCTGCCCTTCCCAGCTCTTTCTCAAACACACATGTGAATCCCCACCACCTGCCTCAAACTGCAGGTCAGCAGTTAGAATCCCCCACCACTGGGGCTGGCATCGTGGCATAGCCAGGAAAGCCACCACCTGCAATGCTGGCATCTTATATAGGTGCCAGTTGGTACCCCAACTGCTCCACTTATGATCCAGCTCCCTGCTAATGCATCTGGGAAAGCAGTGGAGGATGGCCCAAGTGCTGGGGCCCTGAACCCACGTGGGAGGCCTAGAAGAAGCTCCTGACTTCTGGCTTTGGCCTGGCCCGGCCCCAACTGTTGTAGCCATTTGGGAGTGAACCAGGGGATGGAAGATCTCTCCCTCTTTTCTTTGTGATTCTGACTTTCAAATAAATAAATAAATCTTTTTTAAAAAATCTACCATCACTGACCTCTGTTTTTCGACATCCTTTCTTCTCCAACTTGGAAGAGGAAGCAGCCCCAGAGCCCTGCACCAACTGCCCACGGAGAGTCAGAAAGAGCGTCAGGTGAAAGCAAGGAGGGGCATCTGTGGACTCTGAGAAGGCCGGCGTCCCTGCAGAGTGAGGCGGCAGGCTTGACCCCACCTTTCTCTCCAAGGAAGGAGAAAGACCGCACCTGACTTCCTGGAGGGAGCGGGCCAAGTGAACATCTTCTGTCTGCTGTCTCCACCAGACCCTCTCCTCCCCTTGGAAAAAGAGAGGAGAAATGAGGGTCGGCGCCGCGGCTCACTAGGCTAAGCCTACGCCTTGTGGCGCTGGCACACCGGGTTCTAGTCCCAGTCGGGGTGCCAGATTCTGTCCCAGTTGCCCCTCTTCCAGGCCAGCTCTCTGCTGTGGCCAGGGAGTACAGTGGAGGATGGCCCAAGTGCTTGGGCCCTGCACCCCATGGGAGACCAGGATAAGTACCTGGCTCCTGCCATCGGATCAGCGTGGTGCGCCGGCCGCAGTGCACCGGCCATGGCGGCCACTGGAGGGTGAACCAACGGCAAAAAGGAAGACCTTTCTCTCTGTCTCTCTCTCTCACTGTCCACTCTGCCTGTCAAAAAAAAAAAAAAGAGAGAGAGAGAGAGAGAGGAGAAATGAGTGGCCAAAATGGCAGAGTGAGTGCCAAAACAGGATCCAGTGCCCATCCCAGCAGGCCCAGTCTGTATGCAGCGTCTCTGCACCTGGCCAGGCCATCCTTCTCTCTTGTGAGTTTTACCTATCATGCCCCAGACAGGCTCTGCAGGTGATCTACAGAGGACCAGGGAGCAGCAAGCTCCTCCTGGGTCCCAGTCCAAGTTCTCTTCTGTAGCCCACCTTCCACTGAATACATGCCTTCGTCTGATCTGTGCCAGCCCATGCCTTTGTGTCCGTACCAACAACTCCCCTGCTGGGCAAGAAGAGCGAGGTGTAGGAACCGAGCAGTAAGTGACATTCTGGGTGTGTGACAGTCACTGTTTTACATGCATATATTTTATATGGAATATTGTATACCTATCATATATAAGCATGTAATATATACTTGAAATATTCCCTCAATATATATTCAGAACTACAGTTTATGGAGCATAACAAAAGTTTACAATAATAGGATTTTGGCTAAATGATCTTTTTTTTTAAAAAAAAAGATTTACTTTATTTAAAAGGCTGAGTTATAGAGAAAGGCATAGACAGAGAGAGAGATCTTCCTTCTGTTAGTTCACTCCTCAAATGGCCACAACAGCCAAGCTCAGCCGGGCAGAAGCCAGGAGCCAGGAGCTTCTTCCAGGTCTCCCACGTGGGTGCAGGGTCCCAAGCACCTGGGCCATCCTCTGATGCTTTCCCAGGGGCATTAGCAGAGAGCTGGATCAGAAATGGAGCAGGTAGGATCTGAACCAACGGTGCCCATATGGGATGTGGGCACTGCAAGAGGCGCCCTAGCCTGTTATGCCACAATGCCGCCCCTAAATGATCTTGAAATAAACCCAGATACTGTCTGTGCACCCAGAATCTGAAGAAAAGCTGAAAAACACCTTCGCAGGGGCCCCTCAGGTTTCCAGCGCGTGTGCTTACTGCTGCTGAGAAGTCAGCCTGCAGTAACCATGTGTGAACGCATCGGACACTCTCGGATCACGTTCTGAGAGCAACGGAACAGCCCCAACCCCTAAGAAAAGGCACTTGCCAAACTCATTACAGTTTGTTGAACCCCACATTTGAAAGGCAGTCTGATGAATTTGGCCAGCTGGAAACACTGCCAGTTTCTACTGTCCCTCTGCACACTTTTCCTGATTGAAGCTCGTGTCCATATTTCTGAATGTTCTTGGCCATTGTGCTGGTAATTATGTGGAGTGCTTATGCGTGCAGTGAGAGAACTCGCCATTCTCCGAGAATGCAGCCAGTGTTGTGCTAACTTTTGGACAGCTTTACAGTTCACAAACTCTTCCAAGGATCTCGCTCCTTTTCACACTCTCACATCACCCTGGGGCACACGGTTTGGAAAGGTCAAACGATGCCATCCAAGAAAAAGGAAGAACAAGGAATAAAACCCAGGTCGCCTGATTTACCCCACAGGTGTGTAAAATGTGCTAAACTCTAAGCCTGTGCTCACCGAGCTCTTCCAAAGAGTGAGTCCACGAGACACCTGCTGGAGCAGGTGTAGCCTGAAAGAAGAGACCGCTTCAGTCTCCAAGCAGCTGAGTCACCAGGCCCTGGCTACTCCATGCCCTGCACTGTCCTTGCTTCCGTTTGCATCACTCCTCCTTTCAAAAATGTTTTCTCTCCACGTGGGTCCTGAATACCCAAACAGGATGACTCATTGTTCTGAAAATAGTGTAAGAAGGAGAAAGGTTTCCAGTGCCATTTACGGGCATGACGAAGGACACCAAGATGCCAGCTGCGAAGTGAACAAGTGGTGTTGTCATCAAAGAGGGGCCTCTCTCCTGATCAGGAGATGCACTGAATTGTGCGAGTTCTGTACCCCACACCGGTGACGAAGCGACTAATTCTCCTTCTGCAACACCTCCCCGCTGGGAAATCGGGCACCCAGCTCATGTGATGCTTACACCCCACTTCCAATGCATTAATAAAGACGTCGAATAGAACCGAATTTAACGCCCGTCTATATGCACGACATCCTACTGTCTCTTCCCTGAGAGTGGCCCTGTCCCCTCTCCCCACCACAAGCACAATGCAAGGGTCTGATAGGCGTCACTGGGTATATATAATGCCCAGGATAGCCTACCCCAAAGTAGACCTCACACTGGGACCGTGATGAGCAGGGAGGCCCGAGGGCACTGGGGAGCCTGCCCTGCCGCTGGGAGTCATTGTGTCGGAGGGACCACAGCACCACGCAGAAATGATCCATCACTCAGAACGTCTGAACCCCAGCATGCCCTCCTCCAACTCTGACAAGTCTGAGGTCGAGAGAGAAGCATGAATAAAAATGGAGAAATTCTGAAGATGGTGGGATTATTTTTGATCCTGATTTCTCACCAAGATGTAAGCTGAGTACACAGCAAACGAGTGAGGACCTCACAGGAAAAGGCACAAAGACCTTTTTTCCACAGGGCTTGTTACGGGCAATGTGTAGTTTGCTCAATGAATACTTACTGAGCATCAGTTACGTGTTAGGTATGAGACTAAGAACTGGGGCTGAAAAGGAGACAATTTTTTAAAGATTTATGTTGGTTATTTATTTGAAACTCAGAGTTACAGAGAGAGAGAGAGAGAGATCTTCCATCCACTGGTTTATTGCCCAGTTGGCTACAACAGCCAAGGCTGGGCCAGGAGCTTCTTCTAGGTCTTCCATGTGGATAGTTGGGCCACTTTCCACTTTCTCGGGCCATCAGCAGGGAGTTGGATCAGAAGTGGAGCAGCCAGGACACAAACTGGTGCCTGTAGGCAGGTGGCAGCTCAACCCAGTACACCACAGTGCTGGGCCCATAGTGCCGTAAGGGGGCTGCGAGCCCCTGGAGCTGGTGTGTGGTGAGTGGAGGTGGCAAGAAATTTGACCTGAAAGGCAAGCTGATTCTTGGATGAGATCTAAACAGAGCCTTCAGAATGCTGGAACTTTGCAGGTGACAAGTGAGGCTCTCCGTCTCCTTTAATTCCAGCTTACAAGTCTTTCCTTTGTTTGTCCCCGGCAAGACCGGACCTGGTAACCGGATGGGTTTGCTGCAGCAGGCGTTGGAGGCTGCAGGAGCGGGGAGAGGCGGGCCCTGGCTCACCTCTCAGACTAGAAACTAGAACCAGGCGAGGATCCTGCGTGCCCTCCAGGGTGGCTGGCGGGAGCTGCAGGGCTGCACGGAGGCTCCCCTGCAAAGACCGAGGCCTTCCAGAAGGGCCCGCACCAGCCCCCTGAGAGCCAGCACAGCCCTGGATCGTTCCACGCCATTTCCCGCTTCCAACCTGTCGTGGACACCAAACCCTCCGCTCTGTGTGCAGATCGCAGGCGGAGAGGCCGCTCCGTCTCAGAGAACTCCCCCTGGTGAGAGAGGCGGGAACGTGGCTGCCCTCGGTTCTCAGTGCCCTGATGGGACAGAAGTGGGTGTGGCGTTCGCAGGGAGCAGCAACTAACTCAGTTCATGCCCTGAGTCTGCACGTGGAGACGCACGCGGACACCAGCGCTTCCCGCAAAGGCTCCGCGCTGAAGTCCGAACACACAGGGCACTTTCTCTTGCATGTTTCTGAACTGAGGAAAAACTAGGAAGGTCACCAGCTGTCCACTCAGAAGGTCAGGTCCTGGGAGAGGTAACTCCCTCCTCCGCGCGGGGCCTTCCACAGAGGCGCTCAGTGTGGGGCTGATTTCCCATTTCCCACTCGCTCCAAGATCTCTCTGGCTGACAAGACGGCCCCAGGCTTAGCATCAAGGGTGCCTGGGCCCTGTGCAATTTCTTTAGCTGGAGAAAATAGTGAGCTGTGAGTTTTCCACTCCAATGGGAAGGACTCAGGCCACAGCCCTCTGTTGATTGGCGATGGGAGCTAATAGGAGTTGATAAATTGCTTCCTGTCCCACTGGGCAAGGCATCAACCGAGTTTTAGATTTCAATTGTATGAGAAATGACTTCTGCAATTCAGTCAGCAAAAGCGCACATAACTGTGTTTTTTTAATCTTACCAGGGTGTGACAAAATCAGAAAATTCATAGCTTTGCGGCGGCAGCACTTGAAAGCACACGTTATAGGAAGCCCGGTTGGAGAATTTTAATGAACGCAGCCTGCGTATTTGCAGGGCTCATCTGAGAGTCCAGGTTCTCAGATGGCTGAAGGGGGCTCAGAAAACCCCGTCCACGCTCCCGCCTCAAGGGGCACTCGGCGAGTGTTCTCTCGAGACGCGCAGGCCCGTGTCCCAGACTCTGGGCTAGCCCCAGGCTTTCCGAGTTGTTCTGTGCCTCCAAGCCTCTGAGAGCAGTTCCCGGGTCAGAGTCCAGCAGGGAGGGTTTCCACCCACAGCCGTGCAGAAAATAAGCTCGCACGTCCTCTCTGAGAGTCTCTGCTTTCTGCTAAGACTCCAGGCCCCAGGCGAGCCTGAAGTGAAGACAGAACCTGCTGCTCTGGCCTCCAGGACACCACAGGCTTCCCAGAGTGCATCCCGGGAGGCTCGCGGGCTGAGGATTCCGGGGTCTGACGGCCCAGGCAGGACGTAGAGCACAAAGCAGATCAAGGGCAGGTGACAGCTCCCAGCGTCCACTAATGCCAGGCAGTACCCCTGCTCTTCCCAGCTGTCAATCAGCCACCCACAGCCCTCAGCAGCAAGAGCTGGGCCCAGACGGTGTACCCCCCCCCCCAACTCCAGGACCTCACAGGACGATGGTTGCAGCAAGGTGGAAGCAGGGGGGAGGGGAGAAGAGTGAGTAAGCAGGCGGCTTTGGCAAGGCTTGCCATCCATTGTACAGGTCAGGAAACCAAGACCAGCAAGGGATAGAAACTGCCCACGGGCACACAGCAAAGGCCAGCTGTGCACACACCCCGTGTGTAGATTCTCACTTTCCTTTCAGTCACTTTCTGTTTCATAACTGCTAGTCAGGGGCCACACAGGCCACCTCCCCAGGCCCTGGAATCTCCAAGTGTAATGCGCAAGTCCAGGTGTGACGCACAGATATCAGAAGAAGCCCCACGGTAGACCCCACCAGACCTCGCCAATGGCTGGCTCCGGCTCCCTGGCAGTGGGCTTGGCCCCGGGACCTAGTTTGGACAAGTAAGCACAGCAGAGTAATGGTCGAAGCCAGAGCATTGCACTGCCTACGTAGCGGGCTCGCCAGCTGTCTCTTCTCCTGACGCAGAGATCATGAAAGCCGTGTGCATGTGTGCGACCTCACGGTCACAGCAGCCGGAACTGGAAGCTGCTCAGGCACCCAGAACACTGGAGCAGGAGAAGGAACGAGCACCCACTGCACTGGGCACAGGACTTGGCTGGCGCTCCACGCTGTCGGAGCAGAAGGAACAAGCACCCACTGCACTGGGCACAGGACTGGGCTGGCGCTCCACGCTGTCCTGTGTGATGTGAGACCCGCATGTTGGACAACTCGGGTGAGGACAAGTCTGGCCACCCAGCTCAGCAACTGGGTGTCTGGGGACCGAGCCCCTCTGCCCAGGCTGACCACACCCTACATGTGCCTAAGGTCCCCCAGTGCTCCTGCAAGTGTCCCCAGATCCACAACTCAGCCCGGAATCTTCATGCAAAGGGGATGTTTGACGTCATCTCTGGCTGGGAGAGAAATCAGCAAGATCACTTCCTTCCATGGTTCAAGGCATGAAGGTTAAACAAACTCTAACTGACCAACCCAGATAACAAGCAAGATGTTTAAGGGGGTGGGGAGGGGCAGTTGTATTCAACGTGTTAAAGGATGCCACAGCTTCTGGAACGAGTAAGGTTTTTAAAGCTGGACCGGCCCCTGGAGGTGAAGCACCTGGCTTTCTTTTACCAGCCAAGCTGCTGAGGTCCACTGCGTGGAATGACTTGTCTCGGCATGCAAAAGACAAAAGCAGCCTTGAACTCAGATCTTCTGCTGCACGTCAGAGGGCGCCTCTCAGAGACCCGACTGTTGAGGGCGGCTCTCGTGTGTTCTGAGTCATTGCTGATTTACCTAAGGAAAAACCTGTGATTTATTCTTTCTCTCCCTTAGATTGATTGATTGATTTCAAAGAGAGAGAAAATCTTCTGTCCCCTGGCTCACTCCCCAAAACAGCCAGGGCTAGGCCAGGAGCCTGGAACTCTACCCAGGGCCCCGACACGAGTGAAGGGGCCGACGCCCTTAGGTCGTCATCTGCCATCTTCCAGGTCCATTAACAGGAAGCTGGATAGGAAGTGGAACGGCTGGGACTCAAATTGGTGGATGCAGGCACTGCAGGTGGTGGCTTAACCTGCTGTGCCACAGCACCACCCTGCCAAACCTTTGTTGTCATGCATTTTACTGAATCGTTATTAAGCGATTATGGTGGGGTCGACATGGTTACGAGACATAAATGTATTACATGTGTGATTTTATCACATATGTAGATTCGTGTGATCACACCTGGTGCACGCTTTCCTGGAAACAAACATGTGCATGCACATAAAACCAGTGAGCGCCAAACAAAGTGGAGAGAGTACGTCAGCATCGGTTTCTGGGCTGGGAGGTAGTTCCGCCATAGTTCTGTAATAATCCTATAGCACGGGGGGAATGGTGTAGGGTGTGTGTGTGTCCACCACCATATACAAATATCTCAAAATCAAAAATAAAAAACGTTCAAAGCATTATGTGAGTGTCAAGATCATAAGTTTCCGAAAATGTTTCACGTTGACCCCTACGGACCGGGTGGGGCGATCGTTGTCACCAAGAAGCTCAGCCCACGGCACACGCGGTGAGGTCACACGATGGGGACAGCGCAGACTTCAGAGGTCAGAGGTGTGTGAGGGTCTGGGAGTCGGGGGGAGGTTGCTATTTGGCTGACAAGGCAGAAGCAGGCCCAGAAGCCAAGCGGCCCTGCTGGGCAACGGGCGGCGAGCCTGGGGGAGGGAGCACGGGGTGGGGTGAGACAGGGTCTCACCTTGATTCCATCAGGGTCCGAGTCTCACCTTGGTTCCAACAGAGACAAAGCGAGCACCCACCATTGTGGGATGCAACTGTTTCCAGGGAGTCTCCAGGGAACTCCGATGCAGGAGATAAAACCCGGGGTGGCCCAGAGGGCCCTCTGCAGGGCCTGGGCTCCCCAGAACTTTGCCAACTGTGAAGGCCGGGACAGAGCAGAGGGTCTGGGCACGGCCTGTGGCTCCTCTCCTCAGTGCCCACATGGGTGGCCGTGTGCACCTTCCGTGAGCTCGCCAGCCCCGTCCCCTCCTGTCTCAAGTGAGGAGTGTCAGTGTCGCCCTCAGTGGTGGGGCCCAGGTCCTCCAGAGCCCAGACATGGCACAAGGGTGTTCCCTGGTCAGTTTTGCCTGATGGCCGCTGGCCCAGGTTGGGGGGAGAATTGCAGGAATCTGGCCTGGGGTCTATGGAAGTGACATCACCCAGACACAACAGTGTGGAACCTGGTGCACAGGCTCCAACCCCACGGAAGCGGAAGAGAAGAGAGCGTGGGACGGCTCAGTTCTGCTCCTCCACTTTGCAGAAAACCAAGACCAAACAAGGTCAGCAGGCACTGGGAGAAAGAGACAGAGTGAGAAGAACAGATGTGGTTCCAACCCACTCAGGAAACGGGAGCTGGGTTGTCGTCTTTGTCTCTCGCTTGAACTGAAACACGGCCCATGCGGGAGACGAGTTTCTCACCGGAGCAAATCAGAGGTGAGACACAAAATTCAGCGAAGATCCCCACCGTCTTTTCTTCCTGACATCACAGAATGTGCTGAACACGAGACAGGACACTGCTTTATTAAATCCAAATTTCACTTTTTTCTATTTATTTCCTTTCTACTTCTAAAAGAGGATTTGAGACTGCAATCAGAATGCAGGTGGCTTGGTCAAAGCAATTAGGACAAAGCAAGATGAGAAACAGAGAATAAAAGACGTGGGGGTGGAAGGACAGTTTATAGACCCGTGGTGAAGACAAGGTGAAGTGCTGACACAGAATGCAGTTCTGAGCACCCCAGCAGCCCAGGCAAAGAGGGAAAGTCCACACAATCAGCGCCATCTGGTCCTGGCATTGAGCAGCCACTTGTTTCTGCGCTAACATAAATAAGGTTCCTCGATTACCCCAGCGTGTGCTTAGTGGCAAAGAAACAGACGGGAATCAGCAAACCGGGCACCCACTATGTGCCAGACCCGTGGTTACTGCCTGGACCTGTAATTTAAGGTTCACAGCACCACAACACACAGGCCGAGGGCACCTGGTCGGTGGTGGACCTCGGCTGTCTGAGGTTTTGCCAGCGAGCCCAGCTCACTGCCTGCTCTATGGGACAGGAAGAAAATGACTTCCACCGCGCACCCTCACGCATGAATAAATAAATTCATGAATAAGTGATACTCAGGCACAAGCTCTGTAGCTCAGGCCTGGCGCCACTTGGAAGGCAGCGTCCTTCCCGGCTCAGGGCCGCGCATCCACACCACCCTCACATGGAGGACAAGCACACCCCGCCAGTGCTCCCCGGCTCTGCCAGTGCTCCCCGGCCCCTGCCTTGCTGCAACCCCATCGTCCCGCCACCTCCTCCAGGAGGGGCCACGCCGCAGGCGCCAGCCCTGGACACTCTGTCCCTGGCAGCTAGGACCGGGACGACATTGACAGTAATTACTCTCCCTCGGGGCCACGGCAGATGCCACAGGTAAAACGCGGGCTGTGTGGTGGCGGTGGTGGCTGCAACTCCAAGCTCACTGACCAGGGCCGAGTGCGGAGATGCCAAGCTGGGCAAGGCCTCCTTTGCCTGATGCCCTGGGTGAGGCCTGCACAGCTCACAAAATAAAGGGGGCATCCCAGCCCTCCCTGAACCGGCCCGCGCTAGCCCCGACACCCTGGCCTTAACCATCTCCTCCTGCCTCCAGCCCAGGCCAGGTCAGGGGTCAGGGGTCAGTGGTCCCAGCCTTGCCCAGCTGCCTGCTGCTCCTATGGTGCTTCTGCTCCCAGGGACCCCAGGCTCATTTACAAGGCTCAGCCAAACTGCCGCCTCCTCCAGGGAAATGTCCCCATGAGCCCTGGCCCAGCCCCAGCAGCAGGGGCCCCATCCCTTTGTGGTCCGGCAAGCGCAGCTGCTTCCTGCGCAGTCCCCTGGGCGAGTCACCACTCAGGGCTGTGGCCCTCGGACTGTGAGCGCCTCCCTGGCCCGCACGGCGACGCGCCCACCTGCGACTCACAGCCCCTGGCACACAGCAAGTGCTCAACAGAGGATGAGGAGTAAAACCACCTACCCCAGACGAGCATCGTCACCGACGTCACCGCGCCAGCCACTGCACGGGGGGCAGAGACAGGACGTCCGGCGGCTTGCCCTGGTGGTGGGGACAGGGTGGGGATTTGGGTGCACGCTGTGATAAACTGCCACACACTTAATGGCTCAGAGTAACACGCATGCATTACCTTGCAATGCTGGGGCCACAGCTCCTTGTGGGTCTCACTGCGTTAAACCACGGGGTCAGCAAGGCTCCGGGGAGAGCCTGTTCTAGCAGTCCCAGATCACTGCGGCTCCTCCTCATGACCCTGACCATCCTTAAGACGACCCCTGTGGTGACACTGGGCCTGCCGGGGCACCAGGGACACCCCCCGAGAAGGCCGAGAAAGGTCCTGGGTGTTGCAGGCCGGTGCCGGGTGGACATCCGGGGAAGTTCCTGCAAGGGCTTCCCTACAGCAGACCCCTGGGGAGGGGAAGGCCTGCAAGGAGAGACGGGCAGGGGTGGGTGCAGGAGGGGCTTCCAGAGCACTGGGGTCCGGCCCTGGGTGTCATGGGCTCACCCTCGCAGGGGATGCAGCCACTGGAGTTTGTGAGGGAAGAATAGCCCATGGCTGGGGCTCAGCACAGCCTCCCGGGAGAAGGGCCAGGCACAGGCAGAGCAGGAGCCGCCCAGCCGCTGCCAACCTGGTCTCGGGGATCCCGCACAGTGCTCCAGGGTCAGAGGCCCCTCACACGTGCGCCCCGGGCTCACAGTCAGCATGGGTGCACCCCGGGCTCACAGTCAGCATGGGTGCAGGGACTGAAATCCCACAGAGTCTGCACCTGAGGGTGTTTCATAGCTCACAGCTGCCGACTCCCACACCTTGCTTTTCCAGAATCCCAGTGCAAGCTGCAGCGCCTCACCTAGAACCTGCAAAGCCCAGCAAGGCCGTCCCTGGCCATCTGGAGGAGGCTGCAGGCCTGAGGGGCTGGGAGTGGCCCCAGCCACGGTGGTGCCCTCTCACGTCGGCTTCATCTCGCTGCTCAGCCCTGAGGATCGTCCGTCCTCGGCTCGGGGACAGATGCATGCGGTGCTGGGGACAAGAGGGCAAGGCCCCTCCCCAAAGGCCCGTGGATACGTTTGCCGTCCTTCCATCATTTCCAGCCACTGCACAGGCCCTGCCTCCCCACCACGGGGAGGTGACACATTTCAACTGTAAACGCTGCAGCCTCTGGTATTGAGCGGTGCGGATAATACATCCCTGAAAAACCCGCTTTATCTTTGCAGCTCCATTTAATTCTTCCCAACAAATCCTAGGTGCAGCCTGAATTATTTCCCAATCAATGCCAATTATGCAAAGAAGAGCTTATTCCATATAATTATAAAGAAAGGAAGATAGGCACCCAGGGATTAGGTCTGGCTTGTAGGGAAATAATCAATGGCAGCTCCAACCACCTCAAGTAGGTTACAAATAGATAGCCTGCCCGGAGCTCCCCCCAGACCTCGAAAGAAAATCACCTCCGATAAGAAAAATGAAAGGGGAAACAGAGAGAGGTCGGAGAATAGGAGAATACTTTTTTTTTCCGCTGCAGGCACAGAAAGGGCCCAAATTGTTGCACGGATCTGCAATCTGGATCCTTCCTCACCTGGGAGGCTGGTGCGGGCAGAGGGCCTTCGGATCTCCTAAGACTTTATCTCTGCTTCTGCCACCTGCCTCAGCTCCCTCGGGCCTCTGCCAGCCCTGGGAGAACCGTACAGAAGATTAGATCGCCCTCAGCACAGAGACCAGCAGGCCTTGCCGGCCTCCTGGGGCTGCCTGCTTTCTCTCCGCCCGCCCAGCCTTCCTCTGGCCACTTAAATCCCCCCAGTCACCCAGCTGCAGCTGCCATGCTCAGCAGAAGCGTGGGCTCTGAGAGCCACTGTTCCGGACGATCACCCCTTTCCCGGGAAGGAAGCCTCCACCTGAGAAGGTAGCTCCTCACCACGAAGTGGCATCTGCAGGAGCGCTGGCCCTGGGGGACTCGACACACATACTGCCACTGTGCAAGCCACTGTGGGCACTGAGAGAGATGGGCTGCCTGCATAGTGACAGGGAGGTCAGCCCTGAGCATGCCACACCACCAGCTTCCATTCTGGTCGGGCCACGCCCATCACACCCCAGACCCAATGTGCATGGCACTTGCTAGATCCAAGGCATCCCCTCACCTGAAAACAGACCTTCTAACGCCTCCTGGAAGGGCTGCTGATGCCGACGTGGGGGCCAGACTCTGCAGCAGGTGTCCCAGACGTCAGGCATGGGGACAACAGAAACATTGCCAGGTGTCCCCTGAGGGCAGAGTCACCCCAGTGAGAGCCACCCATTTAGGCGAAAGAGAATGCCAGGTGGTAGCTGGTGTGACTCTAAAATCCAGCAATAGCATCTGGGGCTCCAGGGGATTCAGGCTGAGTGGGAAAAGACGGGTAATGGGAGCTGGAGAGGCCCCATGAGACCACCATGCTGAACCCACTGAATGATTGCCCTGAACACACCCAGCTGGAACCAAGACCAGGCACCTGAAGAACAACAGAGCGGTGTTACCAGGACAGGAGGCTGCTGAGCAGAGACACGCTGCACTTCCTGCAGCCTCGGGTCCTACATCCACAGCATCAGCCAGTCGTGGGTGGAAGACACTCGAAACAATCATTTCTGCAGTGAACACGCACAGGTGTTTTCTGGTTATTGCCTCCTGAGCAGGACAGTCCAGCAACTGCTTAGGTGGTGTTTGCATTGCACCAGTTCTGATAAGTGATCGAGAGATGATTGCTACGCAGATGCCACCCCACTGTACGCCAGAGACCAGACCGTCCGTGGATGTTGGTGTCTGTGTGGGCTGTGGAACTGTTCCTCTGTGGGTGCCGAGTGACAATGTATGCTTATGACGGCCTTTGTTTGCAGGGGCAGAATGGAACCACGCACCTACCACTCAGAAGGGTACTCCTGAAGACAAATGCCACACCTAGAAGCCGTTTAGAAAATGCGGCAGATCCATCCTGCAATGAGACCCAGGACCTGCTTGTTAAATGAGAAAACCAAGGGCTGGTGGTGTTTGTAGTGTGCTTCCATCTTTATAAATGAAAATGTGGGTTGAAGTACGAGAATGCACAGTCTTCTTGCTTTGTTTTGCTATTATACTACTTGGAATCCTCTTTGCACAAAGAATTGCAGCTACAAAACAGGAAACTGACACAGACCATCTTCAAGAAGAAAATACTGCAAGGTGACCCAAGAACAGGCAATTTTGCTAGAAGTAGTTGGCAACCAAGCTGAGCTGGCTCAGCCCTGAGGCCTTGAGCCTGTAAATTTAGCGCTCCCCTTAAGTCCTTGGTGTATGCTAATTCTCGATAAACAAAGCTGAAACAGTTGGTGGGGTTTTATGTGACTGTTATCTTATCATGAATGCTCATTCAGGTTTAATCCAAAATGACACAGTAAACTAGGAAATCTGCTCGTATCCTCAGCCAGTAAGAGTGATCTCTACCAGGATCACCAGCACCCTGAACTTGCTCTTTGCTAGAGGCAGACCTGAAAATCAAGGCCAGATAAGATTAGCAGATAAGCCGAAGGATAAGACTGTCAGTGCTCCATTTGCTGCTAGTCCAGGGAGGGGCATAATGCTGTAACCAGCAGCAGTCCTGGCTGGTTCAACCCCAGTGTCTCCACAGTACTAAGGTGCAAATCTCCTGTCAGCAAAGCCATCTTTTCTAGGCCTAACCACAGCCCTTCCCTGGACACAGAAGCAATGGATCAGAAGCTAAGAAGACGGAGAATGTTAACAATACATGAGAATCCAACGAACACTTAAGCTTCTTCTAACACAATGAAACTCACATTTTTGGTAAGCTTTCAAATGTAGGTTAAAATTAGAGAAAAAAGTCACCCAATGTTTTCAAAATGATCAATTTCTCGAACTTAGAAGTTGTTGAAATACGCTTCAAGGTCCTTGGTTGTTTTGAAACTCCTCCTGTTTTGGGGAATTTGTTGACGACAGGTCTGACCCTCCTGATCCCGGGAGCCTCGATCACGTGCCTTCATCTGTCTGGGGTCGGTGAAGTGTCCTGGCTGGCGAGCAGAAAATGCACCGTCTGGGGCTGGCGCACGGACATTGAATCCCTCGGAACATTTGCGGCCGTGGCTTTTAAAGGAGGGGCTCTGGATTGCTGTGTGCTCTGCACAAAGCAGAGAGAGAGGCGACGCCAAGCACATCTGTAGCCTGGGCACGGCCACCATTTCTCTCACCAGCCTTTAAGAGAGGAAATTTTCAGCCACCCAAGGGGGCTGCCCCTTTGCTGGAGGTTGATGTGGGAAGGGGATAGCCCCCTTCCTGGCCCCCAAAATCCATGAGCCATGCTGCCTCTGGTATTAAACTGATTAAGAATGGGCACTGCCCTCCATCTCAGCCAAATAGCTGACAGGGACCAAAATAGGGCATTATCACAGCTGCTGTGGGATCCCACCGGGGTAAGGGGCTGCAGCAGGGTCTCCACCCCGGGGGCCTGGGTCCCAGGGCAATGCCCACCGCATCCTGCTGGCCCAGGCCGTGGCAGGCAGCCACATCGGAAGCCCACATCAGGGTGTCCTCACCTGCCTGGCACAGGGTTGTGCCACAGCACCAGCCTGCACATCCACACTCCATCCGCGCCACCTTCCCTGACAGTAACGGTCTTGCCAAGATTGGAAGAAAGCCAAGGCTCTGGTCAAAGGGAGCTGACCTGCTGCTCACCTCCCCGGCCTCAGGCAGAGCCCGCTGCCCCTGGCCTGACTGCGGGGTGGGGGCAATCTCCTCTGGCCTGGAGCCTTTGGGCTGGGGTAGGGGAACGACCCCTGGCGTGACCCCCACGGACAGCTGGGTGCCCCAGTCGCTCTGCTTGCGGCCTGAGCAGGCGTGGGCCCAAGCTGTACCCCCATGTGGAGACCAGCAGAGCTCCAAACGCCAGCCCGGGGAAGGGCCACCAGTTCCTTCCCCAGACTGCACTGTGCCTGCCTTTCCCCCACGGGGAGAAACCAGGCCATTTGAAAGTTGGTAGAATAAACTGACGATGAGCCCAATGGGCCAGAAGCACAAAGCATCGCAGAGTCGGTGTCAGGAGAAATGTGCTGAGCGCCGTCCACACCGTCCCAGCCTGCTTTGATCTGGGAAGAAAGCAGTAGTAAGAAAAGGGAGCCAGGGAGGCCAAGGCAGGCCCCGTTCAATCGGCCTTCTTTCTTTTCCCTTTTTTTTTTTTTTTTTAAGATTTACTTATTTATGTTAAAGGAGGAGTTGAGAGAGAGAGAGAGGAAGAGAGAGAGATCATCCATCTGCTGGTTCACTCCCCAGATGGCCACAACAGCCAGCACCAGGCCAGGGGTGAGCCAGGAGCTTCATCAGGGTCTCCTAAAGGTTGGCGGGAACCCAGACACTGGGCCACCTTCCACTGCTTTCCCAGGCTCAGCAGCAGGGAGCCGGAGGGAAGTGGAGCAGCCGGGACTCAAACCAGCATCTGGATGGGATGCTGGTGTCGCAGGCAGCAGCTTAACCCATTATATCAGAACACCGCCTGGCTGCATCCATTCGTCACGTTTCCCATCAGCCAGCGCTCCTCACGGCAGGCCCCACCAGGTTAGCTTTTGGGTGTCTGGAGTCCAGCCAAGCCACACTCAGCTCCCGTGCGCTCAGCAGAGCAGAGCAGCAACTCCGAGCACGGCGGGTTTCTTTGCAGGCCCAGTTCTTCTTATTTATGGCTCGACTTTGAGAACTCTCCTCCCAGCTCCTGCAGCCTGATCCTGGTCTTCCAGGAGACACTGGGGCTCACTGCCCACCCTGAATAATCGTTTTTCTTGGTTCACTTCACACTCACCTGGCCACACTTCCACCCATCCTGTCACATTCCGCTGTCAGAGCACGAAGGTGAACACCTCAGTCGTGATCCTTTCTTGAGCCCAGGCTCCCCAGCCTTGAGCAGAGTCGGGAGAGAGGCACAGTGACCGTGAGAAAGTGGAGGGCTCTGGCAGGGTCACAGCCACTGGCTGGAGGTGCTGCTGTGGCCTTGTGTCCACCCGACACTGCCACTCCGACCTTTCCCTCCCCACACATGCACACAAACACACGTGCACTGCACATGTGGACACATGGGTGTGCATGCACTGCGACACACACACACACATGCATCACACTTTTTCACTCCTTAGTCCACATCAGACCCAGTCAGTTTGCACATTTGTTCCAACCCAAAGCTGATGCTGTCACATCTCCGCAATGGCCCGCCTGGGCCAGGTGGCCCCTGTGGCCACGTCCCCAGCTGCAGAAAAGCCCAGTGTCGCTGGTCCAGTGACATCAGGCATGGCTGGACCCTATTCCAAGCACTGGGGCTCCTTGATGGTCTTCTCTCAAGAAGCCTAAGATGTGTGAATAAGTGAACTGATCCAGTGAAACACACTGTGACCAGTCATCTAACTCCCTTCTGCACTTCAGTCTCTCCATCTGTAAGTGAGAGAGCAGCGTCCACATCACAGGGCTGCTGTGTGGGTCTGGGGAGCGTGGTTGGCAGGCACTCACAGCTATTGGCATTTGCAGCTGAACCCACGGGCCCCTGTTGGTGCCTCTCTATTGATAAGGCTGTTATCAACAGTGCCGTGCCAGACGCAATGAAATACAGAAGGCAGGGCACTGGGATCAGGCACTGTCACCTAAGAGGCAAATCGTCACGGTAACGATGGGGACCATGTGTCCTTGAGTGCCATGAGTGGATCACAGGACTCCCCAGTCAGGAAGCCTTGCCCTTGTTCACTCACACCCTCCACATGGAAGTTTTATGTTGGACTTTGAGTCTGGATCAATGGTGACAAGGAGCAGAAAGAATCCGCATGGCCAGATGGAGACACAGGGGTGCAGGTGAATGAGCACGCCCTGGCCCCTCCCCAGGTACCCCTGCCCCAGGCCTCTCCTCCTCTGCACCTGCTACTCAGGTCATGCTGGCCTGACCCCACCTCTCCTTCAAGGCTGCGAAGGCACAGGGATGTGGAGTTAAGAAGGAAGAAAACACCCATGAGCAAAAGGATCCCACGTGAGAGAGGCGGCCCAGCCCTCCAGCAGCAGGATTCTAAGTGGCACATGGCAAATGGCGTGGGTTTGAATCTTACCTAACCCGGGGGACCGTTTGTAAGAAAATACAAATACCAAACGAGGTGTGAGGATGAATAGCTTAATGGAAAAGGCAACAGCAGCAGTGAGCTGGAGGCTTGGAGCTCCTAGTGCCTTCCTGGGAGATATGGTTCCGCCCCAGCCACAGGTGCTCTCGAGGAAGGCTTCCCCATCAAGACCCGGCTCCCTGCCCCCCAGAGCCCCACAACCTGCAGCATCACCAGCGCGGTGGGGAGGCACGTGGCGGCCTCTAGCATCAGTGTGTTCCCCATCAATCCAGCTTCTCCTGTTTGCAGGGACTGAGAGCTGGCCGCTCTGCCTGCATTTCCTCAGGAACAGGAGCCGCTTCGTCACCTGCAGAAACCAGCCCCTGACTCAGTGTCCACCGCCAGCCTGAGGGGGGAGAATGAAAATGGAGCTCGCCTGAGTGGTTTCTCATGCAGCAAAGCAGACCATGTCGATGAGCTCACCAGAGTCCATCTAAACAGTGAAAGGCGACATGGTCATTGCTGGACTGTGGGGAGCAACCCGGACTGGACTGAGTTACTGGAATTAAGACTTATTCTATGCATCTGCTCTCCCACAATATGGCGCTGGGAGAGAAGAAAACAGCTTCTACGCAGCTGCCTCTTGCCAACTTGAGTGATGACCTCCAGGAGCTGATCCTGCTCCTGATTGGAGGAGAGCAGCGTACTCGGCGTGTGGGCAGTCGAGTTAAGATTGGCGGAGGAGGACTATAAAGGAGGAGAGAGACGGCATGCACCAGGAACATCTAAGGGGAACACCTGTGCAGCCCCCGAGAGAGCCGGCCGGCGGTGTGCCGCTCCCCCGCGGAAGTGGGGAATGTGGCAGGGGGAACCGCCCTTCCACGGAGGTGGAAGGGTCGGTAGCCAACCCGGGAAGAACCAGCAGCAAACCCGGGGAGGGCCGAGCAGACAAAAGAACAGCGCAGGGTCCTGTGTCGTTCCTCCGCGAAGAGGGGGAGCGACATAATGGTGCCGTGACTCGGATAGGAAACTTAGGAGGGAAGAAACGGGAAGAACTGGGAAAATACCGGAGAGAGAGATTAGAAGAGCCTAGGGGAAAGCCGGACGAAAAAGGTGCCGGAAGAAGTTATTGAAAGCCTAGGCATAGACTCGGATACGGACTGTGGGAAAGAAGTTAGGATTTAAAGTGAAAGCAAGAAGAAACTTAGACTCAGATACGGACTGCAGGTTGAAAGTGAAAGTGAAACCTATAAGAAACTTAGACTTGGATACGGACTGTGGGGAGAGGCCAGGAGAAATGAGGGAGGAATATTGTTGGAAGAAAACTTAGGGAAACATACCGGGTAGAGAAAAATATGTTAGGGAGGATGTAGCCACGGGGGCAGGCTGAGGCGGAGACGAAAGCTACTTTGGGATTCGTCGAGTTAGCCCGGGAATAAGGGGCGAAAAGTTAAAACCAGAAGCAGAAACATAAGCCAGGTTGGAATCCGTCAGATTAGCCCGGGGAGCAAAGGACGGGAAGCCAAATCGTGGGGCGGAAACGTGAGCTGGGTTGAATTCGCCAGGTTAGCCCGGGGAACTCGGATTGAATGCTAGTGGCGGAAACGTGAGCTGGGGCTGTGTGACTCGCGGAGGCTGCCGTGCGCAGAGAGAGCGTGCGGGGCACAAGTAGATAGGGAACGCTGGGCTAGTGCGAGACTGCGGAGTGTGCACGCGAAGCCGAGCCGCGCAGAGCCGGGAAGCCGCGCAGATGAGAGAGGCGCGGGCTGAAGCGGCTCAGAGCCGGGAAGCCGCCGCGGGGCAGGCGCCGGGAAGCCACAGGGATAAGAGAAACAGAAGTTTAGAAGTAAAATGAGAGAAATAGGAATGCTGGAAGATAGAAGTAAAATGGGAGAAATAGGAATGCCCAGACATAGAGAAATAGAGAAATAGAAAGGCCACCCCACAACATGGCAATGAGAGAGCTTGGATTCAGTCTGCCTGATTAGTAAGGCGATGAGCACCTGCAGGCGGCTAGCAGCTTATGCGCCGCAGGTCACCGAAGACAGGCACGTTATTAACACCAATAAGTCTCCCCACAATATGGCAATGAGAAGGCTTGGGTTCGGTTTGCCTGATAGGACTTGTAAGCACCTGCAGGCAGTTCTAGCAGAGTAGAGCATGCGCTGCACAGGCACGCATCAGCGCCTAAAAACCTCCTCACAACATGGCGAAGAGAGGACCCGGATTCGGTTTGCCTGATTGATAGGACTTGTAAGCACCTGTGGGCAACTCTAGCAAGCAGAGCAGAGTGTGTGCCACGGGACACCGAAGACAGGCGCGTATCAACGCCAAAAAAATAAAAAGAAAGGGGGATCTGTGGGGAGAAACCCAGACTGGACTAAGTTACTGGAATTAAGACTTATTCTATGCATCTGCTCTCCCACAATATGGCGCTGGGAGAGAAGAAAACAGCTTCTACGCAGCTGCCTCTTGCCAACTTGAGTGATGACCTCCAGGAGCTGATCCTGCTCCTGATTGGAGGAGAGCAGCGTACTTGGCGTGTGGGCAGCTGAGTTGGGATTGGCGGAGGAGGACTATAAAGGAGGAGAGAGACGGCATGCACCAGGAACATCTAAGGGGAACACCTGTGCAGCCCCCGAGAGAGCCGGCCGGCGGTGTGCCGCTCCCCCGCGGAAGTGGGGAATGTGGCAGGGGGAACCGCCCTTCCATGGAGGTGGAAGGGTCGGTAGCCAACCCGGGAAGAACCAGCAGCAAACCCGGGGAGGGCCGAGCAGACAAAAGAACAGCGCAGGGTCCTGTGTCGTTCCTCCGCGAAGAGGGGGAGCGACATAATGGTGCCGTGACTCGGATAGGAAGCCTAGGCAGGATTTAGTGTCGTTCCTCCACGAAGAGGGGGAACGACACTGGACCAGGGCTGACAGCGCTCCCATGAGTCCCCAGGTGCATTGGCTGCTGAGCCATCCATAAGAGAGTTCCATCTATGCATCCGACAGTAGCCATTCCAAACATCCTCAGAAAGGACCAGTTCCTTGCCATCCTCCTCCCCTTGGAGGTCAATCCTGCCCTTGGCTTGAGCCTCTCCACACTCAGATCACCGCTAAATTAATAAATGAACTTGGCCGTGAAGTGGTATACTCTATCCGGTCTGCCAGTGTGTTCTCCCTCCTCAGAGCAGTCCCCTGGGCCGCAGGCTTTGTTCCTGCAAACTGCATGGTGACCACCGTGATGACTTGGCTTGACTGGGTATGATTTCAAAAGTAAAATAAGAGGCAATTGGCATACAGAGCCTACAATAGTTAGTCACTCACCTTATGGTAGTTCAGCTATGCCGTAGACCAACACTCAACCCAGTAGAAGTACCTGTGCCATGATCCCAACCTCACCACCCCAGGCCTCCCTGGCCTCATCTTCCACCCTCTCCTACTCTCCTACCCATTCAACCTTTCTCTATGCACCAGCTATTTTTTAAAAATGTTTCACTGGCTCTGTTGGGTGTTCCCCAATCAACCCTTTCCCTTAAAAAAAAATGTTTCACTGGGAGCCGGCATTGTGGTATCCTATGGGCACAAGTAAGAGTACCCCTGCTCTTCTTCTGATCCAGGGCCCTGCTAATGAACCCAGGAAAGCAGCAGAAGATGACTCACCCACCCAGGAGACCTGGATGGAGTTCTAGGCTAAATGCGTTAAGCCCTTGCTATGCTGGCATGTACCTTCATCTGCCTTTAGGTTGCCAGGTCCTCACATAAAAATCCCATAATCCTGCAGCACCCACTGTTGAACTCATACTGAGTTTTTTTAACCAGTTTTTTAAATAACATTTTATAAACAAAGTTCAACCCATAAAACCAAAAGATTAGCGAAACAAAGAACTGGTTTTTTGGAAAAAATAAACAAAATCGACACACCATTGCCCTAACTAACCAAAAGAGAGAGGGAGAGGGAGAGAGAAGACCCAAATCAATAAAATTAGAGATGAACAAAGAAATATAACAACAGATACCACAGACATAAAAAGAATCATTAGAAATTACTACAAAGGGCTGTATGGCAACAAGTCGAGAAAGCAAGAAGAAATGAATAGATTCCTGGACACATACAACCTACCTAAATTGAGCCATGAAGACACAGAAAATCTAAACATACCAATAACCAAGATAGAAATTGAATCAGTAATAAAGGCCCTTCCAACAAAGAAAAGCCCGAGACTGGAAGGCTTCACAGCTGAATTCTACCAGACATTTAAAGAAAAACTAACTCCAATTCTTCTAAGCTATTCAAAACAATTGAAAGGGAAGAAATCTTCCCAAACTCCTTCTAATAAGCCAGCATCACTTTAATTCTTAAACCTGAAAAAGATACAACAGAGAAAGAGAACTATAGACCTATATCCCTGATGAACAAAAATCCTCAACAAAATACCAGGCAATAGAATCCAACAACATTTCGGAAAGAGCATTCACTGGACAAAGTGGGATTTATCCCTGGTATGCAAGAGTAGCTTAACATTCACAAATCAATCAATATAATACATCACATTAACAAACTGAAAAACAAAAACCATATGATTATCTCAGTAGGTACACAGAAAGCATTTGATAATGGGGTCAGCACTGTAGCACAGTAGGTTAATCCTCCACCTGCAGCATCAGCACCCCATATGGTCCCAGCTACTCCTCTTCTGATCTAGCTCTCTGCTATGGCCCAAGTGCTTGGACCCTTGCACCACATGGGAAACCCAGAAGAAGCTTCTGGCTCCTGGTTTCAGATTGGCTCAGCTCTGGATGTTGCAGCCAATTGGAGAGTGAACCAGTGGATAGAAGATCTTTCTCTCTGTCTCTTCCTCTCACCTCTGTAACTCTACCTTTCAAATAGATAACAAAATATTTAAAAAAGAGAGAGCATTTGTTAAAATACAACATCCTTTCATGATGAAAACCCTAAGCAAACTGAGTACAAAAGGAACATTCCTCAATACAATCAAGGCAATTTATGACAAACCCCAGCCAGCATCCTATTGAATGGTGAAAAGTTGGAAGCATTCTCACTAAGATCCAGAAGCAAACAAGGATGCCCAGTCTCACCGTTGCTATTCAGTACAGTACTGGAAGTTTTAGCCAGAGATATTGGGCAAGAAAAAGAAATCAAATGGATACAAATTGGGAAGGAGGAATTCAAACTATCCCTATTTGCAGATGACATGATTCTACATATAGGCGATCCAAAAGACTTCACTAAGAAACTACTGGAACTCATAAAAGAGTTTGGTAAAGTGACAGGATATAAAATTAACACTCAAAATCAATAGCCTTTGTGTACACAGACAATGCCACAGATGAGAAAAAACTTCTAAGATCAATCCCATTCACAATATCTACAAAAAAATTTAAATATCTTGGAATAAATTTAACCAAGGACATTAAAGATTTCTACAATGAGAATCACACAACATAAAAGAAAGAAATAGAAGAAGACACAAAAAATGGAAAAACCTTCTGTGTTCATGGATTGGAAGAATCAACATCATCAAAATGTCCATACTACTAAAAGCAATTTACAGATTCCATGTGATACCAATCACAATACCAAGGACATTCTTCTCAGATATAGAAAAGACAATGCTGAAATTCATATGGTAACACAGGAGACCCTTGAATAGCTAAAGCAATCTTATACAACAAAAAATCAAAGCTGAAGGCATCACAATACCAGATTTCAAGACATACTATGGGGCAGTTATAATCAAAACAGTCTAGTACTGGTACAAAAACAGATGGATAGATCAACGGAACAGAACAGAAACACCAGAAATCAATCCATACATCAACAATCAACTTCTATTTGACAAAGGATCTAAAATCAATACCTGGAGCAAGGACAGTCTCTTCAAATGGTGCTGGGAAAACTGGATTTCCACATGCAGAAATATGAAGCAAGACCCCTACCTTACACCTTACACAAAATCCACTCAATGGATTAAAGATCTAAATCTATGGCCTGATACCATCAAATTATTAGAGAACATTGGGGAAACCCTGCAAGACATTGTCATAAGCAAAGAGTTCTTGGAAAAGTCCCTAGAGGCACAGGCAATCAAAACCAAAATTGACAAGTGGGTTTACATCAAATTGAGAAGCTTCTGCACTGCAAAAGAAACACTCAGCCAAGTGAAAAGGCAACTGACAGAACAGGAGACATGATATATAAAGAGCTCAAGAAACTCAACAACAACAAAGCAAACAACCCAGTTAAGAAATGTGCAAAGGACTTAAACAGGCATTTTTCAAAAAAGGACATCCAAGTGGCCAACAGACACATGAAAAAAATGCTCAGGATCACTAGCCATCAGGGAAATGCAAATCAAAACCACAATGAGGTTTCACCTCACCCCCCCCCCCTTAGAATGGCTTTCATACTGGTGAGGATATTTTGGGAAAAAGATGCCCTAATCCACTGTTGGTGGGAGAGTAAACTGGTGCAGCCACTGTGGAAGACACATGGAGATACCTCAGAAATCTGAATATAAACCTACCATTTGACCCAGCATTCCCACTCCTGGGATTTTACCCATGGGAAATGAAATCAGCATATGAAAGTTATCTGTGCCCCCATGTTTTGCAGCTCAATGCATAATAGCTAAGATATGGAATCAACCTGAATGTCCATCAACTGAAGACTGAGTATGGAAATTATGGGATAATTACACCAGGGCGTTCTACACAACTTTAAGAATAATGAAATCCTGTGGTTTGCAACAAAATGGACACAACTGGAAAACATTATACTTAGTGAAATAAGCCAGTCCCAAAAGGACAAATACCATATGTTCTCCCTGGTCTGTAGTAACAAATGGAGTATCTAAAACGTAATCTAGAGAAGTGAAGTTGACATTCTGAGACACCATGACTTTGAACAGCCCTTGTCTCAACTGCCGAGGAAGAGTTCTTTTTTTTTTTTTTTCATTCCATTTGCTGAATTCTTTACTTAGTATAGGGTCAATCTTATGAGTATGAAGTTCATTGAAAATAGATCCTAGTAAAAAATAAGAATGGGAATAGGAGGAGGAGGAGGAAGATGGGTGGGAATGCAGGTGGGAGGATGGGTAGGGTGGAAAGAATCACTATGTCCCTAAATTTGTATTTTGAAATGCATGAAGTTTGTATACCTTAAATAAAAGGTTTCTTGTTTAAAAAGAAGAAAAGAAAATAACATTTCTGTTTCAAAGTGATCATTCTCAATTGAGAACCACTTTAAATACCAGAAGTCTGCTTTCGCACGCTCCTTAATAGATTTTACTTGACATCACGCAATGTCCCTGTATGGTGGGGGATGTACAACATTGCAGAGCCTCATGGGATGGACATTCACAGCCCAGTGCTAGAACCAAAGTATTCTGGTTCACATCCCACTAGCTGTGGGACCCTGGGCACGTTGCTTACCCTGTCTAAGCCTCAATTTCCATGACTGCAAAATGTGTATGACCTGGAGCAAGCACTACTCTCAGAAAGATTTCTGGTTCTCTCTTCCCAGGTATGTGTTCCCTTGATGTTATGCGGGGCCCCAGGAAATGTCTGGTCAATGAAATGTCAATGGGAGTGATGTGACTGAGCCAGTCCGAGGGAGAACTCTGTAAGAGCTGGCACACCACGCTCCAGTGTCTCTTCTCTATGAAGTTCAAGTTGACTTGGAAGTGACCTAAGACAGAATCAGCCCAGAAAGCTAAGCCTCCACTTAGTCCTGGACAGTTGCCCAGATCCGCAAATGGCTTGACATGCACAAGAAATAAACATTTGTTAAGTTAAGCCATTGAGATTTTAGTGTTGTTTGTTACCATAGCACAAGCTAGCTGGGCTGGCTGATACGTTTCCTCACAGGGTGTTGTGAGGATTAAATGAATTAGTGTATGTAAACACTTCAAAAATGCTAGCACATAAAACTACACAAATATTTGCTCAAGTTACTCCATTCAATTTATTCTAACATGCCTCTTCCACATCCTCACATCTTGCAATGGATGGTTTTCATGCTCAGGTTGGCAGTAGTGGGTTCTTTCTGAGCCCCAGTGCGATGGAATTGTACTATTACTATGATTTGAGGGGCCACTGAGTGAAAAGCAGAGGCTGCCATCTACACAGGTGAGCACTGCATTCTTGCCTTACAGTACAAAGACTTTTGCTGCAGTTTGAGAAGAGGGGAGTAAGGGAGGATGAAGTCAACAAACACACACAGTGGTGACGTGCCTGGAGACGTGTGCTGCACATAGCACTGTGACCTCGTCTGTATTTGGAGCTGATGTGTGGTGTGGATTCAATCTTTGTGCATAGGAAGTAGTTCCGTTTTGTCAGTAGTGAGTATAACAGTCAGTATTCAAGGAAGGACTTTTGACGAATGCTTTTTTAAAAATTGCTCGGTCTCATACATTGGGGTGTACATTTAGATTAATTTGCCCACCAGAATAATATTTGACAATTAAAATCACATTCATCAAGTCTTTTTTCAGCAAAATTTCAGTTATCACAATAAATAACGCTAATATGAATTTTATCTGCTTTATAATTTTCTCTGCCTTATATTTGCAAATATTAGTTTTATAGTTGTGTAAGAACTAGACATGTTAGAAGATTTCCTTCATTTTTAACTTGTACACAATATGTAGCAGAATAATAAACAGAATTAAGTCAAACAGGAGGTCCTTTCAGGGGAGTTTGATTGCAAGAACGTGGGCTGGGACTCCACAAGCACACAGGTGTCTTAGCTTCCCGACACCGCTCCTAGACTCTTCTCCGTAAGAGGTTCCTGCAGAGGTGCCAGCCAGGAGGAAGCCTGCACGCTCAAGCGTGACAGGTGTGTCTGAACGGGATGTTCTCCGTCTTCAGCCTTGCAGGTCCACTGGTGGCCAAGCTCTCTGCTGGAGGGCAGGCTGCAGAGTGTGACTGACAGGAGGCCCAGGGAATGCAGGGGAGCAAGGAGGTGGCGCAACATTAGCATTGCACGCGCACCAGCCCTGAGTCACGGAGGCCCACTCGCGTGGGAACGCAGCCTCCATCTGCTGCTGCTGTGGGGACCGCACCAGCATGGCGGGCTTGTTGACAACCCCCAGCGGAGGCCCCGCGCGTGCTGGAGCTCCTGTTGGGGCTGCCTGTGCAGCCAGGGGCAGGTGCTGGTGCTGTCACAGCCACGGAACATCTGGGCGCTGCAGCCCCAGCATCTGTGTTGCTGTTCTCGTCAGTGTACCAGCATTTCCCTTTACCAAACCACGCTGTATACAAACTGGATTCCATTTGCAGCAGCTCGGCTTGGCTGGGTTTATAACTAAGAGCAAGGGAAAGTTCTTTCTGCATTTTGACTGGCATGTGGACCTTGACTGAGTTATTTAATGAATTAATTAACAATTTGAAGCCCTGATTAGAAGCCAAGTCATACTGGTTTCTTGGAGAAAATATATCACTAAAGGCGAGGAGCTGCAGATCTTTCAGATTTGATGATCTGGCTCTGATAACCCCCACACGCCCATAAACAAAGGGATTTTAGGAATCGGCTCATTTTCTCCTGGATTTACAGACGCAGTGATGTCATGGAGCTGGAATTGACCTTGGCCGGAGCAACTTTTCCAAATCCACATAGCTACCAGGAGAGAGCCAGACCTCCTCAATCCAGTCCAGGGCTCTTTCCTAACTTGCAGGAAACATAACAGATCCTTTAATTTCCCCCTCTCCAGCCAGCAGCACCTGCACATGATAAATACGCTACCACAGGTGGCTGCAGATTGTGGTCATTCGATTCAACCAAGCAAGCCCTCTACAGGCAGTCCCCAACTTATAATCGTTCCTCCCACGGTGTTTCAACCTTGTGACAGTGGGAAAGCAATATGCTTTCAGCAGAAACCATACTTTGCATTTCCAATCTTGCTCTCGTCATGAGACAGCCAGTGGTAGGACTATACTCTTGTGAAGCCAGCCAGGGCCAGCGGCCACAGCTCCCATCAGCCCTGCAATGGCCAGGAAAGATGATACACAATCCACAGTGCCCTACACTGAGCTGTGAGGTTCAGAAGATGCGGGGCAGTCGATGCATTTTCATTTATCTATCATGTGTTTGTCCAGACGTGACCCTAACGTAAGTGGAGGAGTGTCTGTGTCTGGCAGTCTCAGAGCACTGAGCTGAGTTGTGGGGACCCAGAGAACAAGCACACGACTTGGAGCACAGGGCTAAGCACTCAACTGAGGAAAGCAGGGGGCTCACTGAAGCATGCCCTGGGGACCTGCAGGAACAAGAGCAGTGTGTAGGCCATGGTTTATACTGCATCCTGCTAAACATGTTGAAGCCTCAACCCCTAGAAACTGTGAAAGTGGGCTTGTTTGGAAACAGTTCTGTGCAGGTGTAGCCAGGCTGAGCTCACTAGGGTGGGTCCTAATGGGCTATGACTGTTGTCACTCTAAGAGGAAAAGGGACACAGACAGACACCATCAGAGCTCGCATGTGGAGACCCAGCAGGAAGCCAGGTGAGGACAGAGGCCGACACACTAAGTGACACCCGCGAGTCAGGCAACTCCGAGGGTCCCTGGCCGCCAGGAGCTGGAAGAGGCAAGGAAAATCTGCCTTCCAGGTATCAGAGAAAGCATGGCTCCGACACTGGTTGTGAGGTGTCTGTTGTTTAAGGCGCACATTTTGTGGTACAGGCATCTCCTCTTACGCACAGGGCGCGTGTTCCAGGCCCCCCAGGGATGCTGAACCTGCAGATAGAACTGAACCCCACATGTGCCACGTGTCTTCCTCGACGTGCATAACGAGGATAAATTTTAACCTGGAAGCTATGCAGAGCGAGAGATTCACAGCACAGCTGGGAGTCGTGCAGTGGTGAAGCCACCTCCTGGGACTCCCAGAGCCTGTACCAAGCACCTGGTCCAGGTCCAGGCCCTCTGCTTCCGCCCAGCTCCCTGCTAATGTCTCTGGGAAGCAGGAGGTTACTGTTCAAGTCCTTGGGACTCTGCCACCCACAGGGGAGATCCGGATGAATTCTGGAAATTTCCTTTTAATACTCTTGAACCCTTCCCAGCCGCAGGAAACTGAAGTCATGGAAAGCAGAATCTTCCTAAGAGGGAACAACCCAGGGCTGGCGCTGTGGTGTAGCGGCTAAAGCTGCTACCTGCAGTCCGGCATCCCATATGGGTGCTAGTTGGAGTCCTGGCTGATCTAGCTCTCTGCTGTGGTCTGGGAAAGCGGTAGAAGATGGCCCAAGTCCTTGGGCCCCTGCACCCACTTGGGAGACCTGGAAGAAGCTCCTGGCTCCTGGCTTCGGATTGGCACAGCTCTGGTCATTGCAGCCATCTGGGGAGTGAACCAGCGGATGGAAGACCTCTCTCTCTTTCTCTCTCTCTCTCTCTCTCTCTCTCTCTCTTCGTCTGTAACTCTGCCTTTCAAATAAATAAATAAGTCTTAAAAAAAAAAAAGAGGGGACAATCTGCTCTGCTATGGCAGCCCTGGGAAGCAAGCAGGAGCAGCTAAGAGTTTCACTCAGACAGCACCAAGCACGCTGGTTTTGTGGTGATTTTAGACATTCAAGCCCTTCAAGGGCACCGCCAAAAATGTCTGGCATTTGAAAATATCCTGCAGACACAAAATAATAGAGCGCAGCTGCCCAGACGGTCTCATTTCCCGCGGATGCTGGCAGTCCTGGTAATCACCGTTTACGCCTTCTCTCCATCCCCCACCCCGTCTCCTCTCCCACCCAGCTCTCTCCCACGTGAGTAAGGGGCAAAGCAGGCAACAGTAAGTGCTGACTGTGCCTGGCCGCACAGCCCCCTTAGCTACAGCCACACACAGGCTGTCATTCTGCAAATAATTACCCAGCACTCGAGCCTGCCACCCTGCAGTGGACAGGACAAGACAGCCTCCCGGGGAACTTACATCAGAGACCAGGAAGACAGATGGGTGGACAGAGAGACAGAGAGACAGAGATAATAGAGACTGATGGTTGAGAGAGAGAGGCAGAGGAGGAAAACATCAGGTGACAATAAATTCCAGGGAGCCTAAGCGATGTGATTGTGGGCAACCAGGTAATTCTTTCTGGTCAAAAAAGTCAGGAGGGGGTCAAGAGGGACTGGCGCTTAAGCTGAACATGGGATGACCAAGCAGGTACTACCGGCAGGGTAGAGGGGACAGCTATAGCGAGGCGTTAGAGGGACACTGGCATAGCTCAGGTGGACAGCAGGGCTCCCCACCAGCCCTCCCATGTTCAAGTGCACAGTGGCCTTGCACGTCCTTTGGTCTTGTGACTCGCATTGGACAACAAGAAGCAAACCTAACAAGCACACACTTCACCGTGTCCCCAGGAGCCCGTGTGGAGATGGAGCCTTCGTCAGCCTGTGTCCCCAGGGCCTGCTGACTCACACTGGCCCAAAAGTTAGGAAACTGGGTTCTAGCTCCAGCCAAGCATGCGTCTTCATCATTTTAAATCCCCAAGGTTTGGGAGTTGCTGGTTAGCACAGAACACGCTAATCCACTGCAATTCAGGCAGTGTGCTTGGTGGGGAGAAGGCAGGTGCCAAGAGTGCCATGCAGAGAGGTGAGGATGAGGGGGGTGTGGGGGCAGGTCGGGCAAGCCCTGAAGCCCAGCTGCAGGAATCGGGCTTTCTCTTCAATGCTGGGTGACACTATTGGAAGGGGCTGGGCAGGGTGTTGGCCTACAGGAAATTCTACAAGGCTCCCCTCCAAGTTCTGTGATCCTAGTCTGAACTTGGCCTAAACATGCCTTGAAGGGCAGGAGCAGGAAAAGGAACTAGGCTTCCAAGAAAAAATTATTTATTTATTTGAAAGTCAGAGTTACACAAAGAGAGAGGAAAGACAGAGAAAGAGACATCTTCCATCCGCTGGTTCACTCCCCAGACGGCCGCATCAGCTGGAGCTGGGCCAATCCGAAGCCAGGAGCTTCTTCTGGGTCTCCCACGTGGATGCAGGGGCCCAAGGACTTGGGCCATCTTCTGTTGCTTTCCCAGGTGCATTAGCAGTGCAGCCAGGACTTGAACCAGTGCCCATATGGGGTGCCACCATTGCAGATGGCAGCTTAACCTGTTGTACCACAGAGCCAGCCTGGGAGCTAAGTTGGGAAGTTGGGGCAGGCGTGTGGCACAGCCGTTAAGATACTGCTGGGGATACCTGCATCGCATTGCCAAACTGCCTGGGCTCGAGTCCTGGTTCTGCTTCCAGTTCCAGCCTCCTGCTAGTGCATCCTGGAGGCAGCAGTGGCGGCTCAATGCCTGGATCCACGCCTCCCACGTGAGTTCTGGGCCCCTGGCTTCAGCCTGGCCCAGCCCTGCTGCTGCAAGCAGTGAAGAGTGGACCAGCGGATGGAAGTTTTCTCCCTCTCATTCTCTGTCTCAAATAAATAAAAATAAACAAATAAAACTTTTTTTAAGTCCGAAAACTTAGGAGACACTCGGAAGAGATGCTGAGTAGGCACGGATCCTGAGGTGTGGGGGCTCTGCTGGGGGTGGGGGAGGGGCCGGCGTGGGGGAGGCAGGTAGTTCTCTTTAGTCAATACCTGAGGACGGGCCCTGGGTGCTAGGAGCCTTGGTTTCCTTTTCATTCATCAGTTTTGCTCTGAGGGGAGACAAGGGCAGCAACCAGGAGGTAGAAACAATGAATTATGAATGCAGGTTTGCAATGCATAAAACATAATTAGAGAGGTAATTAAACCTTCCACTAAAAAGATCAAAACCCGTACGAACACTGCCCGAAAGGGCTTTCAGCACACACTGACTTGAAGCGCCTACTTCTGAATCCCTGCTGTGCCTGTCCCACAAGAGACCTGAACTCCAAGAAAGGTTGGAGTCTGCTGAGCAGATCCAGCCATGTGCATGAGAGGGTGCCGGCGAGGGCAGCATAGGGTGCCTGTCCCAAGGCCACCAGGCGCCCACCCAGAAAGTACGAGAGCGCTCAATTTCTCCTTCTAGTCCGTGAATCGTGTTGGCAAGGAGATAGGCAATCAGTTGAAGACTGGTGCACTGGTTTAACGGGACTTCACCGTCTGCAGCATCGTCAGGAACGACGTTGACTCAGCGCAGGGTGCCCCCAGGAGATCACAGCACCCCTGCGCTGGACCCGCCAAGGAGATCAGCAACCAGGGAAAGGCGCAGGCTGCAGAGTGCAAAGCAAAGTCTAGAGACCGACGACAAATGCCACGCTGGCCTTTAGCAAGCCCTACCCTCCAGCAGACACTCTCCACGAACACGGGTGTTCACAGACCTTAGCTGTCTCCGACGGCTTGGTACACGCTGTGGGCAGCAGGGGACAGAGCCTGTACAGAGGGCGCTGGCTTGGCTGGGCTTCCGCCACGCCCTCTCCTGAGCGGCCCAGGACCCAAGGGCCACTGCAGACCTGGGACCCTTTTAATATGGTTGAGCTTCAGAGCCAGGGGCTGTCCTGGGTGCTGGGGAGGGGGCAATAGTGCTGCGGGGGGCCCTGGCTTAGTGTATGCAAGCTTCCATAGCGGGACACCCTGTGCCAAGTGGTTTATACAAGCCACTGGCATTTATTTCTCCCAGTTCTGGCTGGCGTTAGGTAGCAAGGTGGACGTCGGCCTGCATGTGTGTGAGAGGGGCTGTCAAACACAAATGCAGATGTGTGTATGGTTGAAAGAGGGGAGAAATGCAGAAGCAGCCATGGAAGCAGACCTGCACTGGCACATCAAACGCCTTCCCTGGTTAGGTGGGTCCCAGCCCTCACTAGGGCGTGGTTTAGGGGAGTCTTCTACACCCTGCACCAGGGGGCTACTGGATCCCATAACCCTGCGCTGATCAAAGTCTAGGGAAGGAATTTCAGGAATTCCACACACAGAAAGCCCTTCCCCAACAACCTCCCAGAAGAAGGAGTGGGGTGGAGACACGGCAAGCCCAGGTCCTTAACCCTCCAGTCTGAACGCGGACCAGGCTCTCGGCTCCTTCCCAAGGTGCAGCCTGGCCCGTCCAGTGTACTGTTTGCATTGAACTTGGCTCTCATGCTTAGTGCAACAACAGCTCACCTCTGAAGTTTTTCTGTGCGAAGACAAGGACCTCTGATCCAGCGTCTCCAGTAACAGACTCATGGATACACCTTCATGCTGCGTCCTCACACGGCCCTCTTTCAAAGGCTCCAGTCCATCCATGACTCCCAGAAGTCCCCACCTCCTGCCACAATCCCTTTTCAGGGCAAGACTTCATGAATTTTGGGGAGACACACTCACAGTAGCAGCCCTGATTTCTAACACGCAGGACGTTCAAGAGGGAGTCCCACCAACACCCCAGTCACTCAGCACTCTGCAGTGGCCTAGAACGTATGTTAAGAAAATGAAAGTAGAGAGGGAATATTCCGTCACAAGACCGTGCGGTCACTACTTGTGTGCATCTGATTATTCAAATTCCCCACGTGGCCAAAACAAAGTAGCCACAGCTGCTATCCTTTTCATCTGTCTGAAATCCAGTTTGTTAAGACCAGGATAGCTATAGGCCAAGTGAGGCGGAGATCACCCAGCGGGTCCCGCAGAGTCCGTAGCAGCCTGGGTTCCCGTGTGTCCTCCCAAAATCAAAAGGCGAGAGAGAAGCACTTCTCTCCCACTCCTCTGCACGCACGGCTCCGTGCACTGCTCGAGTCGACATTCCCACAAGTGTTTCTGGCTCTGCCAGGGAGGGAGTTCCTGGTGGGAAATCTGGCTCATCTCTGTCTTCCCCACGTTGAGCCTCTGTGCCTAGGAAGAGCCCACAGAGCTGTGGGACTCAACTTAAAACTGGATGCACTCCTTGTCTACACCTTCTAGGTGGCTGGAAGACTGGTTTTGCCCACTGCCGGCCCCATCTTCCCTCTGGGTGAAGACTGTGAGCCAAAGCCTTGCCTCCAGAGCAGCAGCCGCCCAGGCCTCTCCCTAAACCACTCCCCGGAAGGTTTTGGTGTTGAATCAGCGCTTTCCTCTTTGCTGCGCTCCCAGGATGGGGGGAAGGAGGCCAAGGCTGCCCAGGGGCCAAGCACTGTGGTTGGATCGCACGCTTCGAGGGGCTGTATCGACTGCAGCTGGAGAGAGGGAATGAGGCATCCGTGTGGCTTCTCAGCTGCAGGTCAACGCGAGTTGCCAGGGAGGATGGAGACCGCCCCGGGCAGCTGTGGCCCCGCAGGCCCGCAGCCACGAGCGATTTCCCAGCCATCTCCTGTTGGACGCTGGGGGGCAGCTGATGAGGACGCTTAAGATCCGTCCTGCACCAAGTGGGTCTTTGGACCAGTTCGACTCGATGCTGTTCTTTTTTCCTTCTAAGCATGGGTTCTCAGCCAGGAAATGAGTTTTGTTTGCTTCAAAAATACTCCAAACATTAGAACTGGCGTGCATAAGTGGCTCTAAATTTAGCAAATATTGCTCCCCCAGTCAATACACAGAATTTCTTTTCCCAACCCTTCAAAACCTGCCTTGGCCTTGAAGTCAAAGTTTAGCCAGAGAATGATCCCTCCCACGCCTGTCCTCGCCTCGTTCTTGCGGGCAACGTGACTGGTTAATTGATAAAAGGTGTGTGGGCTGCGTGGTAGCACAGGGCTGACTCGGGCTGGGTGCCCCGGCCCCCACCAGCGGCAGGCGGCCCCTCCACAGTGAGCAGCGTCCCAGCCCCGCTCACTTGGCCAGCAGTTGTGGAGTGGGTGGAGATGAGAAAAACAACTGCCTTCCTCATCTGGCGTTCAAAATACAGCGTTCCCTAAAAGACTGGGAGGACAGAGAGTTCCAACTGGCTGGCAGCTCCTTGCAAACAGATGATCTGGAAGGCTGATTTCACCCTGGGGGGATGGGTGTGGAGCATTCAGGAACCACTCGGCAGACCATGACCTTCCTCTTGATCCTGTCCACTCTGGGCTGGGTTTGTGACTATTCTTTGTTTTGTGGTTGGCTGTTGATTTGAGAGGCAGACACAACTCCCATTGCTGGTTCCCTCTCCAAATGTTCACAATGGCCAGAACCAGCTCAGACCAAAGCCAGGAGCCAGGAATTCAATCCGGGTCTCCCACGTGGGTGGCAGGGACCCAGCCCCATGAGCCATCCTCTGCTGCCTCCCACTGCGTGCATTAGCAGAAAGCTGGAATTGGGATGGGTGCCAGGACTCCAACCCAGGCACTCCAACATGGGTACAAGTGTCCCAGCAGGTAGCTACCTCTCAGGCCAAACGCTCCCCTAGTTTTTAATCCTGAGACCAACACTGGGTCAATACCATCCTGGTGTACTGTTTTGTGTGCAGCTTGATAGCTTCTAACTGCACATAAATAACACCAAGGAGAAAAGGGGACCCTTAGTCCTCCTACACCAGCTAGCTGGAGACTTCAAAGACAGAAAGGACTCCTGTCTCCTTAACCAGGCAGTGCCTCTTGCAAATGACGACTATCCTGTGTCACCTCCTGTCCATGCGACCATCCCCTCATGTGGGCCTCCTCAAGTGCTCCATCCATCACCCTCCCCGAGGGGACAGACCCAGGATGCCCCCTGAGAAGGGGGGGTGTGAGGTGCTCTGGTCTCTGGGAGGTCCCATCTTAGACCCAGGCGCTCACACTGTGCAGGATGGAATGCAACACTGACCCGGAGCAGAGATGCAAGCAGGACCAGAGCAGAGATGCAAGCAGGGTGCAAGGACTGAACACTGTGCAGGTTGGAATGCAACGCTGACCTGGAGCAGAGATGCATGCAGGGTGCAAGGACTGAACAGAACTTCCTCTCCCCGAGTTGCTGGGGGAGCCTGGGGTCACACGCGGGCTCCTTCAAGGAATCAGTTGCACACGGGACAAGGAGAGACTGTCTTTCTTGAAATTTCACAATAATTTTAAAATTAGGCCTTTATCAAGGCAGGAAAGCGAATAGGAAAGGAGCCAAGACAGTGACCCAGAGCTGAGACGTGAGGAAGTAGGAAACCAGCAAACATCTCCATGGTGACAGCCAGGACTGGGGACTGCTCTGTCATTGCCTGGGACTGCAGAGGCTTCCGGCCTCCAGCTGCCTCCATCCTGTGAGTCATGGCAGGCGCTCGGACGAGCAGATTCGGGGCTGGCTCTGATGCAGCAGGCCCGGGGGTAGCCCAGGACGGGGTGGCCCAGGACGGGGGTGACCCAGAAGCACAGCCCGCTGTAGCCCGGTCTCCAAACTCAGCCTTCCTGGTTTGCTTTCCCTTTCAATGAAATGCAAATGTGGGGCTTATTATTATAAAAAAGGCGGGGAAATGGCTATGGCAGTCAAGCGACAACCATCTGAGCTACTTGAACGTGAAGTTTATGGCGATTGTTTTGCACTCACTCGATGTCTCCTGCCAGTTTACTCAACAAGATTTTAAGAATAGTTTATATTCATAACCAACCCTTGAAAGGAGCAGCCCCCCATGGCTAATTGATGTCTGAATCAGCTTTGCTTATGTGTGGATAACGGCTTAGACCACACACCCCCAAATGCTGGTACCCTTCAACTGTCCTGAAACATCCCGGTCTTGGCCTGGCATCTAACACCTGCTCATCCGCTCCGTGTGTGGGAGAGCACAGGGCACTGCCGTCCCCAAGGGGTGCCCAGCACCACAGGGAGGCCTGTGCTCCCCCACTGTGACTGCATTCCTGCCCCCTGCAATGCAGTCATACTCCAGCAGGGCAGGCGTGGGGCCCTGGCCCAGGCTACTCAAACCCAACCAGGAAAGAGCCCAGGGTTGGCGGGGGTGGGAAGGTTTGGGGGCTCATCTTGCCCTGCTGCCTGCCATCCCGTGCCCCTTCCCTGCTGGGCCGTAGCCAGAGAAGTGAGCTCTCCTCCCCCCACCCCGGGGGGAGGGCTTCCTCTGCTGCAGGAAGGGAGGTGATGGTGCTGGCCATGACGGGTGTGGACTCAGGAGGGGCTAGGCACAAAGGGGAGAACAAGTCAGGACGCTGGGAACAATCAAAGGCTTCCTTCAAAGGTTCCTGTTTAGTTAAAAAGCTCAGGGTGTCCCCGAGGATCTGGGGGAGGATGCAGCGAGTGCCCACGCCATGGGCCAAGCTGGCGTCTCTGACGCAGGAAGGCAAACATTGCCCCCCCTGGGGACACCTCTCAGTCGCCCCTCAGGCTGAGTGACCCCGGTCCCATTCCCATCACACCCTGCTTCACGTTGGGCTTCTCGCTGCACTAAGGGGACCCATGCTCTGCCAGCCACCTCGGGTCTCCACTGCTCTGCCCCAGGGAGAGGGGTGTGCCCGGGGGTCCTCGTGGCCGGGCCTCCTGGGGTGCACCTGCACACTTCGTGCCCCCAGGAACCTCCTCAGCAACACGGGAGCCGTCAGGCTCATTCTGGGTCTGAAGTGGGAGCGTGAGGACAGTTACCGCCAGTCAGTGACGCGGATGGGGAGGCGCACTGCCCACGGGGGGAGAGGGGCTCCCTTCCAGGTCTGATTGTGAAGATAAAATTCCTCATAAAAGCCTTACCGGCTAGTTGTAACCTGCTATGGCTCCAAAAAGAGGAGTCTCAAAATAAGACTCGGTCAGCACGGCGTTTAAGTGGCTTCCTCGTCATCTTTCAGACCCTGTGAGAGTGAAGTCGGCGCTCTCATCCTGTGGCCAGGGAGGGTGGGGGACAGAAAGCCTGACTGAATGGAGATGAGCAATCCCAGGCCAAGCACTGTGCTCCCCGTGAGGAGCGGCAGCAGAGCGGATCTAACCCACCTGGCCAGCACCCCCGTGCACCCCTGGCCCCCACTGGCCACACTGGAGCAAGAGAAGCCATGAGGTTGAAAGAAGGCCCTGAGGAATTCTTCCTGAGTGGCGAGTTCTCCAGGAAGCCAGCTTCCGGAGAGCCTTCCCCCCATAAACCATAGCAGCGAGACCCCCACATCCAAATACAACAGACCCCCACTCCGAGAAGCCGAAAGGATCCATTGTCTTCCCTCCCAGCCCAAGTCCATGGGCTCCTGCAGAGAAAGCTGCCAGGGCAGTGCCAGGGGCTGACCCCCGTCAAGGCCGTCTTGGCTCATGCGTATGTGTGACACGGGACATCCTCCACTGCGCGTGGTGCAGGGAGAGCAGCTCCTGCCGACCGTGTCCCCCGTGGCAGGTTGTCTGTCACAAAGGCAACTGGGTGACAGGCTTGCCCCGTGGCTGTGTGGTACCTTGTGCCAAACCATGCTGGTCACACAGCTTTTGAGAAAGGCCCTGCCTTGGTCTACTGGGCTGTCCAGTCTCAGCCTCTCTGTACCTTGGAGAGCCACCTGCAGTGACGTTGCTGGCAAGGGACCATGACCTCAGACCTGGTCCCTGCACGGCAACCCGTCTGAATCTCCGGCACAACCATCATATCTTCTACCCCAGCCCCTCTTCTTTTGGGAAAGTGAGAACCTCCTACAGATGAGAGAGGGAAAGGCATTGAGCGGGGAAATCCGTACAAAGGAAGAGCCCTAAAGCAGAAGAGCTTTGCTTCTCTTTGAGATGGAATCACTGTCACAAGCTGCAACTACAGCCAGGTGGCTCAGAAGCCCATGTGTCTGACCCTCAGGGCAAGCCCCGTGCCACACATTGATGTGACGAGGTGTCCCTCAGCCACCAGTGCCGTGGCTCCTGCCAAGGTCAGGATGTGGGTTCCTCCCGCTCTTGACTTCATTTGTCTCAGGAAGGACCTGGCGTGAGAGCTGGGGTGTTTTTCCGCCTTCCCCATCCCATCAGCCAGAGAAAACATTCTGCAGATTCTTCCCAAGAACCTCCCTGCAGGGGCCAGTTCCTGTCCAGCACCTGCATTTGCTCTTTTGTTGACAGGCTGCTCGCGCCCATGGAGACAACAGGTGCGCTGATCCACTTTGCTGGGAGGTCACACCTGTTACAGGTGCAGGTGCAGTCCGCTCTGTGGACAGCACTGAGGATTGCTTCTCCTCCCTCACTCCTTGCTCCTAGTCCTCTGCAGAAGCTTCGCCAAAATTGCCACCCACATCACACACGACTGCTTTTACTTCTCTGTTTGCAACAGGTCTTAAGTGCTCCAACGGGCATTTGTCACAGGGCCTGGCTGGGGTTCACAGACAGCTTCTGATGACCCAGAGTTCTAGAGTTATGGGAAAGAGGAGAAAATAAAATAAAGGATGTGGCTAAACCAATTTCCAGGAGGGAGAAAAGCAGCCTGGGATGACAACAGTATCCTATGCCCACTGAATGGAAAGCAAAGGCTAACTCCTGCAAGGAGTTTTTAATTTATATTCACACCTGTGCGTTTGTAGCCCAATGACCCATTGCTGTGGGAACCAGGGACTTTTGACTGAAACCTAAAACATAAGAAAAATATGAAAGGGAGAAAAAAGTGCCTGTGGATGTGAGCATTTTTCTAGGGGATGAATTAAGGAGTTTAAGCTTTTGAAGGATGGTTTGTGTTTACTGCGTCCCTGCCATTACACCAGACCCTACATTAGTGGTTCTAAAAAAATTATTTATTTCAAAGGCAGAGTTATGGAGAGAGAGGGAGGCACACATACACAGAGAGAGAGAGAGAGAGAGAGAGAGAGAGAGAGAGAGAGAGATCTGCCAGTTCACTCCCCAAATGTCTGCAACAGCTGGGACTGCACCAGGCTGAAGCCAGGAGACTAGAACTCCACTCAGGACTCAGGTCTCCCCCATGGGTGGCAGGGGCCCAAGTACTTAGGCCATCTTCCATTGGCTTCCCAAGCACATTATCAGGGAGCTGTATTGAAAGTAGAAAAGCCAGGACTTGAACTGGCACCCATTTGGGATGCTGGCATCACAGGTGGCAGCTTAACCCACTTCCCCACAATTCCAGCCCCAACTTAGTGGTCCTTACACTGCAAGTTTGGGGTTCAGCTGGAGAATTATGAACATCCAGACTGGCGATCCCACCCCCAGAGTTTTGGGTTCAGGAGCTTTGGGTGGGAGGGCTCTGAATCTGCATTTCAAACAGGTGTTACAAATGCTGCTGGCTTAGGGACCACACTTTGAGAACTGCTTATCTCAATGCTTAAGATGTCCCAAGGAGAAGGACAATTGAAGGATCACTCCCACTATTGGGGTCACTCTATGCCACTATTGGGGTCACACTAAACCACTTCCACAGGCTCTCTGGACAGGTCCTCACTGAGTCTCGCCTTCAGAACCTCTAGAATTCAAGTGAACAACAGAGCAGGGCAGCCGAGGAGGAGTCACTTCTGGGTTCACCCACGTGGATGTCCCACTCACACAATGTGGGCTGCACAGGAAAGTTTCCATGTGTTCACTAAGTGCCAGCTGATGACCAAGCATAGCCACTGAGAGTGAGCTCTGAGCCGACATGAAATTCTGACGTAACCACGAAGTCTAGAACTTAACAAGTAGTGATGAGCTGTCTCATCAGAAACCAACTGACCATGGAATGAACTTAATTCTTGAGTGTATTTTTCACTGTTAGCTTGGCTGACGCATAGCAGCAGACTTAATCTGGGAGAAAAACTTCAAAAAGGCCAATCCTCTGCCCACTCGGAGTTATTAAGCTTGGTGCTGTTGTTGTGTGTACCTTGGGAGGGATGACTTCCTAACTCAGGTACCGCTAAAGGTGGGCACACCAAGCCAAAGGGACATTCTGATGTTGGCCTTGATCTGTAGGCTCGGAGCACAAAATAGCAACGATTGCACCAACACGATAGAGTCACGTAGTGAGTGCACTGGGCATCAAGTGCCACCTGAAATAAAGGTTGTGTCACCCACTTCCCAAACAGTGCAGACAAAGCCCCCAGGGATTACAGAGTTGACGAAGGCCCCACGCAAGGCAATGGGGCACTAAGGTCAAATTCAGAGCAGTCTTGCCCCTGTGCTCTTGGCTTCATCCCAAAGATATATGGAACATCGGACACTTTGGAGTTCACAAAATCTCTATGGTATTTCGTTAACAATCTTATGTGCCTTGTAGTGGAACCATTTTATGTAGTTTCTTAGAATATAATAATAGAAAGTGCTATGCACATTTTACAAATTAAAAAACTGAGGCTCAGAGAGATGCAAAGCTTTGCACAAGTTCACAGAGCAAGTCCGTAAAAAACCAAGAGTTAGCCATGGCACAACACACCCTGCTAACTCAATCATTTCTCCTGGAGAATCAGCTGGTGGGCATCATCAGTAAGCCAAGAGGCTCATAGACGGTGCTGCTGTGTGTCAACCACTGACCCCACGTACATTTTGCCAATAATTCTTATGACTGGTCAGCTTGAAGGATGAGTTATCATGGGAAATGAACGATGGTCAGTTGCCTTTGACACTCCCCCCAGTAAGAGAAAGGAACTATTTCCCTTCCTGCTGGTTCCATACTGTGATTACCAGGGCACAGAGAAAGTGGCCATAGCACAGTTCTTGGCAAAGCCGTCCACAGCACTGGCAGCCCCCACCATGGTCTGTGCCGTGAAAGAGGTCTTGTGGTCCTGCCTTAGAGGCTGATGGAGAGGTCCTGGCATGCCACGGGGAGGGCGGGGGATCTGGTGCACCCAGAGTTCATCTGTCCCTCCCAGAGAGCCAGCCTCCTGGGAGAAAGCTTCCTGCCCCCACCCTGCCCCCACGGTTCCAGGTGAATAGTGCCAGGTGGCTCAGATCACAGAATAGCGGAGGTTGGGCGACGAGAGCACATGGTTTATTGCTCACATTCTGGAGGCTGCTACGTCCAAGACCAAGGCAGCCACAGATCCAGTACCTGGTCAGGACCAGCTTCCTGGTCTGCGATGGGCCACCTACTTGCTGTATTCCCACCCGGCAGAGGGCAGAGAGAGCAAGCTCTAGTGTCTCCATTACATCAGAGCTCCATTCTCCCAGCCTGGCCACCTCCCAAAGGCCCCACCTCCTCATGCCACCACCGTGGGGATGAGGACTTGGACAGAGGAGTGTTGGGGGGATGCAAACCTTCAGTCCTTGGCACCGGATGACTCCCCCAGTAGTGCAACACAGAATAGGAGAGTCGCCCAGCTGAGTCCTGCCAAGTTCCCCACTCCAAATTGTGAAACGCGGTGGAATTGTATGTTTCCAGTCCCTCGTTTGGGTGGATGCTTCCGCAGTGACAGGTCACCAGGAAAAACACCCTTGTGACCTGGGTGTGGGACGCTGCTGCAATGACGGTTACAAGGTCGGGCACTGGATCGGGGGCCTGGCGGTGGAGGGGGGGGGGCCAGGTCCAAAAGGCTTCAGGGCACCTGCAGTTGAGGAAGGAAGGCCGTGAGAGTCGGGGGAAGAGATTCACTTGTGACACTAACGTGCAGCACAGGGCTTAACAAAACCATTTCTTGAAGTAATGTGAACATTACTGGGAGAGGTAGATTGGCTCAAGAGGCTTTCCAGGCAGCATTCAGAACTCTTCTCTGGTTGCCAATCACTCAAGAAGACGAAGATGAACCAGGAAAGGGGCTGTTGGTTTTCCGAGCAGAACGTAAAGGCACAGCAGCTCTTCCTTATCTAGCTTCTCCCAGGAAAAGTGTCCTAAGGAACAGAGGGCTTCAGGGCACAGGCAGGTCCAGGGTGTGACTGCAGGATTCGCTATTAAGACCTTGGGGGGTCTCGGGCGGTGTCTCACGACCATTTCAGGGAGGTGGAAGCCCTGCCTGCTGAGGACATTCAAGGTTTGCCTCAAAGACCTTCTCTGATTAAAAAAAAAACACATATACATATATATATATATATATATATAACATATATATATATATATATGACTTCCCAGGAGCTTAATTGCTTGGTTCCAGAGCAGCCTCTCCCAGAACTAAAGACAAGAAAGATCTGTGCAACTCCAGCACATGTGTGAGTGTTGAGAAGAGGGGCCCAGTGGGCCCAGTGCTCCAGGGGACCCCTCCAAGGCCCCAGGCACCTGCACAAGGCTATCCTGAACCCTGCACACCAGCCCTTTGGGAAGCAAAGGAATTGTGGAGCCAGTGCCTGCCCAGGTTCCAGGTCCACGAAATTATGAGATGTGCAATAAGATGACTGACGTTTTATGTCCTCATTTTGGAGGTCACTTGTTATGAATCAAGTGATAGCAATAATTATGATACAAAGTTTCTTAACAAATGAGATAAACACTGCGCAGAAAGGCAACAACTTTTTTATCACTGTCTTCATGCTTCTAACTGCAGTAGATTCCACCCAGCTACACCCTGCTGCTAGCCACCTGTCAGCAGACACAGGCATTTCTAACACTTTCTGCAACAGACTTCATCCTCCTGCTCCACACTCCCCTCTGACTTCCCTACACTGACCCTGGAGTTCCCTGAACTGCACTTTCGCAAAGGTCTACCTTTTGTCCCTTTGTATTGTCGCTCTACCATTCTGGTTTAAGCTGTTCTGCCTCCTTCCCAGCTGCTGTAATTACTTTCTGATTAGTGTCTGTACCTCCAGGACGTTCTAAACCTTGTGCAAGACGAATCTTCCAGAAGTGTAACTCTGATTATACCCAGCCTCGCCTCCCACCAAATTTGAACCGTTCAGTGTTCCGAATACACTCTCTCACCACTCCTCAAATATGTGCACACGCCAGGCCTGCTTTGTAGAATAATCTCATTTCCTCATCCAACATCCCTCCTGGCCTTTGGAAATCAGACCCGTTCCCGTCTAATCCAAAGCCACCGCTGTATTCCCTCTCCAAGGTGTAGATTCAACCTCCCCACCTAACGTCCCTCCTCCAAAATTCCCACAGTTTCTGATTCACATCTGCCCAACAGCTTCATCAGCCAAAGGATCAACTCCTACATTTGTCCTCTACCATTTTCCGTGTGTCTCAAGGTTGGAAACTCTCCGCCAGCTGTAGGATACGCTAAAGTGTCAGCCGGGTACAGTGGGGAAGAAGGACCTCCGTTGCTATTTCCAAGAAAAAGACAAGGCTAAGACAATGAGCAATTAGAGAACAACAGAAGACAAGGTGCAATTAACTTCTAAATTACAGGGTGCAGGCTTAAGTGATTTCAGAGACTGGAGACAGCAGAGGGGCAGAGCCGGAGAGGGGCTTGAGCATTTGACTCATGGCCTGCGTGGAGGAGGCAAAGGGTGTGCTTGTCGCTGAAGGCTGAGAAAAGAGAGATGCGAAGAAGGAAGCCACTGCAGAGAAGAAATCAACACAAGCAAAGACGGAGGGGTCAGCGAACACATCGTCTGTCTTCACAGAACGGCGAAAAGATGGGCTCAGTCCCTTCATGGCCCAGGGAGCAGGGAGGCCCACCAGGGAAGGAAACTCCTCTTTGTATCCTAATCAGAGTCATAAAATTGCCCTCTCCTGGGCCAAAGGACCCATAAAAGTATTTCCCAGACTAAAACCTGGAGCATGAAAGGAGAAAAGACTAGAATCCATTGCTGTCTGGGAGAGTCAAGGAGACACTGCGGCCCTGCACACCCGGGTGTGGGGCGGGTCCTTGTAAGAGTTGGGCGGGGGCAATCTGGACCCCCTGCAGTCAGGACAGTGAGCCACAGGCCCTCTGCTGCCTTTGAGGAGTCAGAGTCCTCTTGAAGTGACCAGAGGGCACTGGGAGGAAAGGCTGGCTGTGGGGGTCGACACCCCGGGACTCATCCACACCAGGGCAATATGGACACCTAACAGGCTCGTGTCCCCACCCCACCTCTGTGGTGAGCTGGGACCTTGGCCAGCTCTGGCAACGCATGGCCGGGAAATAACTTCTGGGGTCTCTGCCCGGTGCCCGCAGTGGCAGGACCCCCAGGCTGAGGCAGCCTGTGTCCCTGAGCCTCCGGGGAAGACAGCGGCTGCTCCCAAAAGCCACCTCGGCCTGCAGCAGACGAGGCATGAGAGAGACAGGAGCGCGTGTGTCCCTTAGAGCTGCAGGCTGCTGCTGCTGCATCACCCAGCCTGACCGGACTCCTGGTCTTCACTTTAGGGGCGTGGGTCCCTAGCTCGGGGGGTTCTGAGCCACATGGCCTCAATTCCATTCTAGATAAAGCAAATCTCGAAAAGGAGCCGTGCGACTCTGGATCCCAGAGAGTCTCACTTCTGCTCTGCGTCCTCCCCCAGGCCATGGGAACAACCTAGATCAAGCGGCTGCTCACGGCCAGTAGTCTGAGAACGTAGTAAGTCCAATATGGGCAGGTGAGTGGACGGGGCCCTGTCCCTGCTCGACCTCCTGCCAACACCTGTCCCTCGGAGACACCCGAGGAGGGCACCACTCACTGCCTTCCACCCACTCTCGCTGGGGAAGACACCAGGGTGTAAACTGCGGGGTGGGCAGAGCCCGACCGTCCTCAAGCCTCAGCCTTGTGAGAACTGGGGTCAAAGCGAGAAAGGAGGCGGCTCCAGAGGGGCTGTGGTCAGCTCTCCTGGGATTCTTTCTGGAGCTGCTTCTCCCCCTCAGACCGAGGTCAGCACGGCAGGCCCCGTCCAGCTGTCAGGCCCCTCGGCCCCGCCAGGAAGTTCAGCTAAGGAGAAAAGGAGCAGGAAGCTCATTTGGCTTCAGCGCTGAGCCCGGCTCCATCCGGAGTTTGCAGCCAAGAGCGAACGCGACCCCTGTCTGAATTCTCTGTGTCTTCCTCCATGCGCTCAGAATTCAGAGTGGGTGGGAATCCTGACTCCCCGCTGGGCCCCACGGCCCCTTCCTCCTGAAGGAAAAGTCAGCAGAAGCGGCGCGTCCCCCAGCCCGGAACACGCTGCCTGCCAACAGCGGCTGTGTGACATTTCCCACTCCCCGCAACAGCACTCTGATCGGCAGTGCCGCCCCAGAACAAGGCAGCTCTGGGCTGGGCTCTCCCCACCTGGCGTCCTGGTGCTCTAGGGCCTTTCGCCGCACCTCCAGTTGTTCCCTGTGACTGCGTGCGTGGGGGGACACGGCCTGTGACAGGGACCCGGGGGTGTGCCTATTGTTAGCAGGGCTGACACCAGCACTGACTGCTTAATCACCACTTCTGAAACGAACCAGGGAGCTGCAGTGGCGTCGAGAAGTCAGACGGTGGGAATCTGTTCTCGTTGCTACCTTTAAAGATGAGAGAACAATGAGACAGGCCTAGACCCTCCGAGAGGGGAGGACGGAGGGCTCCCGAGACCACGGGCTGCCCGTGCCATCTGCTCCAGCTCTGATGGCTGCACAGGTGCGAGGCTGCCGTCCTCCTCCTGCCAGGGTCACTCCCCCCACCCTGAGCCAGGGCTGCCCCTGGCTCAGCCCTGGGTGCACCCTGGCTCTTCCCTGGTTGACGATCTTCTCCCCAGCCTACCCGCGTGCCCCACTGCTCCCATCCAGGGGGAAAGGAAGAAGAAAACCCTCACCTGCCTGCCCCACAAGCCGCTGCCTCCCTTCTCTCCTCCAGCTGCTGCAAAGAACCCCTGCCCCGGCTCCCTCTGCACCCAACGCCATGGCACCCACCCATGCCCCTCACTGCGGAGACCGCTGTCCTCTACGCACCTCTGGAGATGACCTGTGCTGGCCTGAATGCCGTCCCCTGGAAACTGATGCTCACCCAGCACCCGTTGTTGCACAGGTAACCAAGTTCAGAGGAGGCCATCAGGGAGAGCCCCAATGCAATAGGACGGGCGTCCTTCCAGGAAAAGAGAGACAGCGATACCCACAGGAAGAACGTGATGTGGAGGTGTTCGCAGACGTCGAAGGGTGCATTCACGAGCCGGGGAACAGTGGGAGTGATGGCCCCGAGCTAGAAAAGCCGAGGAAGGATTCTTCCCAGGAGTCCCAGGGCAGCGCATCGCCCTGCTCATGGACTGTGGGCTCCCGGCCTCCAGACCTGTGAGACAGGAAACGTTCACATTTAAGCCACTCTGTTTGGGCTCCTCCTTTTAATGGCAGCCCTAGGAGAGGACAGCTGACCTGCTGTTCCCTTCGCCGGCGACCTCAGCAGGGTCCCCTCCCGCTCTCCCCTTAGCTCTTGATGGTCCCCGGTTCTCGACGTTGCTTTTCCGCACAGCTCTGTCCTCACCGCTGCTTTCTCCTCTGTTCCTCTTCCCACGGCAGCTCATTTTCTGCCTGTCCTCCATGGCTCCGAGTTTACACCTTGCCCTCTCCGGAGCTCTTCACTCATTTTCCCAAACACTCACCGGGCCTCTCCATCACGCACACCTCCCGTGCTTGCCATCCAAATTAACCCTGTGACTTGTTATCGTAATCCTTTTTCTAAGACAAAATACAGTATCCCTTTGCCCAAAAGGTACGTAAACAAAGCTCACTGCGTACCCCCACCACGGCGCCCCAACCCTGCTGTTGTATGTGTTCCTTATCAGCTAAGGCCAAATCATGTACATTTCCCATTCAGAATCAGCTCTCATTTCTTCTGGTTTCCCATTCCCATTGCCTGATAGCATGTCTTCACCCTCTCTCAAAAAAAAAAGAAAAGAAAAAGAAAACTTCTATTCTGTTTACCGTTGCCACTTAACTCCTCCCACTCTACATGGCACCAAACGGGATCACGTTGCTGGGGCTGCAGGTTCAGGGAGTCTCCACTAGGAAGACTGGAAGTCTGGGGGACCCTGGTGCCTGCATTTTCAAGACCACTAGGAGGAAGGTTTAGGGCCCTTTGCTGCCCAGTGTGATCACTTCTGCTGCGTCCTAAAGCCACCTAACTCAAGGGGAGGCAGAACAAATGCCACCTCTGAAGGAAAAGCAGCAAAGCCACCGTGGGAGGCAAGACTGTGGGACGAGAGACTGCGCATCGTGGGGTCTCATCTCAGCCAAGCTGACCTCAGGAACCAGGCCAGGGCTGCGTCTCACCCTGGCTGCTTCTCATGAATCCTGTTTCCCACAGATGTCTAGAGTTGCCCTCTCTCCTGGCGCCGGGTCACTTTGCCACGGGCTCTTAGCTCCAAACCCACCATTCTAAATTCTTCTCTGATGCTGGGCTGTGACTGTGGCTCCCACAGTGCCCAGACCTCCCAACCAGCTGCCTCCTGTTGGGTTCTGCTAAGGGTGGAAGCAAGTGGAAGAGAAGGAACGTCCTCCTGTTTGCTTTCTGCCAGCATCACCCCAGAGGTGGCTCTTTGGTCCAGCAAGGACAGGGGGTTCCAGCTTTCAATCTCTTTCTATGCTCCCACAAATGCCAACTGCAGCCCTCGGAGATTCTAGAAGTCTGAGTTCCACCTCCATAGAGCCCTGTCCCTGAGCCCCAGGTTCTGAAAATCCATGTCTTCCCTTGCTCTCCCAGCCCTGAGGGTGTGTGTGTCAGGGCTCCCTCAGCGTTCCCTTTGGCCCTTTAATGTCAATATGTGCAGGATCAATCCCTGTACTAAATTCCCTCTCTGAGGTGCCTAGTGCAGTTCTCCTGTCAAGGCCTGGGTGAGAGACCGCATAAGGTTTCTCTGGCTCTCATCCACCCTTCAAAACCTCATTCCAAGATTCTCCCCACAAAGCCTGCTGCATTCTAACCACAACTACTGTCCCAGATTTTCTCCCAAGCTCTGTTTTTTTCCCTCATAATTCCATTTATTTAAAAAAAAAAAGATTTCTTTATCTGAAAGGTAGAAAACAGAGAAAGAGGGAGAGACAGAGAAAGCAAGGTCTTCCGTCGGTTGGCTCACTCCCCAAGTGGCTGCAATGACCAGGGCTGGGCAAAGCCAAAGCCAGGAGCCTGGAGCTCCATTCAGATCTCCCACATGGGTGGCAGTGGCCCAAGTACTTGTGCCATCTTCTATTGCTTTCCATTGGCATTAGCAGGAAGCTGGATGGGAAGTGGAGCAGCCAGGACTTGAACTGGGAGCAACATGGGGTGCTGGCATTGCAGGCAGCAGCTTAACTCACTGAGCCACAGTGCCAGCCCCTCATCCGTGACGTTTTGCATACCAGATTGTAAGCATTGGGAGGGAAGGAAATGCATGTGATTCATGTTTCCTCTCTCTCTTCTGTACCTCCGCCATCCCTTGACAGTACCTTGTGCAGTGTTTGACACATATTGTTAGTTGAATTAATACGAACGTTATTAATTCATTCCTTTGTGATAGAGATGATGCATTGAACCAGTTTCTGGCACTGGCCACAGACATACAGGGCAGACACTGATGGGTGGATCTTAGCTAGGCTTCACACATCACAGCACCAAGCCGCTTTCCACTTAGCCTATAGATGAAGGAGGGAGGCGCGTATGAATGAGGGAAGTCCAGGAGGCATAGGCACAAATGCGAATCACAAGGACTCTTGCCCACTGTGGTGGCTGTGACATCTGATTATGTCTGACACTTGCCCAACCACAGCTCTACTCCAGCATGAAAGGGAAGTCGCTAGGAGCAGTGTAAGCAGTTGGTTAAGTCAGAGCATCAAGGTAGCACTGAGGAGTCTTGTCCCTTTGCTGAAGAAGTCCCAGTGAAAGCAAAGAAAGTGCTGTTGGAGAGGAGGAGGGGACAGAACAGGTATTTGTGGGGCTGGGGCTGGCCGCACGGGGGATGTTAGGTGGAGCCCCACACAGTCCCACTGTGAGCCCCACACACTCCCACAGTGAGAGTCCACACACTCCCACGGTGAGAGTCCACACACTCCCACGGTGAGAGTCCACACACTCCCATGGTGAGCCCCACACACTCCCATGGTGAGAGTCCACACACTCCCACGGTGAGAGTCCACACACTCCCATGGTGAGCCCCACACACTCCCACTGTGAGCCCCACACACTCCCACAGTGAGCCCCACACACTCCCACGGTGAGAGTCCACACACTCCCACGGTGAGAGTCCACACACTCCCACGGTGAGAGTCCACACACTCCCACTGTGAGCCCCACACACTCCCACTGTGAGCCCCACACACTCCCACGGTGAGAGTCCACACACTCCCACGGTGAGAGTCCACACACTCCCACAGTGAGAGTCCACACACTCCCACTGTGAGCCCCACACACTCCCATGGTGAGAGTCCACACACTCCCACAGTGAGAGTCCACACACTCCCACGGTGAGCCCCACACACTCCCACGGTGAGCCCCACACACTCCCACAGTGAGAGTCCACACACTCCCACGGTGAGCCCCACACACTCCCATGGTGAGAGTCCACACACTCCCACGGTGAGCCCCACACACTCCCACGGTGAGCCCCACACACTCCCACAGTGAGAGTCCACACACTCCCACGGTGAGCCCCACACACTCCCACAGTGAGCCACACACACTCCTTGGGCATGCGGGGGTCCCACTTCCCTCACTTCCAACAGCAGCTGCCATTCAGACTTCATTCAGACTTCAGACTCTGAATTTGCTTTTCATTTCTTCTCCAAACAGGGCAGTTTCTTTCCTCCACCTCCTTTTCATTTAGGCTCATTTGGTTGCAAGGAGCTCAACTTCCCCGTAGGTGCAGCAGAGGAGGGTCCAGACGTCCCACCAGCTTTATCACAATGACCCTGTAGAACCCCAGACAGAATGCCTGGGACAGGAAGTGCAGCGAGTTTTCTCAACTCCACCAGAGCCTAAGTGAGGTGCCAGGGATGCTGTCCACCTAGAGAGAGATGAAGAATGGAAGATTTCCCAACGCCTCACATTAGAAATGAACCATCTTTCAGGACCAACTTTGCCTTTCATTTAGATTTCTGGTCCAAAAATAAAAAAAAAAAAAAGCAAACAAGCCCCTAAACCAATTCTAAATATCGCAGAACTGAATTTGCTTTTCATTTCTTCTCCAAACAGGGCAGTTTTCTTCCCTTCACCTCCTTTTCATTTAGGCTCATTTGCTTGCAAGGAGCTCAACTTCCCCGTAGGTGCAGCAGAGGAGGGGGTGGCGAAAGAGCCCTCCCGGAGCCCCAGGGCAGATGTCTGAAGTCTGAATGAAGTGGGACCCCCGCGTGCCCAAGGACTCTCACGGCGGGAATCTGTGGAGCTCCAGCTAACGTCCCCCTGCTGCCAGCACCAGCCACAGACACCTCTGTTCTGTCCCCTCCTCCTCACTAACAATACGTTCTTTGCTTCCACAACTTCTTCAGAAAGTGGGAGTTTGGTCAGAGTGGCCCATCACACATACCTTCCACAGATCTGTGGCCATCCCATGGCTGTGGAGTGGCTAAGTGTTCACGTGTTATTTGTCCAACACGAGTGTAGGATGTGTGTGTGTGTGTGTGTGTGTGTGTAGGCTGAAGGAGCTCAGAGTTTTCCTAAAAAGTGTCATCTACATTGGAGGGTTACAAAACTGTCTGCACTTTATTGTTTTAGATCAACTCATGGACACCTTCCTTCCGAAATGCAAATTTCTTCATATCTTATAAATTTATAAGGTCTACCTTGCACATCATCTCTGAAAAGCTACAGAGGCAACAAGCACCTTGAAGCTTACTTTTTTCACTGTTTGAAAAAATGACATAGTTGGACAAACCTAAGGCCGCTGCCCTGGAGAACCTAACAGTGTCCCCACCCTGGGCAGAGCTGGGAAGCCACGTTTATCTCAGGCCCTGCACTGACACGGGGGAGGAGAGGAAGGTCTCACTCCTTCCCTTTAGCAACTGTGTGATGTCCTAAGCCCCAGGATGCTCTGAGATGCTGTCAACCAAGTTCCCACTAACAGCAAGTGATAGGAAAAACGGGACAGGGCAGCCAGTAAGGAAAAAGGAAGACTTGCCTGGAGCCCTAACTCAACAGAACAATCTAAGATTCCAGGGTCTGGAACTCAATCTTGAGGCCCTGCCATCCTGATGTGGATTGGGAAGAGTGGCTACAAGTGTGTGGATTGAAAGAGCCTCATCATGACAGCCAGGGTGAGGCACCAGGGACCTGGGCCGAGGTGATCACCCCTAGGCAGCATCTGTTGGCTTCAACAGCTGGTGAATGCAAACAGCCAGGAGCCTGGGGGGCCAGCTGGACTCTTTCCCTGGCCACCTGCAGTTTGACTTCTGGGCTAATTCTGACTCCAAGGTTCTCGGAACCCTTCACAGAGGGGAAGGGAAGAGAAGTCTCAGAAGAGAGAAGGGGGAATTTCTGTTTGTAGATAAGTAGAACAATGAGCAATTAATTGAAAGGCAAAAGGAATGTGACCACATTTCCACTCCAAATTGGTGAAGCAGGTCCTACCGGCTACAAATACACAAATATAGATCACATTACTTTGAAAACCAAAATGTAGTGCACACTTTTCAGACATGAGCTAAGTAAAGTACAAGGCTCTGAAGTTGATTAAAGAAGTTTTCCAGGGGCCAGCATTATGGCAACGTGGTTTAAATTGCCACCTACAACACCAGCATCCAATATCAACTCTTGATAGCTCCGCTTCTGATCCAGCTCCCTGCTGACGTGCCTGGGAATGCAGCGGAAGATGGCTCAAGTCCCTGGGGCCCTCCTGCCCACATGTGAGATTGGGATTGAGTTCCAGGCTCCTGGCTGCAGTTTGGCCCAGGCCCTATGATCACAGCCATTTGTGGAGTGAACCAGTAGATAAAAGATCTCTCTTTCTCTCTCTCTCTCTCTCTCTCTCTCTCTCTCTCTCTCTCTCATACACACACACACACACACACACATACACACTTCATTTCAAATAAAACATTTTTATAATAAATGTTTCCACCTGGCCAGGACATGAAATGCAGACTTGGATATAATCCAAGTATACCCTTAATTTGGTATGCATTCATTTACTGTGACTAAACGCTGCCTGCCTCTGATGGAAATATGCAACTCACCAATAGCAATAAATAATCTAGTGGTTATCTTAAGTCACAAACATAATTTCATGCCATGAATTGGAATGTCTACTTGAAGATAGTAATCAAATGCTTTAATCTTCATTTCCAAGGATAAAATTTCTTCCTCTGCCTCACTCCTACAGAAGCCACAATTAGTTTGTTCTCCCTCCCTCGCCCAGTCCACACCCGGGGGTTAACTGCTACCTCAGACCTGGGAGAGTCAAGGAAGGGAGTGGGCAATTTTTCCTAGGCTCAGTACTTTCCTAGGCTCTCATGGGACCTCCCAGTTTTCCTCAGATTCTCATTACCGGGGACTGTCTTCTACAAGTGGCTGCAGCTTGACTTGGGGCAGCATCTTCAGCTCTCTTCCCAGCATATATCTATATCTATATCTATATCTATATCTATATCTATATCTATATCTATATCTACATCTATATCTATATCTATCCCTTGCTCCACAAACTTCCGTGAGTGCCAAGACAGTCCCAGGCATGTCTGTGCTTTTCCTCGGGCATGAGTCAGGCAGCAGTCCTCTGCACCTGCCACGGTGAGGAACACATTTCTCTTGTTTGTCCCACCACATTCTCTCCTGTAAATCCTGCATGTAAATGCTTGCCCCCACATTCACTTTGATACCTGACCTATATCCTGCTGGTGCTCCACTGAAAATCCAATCATACATATTAACAATCATTTATGAAATTTGCAGTTATTTTTTATTACCATATTTGCTTCTAAACATATTTTTAACCTTTGGTGAATAATTTATGTATTTGGCATAATGATGACAGAAATCAAACTACTGAATAGCAGAAGTTGGTTGGCCAACGTGCACTGCATGATTCTGATATGCCACGCAAGCGTGTTCTGGGCCTGCCAAGACTATAACAGACCCAGAACCAAAGAAACACACATGCCTGAAGACCAGCGGGACCACACTGCTTCCCACGGTGCCACTCCTGAAACCCCAACATGCGTGATTCCTGCAAACATCATAACCTGTTCAACATATCATGGGTTAACAAACAAAGAGATGCAATAATGGGGGCTTGTGATTTTTATTTCTTCATTAAAAACTGGATATCTGAGTTTATTGTTATGTGTAGATATTTATTTAGAAGATTTTGTTTGCAAGAATATTTACAATAATATAAAGTATTATTTGAGAGCACATGGATAAATTACGGATGTGACAACAAATGCTAAGGCTAGTCACTGTATGTATCAAGTATAAACTTACTGTATTTGATACTAATCAGCCCCAGATAAACATATAATCATGACATCTGCTTTTATAATTCCAGCTCAACGTGAGTACACGCAGAACCTGGTGACAGTTTTACTGGGTTTGGTGGCCATACAGGCTGTAGTAATTTAATCCAGTTGTCCCATCTTCATCAATATGCATACATGAGCAGACGTGCCAGAGTACTCCTTCACACTTTTCTTTGAAATTTCTCAGTTCTACAAGGGAAGACTTAGATCAAGTTTACACAGCACAAGCTCTGGCAGAGGTAGTGGTTCCGTGACATCAGGTGTCGACTTTGCGATGCTCCATCTCGAGAGAATGACAAGGAGGTGTCTTGACTTTTAACACATCCAGCAAGGGCTCATAGAAGGGAGGCAATAATGAAGATGCTCAAAGCCTCCCTGGAAGACACGAGACACCCACCAACTGTTGGCTGCTGTGACTGTCAGGGTGTAGGTTGCCTCAGTATTTTCAAAAAGCCACCTAAGTGAAGCCCACCAGGACTTCTCAACCTCGGCACTGGTGACGATTTGTCCCAGTGAGGAGCTGCCCCTGCATGGCAACATCCCTGGCCTCAACCTGCTGGATGCCCACCCATGACACCCCTTCCCCTGTTCCTGAAGATCAAATCCAGCTCCTCAGGTTGTCAAATGCCATGGCAGCGGGGCAGAACGCACAGTTATCATCTGACGCTTGGAAGTGGAACGCTTCAGGCTACAGGTCGGCTCCCTGAAGCCATCTTGTCTGCACACACGGTGAGAGGCAAGGGGCTTGCAGCACAGCAGGGGTTTAGGTCACGTCCACATCTTGAGCCACTTGCTTTGTCTCCTGAAGCCTTGGTTTATTCTTCTGGGAAATGGGAGTAATAGCAGTGCCTGCCTTGTATGGAGACTGTGAGAGTGAGGGGAGAGGCACGCACTCGGGGTGAAAAGGCATCAACACAGCGCAGGATCCTGAAGACAACAGTGAGTCATCTTTCTCACTAAGAGGAGAGAGTGAATGAGACTTCTGCTGCCTTGATCCCGGTGACTGAGAGAAGGGAGTCACTGGAGAGACACCCTCTATGCAAACACACGTGCACATAGCCACGTGGCTTTCAAACGACCAGCCTACAACATCTGAGCTTTATCAAGGTGTCAGGTACAGTCTGGGTGTCTCACCTTCAATCAGTTAGCGGGCAAGTTAACTTTGTTATCATTCTGCTTACTCCATCGTTAATCATCACTAAGCATTGAAGCTGACATCACACCACTGTCGGGTTGTGTGCCATAAGAGCCTAAGTTAATATCGTAAGCTTGCTTGGGGCCTGTGCTGTGGCACAGCAGGTAAAGCTGCTACCTGCCATGCCAGCATCCCATATGAGCGCCAGTTTGAGTCCCATCTGCACCACTTCCAATCCAACTCTCTGCTATGGCCTGGGAAAGCAGTAGAAGATGGCAGAAGTGCTTGGGTCCCTGCACCCACATGGGACACCCAGAAGAAATTTCTGTCGCCTGGCTTCAGATCGGTGCACTCTTGTGGGGAGCAATCCGGACTGGACTAAGTTACTGAAATTAAGACTTATTCTATGCATCTGCTCTCCCACAGTATGGCGCTGGGAGAGGAGAAAACAGCTTTTACACAGCTGCCTCCAGTTCAACCAATAAACTGTAGGACTTGCTCCTGATTGGAGGAGAGCAGCGTACTCGGCGTGTGGGCAGCCGAGTTAGGATTGGCGGAGGAGGACTATAAAGGAGGAGGGAGACGGCATGCACCAGGAACATCTAAGGGGAACATCTAAGGGGAACGCCTGTGCAGCCCCCGAGAGAGCCGGCTGGCGGTGTGCCGCTCCCCTGCGGAAGTGGGGAATGTGGCAGGGGGAACTGCCCTTCCACGGAGGTGGAAGGGACGGTAGCCAACCCGGGAAGAACCAGCAGCAAACCCGGGGAGGGCCGAGCAGACGAAAGAACAGCGCAGGGTCCTATGTCGTTCCTCCACGAAGAGGGGGAGCGACATAATGGTGCCGTGACTCGGATAGGAAACCTAGGACGGATAGAAAACCTAGGACGGATAGGAAACCTAGGAGGGAAGAAGCAGGAAAATGCCGGAGAGAGAGACTAGCAAACAGCCTAGGGAAAAGCTGGACGGAAAAGGTGCCGGAAGAAGCTATTGAAAGCCTAGGCATAGACTCGGATATGGACTGTGGGAAAGAAGTTAGGATTGAAAGCGAAAGTGAAAGCTTTCATAGACTCGGATGCGGACTATGGCGGGGAAGCTAGGAGATTGAAAGCGAAAGTGAAACCTGGAGGAGGCTTGGACTCAGATACGGACTGTGGGGAGAAGCCAGGAGAAATGAGAGGAATATTGTTGGAAGAAAACTTAAGGAAACATACCGGGTAGAGAAAAATGTTAGGGAGGATGAAGCCGCGAGTGCAGGCCAAGGCGGAGACATAAGCCACCTTGGAATTCTTCAAGTCACCCCGGGGAGCAAGAGGCGAAGATCTGGAACCAGAAGCAGAGACGTGGGCCGCCAGGTTGGAATTCGCCAGGTTAGTCCGGGGAACTTGGACTGAATGCCGGTGGTGGTGGAAACATTCGCGGAAGCCGCTGCGTGCAGAGAGAGCACGGGGCGTGAATAGATAGGGAATGGGGCTGGCGCGAGGCCGTGGTGCAGACGCGAAGGGCGTGGAGACCGCGGAGCGCGCGAAGCCAAGCCGCGCAGATGAGAGAGGCGCGGGCTGAAGCGGCTCAGAGCCGGAAAGCCGCAGAGAAGCAGCCTCGGGGCAGGCGCCGCTGGGAAGCCGCGGGGATAAGAGAAACAGAAGTTTAGAAGTAAGATGAGAGAAATAGGAATGCTGGAAGATAGAAGTAAAATGGGAGAAATAGGAATGCCCGGAGATAGAGAAATAGAGAAATAGAAAGGCCTCCCCTCAACATGGCAATGAGAAAGCTTGGATTCGGTCTGCCTGATTAGGACGATGAGCACCTGCGGGCGGCTAGCAGCTTATGCACCGCGGGTCACCGAAGACAGGCACGAATTAACATCAATAAGGCCTCCCCACAACATGGCATTGAGAAAGCTTGGATTCAGTCTGCCTGATTAAGGCGGTAAGCACCAGCAGGCAGCTCGACCAGAGTATGAGCTGCAGGTCACCGAAGATAGGCACAAACCAACACTAATAAGTCTCCCCCACAATATGGCAATGAGAAGGCTTGGATTCGGTTTGCCTGATTGTTAGGGCTTGTAAGCCCCTGCAGGCAGAGCAGAGCATGCGCTGCAGGGCACCGAACACAGGCACGCATCAGCGCCTAAAAACCTCCTCACAACATGGCGAAGAGAGGACCCGGATTCGGTTTGCCTGATTGATAGGACTTGTAAGAACCTGTGGCAACTCTAGCAAGTAGAGCAGAGTGTGTGCCGCGGGACACCGAAGACAGGCGCGTATCAACGCCAAAAATAAAAAGAAAGGGGGATCTGTGGGGAGCAATCCGGACTGGACTAAGTTACTGAAATTAAGACTTATTCTATGCATCTGCTCCCCCACAATATGGCGCTGGGAGAGAAGAAAACAGCTTTTACACAGCTGCCTCCAGTTCAACCAATAAACTGTAGGACTTGCTCCTGATTGGAGAGCAGCGTACTCGGCGTGTGGGCAGCCGAGTTAGGATTGGCGGAGGAGGACTATAAAGGAGGAGAGAGACGGCATGCACCAGGAACATCTAAGGGGAACATCTGAAGGAACACCTGTGCAGCCCCCGAGAGAGCCGGCTGGCGGTGTGCCGCTCCCCCGCGGAAGTGGGGAATGTGGCAGGGGGAACTGCCCTTCCACGGAGGTGGAAGGGACGGTAGCCAACCCGGGAAGGACCAGCAGCAAACCCAGGAAGGACCAGCAGCCAACCCGGGAAGAACCAGCAGCAAACCCGGGAAGGGCCGAGCAGACGAAAGAACAGCGCAGGGTCCTGTGTCGTTCCTCCACGAAGAGGGGGAGCGACACACTCTGACCATTGCGGTCAGTTGGAGAGTGAACCAGCGGATGGAAGACCTCTCTCTCTTTCTGCCTCTCCTTCTCTCTCTGTGTAACTCTGACTTTCAAATTAATAAATAAATCTTTTAAAAAAATCATAAGCTTGCTTTTCTGTACATTTTCTTTTCCAAAGATAATTTAATAAAGACATGGAAAAAAAGAAAAAGTAACCTGTGATTTGAAAAGTTAATTTCGGTTCATGAACAGAAAATTAGATATGCGTTTCCTTTCTGGCAGGACAAGGGTGTGGGATGGTTTTCTGAGCTGGGGGCTGGTCCAAGTCATTGCAGCAGAGCACAGCCGCCAATGCAAACCCCACATCTCTGCTTCTTAGCCTGCCTGGAGTCACAGGGTCTCCACAAACAGACCCCCTATTTGGGGACTATGGAGAGAAGGCCCCACAGGGGTCTGCTCATCAAGACCTGCCTTGGCCTGGCCCCTTCCTCCAGGTGGGCACACAGCTTAATGAACCTGGAGAGAGCTGGTCTCAGCCCCACTGAACTCTGTCCCTACAGGTGCTGCCATGGGCCACTGCCGCATTGCTCTCCCAGGCTCCTGGGCCCCGGTGTCACCTAGAGGTGCCCCCACAACCAGGAGAAAGGAACTCTGCTCCGTCCTGGTCCCCGGGAGCAGTGCAGGCACTCTGCCCAGCACACCTTTGAGGAGAAGGAAGACGAGGGGCTTCAAAAAGCTCATGGCGGGGGGGGGGGTGGCATAGCAGGTAAAGTTGCCGCCTGCAGTGCTGGCATCCCATACGGGCACCAGTTCCAGTCCCAGCTGCTCCACTTCCGATACGGTTCTCTGCTATGACCTGGGAAAGCAGTGGGAGGTGGTCCAAGTCCTTGGGCCCCTGCACCCACATGGGAGACCCGGAAGAAGCTCCTGGCTCCTGGCTTCAGATTAACACAACTCCAGCCTTTGTGGCCAGCTGGGAGTGAACCAGCAGATGGAAGATTCTCTCTCTCTCTCTCTCTCTCTCTCTCTCTCTCTCTCTCTGCCTCTCCATCTCTCTGTGTAATTCTGACTTTCAAATAAATAAAATAAATCTTGAAAAAAAAAAGCTCATGGAAAATGCACGTCATGAAAGCACTGTGTGTGGCTTTCCAAAATTTCTGCACCCAAGTAAACTTGTCTTTTAGTTCTGTTTTGTACAAAACTTTTGGAGCACCGATAGCTTTCAAAACTCAGCTCAGAGGTCGTCTGGCCTTGGGAGCCTCCCCCAGTTCCCTCCTCTACCACCAAGCCCTGCGGCCGCCTGGCCCAACCAGCCACACCTCACCGTAACTGTTCATGGGTGCCACCGCTTCCCCACACTGAGCGCTTCACGGCACACTTAATAGGTAGAATAAATACATGACTTGATTGACGGTTTGTGGAATTGAATATAGCTTTTCATTGTAAGGGATAGATTAACACTACACCGCTCCCAGCTGCTATTTCCTCCCAGTGAAATCCTTCAAGCCTTCTGAGCAAGTTAATGTTTTCCCAGCAGAGTCACCTACGGATGAAAAGTCAGGACCCCTCTGAAGCGCCACCCAGCAGGTGGAGGCTTTCCCAGGCGGCTTCTGGTTCTCCTCGTAGGTGTTATGAAAGGTCTGCCCTGTGCCAGGCTCACATCTGATCTGATGAGGAAGGGGAAGGCCCAGGAGCTGAGGAAGCTGCCCGATCCCAGAGCTGCCAGTGATGGTGCCGGGCTCCCACTTCAGGCCCCAAGACGGAGCTCCTCTCTCACCTCGCTGAGACTGAGGGTGAGTCTCACCAGGTGAGACTGCAGGATGCATTCCCCAAGAGCCTGCACCGCCAGGCCGACCCAGGGCCTGAGCAGAGCTGGAACCGGCCTCCCACAGGGGTGGCAAGGACCCGTGAACTTGATCACCACCTGCTGCTTCCAGGGTGTGCATCAGCAGGAAGCTGGAATTGGGAGCAGAGCTGGGTCTCAAATCCAGGTATCCAACGTGAGGCTGTCTCACGTGCAAGGCTGACTGTTTTCAATTCAACTAAGTCAGACTCTCCCAGACCGTCCAGGATAATCTCACTCAAAGTCAACTGAGTGGGATCCCTGCAAACTGCCCCCACAGCGACACCTGGGCTGACACTGGATGGGGGGGGGGGATGACCATCCCCAAGGCAGCGCAGCAGAAGCCATCCCCTGGGTGCCTGGGTCTGGACCCTGGTATGGCCATGTTTTACTGGTTCTGTGTTCTGTGCCTCAGTTTCCCCAGCTATCAAATGATAGTTGACAGTTCGCACTAGGTAGGTCCATGCTACAATTAAAACAGCCAACATGGGCGCAATGCTTAGAACAACACAGAAACATAGTAGGGACTCGGTGAGTGCTGTCCATGATCGTTAGGGTTCTGATTACTCAAGGCAAGTATGTGTGTAACAGTGCGTGTGGCCAACATGCCCATACTGCCTTAGCAAGCTGGTGGCACAACCAGACTAGAATTAAAGGGCCCCAGAACCCAACCCTGTGGTAACTATTAATAAATATATATATATATGTTAATAAATAAATACAGCATCCATTAAGCTTGGCAGGATGAGGATTTTTAAAATGTAAATAGAACCTGTATGCTGATTAAAGCTACATTTTAGCTGACAACACGAGACAGATAAAGCATGTATTCTATAAGCCAAACAAAGGGTGGAGAAAATGGTTCTTTTAACTGATACATAAAGATTTTACTTAAGTGTGGCGTGCTGTGTGGCAGCACAACACATCTGTACATCACATAACTCTCCCCCCAAGCATTCCTCACCTGTTTATGGTGAAGAGATTCAAAATCCTCTCTTCTAACTTTCTCGAAAAGAACACGCACAGTGCGTTCTTGTCATTTATAGTCCCTCTGTTGTGCCACAGAAACCAGAACTTCTTTCTCCCATCTAACTACAACCAATTAATCCAACACTCTCCATCCTGCCCTACCCCCCTACCCTCCCCAAGCCTCTGCTAACCACTGTTCTACTCTCAACTTCTTCAACATCAACTTTTTTCAGATTCCATGCATAGTGAGGTTGTGCAGTTCTTATCTTTCTGGGCCCGGCTTATTTTATTTCACATAGTGACCTCCATTTCTATCCACGCTGTCATAAATGACGTACATGCATGCCTTTACGGCTGCATAGTAGTCCATTGTGTGCCTGTACCACATTTTCTCTACTGGCTGAGGGTCACTTGGGCTGTTTGCATTACTTGACGATTGTGAATGGTGCTGCAAGAATCATTTCCTTGGGTGTGTAGCCACAAGTGGGGTTGCTCTTTTATATGATAGCTCTACTCCTGGCTTTTGAGGAATGTCTGTACTGTTTCCAACATGGGCTGAGATGGTGCTCCTTGCACCAGTCTGAGGAGCTGCTCTGGGAAGAAGAGGCTCCGTAAATGGGCAGGCTGGGAGAGGATTGGGACAAGAAGGGCAGGGATGGCAGGAGAGGCTGGCAAAAAGGCACAAGAACCAGCAATGCAGAGATGCACTTGGCCAATAAGAAAACCTCCAAAATATCAGTCTCAGCTCTATACTGTATAGTGTTGTTTCATTTAGGAAAGAATTAATTTACCATCTTGAGCCTTTATCGTTGTATAAAAATCCCATAGCACAGTCTCACAAGCTTGATAGCACATCCAGAGATTAAAAGCACCTCTGTTCATGATTTTTTTTTCTCACTGAGTTCGGTTTCTTCTGGTTTTTCTCCAGTGGTAGGCTTTAATTGAAGCAATAGATACAGCAGCTGATACTCAATATTAAAAAAAAATAGTTTCACTGGGTTGGCACAGCAGAAGGGTTTTATTTTACAAAACCCATAACCAGACAAAATTGGCTTTGCCTTTTGTACTCGAGATGTGATGGAATTAAAGGATTCAAGATTGCAAAGCCTTCATGAATAATTGAGAATCCTCTAGTCCCAGCAAATATTCACTTCACTCTCTATGTGCCAATATCGGACTCTGACATTTGATGAAGGTTTAATGGTTCTGAGTGCTCTTTAATTCAGAATCATCTTTAACCACACACACACACACACACACACACACACTCCGCTGAGCTGTTCTATGTAACTCTGTCTAAAAGTCCAGAATTCATCCATTCTCAATATGATGGAGCTCGCCTCCAATACAACTTATTTTAACACTTAATTGACATTTACTAAGCAAATCCCAAATAGTAGTTTTTATTGGTCCTCATGACAAATCTAGTAGGGAGGAACAATAATTATGGTCTTTTTGCAGAAGTAATAAAAACACAGAGAGATTCAGTCACTGCTCCAGAACTGGATACACACGCAGGCTCTCTGCCCCCTGAGCCTGCACATTTGACCACTAAGTGTCTCACGCATTGGCCATCAAGAGTCACGATGACATCTGCGGCTCCTACAGCCTCTGCTACATCCTCAGGAGATATCAAGACGCTGGGTGTGTCTCTGCCCAATTTGGCGAATTTATTCTCAGGTTGAGTCCCCACCAGCAATTATTCTTTCTGATAACCCTCTCCCTCACCACGCGTGTCAATGACAAGATGCAAGGCAGCACAAGCAGAAACCGCCAGACAGCCCCATTAGATCTGCACCCCCATGCAGAGCACATGGCCTCCCAAGGCTCAGAGAAAACAGGTGAGCGTCTACAGCCCACATGAGGGGAACAGGCTCACAAACACCCTCAGGAAGCATTTAATGCTCTGAACAAATACTAACTGTCCATCGGTGCAGGCCTCAATGTCTAGAATGTCAGAGAGGTCCCCAGACCCCACGGGCCTCTCGGAGTGCAGATATGCATGGAGCAGAGAAAAGGATCACCTCAACCTGGACCTCACACAGCAATGAAGAAGCATTCAGGCCAGCACAGCGTGGCCTCTTGCCCACCTGCCACAGGTTTCACCAGTCCCTTCCATGAACGACACGGCAGCTACCGCAGCCTTACCCTACATGTGTTATAAGGGGGGTCATACAAGGGCTACATTAAGGTGGTAGCTCGAGTGAATCCACTTTAAACAGAAATCAATATTTCACAGTAATCTACACCATTCAGCTGGGGTTTGCTCTCGAACAAGAAGTCAAAACTAATTTATTTATATTTAATATCATTGTAGGTTATTATTAAACAGTGCTCAGATAATGATGGGGGAGGTGTCACAGCATGACATCCTGCATGTTATATTCAACTTCTTCAGTACAATTCAAAAAGGCTGTTTGTTCAAAAATATCAGAGCACACTCCATCCATGCTTGCAAGTATCCCTGCCGATGCATCCACTGACACCTGTCACTGTCTTCATCAGTTTCCTACTCCTCACTTGTTGGCTGGTATAGCCTTCCCAGGGGTTCATTTCCCAGGGTTTTGCACAACATTGGAATAGCTCTCCAACATCACTTCTGTCAGCCTCATATAATCCTGCCGCTTTCCTCAGACTTGATAGTTCCCTTCGTAAGTGGTTTCTGCGCAAGAGCACAGCAACATCTAACACCAGACAGGTGACGATAAGGAAGGAAGGGGTCTCCATGAGGACTGGCCACCCCTCCATCGGTTAGTGACCATCTATGATGATTCATCTTATCCAAGCAGCCTTGCCACCGAGGAGACTAACGTAATAAGAATAGAGCAAGGGTCTTATATCAGACTCTGTTTAAACGACCAAAACTTTGGAGTTGTCCAGCTTGAGTTCCAGCTCCTGCATGCATTCTGGTTTTCATGTGATGGCCTGCAGTGCAGACGCTCTGGAGAGGTTACCCTAATCTCCTGGAACAGGTGAGCCAACCCTCCAGCAGGACTCCAGTACTCTCCGTAGTCATTACGATAACCAGCGACTCATGCTCCAAAGTCTCCCAAACTGCTAAAACTAATAAAAAATGTTCATTTTTTTCATTCTTCTTATAGATAGCCTGGCAAGAATTTAAAAAGAAATTCTCGTAGGTCAACACTGATGACAAACTCTGACCACGAAAAAATAAGCAAGGGCTAAAGCTGACAGCCACAGTCGTCTGATAATGTCTGGGAGCTGTGCAGGGAAAGCAGGGGCAAGTCTAGGAGCCACACGAGGCTTGAATCAAATCAGAGACGTAATACATGACGGGACCTTGGGGAAACAACACCTACAAGAGAGAGGCTGGCTGAACAGACTGCTTCAACACTGGCACCTGCCCAGAATTCACACTCTACTCCTGAAGCCCCTGAAATCCCTGCTGTGAGTGTCCACAGCACAGAGAAAGATCCAATCCTATACAAAAGTTTCCAAGTAATACATTTCACAACTTGAAATCAGACAATACACACAAGGATACAAGTGTTCATGAATAAGAATCAACAGATGCAATCAGTACCCAAAGAAAACCATAAAGAAATCGAGTTTAGAATTATCAAATATGTGATGTAAAATGCACGTGTCTAGTAAGCTTGAAAAAATTATAGAAGACATCAAACTCATGATGCAAAACTACTAATCATGACAACTTCAAAAAATTTAAAAATAGGCATTCTAAAAATAAAGCAGTAAATAAAGTAATAAAGCTATAAATGCAAAGACTAGGTTAAAACAGAAGATTAGACATCTTTGAAGAGAGAATTAGTAAACTGGAAGAGAAATTTGAAAAAATATCCCAGAATAAATCACAGAGAGATAAAAGAAAAATCTTTTTCTTTTTTATGAAAAGATTTATTTATCTGAGAGGCAGATACAGATTTACCACCTAAATGGTCACAATAGTGAGGGATGGACCAGGCAGAAGCCAGGAGCCTGGAATTCCATCCAGCTCTCCCACCTGGGTGGCATAGACCCAAGCACTTGGGCCATCATCTGTTGCTTTCCCAGGCACATTAGAACGGAGCTGGATCAGAGCTGGCACAGCTGGGACTCAAACTGGTGCTCATAGGGGATGCCAGTTTTTCAGGCAGCAATTTTACCTGCTCCTGGCTTCGGGCTCTCCTAACCCTGGCTATTGCAGCCATCTGTAGAGTGAGCCAACAGATGAAAGATCTCTCTCCCCCTCTGCCTCACCCTCTTTTTCTGTCACTTTGACTTTCAAACAAATCATTTTTTTAAAAGTATGAGCAGGAAATAATGGAACAGAAAACAAAGACACTAAAAGCAAGTTAACAAAGCCAAAGCTGATTTCTTCCAAGAACTTAAAACATGGAAAAACTTCTTGCCAGACTGATTAAGAAGAGATGGTGTATAAACAAAACATTCAGAGCACATGCAAAACCAGATGTGTGCATCAGAGTTGGGTAGAAGTCACTTCAGGGGCCTCAACTGTAAAGGACTTAACAGAAGGAGCTAGGAGGGTCTGAAAGAGCTACAAGCATGACACCAACAAAATTTAGAGCTACCGCCAGAGGGAACCTCCTCTTCTGAAGCCACCACCAGGGCCCCAAGTTCAAACACACATTCCAGCGGCTGCCATTCCAGTGGCTGCTCTGTGCCACACCAGGGCCACAATGGGTCCCCGAACCCAGGACTTGAGTACAATGCTAGACCCTCTGTGCAAAAACATTGAAAATGCCTCCCCCTCAATAGCGACTTCCAAATTTCACATGAGTGCATCTAATTAGCACAAACCAATTTGTCTCTCTAAATAGAAGGGAAGAAGATGGAGCTAATCCATCTTCTGATGCAATCGCCACCACTTATTTCCATCCAACTGTGATTGTCTGTCACACACAAACACTGAAAATGCCTAAAATTAGACAAGTGCTATCCTTGGACTTTGATGACCAGGATAGAATAATGTTTGAATCCCATTTTGCTGTGAAAAATTGCCCATGGAACAATTCATACACTGCCATAACTCACTGTCTTCCTTTTGTGTTCCTACTTCTCAAACAAAAATTCATTTTTGTATTAAGTAAGACTAAACAATTCAAATAACTGCCCTAGTCCCTTTCCTGTGACACATGAGGATCTAGAAGAAGCCACAAGACAGCCATGTCAGTAACTCAGGTCCAAAACAAAACACATAATGAGCCCAGAATGGCTCAAGTTGAAGGCAACCATTTGATGGAAGTTGACATACCCCATGACACTGATGAGCCTTGCCGTCAGCTGGAACCATACTGAAGCCACAGAGAACACCTGTGAGGAATTGGGAATATTCTATGGGCAAGTGATACTTTGTATAAAGCTAATAAGAATTTTTATGAAACTGTGTTAAGGCTGCAGCAATTTATCAGCTGAAGAATGAAAGGGCGAATGAAGTTGACCGGCTGTTCATATAATCCAAGAAAGAGAAAGCAAAATTTCTTCCTAAAATCTTCATCTGGTTCAAGATCCTAAGCAAAGGATGAGCTTTTCACCCAGACAGAAACACAGATTGCGGGTCACCATCAGTGCTGGCGGCTAGCTATCTGTCTGTCACACACCAGCTACAAAGCTCTTCAGTAGGACGTGGGTCATACAGATGTCTGCAGTCACCCAGGTGTTTGTTTTCTACTGCCACGAGGCAAGTGACCACAAACTTGGTGCCTCGGGACAACACACATTTATCACCGTGTGGTTTCCGGGACTCAGGTGTCTAGGGACAGCGGAGCGGAGTCCTCGGCTGAGGATCTCCCAAGGCCGGAACCAACATTCTGGGCAGGATGCAGTTTCCCTGTGGTTCGCATTCTTCGACAAGCTCAGATGTCGGTTAGCAGAAGCTGCTGTAGCGGGAGAACTCACGTCAGCTTGTTTCTTCAAAGCCAGCGGGAGAGAGCTTCTGACTCCCGCAGCCTCTGAGCCTTCCCTTCTTTTAGAAGGCTCACCTGGTTATGTTGGGCACACGCAAGACAATCTTCCATTGGATGGACAGTCTTCCATTTAACCAACCGAGTCGGGACCTCGACCACAAATGCAAAATCCCTTCACCTGTGCCAAGTTTCTTAGTTCAGAGGCAAGTGGAAGGCCCACGCACACTCAAGAGCAGGGGCTTATACAGGGCAGGGGTCTGCAGTTCTGCTCCCCACAGCCTTCATGTGAAGATAGTAAGGAAGCCTGCATACAGGTTTCCATCCCAGGTCTGTGGCTGGTGCTGTATTGAAATATTAAAGTGAGCAGCCAGGGACAGGGTGTTGCAGCGGGTTAAGCCACTATCTGCGACACCACCATCCTTTATGGGCACTGGTTCTGTGCCGGCTGCCCCACTTGCAGTTCAGCTCTCTGCTATGGCCTGGGAAAGCAGCAGAAGATGGCCCAAGTGCTTGGCCCCTGCACCCACGTGGGAGACCTAGATGAAGCTCCTGGCTCCTGACTTCAGCCTGCCTGGGCCAGGCCATGAGGCCATTTGGGAAGTGAACCAGCAGATGGAATCTCTCTCTCTCTCTCTCTCTCTCTCTTTCTCTCTCTCTCTTTCTTTCTCTTTCTCTCTTTCTCTCCTTCTCTGTCTGTAACTCTTTCAGATAAATGAATAAATGTTTTATAAATATTAAAAATAAAGAAAATGAGCAGTCTGTGTCTCAGAGAACGCTCTAGATGTACCTCCGGTTTCTTTCCGTGATCCGTTCCACAAGCCGTCTGCAGTGCAGCAAGTACTGTGCCGAGCGTACTGACGAATAAGCGAACGTGCTGATCCATGAGGAAATCATGCCCACGACCCCCTACCCCAGCAGCTACACAGTAGGCTGTGTGTTGGCACATGTGTGTTGGCACATGTGTGTTAGCACGTGTGTGTTAGCACATGAGCCGGCTTCTCAGCTGTGTGCCGCAGGACGCCGGAGGTGGAGGTGAGGGCCGCCTCTGACATGCCTGTGAGTGCTGGAGCCCGAGACCGGTGCCCCGGAACAGATGTTCCAGGACACCGCTCACCTGCACTGTGTTTAGGGAAAGGAAATGACCTGTTTCAAACCGACTACCCAAGCAAAGACTCCCAGCCTTTGTCTTCTGAAATCACCAAGCAGAAGAGGAAGTCTGCTTCCACAACCAGCAGGCTGTCACCGGGCATGTTAGAGCAAGCAACGCATTTCTTACCCAGCCCCCAACCAAAGCCTCCGTGAGAAGCCGATAAACCAGCACCCAGGTGAGTCTCCCTGCCCCTGAACCGCTGAGTGTTTCTAAAGCTACGCATCTGGGATTCAGAGGCTTGAGAGAAAAATTGGCCCAGTAATTCTCAATCCATTGAATTAATCCGAGGGCCGAGTCCCCACACAGAGCGTCTCAGGGAGAAGGACCTGCAGCCCAAAAGAACAAGACCAGCCCAGTGTCCCAGAGCCCGAGACAATGCAATGACGGGATGGCAGGGCATTTCCCAAAAACAACCAATCACTTTGGTGCTGCCCAGCGCTGCGTGCTTGTTGAGTGGATAAAATAAGCTGCCAGATAACTATTTCACTTCGAAAGAAAATGACGGGTTTGTATTTTATCTGAGGGTTCCATCACCTAGAGAGGTGGCAAGGGGTCAGAGCTGTCGGCTGCCAGGCGATGCATGGATTGAGGTTGCTGCCCCTGTGGTGCCCCAGCCGTAGGACTGTATGTGTAACAACAAAGTGCTATGCACAGAACATATGGGAATTACGCTAAATAAATGATAGAAACATACAGTAACTACACAATCGTGTTGTGTAGCATATAATAGTATCTTCATAAAATAGTAGCTCAGAAGCCACTTTAACAACCAAGAAGCTGAGGGAAGAAGAAAGCCGGTGGATAAAGGCCATTGGATCCCCACGTGCCCTGGCCTTTGGTTCAGACTGTTCCCTGTACCTGCCGCCCCCCCCGACACCTGCAGCGATGACTGATCCGGGGTCCAAGAACAGGCACAAACAGTCCATTGTAGCAGCCATAAGAAAACACCAATTTTAAGAAGAAAGACAGAGGGAGAGAGAAATGACTCTTACTTATCTGCTTAGGATTATACGACTACGTCATGATGCTGAACTCAGATATTTCCCACGATGAAGTGCTGTTTGCCTTTTCTGGCTTCCATCCTGTGAGGACCACTTCTGTCTGGGGCAAGGTTAACACAGTGCCATTCTCCAGGGGGGCGAGGTGCTTCATCAGCTCACCATCACAGTCACCCCGTTCCATTCAGACACACTGCTTGCCTCTAAGCATGACCACACTGTTAACCCCCCGCTCAGTCCAAGCACTACGTCTTCAGGAGGAAACGGAGAACTTAGAGCCCAGATTCCTCTGTGGAATCCTCACTCTCTCCCCATAACTCTTTTTCCCTTTGCTCCCTCTCCGCCAGTACCACTTCTTTTCTCCCCAGTAGGAGTACTGAGCTCTCTTTCCTCTCTCTCTCTCTCTCTCTCTCTCTCTCTCTCTCTCTCTTACACACACAGACACACACACACACACACACACACCACCACCACCAGCTTTTCCAGTTTCCAGCAGAGTCCAGTGACTGCAGTGTGCTTGCTGTGCACACCTGTAAGGACCAGTGACTACAGGTTCAGCAAAAAACCATGAGTTAAAATCAGTGCATTCAAGTGATAAGATGGGATTTTGCAAGTCTACAGACACAATATTAATAATTTACTAAGGATGAGTTGCACCTGCACTCAAAGTACGACTTTAAATAAAATTTACAACATGCAGATGATTTCAAGCCTTTTATCACAGATTTGCTTCCTTAAAATAATTATGTTAAAAGAGGCTCCCTCAGGCAATAAATCCTTATGTTTCACTTAGCTCCCATTTTCCCTGTTAACCAGGCTCCTCTGTAATAAAACCCAAGCTCATCTGACGTGTTTGTAGAGCACTCTACCCAAAGAGCCTCAGACGCTGTCCAGGTTTCCAGGAGTAAATTATTCACTTCACAGAGAGCTGTGAATAACGATGCCAGACTCTGTCACTCAACCACCTCTAACGGTGATAAACTAAGCCAGGCTCTTCCAGCCACTTACGGGCCAACATCCATCTGCTCACTTGCCAGGAGCCAGAGTCGAGGTCTCCGGTGGCGACTCTCCATCCGTCTCTCCCCTCTCCAGCCACGCACTGTCTTCCCATCCTCGTCTGATCTTCACCATTGAGTCAGAATGTGACATAGGAAATGAGAACAGTCCAAAAAGGATCAATGCGTTAGATGTTCCCCTATTACTCGGAAAGGCTGATGTCCTGTGGGAGGAGTGTGCATCCACCCTAAAAGTCTCCCCTTACCATTCACCCCCAAAAGCTAATTCAGCCTTCAGCCCCACACACAGCTACTGGTCACCAATGCAAGCAAATGAGAAGGAGGAGCAGAGACCAGACAATAAGAAAATAGCTAAAGACCAACAATATTTGCGTGCTGTAGAAGCCACTAGGAAAACATCGATTAAGCACAAAAGCAGAGACAGGGCAGTCTGCAGGACGAGGAGAAGGCCCATCAGCAGCCTTTACTCTGGGTGATGCTGCTGCTTAAAGAGCATCCAGAGGCCGGCGCCGCGGCTCACTAGGCTAATCCTCCGCCTGTGGCACCGGCACACCAGGTTCTAGTCCCGGTTGGGGCGCCGGATTCTGTCCCAGTTGCTCCTCTTCCAGGCCAGCTCTCTGCTGTGGCCAGGGAGTGCAGTGGAGGATGGCCCAAGTGCTTGGGCCCTGCACCCCATGGGAGACCAGGAGAAGCACCTGGCTCCTACCATAGGATTAGCGCAGTGTGCCGGCCGCAGCGTGCCGGCCACAATGGCCATTGGAGGGTGAACCAACGGCAAAGGAAGACCTTTCTCTCTCTGTCTCTTTCTCTCACTGTCCACTCTGCCTGTCAAAAAAGAAGAAGAAGGAGAAGGAGAAGGAGAAGGAGAAGGAGAAGGAGAAGGAGAAGGAGAAGGAGAAGGAGAAGGAGAAGGAGAAGGAGAAGGAGAAGGAGAAGGAGAAGGAGAAGGAGAAGGAGAAGGAGAAGGAGAAGGAGAAGGAGAAGGAGAAGGAGAAGGAGAAGGAGAAGAAGAGCATGCAGGACCACCATATTTTGACAGGGAAATCCTCACTTGGTGATGCTGATTTCTGGGAGATTCAGCAAGAGCCTCCCTAGATTCGTTCAATCGACCAATGTTAACTGTAACCTGACGACGCTGCCAGCACTGGGCTAGCCTAGAAAAGCCATGAACAGGACCAGTCCCCGCCCTGAAGGCCATTCCTCAGGCATAGCTTCACGTCCGCTGCGTTCGGCCTTGGTGCACACAGGCAGTGTCCTGAAAGAGCTTCCCACAGAACTTTCATCACTAGAAACGCATGCACACCTCGAATATTCTTCTTAATACTCACATTGCTTACACCATGATAATAAATATATGCAGAACTGCAAATAAACATCTTTGCAGATTGAGAATCAATGCACTAAATGTTTCAGCTTCTCTCTAGTATCAAATCAATCCAACAGCAGTTCATTGCTGTGCGTGTGCCAAATCGATAAAAAATACACCTTAAAAACGCCAATAAAATAGAATGCCATAGAATACATACTATGGGACTATAAGAAGCAATTACACTGTACAATTATACAGCGTAATACCAGCAGCAAGTGCTTATCTTAACTGCCCATGAAAAACTATGGGATGTTTCGAGTTAATTTGCTTCCCATTACATCTTTCTCAAACACAATCCAGTATCAAGAAGCTTATTTCTAGTCCGTTATTCACATATTCTGACACTGTCACCAAAGTCAAATGCTCAGTTTAATAGGACTAATAGATTATCTGAAAATTGTATGTTGGTCATTTTAAATTTTATTTACTTCTTTGAGAGGCAGAGAGACAGAGCAAGCTCCCATCTGCTGATTCACTCCCCAGATGTCTGCAACAGCTGAGGCTGAGGCTGGCGCCGGCGAGGGCTGAAACTGAGAGCCAGCAACTGCCCAGGTCTCCCAGGTGGGTGGCAGGAGCCCAGCTACGCGAGTCATCACCACTGCCTCCCAGAGTCTGCATTAATAGGAAGCCGGAGTCGAGGGCCGGAGCTGGGAATTGAACCAAGATACACGGGACATGGGCATCTAACCACTAGGCTAAATGCCCACCCCAGAAGACAGTATAGGAAAACGGGCTGTCTGTTTCTGGTGGGGTCCCACCGTGACCGCAGAAAGAGCACGATCCCGGGCTTAAAGAGGTGGCCTGCTCTCCCAGACACGCCTGGCCGCATCCTGTCCCGGAAGCCCACTGCTCTCCCTGGCCCGTGTCGGGGTGCGTAGGAGAGGAACGCACGTTTCACTGTGGCTGGGCCTGTTTGCTCTGGGCCCTGGGCCTCGTTCAGTCCCTAGAACTTCTGCAACTGCAGATTCCCAGCACAGCCTGACCTTCCCTGAGCATCCAGCAAGGATGGCTTTCAGCAGCCCGAACAGCCAGGAGGTGGGGACAGAAGAGGAGGAAGAAGGGAAGAAACGAAGGGAAAGAAAAAAGATAAAGTCAAAAAGAAATATGCGGTAAAATGTCGTCCACCGCTTTGAAAGCGATTTTAACCCATGTTAGGTGCTCTGGGCTCCATGAGCACAAGGATTTCCATTGCTCTCATCTCACAGTCACTGCTTTGCCTTGACAAGTGGCCCAGGCTCAAGTTCTGGGCGCGGATGTGATTATAGGCTAGGTACTCTCTATTGTGTGAAAAAATGAGTGGAAAAAATAGGAAAGGAGGGCCTGGAAAAAATCACTTGGAATCCAAGGAGCACCATCTTCACACATTTACTCAGGTGTCGCACACAGGGATGAGAACTTCTCCCCATGCCCACAGCCCCAAGGGCGGGAGCTACCGGGAGACTAAGGAAAGCTCCACTACAGCAGTGGGCCCGCTATGCTGGAGCAGTCGACTCGGGACCCAGAGGGCTCCTGTCACTCGGCATCCAGACCGGAAGGGACTCTTGTCCTTTGGAGAAGAGAAATCTGTGGCTTCTATGGCCTCTTGCCACACCAGCCTCCTGGGAGAGAGTGATGTCATGCACCGTGTTTTATTTTGGCTGCAGAAACTGTTACATTCTAGTTGAAGCCAAATTGTAGGTTTTACATTTTACTATGTGTCCTCCTCTGTTTTGTGTTGCTGTGACAAACACCAAAGATTGGGTGATATAGAAAGAAAAGGAAGGTGTTTCTCACGGCTCCAGAAACTAGGGAATCAGATGTCAAGGCACAGGCATCTGCTGTCTCACGCCACAACAGGAGGTGGAAAGACAAGAGAGCAACGATCAAGAGGGGCTGAGTTTGCTTACATAACAAGGCCACGGGCCTGCAATGTGGCGGAACAGCTAAAGCCACCGCCTGCAGTGCTGGCATCACATAGGGTGCTGGTTCGAGTCCCGGCTGCTCCAGTTCCAATCCAGCTCTCTGCTATGGCCTGGGAAAGCAGTAAAGGATGGTCCAAGTCCTTGGGCCCCTGCACCTGCATGGGAAGACCCAGAGGAAGCTCCTGGCTCCGGCTTTGGATCAGCGCAGCTCCAACCATTGCGGTCACTTGGGGAGTGAACGAGCTGATGGAAGACCTCTCTTGCTCTCTCTCTCTCTCTCTGACTCTCCTTCTCTGTGTAACTCTTTCAAATAAATAAATAAACCTAAAAAAAATAAATAAATAACAAGGCCCTTCTCCAGATAATAGCTCACTCCCATAAAGACACTACAAGCCCCTCTTGTCGGGCCTCACCCCTCAACACTCGCACAGAGACATGAGGTTTCCAACACGTGAATTCTGGGGGACACAGTCAAACCACAGCTCCACGATTGCACAACTCTCACGTGAACACAGCCAAAGCCCTCCTCCGGTTTTTTATCTCAGACATTAAGTAGTGGTGCTGTCCTGAAGGTGGACATCAGAGCTCTCTTTGGGTCCCTGGTCCCAGACTGCAAACCTGACCTGAGTTCGGTCAGTGCTGCTGAAGCTCAGAACACATCCCATTGTCTTCAGGGCTTCCACAGCCTGCACCCGCAGAGTTCATTTTGCTCCACCCATCTCCTGGCAGGTCCTAACCACTAAGTAGGTACCATCCTCAGGAACCCATCAGCTCTGTCAAGGACTGGTTTAGACAGGACGGGTGGTCTCTTACTCACTCTACCCATCCACAGCAGGACGGCTGGGAGCTCCCTTCGACTCGGGGACTCAAGTGGATGGCAAAGCCGCCACCTGGAGCAAGAGCAGCCAATGAGGCAAGAAGAGGCGGCCACGTGGACTCCCAGCCAGGCCTCTGGAAGACATGTGCAGTTCATGTGTCCGAGCCAGGGATGTGGTCCCACTAACTTCAAAGGGACACAGACCATAATCCTCAGGGCCTGCCCTGAAGCAGAGGGGACACAGTGTTTGGGAGCAGTCACCCCCAACCTGGATGCCCCAGCTCTGTGTGAAGCTCAACTCAGCACTCATTGCCTGGATGAGACTGTCAGAAATGCAACCTCTTTGGTGCACAGGGTCACCAGCAGGTGTATCCTGCTGTGTAGGATCACCAACATGTAGACGCTGGTGAGTGAGGTCACCAGCAGGTGTATCCTGGTACATGGGGTCACCAGCACATGGACACAGATGTGTGGGGTCATGAGCACGTGGACCCTGATACTGGCAGGTCCAAGAAGGACCAGGCAACAGAACCTCCTGGAGCCCACCAACAGCCATCCACTGAGTTGGAATCACAGGGTACAGTTTCTGGAAACCACTGAGCCAACTGCTCCCTGAGCCCGAGTCCCACCCTTCCCTCCTGGTCCTCCACTCTAAGAATGCCTGTTCTTTGGGCTAGAAAGGAGCCTGTGATCAGAAGTTGTGAACCCCATCAGAACAATATCCTACCCCTGCCTCCTAAAGACACGGCATCCACCTGTCAATGCCATCGGTGCCAACGAGCCTTGAGAGGTTAGAACTAAGGATCGGAAGCAATTCAACCCCAGCCTCTCAATGCCCGCGGCGTCTCAGGCCTGGGAGCTGCTCACAGCACAAGCATCATACGGGAAATCAGGCGAATGACAGGCCTCTCGCAGGAGGTCTTATCACCACCTGGAAAGAGAAAGGAGTGTTATTTTTTTTCCTGATGATAGATGGAATTTCAATCTCCTCTAAGTAAATGTAGACCCATTAGGTTCTTCTATAAATGCAGGCTTTGTCTCACGATTTTCTCCAGCTCGTTTTGCGGGCGAATCCCCAGAGAAGGTGGCTGGGGAGCTCCGTCGTTCTTAGATGCAGATGAAGCAGGCCCCGTGCACTCCGTCTCAGCTCTTCCTTTCACGGCATCAGGGGCGAGATATTATTTGCAAGCAGCCAAGGTAATTACCATCCAGCAGGGTCCAATTGTTTTCAATTAAAAGCTTTACTGCAGTCTTTAGTTTTAATACCATTGTGGCCATCTGCTTTCACTGAAGATCTACCAGCCAAGAGCCCAGGCCACATTTAGCTGCCATTAACTCCTGAGAACCATTTTCCTCCAAAATGAAGCACGCAGTGGCCTAGGGAAGATGTGGGAATAACCCCAGGAATCTTGGGCAGCTTGAGGAAAGCTATAGGACTCACAAAGATTGTTCCAGAAAGGCTAGCACTCGCTCTTCCTGCCTGAAGTGCCAGGAGGCCGTCAACAGCCTGCCTCACTCTGCACGGGATTCTCCACTTCAGAATGCGCAGTTTCCACCCAGCGTAAAGCTTCCGCAGCTCTGCTATCAAACTGCCATCAGATGGCTCACTTCAACAGAGACATTCTCCGTATTCGCCACTCGATATGAACACAGCTCTGCCTTGCTCACAGCGACCCAAATTCTAGGTGTGGGTAAACCTTGAAGAGCTACTCAGGTTATCAAACAGATGCTCCAACCAAAGGAAGCGCGGCTGTTTTCATTGCTACTACCCATGGGTGACAAAGTGATCGGGGAGAGGCTCATCAGAGGTGACAGCCCCAGGCCGAGGCTTGGCATTTGCAGCAGTTTAGTCACGCGGATGGTTCACACTGTGCCTCGGCTCCACCACGGCCGTTTACACAACTCCCTTGTCCTGTTCTTCCCGTACCCACGAGGTGCCCACGATCCAGAGCCCCAGCCAACAAGACAGGGGTACAGTCCTTGAGGAGGGAGCACCTTCCCAAATACACAGGGGTACAGTCCTTGAGGAGGGAGCACCTTCCCAAATACACAGGGGTGCAGTCCTTGAGGAGGGAGCATCTTCCCAAATACACAGGGGTGCAGTCCTTGAGGAGGGAGCACCTTCCCAAATACACAGGGGTGCAGTCCTTGAGGAGGGAGCACCTTCCCAAATACACAGGGGTGCAGTCCTTGAGGAGGGAGCATCTTCCCAAATACACAGGGGTGCAGTCCTTGAGGAGGGAGCATCTTCCCAAATACACAGGGGTGCAGTCCTTGAGGAGGGAGCATCTTCCCAAATACACAGGGGTGCAGTCCTTGAGGAGGGAGCACCTTCCCAAATACACAGGGGTACAGTCCTTGAGGAGGGAGCACCTTCCCAAATACACAGGGGTGCAGTCCTTGAGGAGGGAGCACCTTCCCAAATACACAGGCGAAGCCTTGGGATGAAAAGGCTGTGGAGCCTCCCCATTTCGTTTCTTGGACCTGGAGTCCTTGGAAGCACCCCTACCTGTGAGCGTGGGTCAGGAGCATGGGGACGGGAGTGTGTCCGGGGAGGGGGGAGACTCAGGAGGACTCAGTCCTGAATGGCACCAGAGCACCCTGGACAGGTGGCGCCCAGAATCCTGGCAGAAAAATCGGCATCTGCCTCAGCCCCACACCAGGCGAAGTCACTGCTATTTGGTGGAGAAAATCATCAAAACTAAGCAAATAGTCACAAAAGCGCCTCAGGAAACCAGGAGCGTCCCCCTCCTTGGTCCAGACCAAGAGAGCATTTCCACTGTGAAACAGCACAGTTATCTCTTCACTCTCAAAACTGGAAGAAAAAAAAAAAAAAAAAAAACCACGAGACTTGAAGGAACTAGTCAGCTGAGTCCTGAATGCGAAACCAGCGCTCTCTGTGTGATGGTGTCGCCGTTCTCCAAACACTCTGGCCTCCCTGGTTCCTGGAAGAGGCTAGGGTTCACCTCGCTGCCTCTCCAACACAACAGGTGGGTTGTTCCTGAGGGTCACTTAACCCCGGTGACAGCTGCACCACGCACTGCGCGGAGAAGCCAGCTCCTGAAAACACAGGACAGTAAGCTGGAACACAGGGTGGCCATGCTGGGAAAGAGCTCCAAAGGTGACGCTCTCACTGGGAGGGCGCGTGGCAATCCTGCCCCTTACAGCCCAGGGAGAAGTCTGCACACCCACCTGTGACGTCACCTAACAGTCCACGTCCAAGGACGCATGGCCACGTCGTTCCCAGGGGCTCACGTGCACCTGCAGGCATGGCTGTCCTTGTCCAAATCATGCATCTCTCAAGCAGCCTTCCCCATGGCCCAGGGCCCCTGCCACCCTGTTCTGGACGCTCCCAAGTCCAGGGAGCGCTCTGCAATCTTGGGTCTCAGGAGGCTGAGGAACTGTTCCCCTGTGCAGCGACTGTCAGTCCTGGGGACAGAGTCCCGCCCCAGTCACTCTGCTGTGTGCCCTTGCCCTCCTGCCGAGACGACAGACTGGGAATCAGTGTGCAGAACCGCCTTTCTGTAGAGGAGCCAGGGGGAGGACGGCTTTGTACACGTGCTGCGTGCATAGCTCGGCCCCAGCGTACCCTGAGCTATTTTTGACAAGGCTTTGACGAACCTGGGTTGGGTTGGGCCAACCTGGATTTGTCCCAGGGAGATCTGGGAAGGACAAGCCCCCAGGACCCTTCCAGCCCCAGCCAAACGCAGGCCCCGCCCGCCTCAGCCTGCAGATCCGCCGGTGAGTCCTTTGGGGTTACGACACTGGGTACATAGCATGGCAATCAGACACCCTGTCGGAGGCTTGGCTAATGGCCACTTCCTGCGGTTGTCAAATGAAAAGAGGCAAACCAGCGTCTCCCCAGTGACTTACTGTATCACTTCCCGCATCCGACTCCCCAGCAGCGACGTAATTTAACATCTCTCGTAAATTGAGGGTGCCGCAGCCCAGCCCTCCGCTCCCTGTTCTGCTGATTAGAAAGAAACCGTGCCAGGACTTCCATTATGACTAGTCATGTCCTACAGCGTGGCTCTAACACCACTGACATCTAATCACATGTGAAATGAAGAACGAGCCGCCAGGCACCCACCCCACGGACCCCTGAGCTCCAAGCTGAGGCTCTCCCATCCCACCCCCTTGGCTCTCCCATTTCAGCCACAGCTCCATGGCTCCTGGCATCCAGCTCTGGCTGCACACAACCCCAGGGCAGTGTGCAGGGCATGGCCTGCAGCCTCCTCCCTGGGGCAGGCACACGGGGTCGCACCCTACAGCAGTGTCTCTGGAAGTCCCTGCCGGGGCGGGGACACCTCCTTGTTGATCCCAGCACCGCAGCCCTTTCTGTCCCCTCTCACACTTGGGAAAGGAAGCTGTCTGGGAGCCCTAGGTGATTCTGCATGGCGTGTGTACTGCTGGTGTCTGCTGTCTGGGGTTTCCACTGCAAGACTGTGAACAGGGACCAGGGTTGGGGTCCCAGGGCCCAAGCAGGCTGGCTCGGTTTCGTGCCGTGTGCCCAGCAGCCCTTAGGGGTCAGTCAACAGCCTCTCTATGCCTCAGTTTTCCCGTCTGCAGATGGGGAGAATACGAGGATCTGTACTCGCGGCTGCGTGAGGAGCAGGGAGAGGCCAGGTGTGAAAGCGCTCCAGGAAGCGAGTGTGTGAGCCGCCATCACTGGTGCGGAGAAGCAGGCCGCAACCCCAGCTTCCGGACTTACGGCTGCACCCTGCGACTTGCTCACGCCCGAGCTCGGTCCCGCTCCTGGCTCTCTCCCGAGTGTGCTTTGAGCACTGACTCCCAGGACGAGGCGGGCACTCCATGCACTTGGCAAAAAGTAGGCACTCGGTCAGTGACGGCTACTTGGGGCTTTATTGCTATTGTTTTCATTGCTTGAACAGAACAAAGCAGATCAAAGGCTTGTGCGAGAAAATAACGGAGATGCCATTTTTACATTTTAGGAGGCTCAAAAGGGAAAGATTGGGGAAGGCGGCTTTTCACGTTTCTCAAGTGCTTTGGCTCAAAATAGAGAGCGATGTTTGATGGTTCCAGGATGCCGTCTACCAGCCTCGGGAACTCTGGTAAAAGCAGAACAGCTGACACGCGCCACTTCATATAATCAGTCACCAAAATTGCTCTGCGATTTGTTTCCGTGTTTTCCTGCGGGCTTCTTTTTTTAACCATACATGTGTCCTCAATACCTAATTGTATGGCGGAGGAGAATAGCTCATTTGGAGCTATTGAGGTCTATTATGTAATGCAGCAGGAATGGGGGCGGGCGTGGGGGCGCTGGCTCCTGGCGGGGATGAGGATCAGACATGAGCCGGGGCGGATGTTAACAGGTGATCGTGGCTCCAGCTTCCTGCTCATCTGTGCCAGTCTCCAAAAAGTCAGACACCACTGTCCTGCCCAACCACCAAATCTCTGCAAGCCAATGTCACACGTCGGCGCCCAAGATCAAAGAAGCTTCCACGCCAACTTCCTGAAGGGCAGAGAATAAGTTTGCTTCTGCATATGCGTCTCCGTGTGTCTTCCTATCTGTGTGTGAGTGTGACCGTGTGTCTTCCCGTGTGTGTACATGTGACTGTATCTTCTGTGTCTGTGTGTGATTATGTGTATGAGTGTCTATGTGTATGTGTGTGTATGTGAGTGTGTGGTTATGTGTATGTGAGTGTGACTATGTGTATGGGTGTGTATGTGAGTGTGTGGTTATGTGTCTGTGTGTCTGTGCATGTATATGTGAGTGCTATGTGTATGCATATCTGTGTGTATGTGAGTGTGTGACTATATGTGCATGTGTGTATGCAAGTATGTGACTAAGTGTATGTGTGTCTGTGTGTGTGATTGTGTGTATGAGTGTCTGTGTGTGTGATTACGTCTATGTGTATGTGAGTGTGATTATGTGTATGCATATCTGTGTGTCTGTGAGTGTGTGACTATGTATATGTGTGTCTGTGCATGTATGTGAGTGTGTGATTACGTCTATGTGTGTCTGTGAGTATGTGACTATATGTATGTGTGTCTTTGCATGTGAGTGTGATTATGTGTATGCATATCTGTGTGTATGTGAGTGTGTGACTAAGTATATGTGTGTCTGTGCATGTATGTGAGTGTGTGATTACGTCTATGTGTGTCTGTGAGTATGTGACTATATGTATGTGTGTCTTTGTATGTGAGTGTGATTATGTGTATGCATATCTGTGTGTGAGTGTGTGACTATGTATATGTCTGTGCGTGTGTGTGAGTGTGTGATTACGTCTACGTGTGTCTGTGAGTATGTGACTGTATGTATGTGTGTCTTTGTATGTGACTGTGATTATGTGTATATGTGTCTGTGACTTTATGGTATATGCAGAGTATGTCTGCAATGAGTGTTTCTGGTGTCTGTGTGTATAGGTGAGTGTGTGTTTATGTGAGTGTGTGACTGTGTCTATGTGTGTCTGAGTGTATGTGAGTGTGTGATTATGTGTATGTGTGTATATATGATTATGTGTATGAGTGTGTGATTACACGTATGTGTGTCTGTGTGTGTCTGTGACTTTATAGCTGTGTGCGGAGTGTGTGTGGACACCTCTGTGTGTGTCTGCAATGAGTGTTTCTGGTGTCTGTGTGTGTGTGTGTGTCTGAGAACTCGATTTTCCAAGGAATGAGTAAATGGCACAGGTTCCACCTCTGCCAGACACCTTCCCCGTGCCGCATCCATGAAGCGTGTGTGTGCACCACTGCTGGGTCAAACAGGCACACATCTTCTGCTGCCCTTGCTTGGGTTTAAAGCAGACTTGGCCGGGGCCGTGGTCTCCTGGCAGAGTTAATCACCTTGCCAATACATCCCTGTTGATTAACTGATGGATCCGATGCAGGCCTTTTGCCAATCCCCATGCCTATTGGACAGTTTCTCTCCTTAAAGACAATCAGTCAGGGCACCGGAGACCGTCCACTCAAAATCCGCTACTTAATTTATTTTTAATCCTAAGAGAAACCAAGCTCTATATGCCTGAAACGATTGACCCTTATAGGTCAGGGGAGGGAAATACTCCTCCGGCCCTAGGCTCAGAGCTCCGGGGTGAGGGCCCAGTCTGCTGAGTAGGGCCAGCTCTAACTCAACAGGGCAGTCTAACTTCCTGCGCTTCAACTTTGCGAGGAACCACATTTCATCCGAAACACGTCCACCTGCCCACAGGACCGTCCCCCTGCCCCATCTGAAAGCTCACCCCACAGAGGCTAACGGAGCTCACGCTGCCTTGTGTGTGGGCCACACGCCCCCAGGCTGCTCCAAAGGGCCTGTTTGTCACCACCACCCAGACTGCCACCTCCCAGGTCGGCCTCTCGCTTCCAAGGACTCAAATCTGCTCCCTTGGAGCCCGAATTAGTCCCTGGTCTTTCCCCTGGTGTTCACAGGAGCCTCCTAGGATTTCCAGTTATCTGTGACCAGGTACTGGGGTCATGCTACAAGCCTTGCAGTGAACATGGTAAGCCACGTAATTTCAGCCCAAAATCAGGCTCCAGGCTGCATGTCCCTTACCCAAGGCTGCAGGATAGGAATAGTGCTGGCCAACAGCCCTGACCAGTGGTGCCCACTCTGCCCAGGGCACGGGGCCCATGCTGCACAGACTCACACCCCAGGGCCAGCTTCCCTCCTGTCAGTGGAGAGGAGGTCAGGCCAGGAGTGGAGGAGGAACCAAGGGGCCTGTTGAGTGGAGGCCAAGGACGTGTCTGGGGAGGAGCAGACATTCAAGTCGGGAGACAGGTGCTGTCTCCACCACTAGGAGTGTCTCTGGAAGCAAAGGGAGTGTGCTGAGCGTGTCTGATGGCTCAGGCAAGGGATCAGGCTGGGAGTGCGGCAGGAAGCTGTCCTCAGAGAAAGACCACGAGCCTGCACACCTTTCCGTGAGGCCCTCAAGACACCGCACGGAGCGACGGGTCTGGCTGGCACCCAGCTCTCCCTCCATCACCACGGGGTCACCTCGCAGCACCTGCGGCCCTTCCTCGGCCATCCCTTGCTCCAGCCTTGCTCTCACTGCCCCTTGCTCCTCTGCCTGGGCTGCCTCTCCCGGAGGATAAATCCCACTCGCGTGTCCAGGAGCCAACGCGGTTGCAAGAGAGGCTGCTGCAGCTGTTATAGGTTGTTCCCAGGACTCATCAAGACAGCTTCTCCCCCAGAAAAGTGACCACCAGCGGCAGGTGACCAAACAGCGTTGGGTCCCCCAGCCCTGGTCCCTGCCCTTAGCAAGCAGGCTCCCCAGCCTCCCTGCCTCCATGCCTGTTCCAGCCGTGCCCCCTGCTGCAACCACCTCCCTCCCGCGTTTCCTCCACCCACAGATCAGAACCGGCCCTCCAGGCCCAGCTCAGAGCCTGCCTGCTCTGTGCACCCACTCCGCTCAGCCCAAGCAGATGCACAAGCTCATTGCCACAGCCTGCTGCCAGCCCTGTCCATCAAGGAAAGAGGACGGCAGCTTAGCCAACATCAGAGCACTCGCTATGAGCTGGGTGCCCTGCCAGGTCGTGAGCTTCTCTGTGCAGGTGGGGAAACGGGGCGTCAGAACATGGGCAGGCCCAAGGCACCACTATGCAGCCCGTCGGGCACGCTGGCCTCAGAGCTTGCAGTGAGCCTCCACCATGCACGGCTCTGAGCCCGCCTTCCTGTTTCCTGGGACACGGGGCCCCGTGTGGATATGTCGGCGTTTGGTTTTGTCCCCTTATGTGCACACGTCATCACTCTCGCCAATGAGAACAGTTGCAGGAGGGCAGAGGCCATGCCTTAGCATGGAGCCGGCAGGGGTCAGAGAGGAGCCTTGGGCTTGGCACTCTCCAGCCACAGAGCACTGAGAGGGCCCTGGCCAAGCCGTGTCTGTCTTTGGCCTAAAATCCCCAGAGTGGCCACGGTTCTGGTTAGAGGTCCCCTCATAGACGTCACTCCAAGCTGTGAAACGGTCCAGGAACCTGGGATGCGTGTGGCTGGATCTGTGTCTCTGGGCAGGGCGTGGCATGGCACAGCCACGGCCCCATGGAGGCTTTCTGTCATTCGCACATGCATTTGCAACAAGCTGTCCACCCGGGGGCTCCTAGCATAGGGAGGCCCTCGGATGGCGAGAAACACCGGTCTGCACAAGAAGAAGACTCGGCCAGACTCATTCCAGTGCTCACCGATCCAGGCTGCAGCCGGAAGGCGGCGAGAAATCGCTGTGTGTCCACGTCCCCAGAGGCGTGGCAGGGCCTGGCTGGCTGATGTGTGCTGAGCCGTGAGCCCTGAGCCGAGCTGAGCCAGCCCCGGGAAGCGTGGTGCTGTGGAGGGGCGTGGTGGGGTCATGGGGCTCTGTGCTGCAGAGTGCAGCAGCGGACACATCCATGGACGCTCACATGGGCCTCCACCGTGAGGAGACGCCAGGCCCACGCCAGAGGGGAGGCTGCAGCAGCTTTGCTCCAAATCCCCAGAGTGGCACTGCCCTCATTTACCGGATTTCATCCGAGCCCGTGTGAAATGCGACAGGAAACACTGCCTGGGAGCCCCAGCCCACCCCACCCCGCCTGACGCCTGCTTTGACCTCTACTTGACATTTGCTCCATGATTTGATTCGCCTTTTCCTACTCACCTTTCCCCCTCTCGTTTACCTGGATTCCAATTGGATTTCGCAGCCGAGCGTTCATGGCACAAGGCAGAGAGCGCCGGCTCCCTGCCAGAGGGGCCCTCTCTGTTCTCACGCAGCCACCGTGAAATCCTGAGTCAGCCTGGCCCACTCTGACCTGCTCCAGCTAAAGCAGGCATCAGCGGCGGCAAAGGAGAGGCGAGCGTGCAGAAAGGAACTCGCTTCTCTGCTCAGCTTCCCTGAGCCTCAAGGACAACGGCGGCTCTGCAGTGGACCTGCCCTGACCCAGTGGGAGTTCCCATGGAGGCCACTTTGTGCAGACATCTGGTGATGTCCTGCCCTGATGCTGGACGGACTAAGTGAGCCGGAGCTGAGGGCTCTGTGGTAGGCAGGTGTGAATGTGTCTGGGGTTGGGGATACAAAATGCAAGGATACCTGGGAAGTGTGACACACTCTTAGCTGGCACTTGGTACCCATTCTCCCCTTCTTGTGCAGTCATGGGGCCCACGGTTTTGGGGGTGTGAATATGCAATCCCTCACGGTGTGGCGACTCTGGCCAAGAACACATGAGCAGAAGTGATATGTGCAGCATCTAAGGTGTGTCCTCCCATTGTCCAAAAGCTGGAATGTGGGTGTGGGGGTGGGACATCTTGGACCCCAGAGACCGACGCTTCAGCGATGGTGGGGCTACAAGGAAGAAGACCTCCAGATCCCTGGTACCTCGGAGCTCGACATCAGCCCCATCACTGGCGCCTGGCTGTTGTGTAGGAAGGAGCAAACCATGGATGCCACCGGGTCTTTACATCAGCAGCCATCCCTGTGCCATCCAGCAGCGTGTTAAATGACAGGAGGTGGGGGATCTCCCAAAAGGCAGAGGGAGGAGCGAGAGAGAAGGGGGTGGGGAGCAAAGAGAAAAAGTGAGATAAAAATAAGCAAACCAGATGACAGGCTACATGGTCCAGCCTCCAAAAACTATGCATTCCAGAAAGCAGAAGAGAGAAAACAGAGGAGAGGAAACCACCCACAAAATAAGTCCATGAAAGTTTTCCAACAAATGGGGGAAACGTGTTTACAGATTAGAAAGATCCGTTGACGGACCAGCACCAGCACCGCGCTGAACCCGGCTCATCCAGTGCACCCTCAGCAGAATACTGCATCATTCCAAAGACTTCCTGTGGACTTTCAGGAGGAAACAAACCAATGACAACCCAGAAACCAGACAGAGGATCCAACAATCAGGATGGCAACATTGTACACTGGAGCAAATCCTTCACAGCTTGGCCAAAAAAAAAACCACTTCTAACCGAGGATCCAGTAGCCAGCCCCAGTGTAAATCAAGTGTGAGGGTGGGGTACAGCTGTTTCCAGACAAGCAAGCTCTCCAAAGATGTGCCTCCTGCTCCATTTTCCCAGGAAGGTGTGGGAGGCTACTTTCTATGAAATAAGAACTAAACTAAAAAGAAGGGAGACACAAACTAGGTTCTGGGAAAACAAATACCCAAAACAAGAGAGAGGCACGGGTTCTCCCCGCCAGGAGCAAGTAGCAGTTCCGAAACGACGGCTGTGTGACTAACCAAAGATGTCAGACTGGATGCCACGGGTCGGCCAGCTTCACCGATACACTCAGGAGGAGACAGATGGGCATCCGACGCATACCAGGGAGATGGAGAGAAGGGTTTGCACACATGCGGGAGAGCTTCGGCTTAACTGGCAATGCGTACATCAAAAACAAAGCAACCATGAAAGCCCAGCCTGACACTGGGCTTCTGTGCCATGGGCTGGGCAAGGAGGGAGCTGAAAAATAAGCAATCCCTCAGTCCCCACTGTACAAAGTCAACGGACAACACCTAACAGTCAACGAAATGAGAGGCAGTAACATAAACCTTTATTTTGTTAAGAGAAAGAAAGGAGAATACGGAAGGAAATCAGAAGAGTAGCAAGAGGGAAATGGGAGGAAGAGCCCTGCTCCCATTTGGTTCCTTTATCGTGCGTGTAAATGAAAATGAGAAAATATACAGTGGTGGGAGGAGAGAAGGAGGGAAGGGCAAAAGAGTAGAAAAGGAACGGAAAGGAAATAAAGGGAAAAACAGCAAAGCGATGGGGGCCAAGTGGAGAGAGCCAGTGCAGAAAAAGCTGGGGGTGGAGACAGACCAGGAGCGATGCAGACCCTCCTGTCCCACTCACTCCACAAGGCTTGGACTTACAGTGAATAGTGGAGTCCCGTGAGCATGGCCTGTGACCTGGGTCCATCCAAGGAGGCCAATGCTAGGGACCCAAACACGCTGCCATTAGGCAAAAACTCAAAGCGGTCAGCTCTCAGGATGACGTCCATGTCTGGATGTGGCTCCCTGGACGCAACCTGCTTACGAAGGCTTGCTTCACACAGCTTGTTGCTTCAACCACAAAGTCATCTCTCCCTTTCAATGGTGGGATGGACACAGAAGAATCCTCAAATGCTCACCACCGAGAGTTCTGGAATTCCAAGTGCAGAGTACACTGAGGGAATGAGGCAGTCAGATTCTACCATCTTCACCCCATTCTCATTCGTTTGAAAGTCTGTTTAAGGAAACAATAAAGAAACTTTTCTAAATTGGCAAATAAAGCATGCTATTAGTTAGTGTACAATGATCTTAATTAGTAACAAATTAAATGTTCAGAGACATGATTGAGGCGAGGACTCTATTTACATACACAGCTAAATTACCAGAAATCCCGTTGTTTTGGGCAGCACCTGTTCCTAGCAGTTCATTCTTATTTAATGAAGTTCATACATTTTTAAAGTGTGAACACTGTGTCTCTGCCATATTCTTCTGCCATGCAGAACCTCTTTGTGACATGAGAAAATAAGCTTTAAGAAGAGGTCTCTAAACTAGATATGATAAAGAATTCAAGAAGACCTTACAAAAACATGGTACACCTGTACAGATGGCTGCCAGTAATCTTGGAAGTGTGTGTTTCCTTTTTACTTGTTAACATATTCAGCTTTCCTGGACCGGCCTTAACAAAAGGTTCTAACCCAGCGCACAGGAGGCACCCCACAGGGGGACCACACCCCAACCAGAGTTGCCGGAGGCACCAGAAAGGAGAGCTCCCTCTGGGCCTCACGTGCCGTCTTACTGCACAGGCCCTGAACAAGGCGGGCTGGGAGAAACTGGAAACTGCGTTCCCATCTCCACATCACGCCCTCACGTGCACAAGGGCACAAGCTCTGCGGCTACTTTGATGGCCATGAGGCTGCCATAGGTGATTATCAAACAGGCCTTGAATCCAGGTGTCTAATGCCATTAAACTTGAATTCCTGTTTACCAGGAGTATTCAATTTTTGAATTTTATAAGATAGCCATGCGAGATGTAATAACACTGCTACTACTTTTGACTTGTTAATAAAATAAATTATATTATTAGTTCTCCTAAGGTCAAACCATTCTGTGCCCTTGGAGCAAATCTTATTTCATTATGACTATGCTTCAGAGAGGCCACATTGAAATGACTGAGTAGTTTTATTTCTACTCATAAACAAGATTCATTTGTCAATATTTGTGTTGCTGTTGTTACTGTTGCTGATATGTCATTGTGGGCACATTTTAATATCAAGGTTATGCTTTCTTCCTGACGCAAAATGAGAAAATTCCCCCACCCCCTTCCATGCTCTGAAACTCTGTAGAATACGAATGATCCATCTGAGTTTATGATAATATTATATAAGTGGTCCTTAAAATGATGCGTGCACTTGGGGAGGCAAGTGCTGCTTGTATTGTTCCAGTCATGTTTTCTGTTTTTCCTTAGCTTTTTGTTCTATTTAGATCTTCTAATTGTAGGATTTATTATTTGTTTTTCATATATTTCATATTTTATTGTCATTTTATTTTCTAATTTTTATTTTTCTAAATTTTATTTTTCTAAAAAGTTACCAACTCATAAATAGATATATAGGTAGGTAGACAGAAGATAGGTCAGTTGGTAGGTAGATAATAGAATAAAGAGAGAAATAAGATATATATGTCAGAGTTCTCCAAAGAAATAATAATATATTATTGTTAGTGTATTAATAATACTATTCTGTATTATATAGTTTATATAATATATAATAATATGTATCTATCTATCATCTATCTATTTTCCTATTGATGGATATGTTATTATTGGTTTCTTTGGAGAACTCATACATAAGTATACACGTTGCTATGGTGAGGAGCTTTTAAAAAAATTTGGATGAATTGGATAATTTCAGTCTTTAGATATAGACAAACAGATGTTCATAGAGGAAAATAGGGAGACCAAATATATGGAGAGAGGGAGAGAGAGAGATTTGTCTCAAGGAACTGACTCATATGGGTGTGAGGTTGTCCAAAGTCCCAGACCTCGGCAGCATCCAGCACCTATCCCTCAGTTTAAGCTAACCCTGACCTTGGTCTTTGGATGAGTCAGCGAAGTATGTGGATGTATGACCATGATCAGGGTGTCTTTGGAAGGCAGAGTTGAAGAAAATCCTCCAAGGAGAGGAGCTTTGGAAAAATGCACCTGACCATTCACTTTGGGTGGCAAAGGAAACGCCCTAAGATTGGACTACAGATACATTCATGGGCAGTTGTCATGGCCTGGTTATTCTATCATGTGCCTGGGAGAGGAATTACTTGGAGAGTAGGAGAGAAAGAGGCCTGTGATAGAGGCATGTAGACACCTGGGGGAGAGCAGAGAGTGCAATGATATTAGAGCCACATGCTAATGCCCATCAGAAACTATCCACATTGAAGGGACCTCAACAAGCAGACAAAACGAATGGCACAGTTGACATCAGCCAGCCTCTGCCACCGGCTACCATGATGCCACAGCAAGCACAGGGAGAGACTGGTCACAGTGGCAGAGATGGACACTGCATGTGGATCGACGGCCTGCACTTCTAGCACTGATCTAGTCGCTGCTGTCGCTGAGCCTGTGGCCTGCAAGCAACAGAGTCAACACTGAGCCCACAGTATGGCTCCACCCTCCCAGGAGACCAGCTCTCTGGCTGACAGAGAGCCATCTGCCTCCAATCTCTTCCACTTTGCAGGGGTCAGTGGTTCTGTCTCAGAGAAATAAACATGTGTTCATGTTACAGCTCTACCTGTTGTTTTTTTTTTTTTTTAATGTTTTCTATTTGAGAAGCAGGAAGAAAGAGATAGACAGTCAGAGAGATTCCAATCATTGTTTCACTCCCTCAGCAGCCCAGGCTGGGCCAGGCTGAAGCCAGGAGCCCAGAATTCAAACCAGGCCTCCCACATTGGCAGCAAGGATCTAAGTATTCGAGTTATCACCTTTTGCTTCTAGAATGTGCATTAGCAGGAAGCTATGTTGCAGTTGATTCGTTCTGAGAGGAGGAGCGTGGTGGGGGCAAGAGGTGCAGGAGTCAGGTGAAAGCAGGCCAGCGGCAAGCAGCCTGCAGACTCATTTATTTCCATTGGTACAGCAGCTTATATAGCCAAGGCAGCCAATCCGGCCAAGGGGCGGTCTATGCCCTAACCAATCACAGCCTGTTGCCAGGCAGTTTCCAAAGCCATCCAATCACAGCCTGTTACCAGGCAGTTTCTGTTGCCAGAGGCCATCTTGGCATGACCTCATTCCACCACAAAGCTGGAATAAAAAGTGGAGCCTGTTCATACAGAAATCAACAATAAATGCAGGCAAGGATGTGGGGAAAGGGGTTCCCTGATACACTGTTGTAAGAATATAAACTAGTACAGACTTTGCAGAAGATGGTAGGGAGATTCCTCAGAAATCTGGAAATAGATCTACCCTATGACCCAGCCATCCCACTCCTCGAAATATACCCAAACGAAATGAAACCAGGATACAAAAGCATTATTTGTGCCCCCGTGTTTATTGCAGCTCAGTTCACAAGAGCTAAGATACAGAATCAACCCAGATGGCCATCAACCAAAGACTGGATAAAGAAAATGTGACACACACTCACATATGATGCACTACTACTCAGCAATAAAAAAGAATGAAATCCTGTGTTTTGCAACAAAATGGATGCAACTGGAAACCATTATAGCAGGACTAGAATTGGCACCCATACAGGATGCTGGCAACGCAGATGGAGGATTAACCTGTGCCACAGCACTGGCCCTGAAATGGGTAGTTTTAAAAGAGATTTTTCGGGGCCAGCATTGTGGTATAGTGGGCAAAGCTGCTGCCTGCAGTGCTGGCATCCCATATGGGCACCAGTTCAAGTCCCAGCAGCTCCACTTCTGATCCAGCTCTCTGCTATGGCCTGGGAAAGCTGTAGAAGATGGCCCAAGTCCATGGGCCTCTGCACCTGTGTGAGAGATCCAGAAGAAGCTTCTGGCTCCTGGCTTTGGATTGGTGCAGCTCTGGCCGTTGCAGCCAACTGGGGAGTGAACCAGTGGATAGAAGACCTGTCTCTCTTTCTCTGCCTCTCCTTTTTCTGTAAATCTGACTTTCAAATAAATAAATAAATCTTTAAAGTAAAAAAAAAAGCTTTTTCTTTTTTTTACCTAATCTACAGCAATGTTAAAATAAATAATAAGTAAATAAATAAATCCCTTGCACCTAAAGCCAAATGTTAAAATAAATAAGTAAATAAATAATAAGTAAATAAATAAATCCCTTGCACCTAAAGCCAAATGTATGGAACACCCCATAAAGGCACTTATTTTCTGATGCAAGTTGAGCACCAAAACAGTTGGGTTGGAAGTGACACTGAGCTGAGTGTGTAGCAAGGCAGGAAGGAAGGGCACAGGTGTGCTCCTTGGGGCAGAGGAGAAAGGGGAGAGGAAAGCAGACACAGCTCCAGGATCATATCATTTAGAAAAGATAAATGAAAAGGTTATCTTCATAACTAGACAAGAGCCAAGGTGGTGGGGGCAGGGGTCTGGAGCAGCCTGGGCTCAGGGGTCCTGAGATTGCAGGGCCTCCTGCCTGGGACTGGTGACCCTGAAAGGGTCCTCAGCAGCCCAGCACCCCCAGAGGACACTCCTGCCCCATGCAAGTCCCAGCAGGGCAGCTGTGGGCGCACTCCATCCAGCTCCTCTGCCGTCACAGGGGCCCTGCCGGGTGCTGCATGTGGGATGCACTCGGGGGGTTTTACACACGGATCAGTAAGAACGTCAGTTCCATCAGAACACACAAGCAAGGTGCTGCTATGAGAGTCCTGGGTGGTTCCAATGGCTGCCAGCATCAGAATGGCCGTGGCTCGCTTCTCACTACCCACTGCCCAGGGAGTGAGTACCCCACAAGAGAAATGGGTGCAGACAGAGGGATGCAAGTCCCACCCCAGATTTTGAACTAAAGACGCAGTACATGTCCCCTGGACCTCACCCTCTCTGCTCCTGGGCTCCTGTGTCCTGTGCCCTCAAACCTTGTTCTGCATCAGAATCACCAGGAGACAGCACTGGAATGCAGCGCTGGGCCTCACAGGAGGCTGGCCACAGGGACAAACCATCTGCATTTCTAACAGGTTCCCAGGGGCCATGCTGCTGCTCCTGGCCTGGGGTCACCCTCTAAGAACTGCCTTAGCCTTCCCTCGCTGTTATGTTCTGCACTTAGACCATCTCTGCAGCCTTCTCCTGCCCTACCAGAGATCCTGCAACGCGAAGCCCCTATTGGCCTGGCGAGCTTGCCACAGACTGCCCGACAGGGAGCATCAGCGGAGGTCGGCTCTGCCTGTCTCTCTCAATGCCCCCGGGGTGTCTCGGCCGCATCACCTGCTGTGTGGAGCTGACCCGTGACCCACAGCCACCCTCTCAGTCTCACACCCGAGACCCGTGACAGAGGCAAGCTCCCCCTCCGTGTTTGCCTGCAACGAGAAGAACGCCTTTCCTTCTGCCCGCGAAGGGACTTATTTATTCATAACCACGAGGAGAAACACCAGGCATCACTATCTCAAACCGGGGTAAAGCCATAACGACCCCTGATCTCTTGAACTGAACCGAATTGGAAGAAAGACGTGGAATCCTTTAGTCGGCTCCCCATCCACCGATGTTTCTGCCGTGTTGGCTTTGCTCGCAGAGGCGGAGCCTTCATTGCCATGACATCAAACCTCCAGCTCCATCCCAAGCGGCGGGGGCGCCTCCTCCAGCTGTGTAAGGCAGCGCCACAGTGGTTCTGGCTCCTTGAATGAAACGTGACTTGTTCTCCAGGATCCCTTCTCAGCTGCTCCGCGGGCTCTGTCCCCTGCTGCACGGCCCGCTTCAGGGCTTGGGGACAGCTCTGACAGGGGCCGTCAGATGACCACTTCTGGGAGACCCCCACCACCACCTCTCTAGCGATGTTTGCATTGGAGGGGGCTTTGGTTCTCACTGAGATGATGGGCATCCCTGGGGGGCTGACCTTGTTAGAAGACCTGAGAATGTGGGGTTTGCACACCTTCCCCCAAACACAGGGTGTGTTCAGAACATCAGTGATGACTCCTGGCCCTCTGGCCTCACGGACACTGGAGGAAGCCGCCACTCAGAGGCAATAGACAAGAGCAGGGCGTCCCCAGACATCCTCAACTTCCCAAGGACTGGGTAAGGTTTAATTCACTCTCACAGGTCTGAGGCTCAAGCTTAGTTGCACAAGGCCAAAGCCATAGAAAGGCCAAATAACTGGTGATCTCTCCACCAGTCCCCCGGAAATCAGAATCTTCTTCCCTGGTTTCTGGCTGCAGCTGGACCTGTGTGGTCAGGTGCCTGTCAGCAAGGTCACTTAGCTGACCCAGATGCTGGCTATATGGCTAGGCCTTACATGGTTAATGGAAACCTTATTTTTATACAACCTAACCTATTGTATTAATAATAAAAATGCACATCTAAACAATCCCAGGGTTGGACATCCAAATGCAATAAGAACCAGCCAGTAGCTTACGTAAGTGGACCCACTATCAAACAGGGGGATGGGTAGGGCGCTGTCTCAAGGGAACTGCTGACACTCGGCCGCAGCCAACCATTGCCATGACAACAGCGGCTGGCTATTGTGGACCCTTCGAATTTTCAAGAAAAGTGGAAAAATCCAAGTTTTTAATCTGAAATCCTCTGGCTTTTCAATGTTGGCAATTAATTCAAAAGTGTTTAAAAGCTTGAGCAGCTAAACAAATCAACTCTGGTAACCATTCTGGCCGGTGAGTCACCAGGCTACGGCCTTGCTTGCTTTAACCTTTTCAAGTTTTACTGGACCCTTCCTACAGGGTCACCATTTGGGCAGGTGGACATCCTATCTCCTCTCCACAGAGGTGGGGCAGGTCAAGGACTTGCCAAGGACCGCACCACTAATGGTAGGGGCAGGATTCAGCTTGGTAAGGCTCCCCAGTCCCCGGGACATACATGTGCTTTTACAGTCAGTGGCACTCAGGGCGGGCACTCAGGGCAGGCAGGTAGCTCCCCCCAACTCTGGGTCCAGCCCCCTCCACTGGTGGCTCTGCCATCATCCACTCCACATTCCAAAGTCACCAGGCCCAGGCAGCACGGGAAGGAGGACTTGCAAGGGTGACTCGTGGGGATGCACGTAGGCAGGTCTCCTCGTGTCCAGCTGGCAGGGACTTGGAACCCCAGCAACCCCAGCTCAAGGGAAGCTGGTGCCTGTCACCCAGACACGTGCTCAGAGGCACGGGGAGATTCAGCTACGTACATGATCATAATTTTTTTTGACAGGCAGAGTGGACAGTGAGAGAGAGGCAGAGAGAAAGGTCTTCCTTTTCAGTTGGTTCACCCCCTCAATGGCCGCTGCGGCTGGCGCACAACGCCCATCCGAAGCCAGGAGCCAGGTGCTTCCTCCTGGTCTCCCATGCGAGTGCAGGGCCCAAGCACTTGGGCCATCCTCCACTGCACTCCCGGGACACAGCAGGGAGTTGGACTGGAAGAGGAGCAACCAGGACAGAATCCGGCGCCCTGACCAGGACTAGAACCTGGTGTGCCAGCGCAGCAGGCGGAGGATTAGCCTAGTGAGCCGCGGTGCCTGCCATACATGATCATAATTTAGGTTCCTCAATATTGTCAGAGTTTTGGTTAGAAGGAGATCTCTCTCGTGCTGAGGTCTCAAATGTGTGAAATTTTATTAAAACTGAAACTAGAAGAAGATAGACTGACAAAACTTCTGCCTGATGAAACACCCAGCTGCTACCCTGAGCTCACTCTTCCTGGCAGAGTGCTGTGTGCATAGAAGAAGGAATATTTACTGAAAGAGCGTCAGCACGTGGAGGCTGACACAGGCTGATGGGCTGGGAGGAGAGGCTCCGCCTCACTCCAGCCTGCGGGAGCCACAGCGAGACGTCACGGGGAGACAGTGGGGTGCGGGAAGAACTGGATTCAACCTCTTGCTGAGCTGTGGCCAGTCACCTCGGGTAAGTCACCTCTTCTGCCAAGTCTCAGCTTCTCATTGCTAGAATGGAAGGAAAACGCACATGATCTATCCAGCAGACAGATGTCCAACGAGCAGTTGCTGAATAAATGACACTGGACAGGCACTGAGCCTGGAGCCACCCAGAGCACCTCAAATCTGTTGATACTGTTGGGCACAGATGCCATGGGGGACGCCCCCCAAGGACAGTCACACTTTTCACATACTAGGGGCTGTAGTAGGAATCTGAGCGCTCAGGGCTTAATGGGAGCCCCTGCAAAGAGGCTCCTACACAGAGTTCTGGGCATGGTGCTGCCAGGATGCACAGCCCAGCTGACGCTGGTGGCCCCAGCAAGGGCGTTCTGGCCTCCAGGAAACCTGGTCAAAGCGCACCAAAACCTCTTGAGCTTATTCTTGTCCGTACAACAAGCTCCATCCGCTGTGTGCATCTGTCAGCTTCTCACGACTACAACAAAATGCCGGGGGCTCCTAACTTTATGAAGAGAAGAGGCTTACTTGGCTCACAGTTTGGGGGGCTCAGACACATGGGTTTGGCCTCTATTAAGGGTGGCAGTGGCCATGGCTGAACACAAGTGGAGGAAGAGCTACATGGACACCAGGAAGAGACCGGCTGGGCCCCACACAGGGTAGGACAGCAGCCCTCCCACAAGGACCAGGCACACGGCCCCTGACCTAAGGACCCCACACAGCCCCACCCCTCACCCCCAGCACCACAACTGCATTAGGCTTCTATCCTCTCAGTTCCATGAACTTATGACTTCGGGTTTTCAAATCCTGCACAAGTCCAGGAGCCGAGTCACATTCAAACCATCACACAGTACGTGCTAAGACATGGAGAAGCTGGGAGAACAAAGCTCTTCCCCCCAGAGGCCCAGTACACACCACAGCTAAAGAGGCAACATGTCCAGTGAGAGGGAAGAGAGGAGCAGGGCCAGCCCGGCTGAGAAGCAAACGGGCCCAGCCCATGCAGGGCGAGGGCCCTGTCTCTTCTCCAGAGAGCTCTGGGCTCTGTGCGGCAAAGCGGCAAGGCGACAGCCCTCAGGGTGTGTGTCCCCAGTGCACATCCATGAAATCTGCTTCAATCAAACATCGAGAGTAGCTTTCAAAGGGAAAAGGAGATATCTTGCAGCCAGAGAAGGGAGTAGAGGAAACAGTGACCTTCACGTTGGTTAAGGGTGCGAGGCAGCACTCTGGGGCTAGGGTGGGCAAGGAGCAGCCCTGGGCGTCTGGAGCTTCCTGGGCTCTGAATGGAGCCTGGGCACAGCGACTTGCTGAGGCCCCAGCAGGTGCAGAGTCGAGTGAGGAGCACTCCCCTGGGAGCACAGCCATGGGCCACAGCAGCCCAGCCCAAATATCCCAAGGATGGCTGCCTTCCGGGGCCATGGCTACTGTGCCATGTGGTTTGTGTGGACCACACTGCTCCTTGCCCCCGCAGGTGCCCTCACACGGTGGTTTGCACAAGGATCATCTGCAGCTGACAGAGATCACGTGACCCCTGCCCCACAGCATCTGACCCAGAACCTCAGCTGCACAGCCCCGACGGCTCCACATCTGCCATGCTCAGGGGTCCCCAGGGGATGCTGACGCTGACCGCCCAGGGTCACACTCTGAGAGCCACTTGCCCCGGCCAGCACAGCTGAGCCTGGAGGTCAGATAATCCCTCCTGGTAGGAGCTGTCTTGGGCATCACGGGATGGTCAGCAGCATCCCTGGCCTCCACCCACCGGCCACAGCCGCCATCTGTGACAACAACACTGTGCCTGAATACTGCCACATGCCACTCCCCCCGGGCCTTCCTGACACTGCCAAGTGTGACGGTTCCTGGCACTGAGGCTACGTCTTTCTCTCTCACCTATTACAAGTTCCTATTCTCTGTTCGCTTTCTATCCCTGTCCACCACTTGCCTCCTATGGCCATCCCTGCCTCGATTTCTCCCAAGCACACAACTCTCCTTCCTCACCCAAGGTCATTCAAATCAGCTGGTCCCTTACTGAGCAGAGAGTCCTGGGCTCCTCCCAGATGCACTGATTTGAGGGTGAGGCTCTGGGCTCTGTGTCTTTAAAAGCAGCATCATAAAGTCTGTCTCACACGGCCTCTGAAACTTGAATGTGCTGAACTCCCTCCTGGGAGGGAGCCTGAGATCATGTGTTCCTAAGAGGCTGCTGGGAATGCCGACCACTACAGGGCCAGAGCCCGCACCCTGAGAAGCAGACTCCACGGAAGTAAGCGAGGCTGCCGAGCGGTCAGATCTGCAGCAAACGTGGGGCTCACAGCACAGGCGTGTGGCCAGGAAAACGGCAGCACAGCTCAGGAAGTCAAATTGCACAGCCAAGGCCACTTTCTGGGGGTCTTCGGCCCCACCCAGCCCCAGGAAAATCTCACTGCCAGGTTGCTCTGGGTGGGCCACCCTCTTGCCCCAGGTGCAATCCCTTACCCGTTGTCCACGACCCCATCTCTGCCCACCGGCTGCCACTCCACTCCTCCGTGACCCAGAGCAGCTCGGCTGCCCCGTCCCCGCACTCCTCTCTGCTTTCCACTCCGACTTGGAACCAGTTTCAGCAGAGCCTGACCCCTGCCCACAGGCAGGCTCTCACATGCTGTCCCCACAGGCAGGCTCTCACACGCTGTCCCCACAGGCAGGCTCTTACACGGTGTCCCCTAGGGGAGAGTGCAGCCTTCTCTGCACACGAGTTCTCTAGCGAAGCAGTTCTCAAAGCGTGTTCGCGTCACGTACACCCGCTCAGACACGGAATGAACCTGGAACTCTGGGAGGGCTCCCCAGCACCTGTGTGCAGCACATCTGCCAGGGGATGCTTTTCTTCATTTTTCTAAAGATTTATGTGAAAGGCAGAATGACAGAAAGAGCGGGAAAGACAGAGAGAGAGATGGATCTTCCCTCTACTGGTTCACTCCCCAAATGGCCACAACAGCCAGGGCTGGGTCAGGCCAGAGCCAGGAGCCTGAACTCCATCTGGGTCTCCCACATGGGTGGCAGGGACCCAAGCACTTATCTTCTGCTTCTTTCTCAGGTGCACTGGTAGGGAGCTGGATTGGAAGTAGAGCAACCAGACTTGAAGCGGTGCTCCAATATGGGATGCTGGCCTCATAAGCAGTGGCTTAATGCACCGTGCCACAATGCCGGCCCCTGCCGGATGATTCCGATGCACACACATCCACAGCCAACACTCCAGAGCCCAGCCAGCCTTCGAGACACGTCCCCTCTCCGGTCCGCACCATGAGCAGCAGTTCTTTTTAACACCAGCCAGTGACGTCGCCAAGTCCGTGGTACTGCTGCCGGCTCCCGACAGCTGGTGAGATTTAAGCTCTTTGGATAGTTCTGCAGGTTACCAGCTTCCCGACTAAACACAATCTGAATTCACAAACACAGGCAAATCTGCAAGCTCAAGTTGCCCTTTTGATTTATGTTCATAATGACACTCACGCCTAAATTATTTATGTGATCGGATAAAGCCCCGTCAGTTGCGGGTGCTTTGAGGTGAGCCCATATAGATAACCACTCTCCTTCCTGGAGATAAAATATGTCAAAATAGAATAATGTGGTATTTTCTGGAGACTGAAATGATGATGTGATTTGCAAATGTCATGCTTGCAGGGCATGAGTAATATTCTCATTATTCATAATCTACAAACCAACCAGGAATCTGGGAGACTGTTGTGAAGGCAAACGAGGTGAAAGTGTCTTTCCAAACATGCCAAACACATCGAGTATTTCTCTGTGAATTATTTAGACTCGGGCGCCCAGGCGCGCGGTAGCTCTGTGTTAGGCGTTAATTACCTCGCTGAATCACCTCAACGCTCCAGGCTGCAGCACCCGCGCAGGGGCTGCCTCTGAATCAGCTGTGCTCTCGATGAGCACAACACATTCAAGAACAAAGAAGAAAAGGATAGAACTGTCGTCAGGAGACCTCCCGGGATTCTAACAAGACGTAAACCCAGCAATCCTGGGCTTTCCAAAACCGGCATTTCCTGGCCAGGTCACACAGCCACAGCACCGCGTGAATTCCACCTCGAAGCCGGGCTGGCATGAGATGCACCTGTGCCTGGTGACAAGGTCCCTGTGGCCACTCAGGCCTCTCAGTGACGGGCCCTTCCTGCACTGGAAGCGTGATTTCTGTATACAGAGGACCAGTGGATTGCATTTCCTGGTTCTTGTCTGACTCTGTGGCATTCAAAGTCAAGTCTGCAAAACCCAAAAGGAGCCATCTTCCTGCCTTTGCCACATGTCAGCCCGGAGAGAAAGCCCAGATCTTCAGCCCAGAGGTCAGAGGAGCAGGCTGACCGCGACCGTGTGCCGAGGGAGGACACCACCAGAGGCCTCTAAGCCGCACAGGAGTGCTGGGCTCTTCCCTGATGGCTTGCGAGAGGGCTGGGGAATAAAACACACCTGTGATGAATCCTGCCATGGGCTGAATCCGTGCTCTCCCCCCCACACACACAATGCACACACACTGGGTGAAACAGAAGAATTTAAGAGGTAGGGGCCTCTTATACGGGGCTCCGGGTCACTCGGGGGTCTCTGCCCCACCCCTTGTATACTCTGTGAGCACACAACAAGAATTAAATGTCAAGGACTTGATCCCGGACACCCAGCTCCACAGCTATGCGAAATGAATCTCTGTTCTTTATAAATTACCCAGTCTAAGATATTTTGTTGCAACAGCAGAAATGGACCGAGAAAATGTCCTTCACAGAACAGATAGCAAATTACTCACCAAAGATCCGGGGGAGATCCATTCGAGTGGGGACCAGGACTCTGCCCCCAGAGTGCGCCCTGCAGCGCCCCCTCCTTTCCAGGGTGGTGGGGGCTCCGTCTGAGAGTTGGTTACTAACACCCTACCTTTGGGAATCTTCATGGGCCCAACCCAGAGAGGACTTTGGAGGAGGTGGAGTCACGGTGCAATCAGAAGGGAGGTTCGTGTTGTAAATGCACCTGGCAGCCTCCAGCGGCACCAGCACACATGTGAACTCCAGCCTGCACCCCAGAGGAGAGCCCTGGGCTGAGGACACAGGCACCCCATGCCCCGCCCCTGACCCACGGAGACTGCGAGGCCCTAAGGGTGTGACGGGGAATATTGCTGAACCATGGTGATTTGCTATGTGGCAACAGAACGCTAGTGTGGATGCATGGAGCTCTTCAGAAGAAAGGTAACACACAGCGGTGGTTTAATCAGAGCACCCTTTAAAGGGCAGAGTTAGCTTGGGCCTACGCTGATCAGCTGGGGAAAGTCACTGCGAATTCTCCTGGGAAGTCGACACATTGACAGAGCCCCTTCCCCGCGCCACTCTCCCGTGCTCTCAGCCCAGAGACGTCACCTCCTCTGCGTGTCCAGGCGTCTCTGTGTGCCTCTGTTTCCCCACTTCTCCCTTACACAAGAGTCAGACCCAGAGTCACAGGAGCAGGGCACCATTTCCTGACTTCCTTTCTCCTCTCCATGCGGGACCTCAGGGCTCCCCCAGGGAGGGGTTCCCCCTCCTTCCCAGGAAGGGGTTCCCCTCCAGTTACTGCCAGTGCCCTGGGACTGGGCTGCTTTGTTCACGGGGCCTCCACTGCCCACTTGGCCCTGTTTGCATGACCACGCGTTTGTTCTCCACCAGCAGCATCACCAGCTCCCCCGGGCAGCCTGGTGAGTAACAGACATTGGCGTCGCGGCAAATGAGCTGAGCACCACCCGACCACGCGTCGGAACCTGCCTCCCGAGGTGACGCTCAGCTCTGGGCCTTCCCACCCCTCTCCTCAACCCCAAGCCGCTGCCAACTCCTCAGGGGGAAGCCTTGTTCCCTTGGCACCTCGGGGCTCTCTTTCCGCCCTGGAGCTGCTCTGAAACATCATCCAGCCCCCCCCCCCCCCAGCAACCACCTCACCCCAGGAAGACCCTCCTCCTCCTGGCAGAGCCGGGTTATCAGCCATGCTGTGTCCCCCGAGGAGTGGTGGGAGACAGATCCCCAAAGGCCGTGTGGAACTTCTAGCAAAGCAGCTGGCTCAGTCAGCATTGGCCGTGTGAGCAAGAGCTTCCAAACTCAGCGACTTTGGGTTTTCGACTTCCGTGGGCTGACTGCTGGGTCCCCGCTGGGTCCCCTGGGCTCATGTCTGCACCTGCATCCAGCCGGACCCAGGAACGGGTGCCGGCTGCCCGCCGGGCATCTCATTCCCCCTCCACACAGCTGCTCACCCAGAGCAGGTAAGCTAGAGCCTTCCAGGGCCATCTCGGGGCAGTTCTCCAAGGGCGTGCAGCGGAAGCCAGGTCCCTTCGAACGTCCAGTCCCTGCAGCCACAGAACAGCCCTCCCGCGACATTCTGTTGGCAGAGGCACATCTCACAAGGGCAGCAGATCCAAGGGGACCTCGGAGGTGGGGCAGAGATGTTGGAGAATGTGGGTCTTGTTGGAAAGAACAGCAAAGTCCCATGGCAGAGGGATAGCCATGCCTGGCTGGGAGTCACTTGAAGACACACTTTGCAATCCACCAGCCTGGCACTTTCTACTCTTACTTTGTTCTCCCACTGGTGCTTAGACAAGTGCTGTCTCTCACTCTCTGTCTTCCCCCCTCCTCACTGTCACACACACAGACACACACCATATGTAAAATCCAGACGGGAGCCCACGGATTCCTGGACCAACAGACAAAGCCAAGTCAGAAGCATCGTGATGTCCTCAGGGTCTGATTTCAGCCAGAGCTCATCTTGCTCTTTGTGGAGGGCGGGTTCTTCTCCAAGGGGGACCCAGTTCCTTAAATATGTTGATTCCAAATTGGCCTGATTTGACCAGGAAGGTCCAAATCCAAGGAGCAGGGCTGTTTTCTCTCAAACCCAGCTCACCCCAATCCTCCCAACAACCTGTGCATAGGGCCCAGCTCCTCTTTCCTGGAACCCAGAGTAGCCGGGGACTCTGTGTGCTGCTGTCTCTTTCCTTCACCACGGTTGATCAGAGCTCACGGAAGGACAGATGAGACAGGAAGAGGAGGGACGTTGTGGTGAGGACCGGAACTGATGGAATGACCAGGGAGAGAACCAGGTAGCAAAGGCTCTGAGAAGCAGAACAAAGGCACAGGGAAGCCGGCAGATTGGACACTGATTCTGGAGCAAGCCCAGATCGTGTGGTTCATGAGAAGTCCTGCTAGACCCCTGATACATTTCCAGGTGAAACAGAACAGAGCGTGGAAAAACAAGTCACAGCCTCAAGCCTCTGGCGACATACACTTAACACCACCACCCTGAGAGAAACTGAGTCGTGAAGAACATGTACTGCAGGGTCTGGTTACTCAGCTGAAATATCCAAGTTGATGAACTTGATAAATCTCAGCTTTGGCAGTGTAGACACAGGCATACCCTCAGAAAGCACAAGATTATTTTCCCGCAAAGGAAATCCCGGGGGTAAAAAGCCATTGACCAAGTCCTTTCTAAGTCTAAAATTCCTGAAGAGCAAAGCTTTGCCTTTCTTCTCTGAAGGGAAAATTCTGGAAGTTCACGTGACCCCAGCGGGTCATTCAGAATTGCCGTGGTCTAAAGAAAGATTAAGCAAGTAAGGGAAAGGTGCCTGCCTGCCAGCTCAAGAGGCAGCGGGAGGAAGACGCTGTGGTGAGGGTACTAGTCGGGTGCCTCCCTGAGGTCTGTGTTAAAGGCTTGGTCTCACAGTGAATTAGGTGGAAACGTCCTCCAGTCCTGGTACGTGAGGCCAGGGCCTTTGGGAAGTCAGCGAATTGGGTTGGGTTGTTGGGGTGGGACCCCAATCGGCAGATCATGGTGGCTTTCTAAGGAGCGGCCACACAGACTTGGACGAGGGTGTTCCCTGTCTCTCCGCTTCCTGGGCCGCCATGTGACCCTTCCTCTGCACAAACACCACCACTGTCTCTCTCCAGCCTCACCAGACCAGCCGTGGCACCCACCCAGTCTTGGACTGTGAACCTCCAAAACTCAGAGCCATAACCAACCTCCTTCCTCCGCAAGTAGTTTATTTCAGGTATTTGGTTATGTGATGAAAAGCTGACTAAAGCAAAGAGAGCCCTTTTCAAAGAGGCAGTTTAGAAATTATGTTTGGGGGATTTTTTATAACCTATCTTAGTATATTTCCATTTCAAAATTAATGACATATACTTGATCAGAAATGCCGAAATGCTATTTCTAGCAAATTGCACAGATAATTAAGTCTAATTTCAGTGATGTTTGAAATAAGGGCAATGAATCTTTATGGGTTCTTGTATTCAATCCATACTGAAAATTCATTTACATTTTATTTAAATACAGATTTTTCTCAACTTATGATGGTTTTTTTAGTTCAGTTAACTAAAGCTATGCCTACATAGCCAAACATTACAGACAAACTGGGAAAGAAGAAAAGCATCCAACTAATTTGAGTATTTTAAAAATAGTTTTGCCCTATTTATACACAGTGCAGCTTCAATTATTCACTAATTTTTCCTTTTGTGGCTTTCGTAACTATAGTACCAATTCCCATCTCTCAAGTTCAGAATGAATGGGTTATAATTGTCTCCCATATCATAATGTGGGCTCGAGTTATAATAAATATGTAATTTAACAAGCTGCTGTGGGCATTACAATGAGAATGGTGGGGAACGGAGGACACAGCTGTTAGATGGACTGGGTTGCTGGGCAGACCGCAGTGAGGGGATGTCAGCTTTGAGGACGTTCCCTCCCACAAAAGGGCGCTGGTGGAGGAATTCAGCTCCGGAGCCTCCCAGCCACACAGAGGCTGAGCAGGGACCTGTGGAGTTAAATGGCTTTTCAGAGCCTCACAGCTGTTCCTGGAACCCCTTTGTGGAAAACTAGATTGAAAGGAAAGTTTATTTTTGTTCCAAGTTTGAATGCTGTGCACAGTCTTTCATAGTCAGCATTTTCCATGAATTTTTGAAGACCCCTTGTATGCATGGATTTTGAAAATTTTGCACCAAAATAAGCTTAACTTTTAATCCCGTTTTCCATGAGCTTTTTGAAGTACACGCGTATGAAGTGAGGTGGTTTACAGTAGAAATTCCTGCTACCCCTGCTTGCCCCTCACCTGTAAAAATGCCATGTCCCTGCTATCAGACTGAAAGCATCTTTATTTTTTTTAAAGATCTTATTTATTTATTTATTTGAGAGGTAGAGTTACAGACAGAGAGAGGGAGAGAGAGAGAGAGCGAGAGGTCTTCCATCCACTGGTTCACTCCCCAAATGGCCACAACAGCCGGAGCTGCACCAATCCAAAGCCAGGAGCCAGGAGCTTCTTCCAGGTCTCCCATGTGGGTGCAGGGGCCCAAAGACCTAGGCCATCTGCTACTGCTTTCCCAGGCAACAGCATAGAGCTGGACTGGAAGAAGGGAAGCCGGGACATAAACCAGCACCCATATGGGATGCTGTTGTCACAGGTGGAGGCTTGGCCTACTACGCCACAGCGCCGGCTCCCCAAAAGTATCTTTAGACATGAGTTTCTACAAGGCTAATGGACTTTTTTTTGACAGGTAGAGTTAGACAGTGAGAGAGAGACAGAGAGAAAGGTCTTCCTTTTCCGTTGGTTCACCCCCCAAATGGCCACTACAGCCAGCGTGCTGCAGCCAGCGCGCTGCGCTAATCCAAAGCCAGGAGCCAGGTGCCTCCTCCTGGTCTCCCATGCGGGTGCAGGGCCCAAGAACTTGGGCCATCCTCCTCTGCCCTCCCGGGCCACAGCAGAGAGCTGGACTGGAAGAGGAGCAACCGGGACAGAATCCGGGGTGCCGGCACTGCAGGACGAGGATTAGCCAAGTGAGCCGCGGCACCGGCCAAGGCTAGTGGACTTTTTTTTTTTTTTTTTTTTTGACAGGCAGAGTGGGCAGTGAGAGGAAGAGACAGAGAGAAAGGTCTTCCTTTGCCGTTGGTTCACCCTCCAATGGCCGCCGCGGCCGGCGCACCGTGCTGATCCCATGGCAGGAGCCAGGTACTTACCCTGGTCTCCCATGGGGTGCAGGGCCCAAGCACTTGGGCCATCCTCCACTGCATTCCCTGGCCACAGCAGAGAGCTGGCCTGGAAGGGGGGCAACCGGGACAGAATCCGGCGCCCCGACCAGGACTAGAACCCGGTTGCCGGCGCCGCAAGGCGGAGGATTAGCCTAGTGAGCCGCGGCACCGGCCAAGGCTAGTGGACTTTTACATTGTATCCCAGGGTCAGCAAACTGTCCTAGCCAAGGGGTGGATGGGAAGCATTTTGGGACTTGCAGGTTGGATGTAAGCTCCCTGTGGAATCCACTTGGCTCCTGTTATAAGACAGAGGCAGCCACAGACAACTTGGAAACAGATGCAGGCAGTCAGTGCTGGATAAAACTTTATTCCCACAGATAAGCAGTGGGCTCATGCAGTAGTTCATCAGTCCTGCTTTTCCTGTGTGCATGAGACAAAGACTGTTGGTATTGACGCTGGACCCTCCTCGTGACAGACGCCGTGTGTGGTGAGGTTGATGCCACGAATGAAATGCCTACAGACTTACACCAATATTTCACCATCCACACGCTTCCCAGAAAATGTGAGGCTGATGGTAAATCCCCGTTATAAATGTACAAAAGACGCTCGACACGATCTGAAAGTATTCCGGGAAAGCAAGAAAACACAAGATGAATCGGGCTTTTCCCCAAATATGCAGAGGTTGTGTGTGATTTACTTTCGACCTAGGGATGAATTACATACTGGGTTTGACCCCGAGCCTCTCGGTGGACCAGGCAGAAGGATTGCACAATGGCTCTTCAGGGAACGCAGAATTCTTCCTGGAACCCTGTTGTAAGGAGAAGTTCATCACCGGTGTCCCAGTGTGGAGGCGGTGGACAGAGGCTCAGCTGCAGCACTCTCAAACACAAAGCAGGCACAGACACTGGTTCTCAGGAGAGGGGGCCGTTTCTATGGGGATCCAGCAGGGAGCCCACTGCTTTCTGCTCATCAGGGGTCCTGGGCCTCAGAGAAGGAGCCTGGAGGACTGGCACACGCCTCCTGTCCAGGTGTGTGGCACCGAACATTGCATGAAAGACAGAGACAGGGCTTCTCTCCAGAGCACCAAACTCTCACTAGCGTTTTGAAGACAGCGGACAGCACATTTGTCCTTTTACAGTGTGGCATGCCCGGTTTATGTTAAGACTTCAAAGAAAGGCAGCTTTGTGTTGGTGAAAAAGTCCAAGCATCTGGGTGCCAGTGAGGAGTCACGTGACATGCAGGTCACTAACGTGTGAAAGGGGCTCAGAGCACCGCACAGCGTTGTCATTAGGGTCAGGACTCAGTCACCCACCCTGGCCCCGGTCCTCACCATGCACCCAGGGCATCACAGTTGCTCCTCAGCCAAGGGTGGCACCTGCTGCCCTCTGCCCTCCGTGGCTCTCACTGATGCTTACACTGCTGGGGACACTGCCCCTGTTCATGAGTGCCTGATGGGTCTGCAGCTATCCAGACTCCAGCTAAAATTCTCGCTGGATTTCCTCTCGGTCTTGAGATGGCTGGGACGAACTTGCAGGCTGCACACTGGGACAGAGCCCTCCACACGCATTTCTCAGTGACTCCTGTTCCCAGCAACAGAGACGCTAGGAACACAGCTAAACATCACACTTGACATTTTAAAAGATGCAATTGGATCTGAATTGTTTTCCATGTCGAGGGAGAAATTAAATAATTCATAAAACCAAACCCCTGTTGTTTGAGCAAACACTGTTAGTCAGAAGTCCAGTGTTGTCTGTGGCAGGTCATGAATTTGCATTCGTAGCAACCAAGCCTCTTAGAACTTCTTTAGAAACAGCACGGAGGGCACAAACCACTGGGTGTTTAGCTGTAATCACCTGGACACCCTGATGCACTTGTTTGATGCGGTGTGTGTCGGTTGCTTCCATGAGCCTCCCAGGGGCTGTGCAGAGGCTGCAACAGTGGTGTCCCAAGCAGGGCGGGGCCAGCCTCCCAGGTCGGGCAGCTCACGCGCAGGGCAGGAGCAGGGCCTTCCAGGGAGTGAGCGCTCCCTTCCCCCTCAGGCTTGCTGGGAGGCCGGGGACAAGGGGCCAACCCCTCCCGGCTTTGTGTCCTCTCCTGTGCAGATAAGCAAACTCCTCCCAGCAGGCCCAGCGTGACGCAGAGCACGTGTGAGCATGCACTCGACATGCCTGTCTCCGGGCGAACAGCATGAAACCACAGACCGGGGAAGCTGCACACAGAGGCTTGTCCTGGCTCACAGCTCTGGCCCCAGGTCCAGGGCCCGCCTCTGGAGGTGGCCCTCTCGCTGGCACAGGGCCTCACGCGGCAGGAAACAGGGAGCCCACGAGAGACCAGACTCCCCGTTAATCACCCGAGGGGCTTAGCCTGTTAATGCGGACAGAGCCTGCACCACCCCGCGACGGTCCCACGCGTCCCACCCATCAATTTCTCATAACGGGGCTGAGTTTCCACGTGCGTCTTGGAGCAGACACACCATCTTCTTTTTTTTTTTTTTTTTTGGCAATAATGACTTTATTGATTCATTTGACAAATATTTATAGAAGCAACACTGTATATCAGAAATCTCTGTAGGCGCTGAGGATAAATGATGGTATTTTATTTTATTTATTTATTTTAAGGTACAAGTCTGGAACTTTATATTTTTTTATTTAGTAAATATAAATTTCCAAAGTACAGTTTATGGATTACATTGGCTCCCCCCCCCCATAATTTCCCTCCCACTTGCACCCCTCCCATCTCCTGCTCCCTCTCCCATTCCATTCACATCAAGATTCATTTTCAATTATCTTTATATACAGAAGGTCAATTCAGTATATATTAAGTAAAGATTTCATCAGTTTGCACCCACACAGAAACACAAAGTGTAAAAATACTATTTCAGTACTAGTTATAGCATTACTTCACATTGGACAACACATTAAGGACAGATCCCATATGAGGAGTAAGTACACAGTGACTCCTGTTGTTGACTTAACAATTTGACACTCTTGTTTATGGCGTCAGTAATCCCCCTAGGCTCTAGTCATGAGTTGCCAAGGCTATGGAAGCCTTTTGGGTTCGCCAACTTCAATCTTATTCCGACAGGGTCATAGTCAAAGTGGAAGTTCTCTCCTCCCTTCAGAGAAAGGTACCTCCTTCTTTGATGACCCCGTTTTTTCCACTGGGATCTCACTTGCAGAGATCTTTCATTTAGGTCTTCTTTCTTTTTTTCCCCAGAGTGTCTTGGCTTTCCATGCCTAAAATACTCTCATGGGCTCTTCAGCCATATCTGAATGCCTTAAGGGCTGATTCTGAGGCCAGAGTGCTATTTAGGACATCTGCCATTCTATGAATCTGCTGTGTATCCTGCTTGCCATGTTGGATCGTTCTCTCCCTTTTTGATTCTATCAGTTAGAATTAGCAGACACTAGTCTTGTTTGTGTGATCCCTTTGACTCTTAGACCTATCAGTGTGATCAATTGTAAACTGAAGTTGATCACTTGGACTAGTGAGATGGCATTGGTACATGCCACCTTGATGGAATTGTATTGGAATCCCCTGGCACATTTCTAACTCCACCATTTGGGGCAAGTCCGATTGAACATGTCCCAAATTGTACATCTCCTCCCTCTCTTATTCCCACTCTTATATTTAACAGGGATCACTTTTAGTTAAAATTTAAACACCTAAGAATAATTGGACACACCATCTTCTAACCAAGGCATTGCCAGACCCAATAGTCTGAGCAAAATGATTTCAATGAATGGAAAGCTGTGGCAGTGTGGAGCAGGGTGGAAGATCATCAACCACAGTCTGAAGAAGTCACCGTCTGTGTAATTGTTACATTTACTTCTTGCACCGGAGTCAAAGGGCGAATTCTGACTTTAATGCTTAGGCAGGCGTCAGGCGATCACGTTTTACTTATTGATGTAAAGCAGTCATTTCTTTTTATGCACAGTTGTGAAGAGGGAGCGTCTCAGCCCGGAGCCATCAGTGCAGTGAGGACATGAGCTCAGGCAAAGGTCCCTGGGCCACCGCGGGCTCACAGGCCGAACCTTCACACTTCAAGCTCACGCACAGGCAAGGCAGTAACCTGGGGCAGCCACCGGGGGCAGCAACCGGGGGCTCCGGTCCAACTGCACAGGTGCTCAGGAGCAACAGGGGCTCCCATCCCACCCCAACACCCCTCCAGTCTGGGCCACTGGCTGACGGCTACACACATGCACACACATACACACATGCACACATATGCTCCCATACGCACACATGTACGTGGATACCTGCACACATGTGTTCACACATGCATGTGCATGCGCACGTATGCACATGTGCACACATACACATTGTCGCTCCCCCTCTTTGTGGAGGAACGACACTAAGCCCTGCCTAGGCTTCATATCCGAGTCACGGCACCATTATGTTGCTCCCCGTCTTCGTGGAGGAACGACACAGGACCCTGCACTGTTCTTTTGTCTGCTCGGCCCTCCCCGGGTTTGCTGCTGGTTCTTCCCGGGTTGGCTACTGTCCCTTCCACCTCCGTGGAAGGGCGGTTCCCCCTGGCCACATTCCCCACTTCCGCAGGGGAGCGGCACACCGCCGGCCGGCTCTCTCGGGGGCTGCACAGGTGTTCCCTTAGATGTTCCCCTTAGATGTTCCTGGTGCATGCCGTCTCTCTCCTCCTTTATAGTCCTCCTCCGCCAATCCTAACTCGGCTGCCCACACGCCGAGTACGCTGCTCTCCTCCAATCAGGAGCAGGTCCTACAGTTTATTGGCTGAACTGGAGGCAGCTGTGTAGAAACTGTTTTCTCCTCTCCCAGCGCCATATTGTGGGAGAGCAGATGCATAGAATAAGTCTTAATTCCAGTAACAGTCTAGTCCGGGTTGCTCCCCACACACATACACACACAAAGCCTACCCTCCCTCGCTTCTGTCAAACGGGAATTGTTCCAAGCAGCCCACACAGTTTCTCCTATTTTTAGTCTCCAGCTCTTGGAGAGTCCCTCGCCTCCTAATGGCCCTTGCCCCAGTTACTTCTGTCAAACTCCAGTGAGGACTGGACCCTGGGCAGTGATCTATGTGTGGCCAGGTAAAAGCCTGCCTGCTCGCTGGCAAGCCGTGTGCACACGGGCTCTCACACCCTCAGCCCACGCTCACTGCCACCATGCACTCTCACACTCACCAGCCCACGCTCACTGCCACCGTGCACTCTCACACTCACCAGCCCACGCTCACTGCCACCCGTGCACTCTCATACCCTCAGCCCACGCTCACTGCCACCCGTGCACTCTCACACTCACCAGCCCACGCTCACTGCCACCGTGCACTCTCACACTCACCAGCCCACGCTCACTGCCACCCGTGCACTCTCACACCCTCAGCCCACGCTCACTGCCACCCGTGCACTCTCACACCCTCAGCCCACGCTCACTGCCACCCGTGCACTCTCACACTCACCAGCCCACGCTCACTGCCACCCGTGCACTCTCACACCCTCAGCCCACGCTCACTGCCACCCGTGCACTCTCACACTCACCAGCCCACACTCACTGCCACCGTGCACTCTCACACTCACCAGCCCACGCTCACTGCCACCCGTGCACTCTCACACCCTCAGCCCACGCTCACTGCCACCCGTGCACTCTCACACTCACCAGCCCACGCTCACTGCCACCCGTGCACTCTCACACTCACCAGCCCACGCTCACTGCCACCCGTGCACTCTCACACCCTCAGCCCACGCTCACTGCCACCCGTGCACTCTCACACTCACCAGCCCATGCTCACTGCCACCCGTGCACTCTCACACTCACCAGCCCACGCTCACTGCCACCATGCACTCTCACACTCACCAGCCCACGCTCACTGCCACTGTGCACTCTCACACTCACCAGCGTGCGGCCACTTCAAGCCCCCCCGGAACATCCACCACCAGGACGGCTGCAGCCCTCGGACCTGGGGACACCCACAGGCCGGGGACGGCAGGGAAAGCCGAGTTCCTTTGCCGCTTTATTTCTCCATTTCAAGAGCAGGCCCAGTCCTCTGGGACACGGAGAGTACTTAGGTCAGGAGCAAACGATGGGAAAATCCATGAGGGTCCAGCGACATGCCTTTGACTTACAGCACAGAGAGCTTGGTTGGGAAGCACACACAAGGGAAGAGGAGACGCAGGGCAGACGAGTGAGAAGGGGCTCCTCCCTCTTGCTCCGTGGGGCCAGGGCTGGGGAGCTTCCCAGGGTTGGGGGCACAGGAGAACCTACACACCCTGCACCGGGGGCTCCAAAGTCCACTCCAGAGGACACAAGGCTGCTGCAGAGATGGCTCAGGGCTGGGGACCCTCAGGACAGCAGAGTGAGTCCCACGCGGCCTCCAGCCAGGCTCAGGAACAGACCCGCCCCGGGGGCTCCCAGACCCCAGGGGCCCTTCAGGGCAGTGGACACATCAGCAGGTACAAGGGTGGACACAGGACGGGCCAGGCCCGGACAGCTGTCCCCTGATGCTCTGTCCCTGGAGAACTCAGCCCCACCTCCCTGAAACTCACGGCCGTAGAGAAGCAAACCAGCTGTGAGTCAGAAAATAGAACTGCTCGAGCTGAAGACAAACTTAGTCGCTCCCTTTCCTTGGTCCCCTGCGCTGCTGTCTGAAATTCACGGGACTGCATCCAGCCCTGGGTTCCTCCCTCTTAGGAAGGCGCTAAGAGTAGAGAACTCAGGGCCGGGGCCGTGGTGCGGCAGTTACGCCACAGTTTTAGATGCCGGCATCCCTTGTGAGCGGCAGTTCTAGTCTCCACGGCTCCATCTCCCAGCCAGCTCCCTGCTCATGTGCTGAGGTGGCAGAGGAAGATGGCCCAAGTGCTAGGGACCCTGCCACCCACCTGGGAGACCCGGATAGCAAGCCCAGACCTTGCTGTTTCAGCCATCTGGGGAATGAACCAATGGATGCAAGATCTCTCTCTCTCTCTCTCTCTCTCTCTCTCTCTCTCTCTCTTTCTCTCTTTCAAATAAACAAGTAAACCTCTTTCAATAAGGGAGCAGACAATTCAGTGGGACATATCAGGCACTTCCAAATCTGCGACAGCCAAGGGTTTGAGAAGCAGAAAACATCGCCTTCCGCAGCTCCCTTCCCAAGGCCACGGACGGACAGATGGCAGCAGTTTCCTGCTGAGCGACCACTCCCGAGGAATTCACTCCAAATGCTGTGAACACTCAGCTAGACTCCCTCGGAAACCTCACCCACCCTTCTTCCCTCTTAGCCGTCAAGAACACATTTTAGCCCCAAATATCCTTTCAGTTCCTCCATAAAAGTGATGAGGACTACTGCAGGTTTCTGTGCCTAGGCAGCATTGTGGAAATTGTTCTTTTTTTTTTTTTTAAATTTATCTATTTATTTGAAAGTCAGAGTTAGGGAGAGATCTTCCATCCTCTGGTTCACTCCCAAGTAGCCACAATGGCCAGGGATGAGCCAGGCCAAAGCCAGGAGCCAAGAGCCTCATCTGGGTCTCCCATGTGGGTGGCCAGGATCCAATCACTTGGGCCATCATCCTCTGCTTTTTCCCAGGCCATTAGCAGAGAGCTGCATCGGAAGTGCAGCAGCCGGGACACAAACCTGTGCCCGTATGGGATGCCAGCACTGAAGGTGGTGGCTTTACCCACTATGCCACAGCACCGGCCCTGGGAAGTTTTCTTGTTTGCATGGACTGGCCACAGGCAGGCAGGGGGACAGCCATGGATTGCAGCCAGCAGCCCCCAAGGGGACCCCTGGTCCCCACCCCCTGGATGTTCCCTCCAGCATCCTCCACTTTTTCAGGGGTGGGCCCCTGGTTCTAACACACAGCGCAGCACACGCTCAGTGGCAGGTGCAGGCCCCTGGTTCTAACACACAGTGCAGCATACACTCAGTGGCAGGTGCAGGCCCCTGGTTCTAACACACAGCGCAGCACACGCTCAGTGGCAGGTGCAGGCCCCTGGTTCTAACACACAGCGCAGCACACGCTCAGTGGCAGGTGCAGGCCCCTGGTTCTAACACACAGCGCAGCACACGCTCAGTGGCAGGTGCAGGAGGTGCTGTAGGGTGAGGTGACAAGGAGATGAAGCTCCCTCTGCCTCCCTGTCTCTCCCTCTTCCTCCCTGTCTCTCCCTCTGCCTCCCTGTCTCTCCCTCTTCCTCCCTGCCTCTCCCTCTGCCTCCCTGTCTCTCCCTCTGCCTCCCTGTCTCTCCCTCTGCCTCCCTGTCTCTCCCTCTTCCTCCCTGTCTCTCCCTCTGCCTCCCTGCCTCTCCCTCTTCCTCCCTTAAACTCCCTCTTCCTCCCTGTCTCTCCCTCTTCCCTCTCACTCCCCTAGGCTCATTCTGAGGGATGCCAGCTCCCAGGTTGTCACTGCCCACGGGGAGGCCCCGCCCTGCCAGAGGCCATGTGAGTGACTTGCAGGTGCTTGTCCCCAGCCAGAGCCAGGAGCCACCGAGCTGCCCTAGACCCCAGCCCACAGAGATCCTGAGCTTCAGAAAGTCTACCATACAAGAACAGACAAGCAAGGCACTACCCACCCGCCATTTTCTTTCAACTGCATTTCCAAATGTTCGCTGAGTTGGGAGAGAATTGCCTTTTATTTATTCATTTTGTTTTACTCAGTAGGGAATTTTATGAGTGGGTCATTTTTTAAAAAGCTGCATTTAGCCTCCACCATGGAAATCACCTTCCCGTTCCCTGCCCTGCATTTTCCTTGCCTTGTAAGCTTTTACATTTTTAATTCTGAAAATAAAAGAAAAAGAAGAGGAGCTGGAGATATTTTCTCTGCCTGCACCGTTCACGCTTCTTAAACAGAGGACAACTTTCTCCCTCGATTTCAATTTCTCTCCTCTTGCTCTATCAAGTGTTGCAAAATTACATTTTTCCCTACATTACCTGGAAAGATTGTTCCTTTTCACGTCTCATGCACTGACAGGGCAATCTTCATGCAAAATATAAAGAACCTGTTATTTAGTAAATTAATGTTTCAGTTCCTATGGGTATATTATGGGATCCTGACACTCTCTCATTTCTGCCCCACTGGGAGGCTGTACCCAGAGTCTCCAAACACCTCACCTCATTCTGATCTGAAGTCAGAGCTCGGCTCTTAGCAGCATCACTAATGGAAGCCGTCCGCGTGGCTGCTTTCCCCGGGTAGGAGATACACTTTAAGCAACGTTTGTGAAATAAACTCTCAGTCTTTGTCTCCACGTGCAAACAACACTGGTGGGCAACCGAAGCAGCCACACAGGCAGCCCAAGCCTCTCCAAATCCCCTTCTTTTGCTGCAAACATCTTGAGAAGTTAGACAAAAACGCGAAGGGGGCAGTTTCCCTGTGTTAAGCAGTGCCATGGCCTGGAGTCCCTGACCACAGGGCAGGACCCTCTTTGTGGAGCGAGTGTCTGGGTACCAGGACGTCTCTCAGGTGCACGAGGTCTCAGCACGCGGTACGGATGTCCCTGTGTGCCCCGTGACTCCCCTCCACCACTTCCTGAAGTTGGGTAATCTCTGGCTTCTTCGCACAGGAGTTATTCCGCCAGAGTACAAACCAGGTGGGCAGGGACCGAGGCTCCTGCACACGAAAGTGCCAGGCACGAGGCAGTCACGTGGCACCAATGACTGAACCAACAGAGGCATAGAATCAGGTTACCTAGAGAAGAATAAAGGACAAGCATCCCAGGAAATGGGCACGCAGGATGCGCCAGCCGCCCAGGTAACCGCGTGAGAAGACAAAACGCGCAAAGAAGGGAGCTGTTCAAACACAGGGACACGAATAGAAAGTCAGCTGATGTCTTAAGGCAAGGCGTGAGCGGGGGCGGGTCTGGGGCTCATTCACCTGCCCACAGCCTCCCGCACACCTTGAGTGAGACTGATGAGGCCCTGCCAGCTGTGCGCTCACCTCTCCCTGGGTAAGCACGGCCAGGAGAAGCCAAGACAAGCGCGTCCTGTGTGGCCGGTGACAAATGCGTCTCCCGTGCACGGCGCGGTGGTCGCTGGGAACGTGGGCATGAAGGAGGCCACGGCGGTGGCGATCTCCAGTGGGCAGAGGGGCATTGGCAAGGAACCACGCCTCATTAGGAGGAAGAACTCCCACTGTCTCGCAGTCCTGCAGTCCCAGCTGACTTCCACAGAGGGAGAGCGCAGATGCCCGGCTTGCCCTGGGCCTTGGCCTGGAATGTGGCTGTGAACCCTTCCTGGGCAGTGGAACAGGGCACGGCCACGCTCTGCCCACCCCAGCCCCGCAGCGCAGGGCCCCAGCCTGGGGGACGCAGATGGAGGCGGTCTTTGCCCTGGCCTGCTTGTCCTTTCTTCTACAGTGAGCAGCTGCTGCCCTGGGCCCCTCCGCCCCGTCCTCCTTCTGCTTCCCTGGATGCCGCGGTGAAAACCCACATCCTCACCGTCTCCAGCAGGCGCACCCAAGACCACTGAGTAGTGGCTCCCCTCCCTCCCCCACAGAGGACAACCATGCGAGTCAAAGGACCCCCACCCCCACCCCAGGAGGCCCAGCGCCTGGCCAGGCCTGCGTGACCAGGCCCTGTGGGCATACGCCTAACCTCATATCTGACTTGCTGGTCAAAAGTCAATTAAGCTGACCACAGGAAGAAAGAATTGATTGGAAAGGAGTTAGACTGTGGCAACAGAATGTCGAAGCAAACACTTGGGGACAGTTTTTTTAACTCTGCAGTGCAATTTACTGGCGCGGGGACGGGGTAGGATAAACGTCGCAAACAGCCATTTCTTCTCCACTGAGTTCATGGAGGCGGGAGCGTGGCTTGCTCTCCCCAGAGACCCCAGCCTGGGACGGGGACGGGGGAGGCACCGCGAGAGATTCACGTTGCTGCGGCAACGAGCCGCCTCTGACATCATGGCCTCGACAGCTTGAGGTCTGTCCTGTGGCTCTGGAGGTAGACGTGTGGCCCGCGTGTCACTGGGCTACATCAGGAGGACAGCAGGGCTGGGTTCCTCTGGGAGCCCCAAGGGAGAATCCATGTTCGCCTTCCCAGCATCCACAGCTGCTCACACTCCTTGGCTGGGGACCCCAAAGCCCCCGAGGGCCAGTCCGGCTCAGACCACATCACCCAGACTCAACCCTCTGCTTCCCTCTGAGGACCCTGATGATTCCAGGGGGACCACCCAGGTATCTAGGATAGTCTCCCTACTGGGAGACCAGCCTGCCACCAGCCTGAACTCCATCTGCCACCTCCGTTTCCCTTTGCCATTTGTAGCCTAACACATTAGGACAGGACCTCTTAGAGGGCCATTATTTTGCCTACACCAGGGCCCATCACATAAACCAGTGGGCGTGTAGTCAATATTTCTGGATTATTTCAGACCTCAACCACTTGTTGCAGTCATAGGGCCTTCGAGTAAGTATTTTCATCCTCAAAGCAATTCATGTATTTTTTTAAAGCCTTCCGAAATTCACACTGCCCATGTCTGCTGAAGACCTGCAACTCTTGGCCATCCATAACCAGGTGCTCACCGCCTAGGACCAAGGGCAGAGAATCACCTGGTCAGGACAGAAGTGGCAGCCACTACGGATTACATGTCCTATGGAAACTGTGAGAGCATTAAAAACCAAGATCCATTCTATTTATTTGAAAGGCAGAGTGATAGAGAGAGGGAGAGACAGAAAGTGAAAGAGATCTTCATCTGCTGGTTCACTCCCCAAATGACCACAATGGCCAGGGCTGGGCCAGGCCAAAGCTAGGAGCCAGGAGCTCCACCTGGCTCTCCCACATGGGTGGCAGGAGCCCAAGCACTTGGGCCACCATCCACTGCTGTCTCGGGTGCATTAGCAGAAGTAGAGCATCCGGGACTCAAACTGCGCTCCACCATGTGTTGCCAGCATCGCCGGTGGCAGCTGACCCTGCTGCACACAGCCCCAGCCCCAGAAGCCATTTTTACATGCTGCCTTTGAGCCCTGGTTCGATTCCATGACAAGCCACGGGGCCTGGAGCTTAGAGGGAGGAGCAAGAGTCGTCTCTGACTTCCTCGTTTCATCACCTCCCGCCTCTCCTTCCTACTGGCCTTTTCCCTGCCAGGACAACTGCTGTCTGGCTGCCATCGCCCGAGGGGCCAATGGTGACCACTGCTCCTGCAGTCGGGTGTCTGGGTGTGGAGACACTGTCCCCATCGGCCCCCCCGGGGGGGGGGGTGCCTGCGTCAGGCCTCCCCTCACTGGGCTGTGAGGCCACTTGTCACAGGCTTGTGTCTTTGGGACACAAGACTCCTGAGTGTTGTTACGACACACGTGGTGGGGCTCCTGCTGCAGACAGGCCCTGAGCCGTGTGAGGCCACACACACGGGCCTCCCACAGTGAGGACTTGGCTGTCTGTGGGCAGCAGGGCCAGGACCTAGTAGACAAGGCTGCTCATGACCCTGGCGTTGCAACTTAAAACCAGCCATGTGAAGAGAAAGTACGGTCATATCAGTAATTTGCTAGAGACGTGGAAAACAGTTCTACTAAGCACAAAATTCAGATTATTATTATTACTGTGCTTGACCACTACGAATATTTATTACGCATTTCCTGTGTGCCCGGAAGTATGCCCGGTACTGTGAAAACACATTACCATATTTAACTATGATCACAACTAAATGAGAATGGTTTCTTGCAAATGAAAATAGCAAAGCTCAGGGAAGCGCTATGACTTTCCAGGTGGTTCCAATACCCGTTTTTAGTGCTCAACTATGCTGTGCTATTTCTAATTACCTAAATACCTATTTTCTTGTTGGTTCTGATACGTTATTTTTAACACCTGAACTTAGAACTGCGTAAGCCATGAGATGTTCCAAAACCTTCCGTGTTAAAGGTCCTCATCAAATCAAGGCGTACTTCAGGAGTCATTAAAACCTCAATGTCCTCCCAAGATACCATAATGCTTTTTTCTCCCTAATTCACTGATAGCAGGTGCCCCAAGCCTTTTTTCTCTGGTTTATTATTATTATTTTCTATATTTATTTTTTATTTATTTGAAAGATAGTTGCAGAGATAGGAGGAGACACACGGCAGGGTTGAGGGTGGGGTCTTCCATCTATCCCCAAATAGCTACAAGGGCTGGGTCTGGGCCAATCCAAAGCCAGGAGCCAGGAGCTTCTTCCAGATCTCACAGGTGGGTGCAGCCGCCCAAGCACTCGGGCCATCTTCCACTGCTCTCTCAGGCAATCAGCAGGGAGCTGGATCGGAAGTGCAGCACCCAGGTCTCAAACAGGTGCTAATACGGATGCGGGCACTGCAGGCAGAGGCTTAACCTTCTAAGTCACAGCGCTGGCCCCTATTTATTATGATGTATCATTTATTATTATCTGGCTTGTCGGCCACGTACATTTACCCCAGATGGGGACTAGGTTCACTTTTAGAAGAGCTGAGGTGTGTGGATAGAGGGTATTGGAAAGAAACTGGGGTTTTAAGAATGACTATGGGAAAGTGGGGACTCCAGCCCTCCCAGTCCCGCTCCACAGCTGACCAACCCCAGCCCCAGGCTGGTGGTCCCTCGCCCTTTACCCTCGGCTTTGGCCCTGGTGAGTCGTATTCCCTGCTCTGAAGCCAGCGCCTGTAGGCCAAATTATTTTTTAATAGAAAACTTTTATTTAATAAATATAAATTTCAAAAATACAACTTTTGGATTATAGCAGTTCTTCCCTCATAACCACCCTCCCACCCACAAACCATCCCATCTCCTACTCCCTCTCCCATCTCATTCTTCATTAAGATTCACTTTTAATTATTTTTATATACAGAAGATCAACTCAACACTAAGTAAAGATTTCAACAATTTGCACCCACATAGACACACAAAGGATAAAGTACTGTTTAAAGACGAATTTTACCATTCTCATAGTACAACACATTAAGAACAGAGGTCCTACATGAGGAGTAAGTTCACAGTGACTCCTGTTGTTGATTTAACAACTGACACTCTTATTTATGATGCCAGTGATCACCCTAGGCTCTTGTCATGAGCTGCCAAGGCTATGGAAGCCTCTTGAGTTCACCAACTCCGATCTTATTCAGACAAGGTCATAGTCAAAGTAGAAGTTCTCTCCTCCCTTCGGAGAAAGGCACCTCCTTCTTTGATGGCCTGTTCTTTCCGCTGGGATCTCACTCACAGAGATCTTTCACGTAGGTCATTTTTTGCCAGTGTCTTGGTTTTCCATGTCATAGGCCAAATTATGTCGTACAAGACTTTCTGGGTCCTGAGACAGCAAGCCAGGAAGCAGCAGAGCTGGTCCTGAGCCCTGGCCCTCTCCCGGTGGAACGTCCGTGAGGCCCATGCCCTGTGAGGTACGCAGGAGGATGAGAAATAAACGCCCAACTAGGAGCACCATTGTTTGCCTCAGGATCACACTCGCTCCACAGTAAGACGAGGTCAGGTGACGCTCATTGACACGGCCTGAGGCTTGCTTGTAGATGTCCACAAGCAGTGGACACCCAGGGGCTGGGTGGTGCTGTCACTGGGGTGTCAGGGCTACTGCAAGCTGGCCTGGGGGCTCTGGGGTCCTCCTGCTGAACACAGCTCACAAAACACCACATCCATGAGGCTGGTGGGGGACCAGGGTGCTGAGGTGTGAACATGACCGTTGCTAGCCCCGCGTGAACACAACGGACGCTCTCAGCATCACGAGAGAGCCACCTGCCCCGTCCTGGCTGTGGAAGTCACTGCCAGTTCACTCCAGCGCCAGCCCTGTCCGCTCCTCCTCCTTCAGGTGCACTTGCCTGGGATGCCAGTCATGGAGTTACCCGCACTTCCAGACCACAGCCAGTCCAGACCCGCCCCCAACCCCCAAGCCACGCCCCAGTCCTCCAAGTCCCCTGACACCCTCTGACTGCAGAGCCCCTGGTAATAAGCCATGGTCACATGCCCTGGTCGTGTGGCCGAGGGCCACGAGATCTGGCAGACAGCTGTGGGAAGCCTAGCTGGGCGGCTGACATCCTGCAGGCAGGGCTGGGGGCCGTGTCTCTGCAGCGACTGTTTAGAGGCGCTGTGCTGCACCCGGGCTCTGCGGTGTCAGACGTGGCAGGAGAGTGAGGGACGGGAAGTCGTCTCCAGCCTCCAAAATCACGGACAAGACCTGTGGAGAGCCTCAGAGAAGAGGGTGCCTGACGCTGACTGCTAAGAATCGGGGGCGCTTGCAGGAACTGCGCCCAGATGCTGCTTCTGTCCATCAGAAGAGCCAAAAGCAAAATGTCTGCACTGCCCCCCACTGACGGGGCTGGGGGAGCCGCCCCACCCACACTGCTGGGGGGAATGCGCGTGGCCCTCCCCTCCCCCGCACAGGAACGGAGTGTGTGTCACCTGTGTGACCAGGGGTCGGTGGCTGGGAGTCTAGCCACACAGGCTGTGTGATCACAAAGGCTGTTCACAGCTTAAGGGCCCACCGCTGGATCAAACCCCAGAACGACAGGCGTCTCGTGTGATCTCAACACGGAGCAGTAGAAGGAGCAGAGAGTCTCTCTCCCAGGCTGTGACGTCCTCAGCACATAGACAACCCGGGTGCAGGGACACTGCTGGCCTGCTACCTTCGTGAAAAGCTGGGCCACAAGCGGAAGCCGGGTCTTCCTGACGCACCTCACCACATGGAGTTTGGATTTTGCTTTTATACAAAGTTTTACACATTTTAAAAGGCAAAATTAAATTTCAAAACAGTCTAATAGACAGACAAAAGCAAGCCAAAATAATATCTAGTTGGCAACACATCCAGACAGAAAAACGCCTACCGCAACCTCAAAACACAGAATTTTGATGGCCTATCTCACGTGGGATGTATCCGAAGCCCCACACCTCCGAGTAATCCTCAACACTGTCTCTTTTATTAGGTATTGTTTTATCCCTCTGAAAACTAGGGATAAAACAAATAATTATGCTCATGACGATAGGATAAGTTTTCAGTGTAAGAATGAAGACAGATACGTGTATTTAAATCACGTTACCTGAATCTATGTGTTCATCCACAATTATTTCCTTCGGATGATTTCTTAACAGTAAAATTGCCTTAGGAAACCACATTCTGGTTTTGAAACGCATTGGCCAAGTAGCCTGCAGGAAGTCTGCAATGACTGAAGACCAACAGTGGTGGGAGGGGCCGCTTCCTGCAGCCGCCTCACTGGGTGGCTTGTTCCACGGATGCCAACGCGGTGGTTGGGACGCAGTGCTGTGTTGCTGTTCTAGCTTTATTTCTTGGATTGGCAGAGGAGTTGCAAGATTTTCACATGCTTTGTGCCAACTCAATATCAGGGGGGTGGGGGGGGGGTGTCTGCTCACGTCTCTTCTCTGCTTTTCCCTTCTCTGTATTTTGACCTTTATTTTCTCAATCCTGTTGTATACTCAGCCTTTTTGGTACGCTGCTCCAAATGCTTTTAATAAACAGGCAGTATATGAACAATATATGAATCAGAAAAAAAAAAGAGCTAAATTAAAAAAAAAAAAAAACTCTTACGCACAGGGGATCGTGATCGGGCTGCAGACACACACAGACAGCCCCTCTGGGGTCACATCCTTGAGGAAGCCTACGTCCAGGAGAGGAGATAAGATGCGAATATACAAACGCAATCCCAGGAAGAGAGAGGAAAGCTCTCAGGAAGAGATAATAAGAGGCTGCAAAGCTGCTCGGAGCCAGAGGAGGCAGCGGCCCCTTCCCGCTGGGAAGATAAAACGGCGGCTTAGAGAGAAAGCGGCCACTGATCCGGGCCGTGGGGGCCAAGTGAAATTCTGATACAGGAAAGGTGTGTAGGCGCTGTGTACACAGGTGTACCGGAGAGGCTCCCACAGCGGGTGGAATCAAGCACGAGAGAGTATTTCCATGTGTGAAAGCGGGGCTAGATGAGGGGAAGACAGACTCGCTCTCCATGCCTGGGACTATAGACTTGTAGTTTAGGTCAGAGATCAGAGATGGGACGTGAGCACCCCCTTGACTTGCATCCTCTGCTCTGCTTTAACAAAACCAGGAGGAGAGGAAAGCTAGGCATCAGAAGCAATGTAAAGATGGGCGGCAGGCCTATTACAGACAGCTCTGTACAGTGATCTGCCCTCAAGGAGACCCACAGGCCAGTCAGTGTGGTAGGCTGGGCTTCAGCAGAAGTCAGCTTGTGAAGAGCCCTGGCAGCTCTGCCAAGAGTTGGATCCCTGGAAGTGGACCTGCCCTGGAGTCGAAGGATGCCCAGGTCAGAGCCACAGATCTTAATGGCTCCAAGCTGAAAAGCCCTTCACTCAGCCCAGCTTCCAAAGTGACCACTGCTGCTGAGGGGACGGCCAAGTAGGGTCAGCAACACTGCAGGCAGAACTGTAAATTTCCTGTTAGAGATGCCGCCTGCCTTTACCTGGCCGGCTCTCCTCCCAGGCCAGCTGGGTAATGGAAGTCAACAGGGTGCCTTCCCCAAGGAGGTTCACACCTCCCTTAGGATGTACCCCATATGAAGAGATAGATAACTCTGGACCTCATACTTACAAGGCTTTAAAGCCCACCAGATTATTCTCAAGCCCCTTCTTCTGTCAGTTTCTATTGGCCTTTCAATCAGAAAACTTATTTGTAGCTTAGATAGCACCTTTCTTAGGTTCTCTAATAATGACTCTGTCCTTTGTGTCTAGCCCACTTGGGCCTCATTCCTTTGTAACCACAGCCTCTACTCTACCACCAATGGCTCTACCCCCAACCTGTGTGTACTGATGGTCCTCTCCCCACTTAATGTTGTAGGATTGTTCAGAATTTCTCTACAGACAAACCCCTCTCTCTGCAAAAGTTGAGTGGCCTTTCTCCCAGTCTTGGCTGGGATCAGCTTTAAACCATGTCCATCAAACTGTCTTCACAAGGGTCCAGAAACCCCCCTCCATTTCCGCTCCTCTATGAAATCCTCTCATTACCTGGTTAATGCTACTCTTAGGATCATTGGTTACTATTCTCACCCTGTCTTTTATACTAGTGTCTAAGTGTTTACAGCAGGTTATAATGGAACAGGAGGTTATAATAGAAGGCCTTCAGCAACCCGGCTGTCAATCAAATGCTGCTAGAGGGATATACTCGGCTCCCCACCCAGGAGACAGCGACTTGAGACATCACCCCATGCCAGCAAAGAGCACCTCGTCACCCCATGTCAGCAGGGAGTAGCTCTAAAGACAGATCATCGTCCCTCTACCCCTCCTGGACTTTTGGGACTAATGTAATCCCATACAACTCCTGCTTTATAAAAAACAAAAGGGGGGAATTTAGGAAACTGGCGCAGTTTTATCTATGGCACAATCTACACCCTGATTTACAACCTATGCCCTGCTCCCACCGCCATTGCTGGAAGCCAGGTGGCCACATGGCCCAACCACCGGTGTCAAGCTCCACCCCCATCCTAATGGGATTCGCTGCTCCTGCTTCCCTGCCCGCCCTCTGCCAAAGTTTTAAAAGGGCCTGTTCCTGCACACGTGCGCTCTTGGTTCTTCTCTCCTGCTCTCTTGGCTCCTCTCATCTGCTCTCCTCTCCTCCTCTCGTCTCTCTTCTCTCTGCTCTTGTCTTCTCTCCTCACTAGCTCCTCTCCCCTGTCTCTCTCTCTCTCTCTCTCTCTCTCTCTCTCATACTCTCTCTCTCTCTCTTATCCTTCTTCGTCCCTCCCCTCCAGTCTGCTGGGTTTTACCCAATAAACCCTTTCCCTTAAAAAAAAAAAAAAGATTCGTTTTCCTCTGGGTCCAGAGTGTGTGGACCCTTGAAGGAGAGGCTTCAGTACTGGGAACCCACTCTGCACGCCTTGATTTCTTGCTTTCTCTCTCTTTTTGGAGTAAGTGCTGTAACCCAAATCGTGCTTTTGGAGGGCTCATCTGGCAACATGGGCAAGGAGTGCCGGTGCAGCACCTGCAGAAGCTACACCTTGCTGGGGAACTGCTGGGAACGCCAGGTCAGAGGGCGTGAGGGCCAGAAGCCGGCATGGGAACAGACAGGAGAGGGACTCCACAGGACACAGCAGAGGGAGAACAGGTAAGGCGAGTTCGCAGAGGAGCCAGCCAGTGCTTGGATTCGGGGCGGGAGAGGTTGAGGAGGTGGAGAAGAAAGGATTGCTCCTTCTCCAAAGTGCTGGGGAGGAATCGAGGTGCTGGAAGACACCAAGAAAATGCAGAACACACAACTCAGAAAACGCCTGCGGTCTGCACTCCGTAGGCAACGCCGCAAGGCAGGCGGCGAGACGGCCTCCTCTAACAAGTGGGCACCAGGTGGGAGCTTGAGAAGTGGGGGTTTTGGTGACCGCACCGTGGGCCGTTAAGAAGAGGCGATTTTCAGCTGGCGCCGTGGCTCACTAGGCTAATCCTCTGCCTTGCGGCACCGGCACCCCGGGTTCTAGTCCTGGTTGGGGCGCCGGATTCTGTCCTGGTTGCCCCTCTTCCAGGCCAGCTCTCTGCTGTGGCCAGGGAGTGCAGTGGAGGATGGCCCAAGTGCTTGGGCCCTGCACCCCATGGGAGACCAGGAGAAGCACCTGGCTCCTGCCATCGGATCAGCGCAGTGCACCGGCCGCGGAAGCCATTGGAGGATGAACCAACGGCAAAGGAAGACCTTTCTCTCTGTCTCTCTCTCTCACTGTCCACTCTGCCTGTCAAAAAAAAAAAAAAAAAAAAAAAAGAAGAAGAAGAAGAAGAGGAGGAGGAGGAGGAGATTTTGAATGAGCGAAGGAGAGCCAGCAGAGGCCCACTGCACAGACGTGGACGGAGGTCACTTCCTGGACGTGTGATTTTCCTCAGTGACCAGCAGAGACCGCGATGCGAGACTGCTGATGGGTGGGCTGCGGGAAACCGCTCTCAGGAAAGGCGCCCTGGGTGGAGCTGCCATCCTGCCGGCTACCCAGGCCGGGCTGAGCAGGCAGCGATCCCTTAGCCAACGTCCTCTACACCCCCAAGGCGTGTCCCACATGAGAGGGACAGGAGGAGCAGGAACAAGAGAGACCATCAGAGAGCCGTTTGCAAAGGCTGGTGGGGAAGGCAGCAGCACACAAGCTAGCGCAATGGTGGAGAAAAGGGGCAGCTGAGACAGTGGCATAGGGACCCCCAGGGAAGGGTGCCATCTCTGCACCCCACAAAGATACTCGTCAGAGGAGGAGCATGGGGCAGAAAGCCTGCCTGTCCTTCCTGGTCAGGTTCCAAGCCCGGTCTCCTGGTCTCTTCAGGCTGCTAAAACAGCGTCACAGACAGTGTGGCTTATGAGCAACAGGAGTGTATCCTGACCGACCTGGAGGCTGGCCGTTCAAGACCAGTGTGACAGCCTGCTCGGGTCCTGGTGAGCGCTCCTCTGAGTCACAGAAGGTCGCTTTCTCACTGTGGCTCCGCATGGAAGAAACACTGCACGCGTGCACACACACACACACACACACATGCATTGCTGGTTATCATTTCAACATGTGCATTGGGTTCAGCCAGAAACAGCAGGCGTCTGCCACCAGCCAGAGGAGGAGCCGTTCTCCAATCTGCCTACCCAAAACAGATGCCTCTTCTGATGTGCACCGAGGCATCGGGCTGGGCTGAAGTTCAGGGTAGAGCCGAGATGCCAGGGGAAAGACCACAGGGGGCTGAGAACACTGTGGGTGCCAACCTCCAAGCCTGGGGGCAGAGCAGATAGAGTGGAACCCGCCGGCATGTGAAGAGGGAAGCAGGGAAGAAAATAAAATAAGCTGCAGATTAGAATAGGGCTCCTCGGGGGCTAACCCACTTGTCAGGGAGGCTGAAGAAAAGCAAACTGAAGGGAGATAGAGAGGGGACAGAGTGAGGACGCTGTGCCCGGACTCCGTGTGGCGATCAGCGAGGGGCTCCCTCCGCCTCGTGCCGCTGGAGAGGGCTTCCTGGTCTTGTAGTCGTCAGCTCTGCCCCTGCTCGCTCCCCCTCTGACAGGCCAGCCTCCGCTTCGACTCTTAAGGGTAAATCTGATTTAGCATTTGGCTCAGATCACCCAAAACAGTAAACCGAATGGCGTTCTTGTGTCATTTCTTTTTTATTTGCGTGTGACATTAACATTAAACACATGATGTTGCAACAACAACATAATTGATGACTTAATGGCCTGAATTTAAATTCAAGTAATATTTCCATTCATCTAAAAGCTATCCCTTAGAAGCCTGTAAAATTAATTTATTGAAAAAAATTTCAACATAACTCTACCAGGAAATCGCCTCTGAATAATAATGCCATGGATTTTGCATCTTTTTCCCCTTTGATCAGCTCATGCCTACTTCCTGAAGATGTATTGCCAATGCTGTGACCAAAAACCCCAACAGAGGAGGTTGTAGAACAGGCATCTCCAAAACCTTGAAAATCCACAGGGATCTTTGGAGAGAGAGGACGAGCCAATGCAGGAGGTGCTGATGGGAAGAGTTTCTGAAAAGAAGGGTGCCGTTCCTCCCAGGCCAAGGTCGGAGACAAGAGGCTGGAATGGTCACAGGTCTCAGCCCTGTTCACTTAGCTGCTGCGGAAGCTGGCCTCTCAACACTACCACAAACCTAGTGACTTCAAGCAACTGAAATTTATCCTCACCCAGTTCTGGAGGCCAGAAATCCAAACCAAAGTGCCAACAGGGCCCCACGCCCTTCAAGACTGCAGAGGAGAATCCTTGCTCACCCCTCAGCTTCTAGTGGCTCCAAGCACTGCTTGGCTTGTGGCCACACCACGCTAATTTCTGCCTCCATCGTTACAAGGCCTCGATATGTCAGTGTCTTCTTTGGTTTTATCACTGGACGTAGAGATCACTTACCAAGAATCATCGCATATCAAGATTATTAGCTGATTACATCTGCAAAGACCCTTTAGGTTAGGACATGGACATATCTTTTTGAGGGCCACCAGCCACTATTCAACCCACTGCCTGGGGATAGATGGGTGGTGTTTGCTTTGGAGAGGCTAGTTTGCAATGCAAGTAAGGGAAACTCAAACTAGCTCTAACTAGCTAGGTGATAAAGAACTCAATTAGCTGTCCTACCTGGAGCCATAGAGACCCAAGAATGGTGCAGATGGTGGAGAAGGAGTCAAGGGTCCCAGTGTTCCTCTTTACTACCTTGCTGGTTGCAGGATGGCTAGCGTAGCTGTCGGGGCTACATGGGTCTTGTTGACAACCAACAGGGGACAGTAAGAGGAACCCTCTCCCTAAACCACCAGTGTAGGTCTGATCAGGGTGCCCAGGGAACCATCCTGGTTCCCAGGAGAATCCCAGGTCCCTTCGGCTAACACCAGTTCCAACTACACTTGGACTTGAACCTGTGCTCGGCTTCCTCTACGCTGTGTAATTCATGGAAGAGGGGAGAGTCCTGAAAGTAACCCTAAACCAGAAAGGTGAAAACCGACACCAAGCAGGAGACCGGTATCCCCGCCATGACCCAGAAGGGCAAAGGTGGCTTTGGGAGTGTGATCACCTGTCCTGAATCCACGGTCAAAAGGGCCATGGTTGAACATACCGACTTATTCTGGGAGAGCCATCTAGGGAGCTGGGGCAGAAGTTTAAGAGTGAGGATATTCACTGGAATGGGAGAGGGAGCGGGAGATGGGAGGGGTGCAAGTGGGAGGGAAATTATGGGGGGGGGGGGAGCCAATGTAATCCATAAACTGTACTTTGGAAATTTATATTTACTAAATAAAAAAATAAATAAAGAGTGAGGATATTCATAATAGAGAAAGAAAATTAGAAGTCAATCAGTCAACAGTAAGAAGCAGTTAATGAAATATGAGATCCACATAGTGGGATAGACTGAATCTCCTTAATCATACTTGGAATGTGTGACCCTTGAATGGATTCTAGATTTGTACAAGAGAAATAAATATGGGTACAGTATTATAACTGTTGAAGAAATTTGAAAATGGACCACTAATTAAATAACAGCATCTGTATCAATGCTCAGTTGCTGGATTTTAATAATTAAGCTGTGATTTTATAAGAGAATGTGATTATTATTAGGAAATACATCCTAGCAAACCCTAAAGTATTTATGAATAAAGAGGCATTCTAGGGGCCAGCACTGTGGCGTAGTGGGTTAAAGCCCCAGCCCAAAGCGCCTGCATCCCATATGGGCGCCAGTTTGAGTCCTGGCTGCTCCACTTCCAATCCAGCTCTCTGCTATGGCCTGGGAAAGCAGTAGAAGATGGCCCAAGTCCTTGGGCCCCTGCACCCACGTGGGAGACCCAGGAGAAGCTCCTGTCTCCTGGCTTCGGATTGGCACAGCTCCGGCCGTTGCGGTCATTTGGAGAGTGAACCAGCGAAATGGAAAACCTCTCTCTCTTTGACTCTACCTCTCTCTGTAACTCTGTCTCTCGAATTAATAAAATAATTCTTTAAAAAAAAAAAAAAGAGGCATGATATCGGCAACTCACTGTCATATGATTTAGGGTGAAATGTGTACATAAAGAAGGAGGAAGCAGCAAAATAATGGTGCGAAATGTTGACAACTGGCGAATTGGGGCCAGGATGCAGGCATTGCTGCAACTTTCCTCTGAGAAGGGAGTCATTTTATGGATCTACCCAAGCAGTAATGGATAGAGCTGGGGTCACCAGGGATGGGCCTAGTGACACCAGGAGTTTTGACCCACAGAAATCCCGCAGCGGGGGGCCGCTGGGATGAGGCTGGTGGTGGCTCTCTCCACTGCATTCCCAAGCTCCCCCCTTCACCTTGAGCAGCACTGCGGCATGGCGGGCTCCCTGGAAGTCCACAAGGGCCTGGCACACACCCGAGCAACACTGCCCCTGGACTTGGGTCTCAATGTCAAGATCATGACGGAACCACAGGCAGAATCTCACTTTCTCCGCCTCCCTCCCTGACACATTGAAATGAGGGATCAAATATTTCACACATCTCTCTCTCTCTTTTTTTTTTTTTTTTGACAGGCAGAGAGACAGAGAGAAAGGTCTTCCTTCCATTGGTTCACCCCCAAAATGGCCGCTACGGCCGGCACGCTGCGCCGATCCGAAGCCAGGAGCCAGGTGCTTCCTCCTGGGCTCCCGTGTGGGTGCAGGGCCCAAGTACCTGAGCCATCCTCCGCTGCCTTCCGGGGCCACAGCAGAGAGCTGGACTGGAAGAGGAGCAACCAGGACAGAATCCGGTACCCCAACTGGGACTAGAACCCAGGGTGCTGGTGCCACAGGCGGAGGATTAGCCTAGTGAGCCATGGCACCGGCCCACACATCTCTTTTAAAACAGACAGCCACACCCCAAACAACTGGTCTCTTTCCATGAGCCCAGCAGAGTGAAAGTGGAGGTCAGAGCCACATCACACTCAGACAGCAGGGGCAGATAGAGGCTGGCACAACCTCTCTGCAGAGAGGGCCATGCACATGGGTCCCCCACCCCTTCTGCAGAGCCACAGAGAGAGTGCCACCACCCTGAAGCCACGCAACAGCCAGGAAGGAGCCCGAGAAATGTATGTGGTGAGGAAACTCCATGAACAAAGGCAGCAGAAATCCCGCTGCTGAAAGAAACCCAGCCAGAAGGGACGAGTGCCTTCCCTGGGGACTAGAACGCTGTGTCCACCCGACTTAACTCTGTAAGCGTCAGGATGAAATGAAGACCCTTTCCCTATGTGTAGACAGGAATTGCTATACATAGACACCTTGCCAAGAGACATGCTGCAGGATCCACTTCAAGAAAAAAAGAACAAATCCAAATGGAGAGCAAATCAACAAATGTTTGTAAACCCAAGTAGTGCCATGGCTGGAAATGGTTTGTCCCCTGGAAACACATGCTGAATTTGGTTTGCTTTGGTGGCACTGGGAGGGGCCATGAAGCAGTGCCTAGGCGTTAAGAGGAGCCCGTATCTTTCTCGTGGGACTGAGTTTGTCCTGTCACTAACAGGTTGTTAGAAAGTGAGGCTTCCCCTCTTGTTTTTCCCCTTTCAATCTTGGACTCCCAGCTTCCAGAACCGTGAGCCAAGTATATCTATTTTCTTTACACATTTCCCAGTCTCTAGTGTTCAGTAAAAAAAAAAAAAAAAGGTCTAAGACAAGCAGGAATTTAAAACTGTATAAATATTTTTTAAATCTTACTATCTGCATCAGTTTGCATCTGAAATTCTAGAGGGGCAGACATTTGGCCTAGTGGTGAAGCCACTGGTTAAGACACCATGTCCCATATCCGGGTGCATGAGTGCCATGCGCACTTCCAGTTATTGTCTGCAGCTTCCTGCTAATGAGGACTCTAGGAAGAAGCAGGTGACCACTCGAGTAGTTGTGTTCCTACAGACCACATGTGAGACCTAGATTAAATTCTCAGCATCTAGCTTTGGCCCCAACCCAGCCTCAACTGTTGTGGGCATTTGGAGAGTGGTCCAGTCAATGGGCTCGCTCCTGCTTTCTCTCTCTCTCTCTCTCTCTCTCTCTCTGCCTCTATCTCTGCCTCTGTCTCTCAAGTAAACAACTTTTTTCTTTTAATTCTTGGGAGGAATCTGGACTCTGAGGGCTGCATGTCAGAGGGACATTCAAGATTCAATGTTTGTGTGCATTTCTCTGGAGTGGGCACCCAAAGCTTCCATCAGACTCTTGAAGGGAACCATGACCTCCAAAGACAGTTGAGAGCCATTGTCCCCTGTGGCTTCTCAGCCTGCCCTGCCCCCTAGAAGATACACTCCCTCGCCCCCATCCCTCCCCATACACACACCTGGGCTTGGGCCCCACCCCGACATCCTGCTCCCAGAACAAAAACAATGACCTCCTTCAATCTGTGGGATGGTAGCCTAAGCCAAACCCCAAGAGAAGCCAAAAATGAAAACCTTGGCCAACACAAACTGTCTCATCCAACTCTTTTCAAGCTGGTGCTGTGGTTGACTTTTCTAACCAACATCGCAGATGCTTTTGCCTGGAACAGTTCTCAGCTTTGGTATCCTGGAGCCAACACCTGTGTGTCCCAATTATGGCAAAACCAAAGTAGGTGAAGAGAGACAAAAAGGCCCATTTGCAGAACCCAAACTGTCTGTTTCTGAGAATTTACTAACCACTGTGAACCCAGTGGAAAAACAGGAACAGTGCCCATATTCAGCAACATTATCACCTTGGAGCTAAATTTTTCCAGGAAAAATATCCAAGTATTAAGTTACTTAAAACTATGCAAATGGCCTGTTCAGATTATTTCTCATTGAATTGATCTGTTTTTTTAATGGGAACATGAGACAGTTGGATGTGACCATGTAGATGATAACTCTGCAAACGTTCTCTCTCCTCCTTCTGCTGTTGGCCCTTTGAGGGGTCTCTACCACGAGCCTCACCATACCCAGTGAATTTGTCGGGTGCGAGAAGCCCAGGACCTGCTGTGGGTTTGGCTTCTTCTGCTCCACCAGTCCAGCTCCACTACAAGACAAGTGAGACCTGGCTGCCACTCTCAGCTGCCCAGCCCAGCCCGCATCAGCCACACCTCAGGGGCCTGCAGACCCCAGAGTGCCAGGGAAACACTTGCTGTTGGAAACATTTGACTGTGGGGGCACAATGGGCTTCTCTGTCTCCTGAGTACACCTGGGCGTCCGTGCACATTCATAGCCACACTGCCAAAGAACACCTCTGGTTCAGGGCCAGCCCCACGGAGAGCCTGAGCCCTACAGCTCACATCACTTGAGGATTGCAAACCTTCAAAGAGAGCAGGGGAGAGTGTGCTCCATCTGGAGCCCAGAAGCAAATGGTTCACCATGAACAAGAGCTCAGCTTTGTAGCCAGGGGAGGATCCCCTTGGGACTCTAGAGGGGCCCATTCCATTCACTGGTTTTTAAAGTTCAAGTTCTCTTCCATGTGTTTCAGGGTAATATTAAAATTAATCATTCTAGAATATTTTTAAAAATATTTTTGAGACACACAGAGAGAAAGACACAGGCAGAAAGATTCTCCATCTGCTACTTCACCTCCCAGATGCCCACAACAGCCAGGGATGGAACTGGGAATCCAATCCAGGTCTCCCACGTAGGTGGCTGTGGGCTCGTCCTGTGAGGCCCTCTGTCAGGATGGTGGGGTGATGGTGTCCCTCAACAAGAAGCACTGGAGACAGTTTCGGAGAATGTGTCTGGTTATGAAGTCGGGCACAAGCTTTTATACAGCAGGCAAAGGGGCATAGCTGGCTCAGGGTAGCAACACTAATTCCGTAGGATAAAGCATATGCTGACGCCTCTATACTTCTCCAATCAGCCTGAAGGTCATGTAGCCCAGGTAGCCTTCCAGGTGGTCTTTATGGGTCTGGGCCACACCTGGAGCTGTTTACCTAGTTGACAATTACAAATCCCTTCAACAGGAAGTGGGGGTGGGGGAAATGTGCCTGGGGCCCCTGCTGCCTGCCAGCAGTCAGGTCATATGTGGGGGTCTCAGTGTGCTGAGCCCCCAACCAAGGTCTTTCCTGGGAGGCATGGTGTGCCATGCTCTCTTAACCTCCTGCATGGGCTAGGCAGGCAGTCTCCCAGCCAGGCACAGGATCACCCATAGGTAGCAGGGACCTGACTACTTGAGGCATTACTGCTTCCTCCTCGGGTCTGCATTTGCAGGAAACTGGAGTCAGGAGTTGGAGCTGGGACTTAAACTCAGGTACTGGGATACAGAATATGGCTGTCTTACTTGGCATCTTAACCACTAGGCTGAACACCTGCCATCATCCAATATTCTTTACATTAAAATGTAAGAGTCACTTAGAATAGAAATTGCACATATGAAGGAGCGCAGTGTTTAAACTCATTAGCAATGAGTAGTTACTGTACTCTGCAAACTTGGTTTGTCTGAGAGGAAGAAAGTGAAAGTAATTGCTTTTAGGATAAGAAAACAGAACAGAAACAAACTCTGGTGTAATTTCACCCGACAAAGGATGCTGCTACAAAGAGCCGACTCACTTGTGAAACGAGTTTTGTTGGAAGGAGCCACATTTACTACTGGGCCAGAAAGCAGAGCTGCAAGCCCATTATTATTGCAGCAAGCCCGGACATGCTGGGCAGGAAGAAAGGAGTACTCTCACGGTCAGTACCAAGGCCGTTTCAACGCCCAGGAGCAGCAGCTGGCTCTTAGGGGGGTGGCCACAACAGATGCCCGGGGGCTCTGTGAGGACACTGGGTCTTTGGCCACCTTTCCCACACACACATGGGGTGGATTGTGAGGCAGGCACGATCCGCAGGAGACCCAAAGCCACTCCTCCATCTTCGCTGGGGCTTTCTCAACTCCAAGATGGAGAGCTCAAAGGTTGCCAGGTTATAGCTTGTTATAAAGATCAAGTAAATTGAGGCCAGCATTGTGGTGTAACAGGTAAAGCAATCGCCTGCGACCTGGCGATCCATATGGATGCCAGTTCATCTGCTGGCTGCTCCACTTCCAATCCAGCTCCTTGCTAAAGGTCTGGATGGCCCAGGTGTGTGGGCCCTTGCTACCCACACGGAAGATGGAATAACTTGGTTTTGGCCTGGTCCAGCCCAGGCTGTTGAGTCCATTGAGGGAGTGAAGTAGCTTGTGGCAGATCTCTGTGTGTGTGTGTGCATGTGTGTGTACCTCTCTCTGTTGCTCTGCCTCTCAAATTAAAAATCAAACCCATTAAGTAAATGAATGAGCCCACTAGTTCTCAGAGTGTCAACAGCAGAGGCATAACCTGGGAACTGGTTAAAATCCACTCCTCTAGCCCAACCCGAGACCTGCTGATGAGACCCAGGAGGGCTGGTGGCCATAACGGTCCCTCCAGGTGACAGTGATGCAGCTGGACGTCAGGACCCTGATACAGGTGAAGCCCTTATCTTGATGCACGTGAGCCCAGCAGAAGTCAGCCATCTATCTGTGCAGTTCTGATGGTACTTGTTCCTGTTCACTATTGTTGTATTCATCATGATTGTCACTCTTCCCACATAGCAGTGCCTGGGCTGCACTAGGGGAAGTCGAGGCAGGTTCAGCCCCAATCTGCAGCCCTGGAGAGCTTTGCAAGGCAGACACCCAGCACCAAGAACAGTCCATCTCCCGCCTCGAAGTTCCCTTTTGTCTCATCCACAACACAGGCACACTTTTCTCTGGGTGAAGACAAAAGCAATTTTTCCATTCGTTTGAATGCATGGATGACGATTCATCTCTCTCTCAGTATTCCACTGCTCTCCCTGCCTTTGGAAGAAGATTTTATGGATATAAATCTATAAAGTCTTCATTTCCAAAGCAAGCAAGACTCTTTTTTTTAGAATGTATTTATTTATTTGAAAGACAGAGAAAGAGACACACAGGCATTTTACAGCCATTGGTTCACTCCCCCAAAATGCCCAAAACATGCATGGCTGGACCAGGCTGAAGCCAGGAACCAGGCACCCCATCCAAGTATCCCATGAGGGTGGCAGAGCATCAGGTACATGAACTATCACTTGCTGCCTCTTAGGGTGCCCATCAGCAAGAAGCTAGAACTCAGAAACAGAGCCCAGACAAACCAAGAACGCTGATGTGGGATGCAAGGTCCCCAAGCAGCAGCTTAGCCACTGCACCAAATGCCCTCCCCATAAGCAAGACTCTTGCTCTGGAATTGCGGGCACTTCCCTACAACAGCCAATCCAGAGCCGATCTCGCTTGCTCAGACCCGCCCCCAGTCAGCCAACTCACGCCCCAGTCCTCCAAGTCCCCTGACACCCTCTGACTGCAGAGCCCCTGGTAATAAGCCATGGTCACATGCTCCTGGCCGTGTGGCCTAGGGCCACGAGATCTGGCAGACAGCTGTGGGAAGCCTAGCTGGGCGGCTGACATCCTGCAGGCAGGGCTGGGGGCCGTGTCTGTGCAGCGACTGTTTAGAGGCGCTGTGCGGCACCCGGGCTCTGTGGTCTCAGACGTGGCAGGAGAGTGAGGGACGGGAAGTCATCTCCAGCCTCCAAAATCACGGACAAGACCTGTGGAGAGAGCGCCTCAGAGAGGAAGGTGCCTGACGCTGACTGCTAAGAATCAGGGGGGCGCTTGCGGGAACTGCGCCCAGATGCTGCAGAGGGATTGGCACAGAAGCAGTCATGTGGGAGCACACACGGGAAAGATAGTGCTGGGGTCAAATTCACAGCAGGAAGCAGCCAGAGCGATCATCGCCCAGGTCCCCCTAACAGATCTTAGGGTTTCCATGTTCGGAGGTGGGAATGTGAGCAGTCAGACAGGTTAACAGTCAGGGGATCCCAGTGGAATTTGGGAGGCCGCCCTCCTTCCTTCAGAATCTCCCAAATTTACCATGAGAGTGGCAAGGGAGCTCTTCCTGAGCTCACAGCTTATTCTGAAAACAAGTTACCCATCCCACCCTTAGCAGGCCAGGCAGGATGGAGAATTGTAAATGAGGTCTCTTGATGGTTTTTGCCCTGCCTGGTAACTGAATGCCAATCTGATTGTCAAATATTTTTTTTCCTTCAAAATTGTACTTAAAAAGTCCACTGCCACCAGTCCCTTCGGGTTTATTCCTCTCTTGGAAGCCCCCTCCATGCCACTCTGGCTGGAAGCCTTTGACTCTAATAAATATTTTTAAATTAAAAAAAAAAAGAAGACAATCAAGGACAAGGTCCCCCCTGAACACAGCTACAGACCACCCTCCCTCCAGCACCCAGCCTTCCTGGCTTTATCAGGGATCCCACCACAGAAGAGCCAGTGGGTGCTGATCTAGATGCAAACCAAGCACACCAAGCACAACGCCTTTGGCTGAGCCCCGGGCTTTACCACTGTTGCTTTTGCCCAATGTGCTTTTTCAAAAGATACAGCTCTCAGGCCCCCAGTGAGTGGCCAGGGGAGAGGGACCTTCCCTCCTGCCCAGGGTAATCAAGGTGTGAAAGCGGTTATCTGAGCAAGGCAATAATAAAGGGAAAGGAGCCATCGCCCATCTCTGGGAGACACAAAGACAATGAAGCTCGTTAAAATAAGAGCCATTAATGGAACAAATGGTGCCCATACCAAATGTAGATTGACGGCATCTTTCTTAGCTCAGATATTTGCTAGAAGGATAATTCCACTATTGATTATATTTAATTATTAACATCTTTTCCCCAAATGAAATGCAAACTAGTTTTCTGGATGACAGACTGTTATGAACTAATGTTGCTAAATAATTTCTAATGACTACCACGCATAAAAATAGAAAAATTATTTGGCTCTTTATAAGAAAACAATACAAATGAGATGAAAACGGCAAATAGATGTTGAGATTGATGCGTTAAAATGTATGATGTTTTCCCAGCCTGTGCATGGAAGCTTCAAAGAGAAAACTTTAAAATCTGAATCTGCCGAAGAACCAAGTGAGAGGCAGCAGGGAGAGGTGCCCCATGTGGGCGGGGTCTTCGAAACTGGTCGCCTAAGGGGCTTGGCCTTCCGTCCTGCCACACACCCTCCCCCGGGCTTCTGCCTCCACTTGGAGCCTCATCGTGTGGGAGACAGGTGATCAAGGTACTCACAGGAAGAGCCGATGAACAATAAGGATGAAAATGTGAGAATCCACCTCTAATGAAAGACGAAACTTTACTCACAAGACAGCATCATGCAACAAGAGAATACCAGCAATAAGAAAAGCAGGGTTGAGGCTGGAGTGAGGGGGGGGTGGGCACCTTCTGTGTGGACCACCCTGACCTTCTGCTGCTCTGACACCCACCCCACAGCTGGCTGCTTTCCCTGGACTTGGGAGGGGGAAGCCTTGTGTTCATCTGCAGGTTCAACTCACAGGAGAGAAGTTTGGCTGCACTAATGTGAGCACAATTTCCCATTGAAATAACCATGGTGTAAACAAAGAGGAGGAGGTGGGTACTTGATGTAGCAGTTAAGTCGCCTCTTAGGATGCCCGTATCCCATGTCAGGGTGCCTGGTTCAAGTGCTGGCTCCAGCCAATGCACACCCTGGCAGGCAGCAGGCGATGGCTCCACCACCTGGGACCCTGCCACCCATGTGGGAGACCCAGACTGAGTTCTGAGTTCCCAGCTCTGGCCTGGCCCAACTCTGACCATGGCAGGTGTTTGAGGAGTGACCCAGCAGATGGACGATCTCACTCTATCTGCCCCCTCTCCCTTCCCAATAAAAATATAAATAAATAAAAATCTGAACAAAAACCAGACAAACCAGAGAGCTGAGGCCTGGATTTAAAATGAGAAGAAGGCAGTGATTTTACTATTCCGTTCTATACCCCTCCCCCAGAAACGCATTTTAAAACTCAACAGGACTTATTTTGGCCGTGGACAGTCCTCGAGCAACCATATGGGCTATCTAGACCTTAATTTACATTTCATATATTCAAGGAAATCCCTATAAATCATCTTCATCAAATATGTGCATTAGTGATTCCCACAAGACCTGCTATTTGCTGCAAAGCTGAGATAAGATGCCTGCTTCCCGGTGTTTTACTCAATTAGCTTCATAAGCTTGAATCTGGCTTCGTAGCCGCAGCCTTAATGAAATGAGAGCGTGTGCCCGGACATCACTTGGCTGCTTCCTGCCCAGACCCTGCGGTTCTGCACCAACCCCTCCCAGAGGCTCCTCGCTCTTAAACACTGATGCGATTGCCCATTAATGAGATTGCTTTAAGTACTGCTGCATGGAGTGCTGGAGCCCGGGGCACCCCCCCCAGCAGACCAAGCCCGACGGGAGGAGCCGCTGGCAGTCAGGACGCGGTGAAGCAGTGAGAAGCCGCACTCTGGCTCCTGCCAGACAGAGGCAAGGCCACAGCCTGCGAGGGCCCAGTCTGTCCGTGAGCCGCAGAGTCGGCAGCAGCCGGGGGGCGGAGGGGAGCACCCTGCACATCACACCTGTCTGCCCACCTGACCAGCCTCTCCCAGTCAAGGTCATCAGCTCTGCGACAGGTGCTCGGCACGATGCCGCTCACCACCCAAACACAGCTCCTGCACAGGGTGCAGCCAGCCGAGGCCCGGGGTCTTCCCCCGAGAGCTGCAGACACAATTCTGGAGGATTCAGAAGATGTCTAACCATGAAAGGCTTTGCTCTCTCACGCTTGTGTCTCCCCGCGACCCTAGAGTGATCCCCATTTACAAGTGAGGGGGTTAGGTCCACAGCAAGGAGGACCCTGTCCCGTTCCAGCTCTTTCCTCACTTGCCTCGGGCACAGGGCCGGGTACTGAGGACCCTGCGTGGAGGCAGGGAAGAAGTGGCTGGAACCAAGTGCGTGAGTCCAACACCCTGCCAGCTTGTAGCTCTGCAGTCCGGATGCTTCCCACGACGCTGCAGGAGGCAGCAGACATATCTGAGCCACAGATGACAAGCAGGGACCCCAGGCTCCCAGGAGAGGTACCAGGTCAAGCCCTAGCATGCAGAGGTCCTGAGTGGAGTGAGCCTGGCTTTGCAGCATCACAGTGGCAGTCAGAGGGTGTATAGCCTGGTGAGCAAGAGGCAGAGCGATCCCAGGTGCAGTCCCACGTGAAGGTGGGGGCAGGGTGCATGGGGAAAGCCCGTCTTTGTCATTATCGCCCCAAGTGGAATGGGAAGCTGGTGGGAAGATAGGAGATTTACTTTTCCTAGCTGCTGGGTGGAGCAGACTGTGTTGAGGAGTGAAATCGGGTGTGGGGTGAGAGGAAGGGAAAACCTAGACAAGAAACCAGGCTGGAACCTGGCCTCCCGAATCCCAGCTGGCTTGCCCACCTCACACGTCAACCATGTGGCCTCCTGGATGGGCAGGAGGCTGCACCTGCTCACACACAAGTCGCACACAAGCCACAGAAGATGTCAGCGACGTCTCTAACCTGATCCTCAAAGACCCAGGCCCACAGTGACAGCCAGAGCGGGAGCTGGCCGAGCAGGCAGCACAGCACTCGAGGCACAGAGGGGAGAGAAGCAGACACAGGTGAGAGGGAGAGACCCCTGGTTCCCAGAAAGATCCTCCCTCCAAGCCCCAAGGCAAAGTCACATTCTGAATCTGTGCAGGTGGATGAGTGGAGAGAGAACTCAGACTTCCCATTCTCTGCACGGCTGACAAAGACCAACTAGGACAAGATTCACTCGGGACTGGTGTCATGGTGCAGAGGGTTAAACCTCCACCTGCAGCACCAGCATCCCACACGGGCTTTGGTTGGAGTCCCAGCTGCTCCTCTTCTGATCCAGCTCCCTGCTGTTGCACCTGGGAGAGCAGTGGAAGATGGCCAGGGTGCTTGGACCTCTGCCACTCACATGGGAGACCTGGATGGAGTCTCTGTTTCCTGGCTTCAGTCTGGCTCAGCCTTGGCTGTTGCAGCCATTTGGGGAGAGAACCAGCAGATGGAAGATCTGTCCTTCCCTCACTCTCTCTTTCTCTTTCTCTCTGTAACTCTGCCTTTCAAATAAATAGATAAATCTTTAAAAAAAAAACTGTCTTGCTCATCAATGTCCAACACCAGTGGTTTTCCATCAGGTCCAAGAGACTCCTTAGACCCAATCTTGCCCACCGGGACAACTTTTACAGACAAAGGACTTAGAGGGCCCACAGGAGATGCAGGAGACTGGGAATGAAGAGATAGGGGGTGGGGGACCCTTGCTCTTGGTCTTGCACTTTGGGCAAATTAATCCCTAGCAGGGCACCACCTCCAGACTTGGCTGGAGAGGCAGGGCTGTCCTCTCCCACCCCTGACCCAGCCAGGGGTGATTGACATGAAGCTGCTGTCCAGTGCTGACCAACCAGCCTGCGCCAGTACCCCAGGGGCAGAGCCGCTGACCCCAGGAGATGCCCTCAGCGACAGCTGTGGGCTCCAAGGGGCTTGCAAGCTCCTCCGGGGGGAGCATCTCACTCCCACGCCCATCACGTGTTTCCCTGCAGGCTGCCCGCCCTTCCCTGCAAAGTGGATTGGACAATGAGCTGACATTTTCTAAGCAGCCTTTGCTCCACCCTTGATTGGAAACTATCTTTAATTAAAACACCACATCGGAATTCTGAACCAATTTCTTTCTGGCTCTCCTAAGTGCTTTATACAAAACATTAACTCTGGAATCTCATTATGCATTTGCAACCCCTGTGACAAACATAAGTGATGATTTAGCTCTAGTGCCTTCCTGAGGAAGCCATGTTTTCAAAGCCTCATGGCTAACAGTAACTTATTTTATCTGTCTCTTTGCTTTTTAGACAGAGAACTAACTCTGATATAGCAATGGGCTAAGCAAATTGTCACAGAGCATGTATCTGACAGCTCCCAGGAGATGTTCACACGGAAACCAGGAGCTCGAATTCAGGGCTGCTCCTGGCAGGTCCAAGTCCTTGGGTAGCAACAAGATGTGGGTAGGCAATACCCACAGGGAGAAGCTATGGGAGAATGACTCCGAACTTGGTGGCTCATTTCTCACGGGGCAACTTCAAGAGCCTTCTTGGAGAGAAAACACAGACTGCTCAGACTGCAGACTTGATGCACAACTACTTGAGGACCTGTGGCGTTGAGGTCACTGTCTTCTGCATAGACCCCAACTGGTGACACTTCCCTTTGCCGGTGGTGGTATTTTTCAATGATTCCCAGACAAATAAGAGCAGGGTTTTCTTTATAAATTTTACTTAATCTAATTTAAAGAACATTCTTTATTTTGAAACTACATCTTTTGCCTTAAAATTTCCTTTATTTGTTGAAATGCTGCTGATATTACACAGCAGAGTTTTAAAAATTTAAGACTTGAAAAACTAAAGTTAGCAAAACAATAGCACCAGCGGGCATGTCTGTGTTGGCAGGTGAGGAATTTTGCTGGACCATGAAGCCCAGAGAATTCCAGGAGCCTCCTAGAAACCATTCCGAGAATCTCCTCCTCTCCTCCCCCTCTCCTTCCCTCCCTTCCCCCTTCTCGGCTCCCAGCTTGTCCTACGGCACAACCACCTGGTCTGACTCTCCCTCTCCTGTCCATTGAGTTAAGGCAGAGACCAGGCCCTGTTCTGCACTATCCTCCTCCCTGTAACAGCCTCTATGTGGTTCAAGTCGAGCATTTTGAGAATTTGAAAATAAGAAAGTTGATTTCTAATACTATTATTCCAAAAATTTCTCTGGGTTGGGCATTTGGCATAGCGGTCAAGTTGCTGATGGAGAAACCTGTATCCCATATGAGAGTGCTTGGGATTGAATCCCGGCTTTGCTCCGAGCTCCAACTTCCTGCTAATGCACACCTTGGAAGGTAGCAAGTACATGAGTCCATGCCACCCACATGGCAGACCTAGATTGAGTTCCTGGCTCCTAGCTTTGACCTGGCCCACACTCAGTAACTGTGGGCCTTTGGGGACTGAACCAGTGGATAGAATCTTGCTCTCTCTCTCTCACTCTCTCTTGCAAATGAATAAATGTTAAAAGAACAAAATTTCTCTGAATATGTGCAATGGATAATTTGTGAAGTATTTTTAGCATTTCTTGTTCTGTGCTCCTCAGTGAACCAATTCTTTTCAAATTTCTTTTTAAACTTTACATGACAATTTCTCACATTCAAATGTTGGGAATGGTTTAATTTCAAAACCAAGTTAAAGCCTCACCAATGATACTAAGATTTGGTAATTGTCACCTTGTGAATAGTAGTAAAAAGAATGCGCTTATTTGGAAGAGACTTAGTAAAAATGTTAACCTTTTAATAGTCCCAATTATTAACACTAGTTTTTAAATAGAATAATACTAATCTTAGTTTTTAGCCATTATCTCTTTTTTAAATGTGTCACTTCAAAGTAGATACGAACTTCTGAGATCGAATTCACAAAGGCCAGCCACATCGTCAGTTCTCATGTGATCTTCTTTGTCAGAGATACAAAAGAAAATAAAAGGAAACACACAGACATACGTCCTGTCGGCCATCAGAAGACAGAATTAAATAAGTGTGGCATAGGTTTATTATTAGAAAGTCTATTCCCTATCATGCAAAAGGTGTACTTCCATTCTCGTTGGCTGGCTTCTTCTGGAAACTCTTGATCCCCCGGTCCCATCCGATGCTGTCCGCAGCTGGCAGGTCTAGGTTCCTGAGAGCCTTGGTTTTGATCACTCCGCTACCCATTTTTCAGCAGTGGAACTACCCAGTGGCCAGAACTCTCTTGAGTCAGTTCATGAACTGGCCATCCTTGAGCTGTGATTCTGCTGTACCAAAGACTTCTCAGAATGAACCCATTACTGACTGGATTTTGAAATTCTTCACCAGTTAGATAGACTGTGATCAGACTTGTCATACAAAAAAAAAAAAAAATAGACTTAAAAAAAATCCCCAGGGGACGTTTGACTCTCTGAGGTTTTAGGCTAGAGAGACTCAGCTCCAAGAGGAAGATCAGGACCAACATGGGGAGGAAGCAGACAGGTGTTGGTGAGCTATAGGAAGTGTGATTTATAATGAGGGCTGGGGATGTATGGACTGATGAAGTTTCCACCTCGCTGCACAGGGTTCAGATCAGGAGGGGGTGTGGGTCCGCTCATATCCAAGCAGATCCCCACTTCCACACAGGGGGAGAGAATGGGCTAGAGAGAAATCTCCCCCTCCTTCCAGCCACCAGACTTTACCCACAAACCACAGCTTCACACACAGTCAGTGCCACAATGTATCACCGGAATTGCTACAATCAATTTCACGGAGTCCATCAGAACAGCTGGCTGGGTTAGACTATGAAAGCTTAGGAAGAAACAGTGACACCGTCCATTCCACCATGGTGGGGACAGCCGTTATTACCTTCGTGCCCACCCAGACTGGGCATGTGCAACCACATACACACACACACTGTCCCACCAGGTCTGTTTGCGGAGCACACGGCCCAAGTGCAGGCCTCGCTCTGCAAGCCACCTGCCATTCTCCTGCCCCGGCTGTTGCATCCCTCCCCCTCACCTCACCCTGCAGCAGTAGGCTGTTCTTCCGCTTCCTCCCACAGGGTCATCGGATCCCCTCCCCACCTCATGTCTCCATTCTAGGTTGAGGGGGGCCTCTCCAGTGACACCTGGGCCTCCGCGCCCCGGTCAGGAGAGTGCAGGACGCATGCCAGGACGCCTGGGAAAGGCACTGCTGCCCCGGCCCCATCCCCTGGTCCTCCTGAACCAGAATCTGTTCACCGGGGCCTCCGTCGCTTCCAGGGGAAACACTTTGGGTCTCAGGTGTGAGAGGAAGGTAGACAGAGGGGAGGGAAGTGGTTACTCCTGAAACTGTGGATTAAATAAAGGAAAATGCTCCCAGAGTAATCCCTGAATCGCAAGAAAAGGATATAAAAATAGGTAATGCATTTCTAATTTCAGCTCATTTGCACCCAAGGGATTCTCGCTCTAAGAATCTTATCTCGGGTGCTATCTCTCAGAGCCATCTTCAGGGTGTGTGGAGCACCTGGCAGCAGGGCCAGCCCGGCTGGAGCCCAGGCCAACACGCTCGGACCACAGTGAAGACAGGGCGGCGGGTGTGTGTCCCAGACAGGCAGCCCTTCGGGAATTACTGAAACATGAAAATCCCCATCAGCACACTCACGGCTTTCCTGCTCCTGGCGGAGGACCCGAAAGTCAGGCTAGAAGGAAAGAAATCGAGTTTTGCAACGCGCTCTTGTGAAAAGCCCTCTTCCTGCCCAGAGCTAAAAATGCCCCCAGCGGCGCCCTTCTTCCCACTCTGCCTTCTCCCTGGCGCTCCCTCCACCTCTGCGTCCTCCCTGAGCCGCTATTTGGAACAGGTTTTGTCTTTTCAAACTAGCTTTGCAGAGAGGAAAGCCCCCGGAATGCCGGCACTCCCTCCGCTCTGCTTCCCACTAGCGCTGGCGCCCCCGTTCGCACAAGTGTACCAAGTTCGGGAATCGCCCGGCGCCTGGGCTTCTCATTCGCTTCATTTTTCTTAACTCGCCCCAGCCTTTTCCTCCTCTGCCTCCCATCTGCAAGACAGAATAGTACACACCCGTGTACTTCCCACCGTCCCCTCCCAAGTGTGTGACAAAAGGGACTTTGCAGGTGAGATTTGCAGTGGCGGTGATCCAGGGACGTCCACGTGGGCCCCGGGCCATCACCAGGGTCTTCATTAAGAAGGAGGTCTGGGAGAAAATGGTGCTGACTGAGGCAGAAGGCAGGGAGGGGGAAGGCTCTGTGGTTTTGCGGGAGAGGCAGGGCGGCCAGCCAGGGCGGGAGGTCTCCCGACGCCGGAAAAGGCGGAAAAGCAGCTTCTGCAGCCCCCCCCGCCCCGCCTCCAGGAGGAATTCAGTTCTGCCTCTCGGTGTCAGGCACAGGGCCCCCTGCGAGAGCCCACAGCTGGGTCTTCTTCACAGCCCTAAGCTTGTGGGGATGCCTGGCAGCACCTGTAAGAGATGAACCCACCATCCCGTTAAGTCACACCACCCCTCCCCGACAAGCCAAGTGTGGGGCGAGGGCCGCGCCAGCTGTTGTCTCTCGAAGAGTGATGGTGGGACCTCCGTGAATGCCGTGCACCTGGGCCAGGTGGGCAGGTGGCTCTGCTCAGCGGTTACACAGACCCAGTGGCAGAGGCTCTTGTCTTTCCCAGGTGGTTTCTAAGCCCAAGACCTGAGGTGGGAAACTGAACACAGCCCTTCCACCCCCACGTCCACTGCACAGAGCCTTGTCCAGCAAACATCCAGCCGCTGGGCGGGGGGAGGGGGCTTAGGACAGGGGGAGGATGGGAAATGCCACCCCCACCTGGACCTCCATGTCCTGGCCGCCGGGGACTTGGGGGCAACCCTTAGCCCTTGAGTAGATGCCCCTGGCCACCCTTCCCCAAGCAGGCACTGCGCCCAGCTCAGCAGGAACGCCTGGGCAACACCAGTCCTCCTCCTCTGTCCCAGATGCCGATCCTGGTGGGCTGGTATTGTGCACACTCAAAGAGAGCCTGACACACACTGCTGGCTTGACAGGAACGTGGCCATTGGGATTCTCACACACAGAAGGTGGATGGGAAGCCCATATCCGTGCCTGGTGCACAGCAGTGATGGGTCCTGAGCAGGTGTGGCCAGAGCAGCCGTCCTGGCTGAGGGACCTGCCCTCGGTGAGATCTCAGTTCTGCTCTCTGGGAGCAAGTCCCTGGTCCACTGCCCCTCGGCCCCTGCTTTGCCTCTGGCAATCCTTGTCCGTTATCCTGCAAGGCATGTCTGAGGTGAGCGCTAGGGAGCGTGCCCTCGGGGCAGGCCAGAGAGCTGGGGTAGTCATTTGACGCTGGGGAGTGGTCCCTGGGAACCCACAGGGAATGGCTCCAGCTCCAGAGTCGCCCAATGTTAAGCCCGTGATGCCAAGTGGCCTTGTACTTGCACAGTAGCTACGCCCACCCTCTGTACGCATCAGTCACCTTTAGATCACTTCAAACACCCAGTGCAATGCACCTGCTGTATATGTGGTTGCTACATGGTATTGTTTGCTAAACAATGGCAAAAAAGCAAAGTCTATGTGTCCCTAAACAATGGCAAGAAAGCAAAGTCTATGTGTCCAGTTCAGACACAATTTAAAAACATATTTTCAGGGGCCAGTATTGTGGCATAACAGGTTAAGCTGCCTGCAATGCTGACATCCCATATGGGTGGTGGTTCAATCCTCAGCTGTTCTGCTTCTAACCCAGTTCTCTGCCTGGGAAAGGAGCGGAGGGTGGCCCAAGTGCTGGGGCCCCTGTACTCACATGGTTGACCCGGGTGAAGCTCCTGGCTCCTGGCTTTGGCCTGGCCCCGCCCTGGCCATTGTGGCCATTTGGGGAGGGAACCAGTGGTTCTATCTCTACCTCTTCCTCCCTCTCTGTAACTCTGTCTTCCAAATAAATAAAATAAATTGTAATAAAAAAAAACCCCTTATTTGCAATCCACAGTTGGCTGTGGACAGGGAGGGCCGACAGGACAGGTGTGGCAGCTGACAGCAGCGTGGCGGGCGCCATCCCTTGCCCAGCCCAGCTCAGGCCGAGCTTGAGGTACCTTTGGCAACAGACTTGTCTGAGTCTTAGGAGGCTCAGGGACACTGTCTGCCAAGGAAAATGTGCCAATCACCCACAACATCACCATGATGCGGTGCCTCCCTCCGCTTCCATTCCATATTCTTCTCTTCCTTGACGCCCCCTGGCTGATGACGGTCACCCTGAGGCCGTGCCCTGCATCCTCACAGCAAACGTTCCTGCGGGGACGGGGCCTCCCAACACCCCTGCCTTCCCCTTAGCAGGAAGCCACTGAGACAGATGCTGAGCCGAAGCCGTGGCGGTGTTACCTCCCGCCGGGTGGCTGCAGTGAGCTGGACCTTCGATTTGGCCTGGCTGCAGGTTGCTGTCCCCCGTCCCTGCTCCACCTCACTCTACGAGCCAGCTTGCTCTTCTGGGCTCACTGCTTCCTCCCAAAACCTTGCCCTACACAGCCAGGAATCCCACATTCTGCAATTTACCTGATGCTTCCGTGGGAGCCACAGGCTGAGGAAGCGCGAGGTGCACTTGCCTTCCAGGTCCTGCAGCAGTGGTTTTACCAAACACTTCGTAAGAGCCCAAGAAGTCACCGGGGGAACCCTCAGTCACCCGGAACTCTGTCCTGGGCCGTTTAATTTCTTGGGCTCTTTTTTCGTAGCAGCTTGCATTACTGCAAATAATAAAGAAATGTGACTTTGAAGTAGGGTGCGAGGAAAACTAAAATGTGTTGCATGCTTTTCACAGGTTAGGTCGAGGAAGACAGTGGAGCAAGTGGAGTTCTGGGGACCAGGCAGACACTCACTATAGAGTTTTTCTTCTTCTTCTTTTTTTTTTTTTTTTTTTTTTTTTTTTTTTTTGACAGGCAGAGTGGACAGTGAGAGAGACAGAGAGAAAGGTCTTCCTTTTGCCTTTGGTTCACCCTCCAATGGCCGCTGTGGCCGGCGCGCTGCAGCCGGCGCACCGCGCTGTTCCAAAGGCAGGAGCCAGGTGCTTCTCCTGGTCTCCCATGGGGTGCAGGGCCCAAGCACTTGGGCCATCCTCCCCTGCACTCCCTGGCCACAGCAGAGAGCTGGCCTGGAAGGGGGGCAACCGGGACAGAATCCGGCGCCCCGACCGGGACTAGAACCCGGTGTGCCGGCGCCGCTAGGTGGAGGATTAGCCTAGTGAGCCGCGGCGCCGGCCCCTATAGAGTTTTAAATGTTAAAAAATGTTATTTATTTATTTATTTTCATTTTATTTGAAAGGCAGAGAGAGAGAGATCTTCCATCCCTGGTTCTCTCCCCAAATGCTGATGCCAGGAGCATAGAACTGAATCTGCATTTACTTTTTAGGTAAAAAGATGTATTTCTTTTTTTTTAAGATTTATTCATTCATTTATTTATTTGAAAGTCAGAGTTACACAGAGAGAGAAGGAGAGGCAGAGAGAGAGAGAGAGAGAGAGAGAGAGAGAGAGAGAGGTCTTCCATCCTCTGGTTCACTCCCAAATTGGCCACAAGGTCCCGAGCTGTTCTGACCCGAAGCCAGGAGCTTCTTCCAGGTCTCCCGCATGGGTGCAGGGGCCCGTGGACCTGGGCCATCCTCCCCCGCTTTCCCAGGCCACACCAGAGAGCTACATCAGAAGTGGAGGAGCTGTGACTCAAGTCACCCCCCATATGAGATGCCAGCACTTGTAGGTGCCAGCTTTATCCACTACGCCACAGTGCCCGCCTCTAAAAAGATGTATTTGAAAATAGGAACAGTCATATGTTTCAAAAAAGTCACCGTGGATCTCCAACTAAATAAACAGACGGATAGCCCTGGAAGCTGTGGCCTTTGTCTCTACAGCTGCATTTTACTGTCTGCTCCGTCAGCTGGCAGGAGACTTGTCTCACCGCTGCTTTTCCCTCTTTATTCTAGTAAGGACACTACTTCTGTCGGTCAAACACTACGGCCATTTCTAGGACACCTTTGCCAAAATCATTCTTTATACTTACAGCTGCCCCTCGGTCAAGAAGTAATGGAACTAACTCTTGATGGTTATCCAACACGGCCTCCGTGAGCGGCATCTTTCCATCTCCGTCTTTCGCGTTCAGCTGGGCCCCCAGCCTCGGTGAGGAGAGAGGCCACCCTCTGGCTCCCCGACCCTGCAGAGACTCAGCAGCGGGGGCCATCCTAACCAGTGTCCTGATCATCCACTCAGCGGCACCGCAGCGGCCTCCAGGCTCCAGCCACCCAGGAGGCTCCGTGTCTACAGAGGGATCTCACAGCATCCAGGTGACCCGCCTAGCATGGAAGCATTAGACTGTCCGTGCCGCTTCCATTCTTCACTTTCACGTCTGTGCCGTTAGAAGCTGAGATCTTCAGAAGTCTGGTGTCGCCTTTTGGGGCCACGGCCGTCAGAACAGTAAAGCCAATCCTATCGGGACCATCGGGCTTCACACGGCCTCCTTGAAGTATCCCAAGAAGTAAATCTTCATTCATGAGGACGGCTCGGTGGAAGCACTCACCGCTCACTGAGTGCCAGGGACTCCAGTCCCTGAAATGTGGCGGTGGCCTCCCAGGGTGTGCAGTGCCCTTTGGAGCAGGGCAGTCAGTCAATGGCTTCCCCAGCCCTGAGTGCTCACCTGCTCTGACCACTAAGAGCAACGGGGTCGCAAATATCCCCACCGCGGGTGCCCTGAGACCTGGCGTCTTCTCAGGAGGAGCACTTCTGGGTTGAAGTGCCACCGTCTGGCATTCTCACCAGCTCCTCTCACCCCCCACCCAAGCCGCATCCATCCCTCCCTCTCCTCCCCCCCAATCTCACCCTCACGCTCGCCTGCCCCCTGCTCTCTTGGCCAGCTGTTTGTCCTGGGGGCAGGTGAGCGCTGTATTCTCACTTTATTTTGCATGAAATCAGCTTTTCTTACTTCTGTCGTCAGAATGTGTTCTTTCGTGAATTGCCTGAGTCTCTTTCCTGCTATGTTTTTTTTTTTTTGGTTTTTTTTTGGTTTTTTTTTTTTTTTTTTTTTTTTTTTTTTTGCAGGCAGAGTGGATAGTGAGAGAGAGAGAGAGAGAGACAGAGAGAAAGGTCTTCCTTTGCCTTTGGTTCACCCTCATCAGCACCGCGCTGATCTGATGGCAGGAGCCAGGTGCTTCTCCTGGTCTCCCATGGGGTGCAGGGCCCAAGCACCTGGGCCATCCTCCACTGCACTCCCTGGCCACAGCAGAGAGCTGGCCTGGAAGAGGGGCAACCGGGACAGAATCCGGCGCCCCAACCGGGACTAGAACCCGGTGTGCCGGCGCTGCAAGGCGGAGGATCAGCCCAGTGAGCCGCGGCGCCGGCCTCCTGCTATGTTATTAAGCGTTTACATTCTTCCTGCCAGGCAGTAAGACTTCTCTGTGTATTACAGACATTAAACCTCTCCTTAGACTGTCTCTATTTTCATTATTTTCGTTAATGTTTAATTGTGCTTCATTTTTTTTCTTTCTCATACCCAAGTTTTTAATTCTGGATTCACTCAGGGCTCTCTGCCACTTGGTCATTTCATGGTTTCCAGATAGAAGCATCTCTCACCCAAAGAGTGTTGGTGTAAACCTATTTTTTTCTTGAAAGGTTTTATTGTTCTTTTTATTTTGAGTGTAATTTCTAGTTTGCCCGGAATTTATTTCTGTATGATGGGAGGTCGTGTGCGTTTTTTTTACTTCTCTTTGCTTACAGATGACCAGCTGTGCCAGAACAGCTTCTATTGAATTATCCACTCCGTTGCCCACTGAGCTGAGAGGTGCTTTGTCACGTGTTAAATCTGATTTATCTGAAGTCTCTTTCTGGACACTGAGCAGGCGCCTGCTTCTGCAGGGTGCCCAAGCCGACCTACCTGGCAGCCGGTACAGCACGTCCTCACTCACATCCTTTTCCTTCAACGCCAAACTCCTCTTCCATCTAAAAACGCTAGATTCATTTTACCCAACTGAAAAAGCATTAGGTGGGCCGCTGCCGTGGCACAGTAGGTTAATCTCCGCCTTCGGCAGGGCATCCCGTATGGACGCCGGTCTATTCCCGGCTGCTCCACTTCCAGTGCAGCTCTCTGCTACGGCCTGGGAAAGCAGAAGATGGCCCAAGTGCTTGGGCCCCCGCACCCGTGTGGGAGACCCAGGAGAAGCTCCTGGCTCCTGGCTTCGGATTGGCGCAGCTCTGCCATTGTGGCCATTTTGGGAATGAACCAGCAGAGGAAAGACCTTTCTCTCTGTCTCTTCTTCTCACTGTCTGTAACTCTGCCTCTCAAATAAATAAATAAGATATCTTTAAAAAAAAAAAAGCATTAGGTGAAGATTTCCTACGGCTGCCTACAGAGTTCCAACCTCTGGCCCCAGCTACGATAATTCACTGTGGTGCCTCCTCCCCACGCCGAGCCCAGGGACCATTGCTGCAGTTAGCAATGGTGTGCGGCTGTGCATGGGGCACCCTGCACACCAAGAGCCTCTGTTCCCGCTAGGCCTAGGGCCAGGAGCAGAGCAGGCCCTGTCCCAGAGCAACACTGGACCCTCTTTCGCTGGGTCAAGTTCATATTTGTTCCTCGTTAGGTTTGCAGAGAGGGTGGGGAGCAGAGCAAGCAGATGGACAAAGAGGACAGAGGTGCAGAGGGTGGGGCTGGGGATCAGCCTGGGCATTATGGAGGGAAATGAGCCGGGGGCGGGGCGCAGAGGCGGTCCTGCTGCCCTCATTTGCATGTCTCCTCCCCAACTCAAGTCATAGGGCTTTGCCTTAGGAAGGCGGCCAGACCCACCTGGAAGCCCCAGGGTGGGGCTAGCCTGGGTTCTACCCTGCCCCAACTATTGCATGTCTGTCATTAAATATGTCAAAATAAAAGTCCTTAGAGTAAGTAAAAAAAAATCACCAGGAAATTTTCATGAATAGTTTGAAATGTCTGCTCGGTTTCATTGTTTTCTTTCTTTGAGCAGGCTAATTATATGAATGCTGACTCTCTTTTGCTTGTATTTTGTCTTTCTTCTCGAACCCCTTTAAGCTACTTTCTCCAAATTCTTGATTTTTTCATGTTTGTCTCTTCTGTCCCTATTCTCTTGTGTGCACCTTGCAACAGGAAATGATTTTGCATTTTTCTTCAAGACTTGTCCTGAGTTCCAATCTCCTCTTCTCTGAGTTTTCAAAGATTACTTTTTATGATGTGGTTGCAGAATTTTGATCACCTTATAGGTTGTTTTCCTTTAAATTAATTTTGTAATGTGTGTTATGTATTCTGTTTTGTAGTGAGTTTTTTGGTTGATATTTTCCTTCTGATGAGAAGCATTCATTTTCTGTTTCTTGCAAAAGCTTTCTATGGAGAATATTTACTTTGAAAACTCCTATTTGTGTGTGTTGGGTTTTGCTAGTCCTGCTCTTCATAGAAGAACTCAACTCAGCTAAAAGGTCACCTCCTTGGATCTCTCGGTTAGAGGGTCACTGTATCCACTGCTAGAATGACAAGCGATCCCTTTCATCCTCAGAACTTTGACCCCAGATGCTTCCCATATTCTGCCTTCCGTCCTCCCAGGTACTCATCCACTGTCCCATTCACTCAGACATGCTCGCGGGATTCCCATTCAAGCTGGCTCTCTCTCCTGGGTATTTTCTGTGCTGCGTTGTTACTAACCCTTTGGGAACACCCACTTTTTTCCTGGTACTCTATAATGACTACCTGTATCAATTAGACTGACTTCTGATGTTTTTTCCCCCAAACTCATGCTGATGTTTTAGAGTTTGCAGATTTCCTTTATCTTACTGAGAGACATAGACCATTAGTGATTTTATACATTTTCCTTGTTGTTCTGTACGGTTTCAGGAGGTAAACCATGAAGACATGGCTCCCGCCACACTCCTACCAGAACCTAGCTCAGTCATTTGGTTTTGCTCATTTTGTAATGTGAGCAGGCAAGGCTATGAGTTATACTCTACCTACTGCTTTAGCTGCATTTTGCACATTTCGAGTTATAGTACAATGTCATCATTCAGTTTAAAACATGCTCAAATTTTCATTACTAGTCTTTCTTTAAGATTTATTTAATTGGGGCCAGTGCTTCAGCATAGTAGGTTAAGTCTCCGCCTGCATCAACATGCCATATGGATGCTGGTTCAAGTCCTGGCTGCTCCACTTCTGATCCAGCTCTCTGCTGATGACCTGGGAAAGCAGTGGAGGATGGCCCAAGTGTTTGGGCCCCTGCACCCATGTAAGAGATCTGGAGGAAGCTCCTGACTCCTGGCTTCAGATCGGCCCAGCTCCAGCCATTGCAATCATTTGGGGATTGAACCAGTGGATGGAAGCGCTCTCTCTCTCTCTCTGTAACTCTACCTTTCAAATAAATCTATCTTTTAAAAAAAGTGTAAAGCAGAGTTACAGACACACAGAGAGATCTTGCACTCACTGGTTCGCTTCCCAGCTGTCACAACAGCTGGGCCCAGGTCAGGCCGAAGCAGGAGCCAGGGTTTCATCTGGGTCTCCCACATGGGTGGCAAATACTTGGACCGTCCTCCATTGCCCTCCCAGGTGCATTAGCAGGGAGCTGGACCCAAAGTGAAGCAGCCAGGCCAGGAACTGGTCCCCATACGGGATGCTGGCCTAGCAGGCGGCAGTTCAACCCGCTAGGCCACGCCAGCCCCTCATTATTGCGTTTAGTTGATCCATGATCTCAGTACTGTTTACTAGGTACCAAACAGATGAGAGTGTTCTGGTCACATAATATAATATAATCTATATTGTTTCATTCCGTTGAAGACTTGCTTTGACACGGCATAAAGCAGATAATGTGTGTTCATTAGTTGTTGGGTACAATATTATAAGTAAGGTAGGTCAATATTTTTAATCATATCTCTCATGTATCCTATCTTCTTTCTATATCCTTATTTATTTTTGTATGCTTGTTTTATTGATTAAAGAGAAAATAATAAAAAATCAATTTTTATCACGTTTTGAGGCCCCAAATATGATCTCATGTGATCACAATAATTCCCAACTTTTTTTGACCTTCCCTTCTATTTTCATGTCAGATATTTCATCAAGGAACACTTTTCTTTTGCGTGAAATACATTATTTAGAATTTCCTTTTACGTGGGTTTGGTGGTAAGCTCCCTTACTTGTATTAATCTAAAATCTATTTTAATTGATTGTAAAATTCAGTTAAAGCCATTATACTTAGTGAAATAAGCCTGTCCCCAAAAGACAAATATCATGTATTCCCTGATCTGTGGTAACAATAGAGTACAGACTATGTACTGCATAGCAGCAAAATTGACATTTTTGAGAACTGATGATTGTTTATGGCCCTTGTCTCTACTGTTGAGAAACAGTGTTTTTTTTTTCTTCTATTTGTCGAGTTCTTTTGTTTTAGAATAAACTTGTCTTTCAATTCCATTTTCCATGATTTTTTTTTAAAAGATTTTTAAAATTTATTTAAGAAGACAGAGTTACAAAGGAGGGGGGGAGAGAAACAGACAGACAGACAGACAGAGAGGTCTTCCATCTACTGTTTCACTCCCCAAAGGGCCACAACAGCCAAATGTAGGCCGATCCAAAGCCAGGAGCCAGGAGTTTCTTCCGGGTCTCACACCTGGGTGCAGGGGCCCAGGCACCTGGGCCATCTTCTGCACTTTCCCAGGCACGTTAGCAGGAAGCTGGATCGGAAGTGGAGCAGTCAGGATGCGAGCTGGTGCCCATACAGGATGCCAGCAATGCAGGCACAAAGCCAGCACCTGAATTCTTTACTTAGTGGAGGACTAAGCTTATGAACATAAACGGAAAATCTGTCGTTGTAAAAACTGAAAGAAGAAGAGAGGAGGGAGGAAGGAGGGTGGGAGCGCAGGTGGGGGGCAGTCTCACTGTGCGCCTCAGTCTAGGTTATGAAGTCCATGAAGTCTGTTTGCCTCACATAAATAAGAAAATCAGTTATCTGGTCTGGACGTGAATTTCTTTTTCTTGGTTGACCTTCCTGAATTTTTGATTTGGTGGTTTTCACTCATTTTAGACACATGTCCGTGACTATCTCTTCATTTTCTGGCTTTTCCCGATGTCTCTCTTTCCTCCTGGACCCCTGTTTGGATGTGCACTGGAAGTCACTCTATCTCTTAATGCCGTGTTCATGTAGTCTATCGGTCTGTGCTACATCTTTATAATTTCTAAATTGTGTCTTCAACTGTATCTAATCTGCCAAACCTGTCCTATGGGATTTTCCTTTCAAATTTTCCCTCTTTCACTGATAGAAATTCCATTTGTGTGTGGTTTGTGTGTAGTTGGTCCTATTTTATAGTTTCTAATTCTCCACAATGTATCTTAAGGCCTTGCATATCTGTATCTTTATCTGTATCTGTATCTATACTAACATCTGTATATCTATATCCTTGTGTGCATCTATATATCTGAATCTATAGATGGATATTTACCTACATTTATAACCACACACACATTCCAGTTGTTACTCATGGTTCCTCATTCCCTTGCTTGTTTATACATTCACTTGCATTGTGGGTTGTGCATTTTTCTTGGATATGTGTTTATTCACATACTTCAGGCCTGGGATTAAGGAAGTTTTTTTTTTTTTCAAAGAGGATTTGTGTTTGCTTCTTAAAAGTACTAGTGGGGGACTTTAAATTCAATCTTTAGCTTGAGATTATTTTATTTTATGGAAGATTTATTTTATTTATTTAAAAGAGTTACAGAGAGAGGTATAGACACAGAGAGAGAGAGAGGTCTTTCATCCACTGGCTCACTCCCCAGATGGCCACAATGACTGGAGCTGGGCTGATCCGAAGCCAGGAGACAGGAGCTTCTTCTGGGTCTCCCACGTGGGTGCAGGGGCACAAGGACTTGGACCATCCTCTGTTACGTTTCCAGGTGCATTAGAACGGAGCTGGATCAGAAGTGGAGCAGCCAGGACTTGAACCAGTGCCCATATGGGATGCTGGTGCTGCAGGCCATGGCTTTAACTTGCTGTGCCACTGTGCAGTGTGGGGAGCAACTCGGACTAGACTAAGTTACTGGAATTAAGACTTATTCTATGCATCTGCTCTCCCACAATATGGCGCTGGGAGAGGAGGAAACAGCTTCTACACAGCTGCCTCCAGTTCCACCAATAAACAGCAGGACCTGCTCCTGATTGGAGGAGAACAGCGTACTCGGCGTGTGGGTAGCAGAGTTGGGATTGGTGGAAGAGGACTATAAAGGAGGAGAGAGACAACATGCACCGGGAACATCTATCTGAAGGAACACCTGTGCAGCCCCCGAGAGAGCCGGCCGGCGGTGTGCCGCTCCCCCGCGGAAGTGGGGAAAGTGGCAGGGGGAACCGCCCTTCCACGGAGGTGGAAGGGTCGGTAGCCAACCCGGGAAGAACCAGCAGCAAACCCGGGGAGGGCCGAGCAGACAAAAGAACAGCGCAGGGTCCTGTGTCGTTCCTCTGCGAATGGGGGAGCGACGGTGCAGGCCCTGGCTTGAGATTATTTTTAGCCCGGTGAGGTAGTTTGCGTTCTGGCAGCTAAGTGGTGTGGAGTCAGGGGAGCTTTCTTTTCTCTTCCTCCCCAGTGAGACTGAAAGTTGCACACAGGCCCTTTTCACTGCGGACCTTTGGAGGGGCCAAGTCTTAATTCGCCTGTCCCAATGACCCCCACTCTACGGGCTGAGGGTTCCCAGTGGGCTCCCTCCTGAGGTTGACCCCAGATTTTGCCCCTTGCATCCTGTGCCTCAAAAGTGACTAACACTGAGGCTCAAGTTACCCAGAGCGGCGGCTGTCCCCCTTGGCAAAGGCCCGGCTCAGCACCCAGGACGCCTCGAGGCCCACGTCTTCATCTCGGCTGTGGCGCGAGGCTTCCTTGCTCTTGCCATTGCGTTGGTGCTTTTCAAAAGCTCAGCAACTTACGCCTCTCTCTGCTCTCTTCAATGGGAACGTGCGCCCGTGACTGCCCTGCTGTTAGCAGCAACAGGAGTCTGCCTCATTTGCTTCTAGAAGACACATTTAATGACGATCATGCAAGTGTTTGACTCTAATCTAATCTCCTTCTCTCCTTCTCCTCTCCCTCTCTCCCCCTCCCCCTCCCTCTCCCTCTCTGTAACTCTGCCTTTCAAATAAATTTTTAAAAAATAATCAACTGAGGACTCCAATCTCAGCAATGCATTCATTTGAACAACTTGTACTGGGATCCCCTATTGAGAAAAACCCACCTCCTCCATATAATTCCACTTCTTGCAGAGGCTGGAGCCCAGAAATCTTCTGCAACACCAGTTACAAGGCTCTCAGTTGCCCAAAGCATTTTAATCTACTCAAAGGAAAAAGTGTCTATCTGTTTAACTTCGGAGGTTTCTACAGGAAACCCCAGGTGATGAGTAAGAGAGCTGGGGTCTGCAATTTCACCTCCTTCATCTCCTATTCTTCCAGCTGCGCAGAGGAGAGAAGGATTCGATCTACCCCATTTTCCAGAGGGCCTGGAATTCTTCACCACGCAGGTGATACATGTGCGAGGGAAACAGGGCTGGGGCTCCCTGGGCACCGGGTCACTGGTGCGTCCATGGGCCACAGCCAGCTCCTAGCACCTGCCTGCATCCCGGCTGGATCCCCGTGAAGCAAGAAGGCCAAGAGCAAGCCTGTGAAGAAGGAGGTGCAGAGCTGGGCTGCTTGCTTCCTGGGAAGGGGCACTGGACCCCACGCCTTCCTCAGCCCCGCTGGGGCTCTCTCCTTTGCAGGCAACAAGCGCAGTGCCACTTCCCTGTGGGAGCAGTCGACACGTTCTTGTGAACCACGGAAGAGACCAGGGAGCAGGGAGCAGGGAGCAGGGACCAGGCAGCAGGCAGGGGCTTTTCTTGGGGGGTGGCCTCCATCCACTGGTGTTTGTATGTTCCTTCTGTGTTTGCTGACCAACAGAATGCAGAAGAATAAACATTCCGCAAGTTCTGCAGTCAGCGGTCGGGGTCATTGCAGGTCATGCCAGAGTAAAGAGTTTAAAGAGAAGTTTGGGAAGCCGGCGCCGCGGCTCACTAGGCTAATCCTCCACCTTGCCACACTGGCACACCGGGTTCTAGTCCCGGTCGGGGCGCCGGATTCTGTCCCGGTTGCCCTTCTTCCAGGCCAGCTCTCTGCTGTGGCCAGGGAGTGCAGTGGAGGATGGCCCAAGTGCTTGGGCCCTGCACCCCATGGGAGACCAGGAGAAGCACCTGGCTCCTGCCATCGGATCAGCGCGGTGCGCCGGCCACAGTACGCCGGCTGCGGCGGCCACTGGAGGGTGAACCAAGGGCAAAGGAAGACCTTTCTCTCTGTCTCTCTCTCTCACTGCCCACTCTGCCTGTCAAAAAAAAAAAAAGCTGTTTGGGGGACATTTCTCGGCGATGGGTGGAAGGCTGTTGGTACCTGGGGTGTCTCCTCTTGGTTGCTGACCAAATTGTTGGACATGCTTGGCTCTTGTCTGCACTGGATGGGAGAATGGGCCACTGCTGGCCTCCTTTTCTTTCCATACTGTTGTGGTTACAATGTTACAGATCCCCACACAAGTGTGGCTATGCACAAATTGGCTTTATGTTTTTTAAATAAAGATTTATTTCATGCAATTAAAAGGCAGAGAGATGGAGAGAGAGAGAGAGAGAATAAGAGTTCTTGCATCCATTGGTTCACTCCCCAAAAGGCCACAACAGCTGGGGCTGGTCAGGCCAAAGCAAGGAGCCAGGAACTCTATTCTGGTCTCCCACATGTGTGGCAGGGACCCAGGCACTTGGGCCATCTTCTTCTGCTTTCCCAGGCACATTAGGAGGGAGCTGAATTGAAGAAAAGTAGCCAGGACTTGAACCGGGCTCGGATATGGATGTGGTGTCGTAGGCAGCAGCCGAACCTGCTGTGACACAAAACCAGCCCAGATTGGTTTGCTCTGGACCAGAAACAGCCCTCAGGTCCTCCAGGTCGAATCCCAGCCCACCTGGGCGGGGCTAGACACTCAGAGTAGAGCAGTGACGGCTGGCTGCCACCCAGTACTGGAAACCCTTGCTGCCCGTGAGATTCATCGTAGCGATCTTTCTGAGGACATAAAATGCCTTACCCTTTAGAAGTGGGGGTGCGGTTACCTTACTGCTGATACCTGAAGGTGCACAGCAGAGACGACAGAGCCGGTACAAGGGACACAGACGTCGGGAGACCAAAAAGGCAAAGTCACGTGAGTACGCAGCAGAAAGCAAACGTCAGAAAGAGGAAGGGCGCACTGGGTCGCGTTGGACACCTCCCCAGAGGAGCGTGAGCCACGCTGTTCTGAATGGTCGCAGCCTTGCTGTGTCCTGGCACCGGAGGGAGGGTGACCGCCCCTGAGACAGCCCCCGAGGCACACAGTGGTGCACGAGGCCCCGTGAGCTGGCCGGGGTGCTCGCCACCCATGCTCTGTACTTCTTGGTTACCAAAAGTGGTTAAAATCATCAGATTTCAAGTCTCTGAATCCTAATCTAAGCCTATGCCTCCCAAAGTCTTATCAATGAAAACAAGCCAAGATCAATGGAATTCTGTGGTGAAAATAACAGCAGGCCTCCGCGTAGATGCCCAGATATGTTGCCAAAAAAATATTCTCTTTGGGGGTGTGCTTTTCAGTGCTCTGTATATCATTTTAAATATTAGGGATTAGGTGACTTTTAAAATTTTGTTTTAGAGAACATTGCATTTGCTTCCTCTAGGAATTACTGCTATATGTTTTTAGGTTAAATAAACAAGTTTGTCAACCAGGGCTCAATTTAGATGTGGTACAAGTGTTTTAATAATAGACACTTCAGGGGGCTGGTGCTGTGGCATAGCGGGTAAAGCCGCTGCCTGCAGTGCCGGCATCCCATATGGGCACCGGTTCAAGTCCTGGCTGCTTCACTTCCAACCCAGCTCTCTGCTATGGCCTGGGAAAACTGTAGATGATGGCCCAGGTTGTTGGGTTCCTGAACCCATGTGGGAGGTCCGGAAGAAGCTCCTGGCTCCCTGCACTGGATGGGTGCAGCTCTGGCCATTGAAACCATCTGTGGAGTGAACCAGCACATGGAAGACTTCTCTCTCTCTCTCTCTCTGCCTCTCTCTCTGCCTCTCTGTAACTCTGCCTTTCAAATAAATAATCTTTAAAAAAAAAGAAAGAAAGAAAGAAAAAAGGGTACTCAGAGAAAGAAAAAAATAGTGGATACTTCAGTTAGGTTTTGATGGCCAACGACACCAAGTGCAGAACCCCGTGCTAGATACGCAAGAGATTAGTGCACGACACAGCTGGGTGAGGAGTGTCCCGTCAAGAGCATCCGTAGAAGGCCTCCTTAGAAAGAAGCTGTCCACAATCGGCAGGACATCAGAGTGGAAAGAGAGCCCCGCAGATCACCTTGCAGGATTATACAATCCCCAGGGGGCCCAGTGTTTTGGGGAAGATGATCCAATCAAGCTCGCTTCAAGGCGAGTCCACAAAATGCAGTGCAGAATCTGCATCACGGTATCAGAAACAAAGAGAAAAGAAAGCCCAGTTATGTCAAAAACCCTGAAACCAAGCAGAAATCAACGAACGTTCCACGCACCTTCAAAAGGAGATCTGTAGTAGCCAGCGGTCACGCAGTCAGTGGGCCCAAAGCACTCCCGACCACGGCAACACCGTCCCTGCAGGCCCGGGGAGGCCAGAAGCCACGTTGGTGACACTCGGCATCCACAGGGGACGTGGTGTGCAAGGTCACCGCATGGACCATTCCTGCCGCTGGGTTACAGTAGCTGCACCTGAGTTATGAATAGAACGCACACACTGGATACCAGTAGACCAATCACACCTCAGGGAGAGAAACGTGGTTTAGATAGGAAAAAATCCATAGATGACCTTGACTTTCCGTCATCAACAGCCTCTCACTAGGGAGACGTGGGCACTTGGGGTGCTGTGAACACACGCCCAACAGCCTTCCGCTTCCCGTCCTCACCCTGGGCTCCTTCGTACTCTTAGTCGCTCACTCGGCTGCCACAGCCGCTCCAGAGTGGCGAGGGCTTCTGCTTCAGCCGCTCCCGGGTCTGGCGCAAAGGAAGTGGACGAAAAGTGAACCCAGGTATTGTGCGCCCCTGCGCGGGCCCTGGGGCTGTGAGAGGCGCAGCTGCTGCCCCTCACCCTTCCAACCCTACCATGTTCTGAGGGTGCCAGGACTGGCCACAGCCTGGGGGCCCTCTGTGAGGAACCCAGTGGACGCCCAGACTGGCAGCACACATAGCATTCTCCACTGAACCCTCACCACTGCAGAGGAAGACGGAAGTGTATGTGTCCTGTGTGCCCTCTGTCACAGGGTCAGTGTATGTGTCCTGTGTGACCTCTGTCACAGGGTCAGTCCATGAGTCTGTGTGACCTCTGTCACAGGGTCAGTGTATGTGTCCTGTGTGACCTCTGTCACAGGGTCAGTCCATGGCCTGTGTGACCTCTGTCACAGTGTCAGTGTATGTGTCCTGTGTGACCTCTGTCACAGGGTCAGTCCATGGCCTGTGTGACCTCTGTCACAGTGTCAGTGTATGTGTCCTGTGTGACCTCTGTCACAGTGTGAGCCCATGAGTCTGTGTGACCTCTGTCACAGGGTCAGTCCATGGCCTATATGACCTCTGTCACAGGGTCAATGTATGTGTCCTGTGTGACCTCTGTCACAGGGTCAGTGTATGTGTCCTGTGTGCCCTCTGTCACAGGGTCAGTCCATGGTCTGTGTGACCTCTGTTACAGAGTCAGTCCATGGCCTGTGTGACCTCTGTCACAGGGTCAGTGTATGTGTCCTGTGTGACCTCTGTCACAGGGTCAGTCATGATTCCTGTGTGCCCTCTGTCACAGGGTCAGTCCATGGTCTGTGTGACCTCTGTCACAGGGTCAGTGTATGTGTCCTGTGTGACCTCTGTCACAGGGTCAGTCCATGTCCTGTGTGCCCGCTGTCACAGGGTCAGTCCATGTCCTGTGTGCCCGCTGTCACAGGGTCAGTGTATGTGTCCTGTGTGACCTCTGTCACAGTGTCAGTCATGATTCCTGTGTGACCTATCACAGTGGCAATCCATGAGACCATGTGACTTCTTTCATAACCTGGCCATGTGACATGCAGCAGAAACATGCCATTTCTGTGTGTGTGTTTTTTTTGTTTGTTGTTTTTTTTTGCCTTTAGCAAGTGCTTTCTGGAACAGTTAAGAAACTAAGTGTGGGGTGTAAGTACCCTAGACTTCTTCATGCTCTGTATACATCTGCACCTTTGCATTGGGTGTGCTGGGTTCCACAGGTCCTTGGTCCCTTAGAACAACAGATTCCACACCGCGTGTGGGATTGCACTTGTGGATTCTTTCCCCTCATCTGTAGAGTAGCAGTCCTCACAAGTAACCAAGTCGCCGTTTGTTCTAGGGGCCTTTGTTCAGTTTATGTCATTCTACATCTTCTTGTCTTTGACGTTTACAGAAATGAGCTGGGCCATCTCTAGCTGTGGCCACTGGGATGGACCGTTCTCCCCTGGGCGACACCTAGGGTGGACCGTTCTCTCCCGGGCGACACCTAGGGTGGACCGTTCTCTCCTGGGCGACACCTAGGGTGCCGAGTGAGTGGCACGGACAGTTGTGAAGAAGCAAAAGCGAGTGGAGAGAGCAGTGCAGGTTGCAGCAGAAGCACTGGTGCCAGCGCAGCCAGCCTCCCCTTTCTCCACAGGCAGGCTCAGGTCTGTCGGGGGACCACGTGACTCAAAGCCTCCTCCCCAAGGCCTGGGACCCTCACCTGAGGTCCAGACACTCAGTCCACCGGCTCCTACACTAGGGCCGGTGCACGCCAACCCTTCGAGTTCACAGTTCTCCAGGGCCAGCTGTGGGAGCTGGGATACTGGAGCCCTGGGTCCCCCACCAGGGTCTTCGGTGAGCATTCCCCTCCACTCCTGTCCACCACGACGAGAGGCTTGGCACGCGGCACCACATCTGTACCCAACTACTTTCTGAGGAAAAAAAAGGCCTGTTCGGCAAAGCCTTCTTTCACCCTTACTTGCAACTGTAATAAAACAGCATGATTCCCAAACTGGACACCTACTGAAACAACGTTAACTGACTGTTCAGTCTCAAAATTCCTGTATTAACCTAACTCCTTCATCATCACCCCATCAAGTTCTGGGACATGAAAGAACTTAGGTGTACATCAAGTCAATTTTGCCTGTGCCAAAAAAGTGGGAACTCCGAAAAAAATGGAAAAAAAAATCAGTCAGAAATTAATTCACTACACCACCAGTGTTTAAGAAACAAACATGGGCCAGCGCCGTGGCTCACTAGGTTAATCCTCCGCCTGTGGTGCCAGCACCTGGGGTTCTAGTCCCGGTTGGGGCGATGGATTCTGTCCCGGTTGCCCCTCTTCCAGGCCAGCTCTCTGCTGTGGCCCGGGAAGGCAGTGGAGGATGAACCAAGTGCTTGGGCCCTGCACCTGCATGGGAGACCAGGAGGAAGCCCCTGGCTCCTGGCTTCGGATAAGCATAGCTCAGGCCATAGCGGCCATTTGTGGGGTGGACCAACGGAAGGAAGACCTTTCTCTCTCTCTAACTCTGCCTGTCAAATAAATAAAGAAATAAATAAAAAAAGAAAATACAAAATCATCTCTTTAGTTTATGGTATGTTTCCCATCAGAAGGAGCCATGAAGTGACAGCCAGCCTCACTGAAGATATTCTCTCAAAATCCACACATTCCAATTCAACCTGGCATACAACCATGTGAGTGCAGAACTGAAATCTTTATTTGGACCTGGACATCCGGTTTTCATAAGCCTACTGACAAGGCACATACACCCTCAGGAACAAGGCCAGTGTTTTCCAGTTTGCTCTGTAGTGCACGCTTTTGGACAACTGGATGCTTTTTGATCAAAGAAGTCCGTTGGTGCACCTGTGACACGCAAGCTTTTCCTGCTCTTCAAAAAACAAGCAAAAGGCTTTCCTACAGACACTTCTCACTGCAGGGCTGGGAGGTGGCCTTTCCAAGGTGTCTTACCTCTAAACTTCTTAGTCAGTGAAGAAAACCAAGACATAAAGAAGGGTGGCAATAAAACATTTGCAAATTTTGTTTTAAAAGGAGGTAAGGCTTGTAAAATAAAAGATACCTTTTTCCTGCTTACCCAGGCCATGTAAGTGCAGTTTTCCAGCTAGGACAGTAGCAAAAGCTCACCACCTAGTCACTTTTGGGAGGTTATGTTTTTGAAGATTTAGTTGGAAGGCGAGAGACAGAGGAGTATCTTCCATCCACTGGTTCACTCCTCAAAAGGCTGCAACAGCAGGGGTTGGGTCAGGGAGAAGCTAAGAGCCAGGAATTCTGTCTGGGTCTCCCACGTGGGCGGCAGGGACCTAAGTGCCTGGGCCATTACCTACTGCTCCCCATGCACACTAGCATGGAGCCAGACCAGAAGCAGAGTAGCCTTGATGCAAACTGGCGCTGTGATATGGGATGCAGGTGCCTCAAGCAGCAGCCACTATGCCATTATGTCAGCTATGGATAAGACATGAGTTGCAAGGTGTGTGGATTCCTTTGGTATTCTTTGTAAAAATAGTATTTTGTGGACTTACAATTTTTGATAAATTTTTGTTTTAATGTATTCTGATATATAGGAAATGGTTACTTTTATTGATTGGATGTTACTGATTTATTTTATCGAACAACTAGCATTTACATAACACCATGTATTTGGTTAGTAGTTCAAAAGTTGACGGAGTGCTAATCTTTATATGACTGCAAACAAGGCATGCATGATTTAAGATTTATTTATTTGAAATGCAGTGACGGGGAGGGAGGGAGGGCGAGCGAGAGAGAGGGGAATGTGTGCATCCACAATCTTCCATCCACTGGCTCATTCTCCAAATGGCTGCAGTGGCCAGAGCTGGTCTGGGCTGCAGCCAAGAACCCAGAATCCCACCTGGATCTCCCCTGTGAGTGGCAGGGGCCTAAGCACTGAAGCCGTCTTCCTTGCTTTCCCAGGTGCATCAGCAGGAAGCTGGATCATCAGCAGAGGAGCCAGGACTATGACACCAACTCTGACATAGAATGCTAGCGTCGTAGGCGGCTTAACCCAGCGTGCTACAATGCTATTCCCAAGGCATGCAAGGTTTCTAAAATGTTACTTCCTACACCCTTTCCTCCAACATTTGATTTTTAAAACCAGTGGTATAGCACCCTTTTAGAACATATGGCCTAAGAACTTTTCCTTTGGGAATTCTGGGCTGTAGTTTATTTCTATCCGAATTTAAAGTTTCTGTTATTAGGACATTTCCAATACCTGGAATCTATAAAGAGCTCCAGGAACTCAACAACAGTTAAAACAAAAAAATCCTGTTAAGAAATGGGCAAAGGACTTGAATAGACACTTTTCGAAAGATGAAATTCAAATGGCCAACAGACACATGAAAAAATGCTCAGGGTCACTAGCCATCAGGGAAATGCAAATGAAAACTATAATGAGGTTTCACCTCACCCTGGTTAGAATGGCTTTTATACAGAAATCAACAACAAATGCTGGCAAGGATGTGGTTAAAAGGTACCCTAATCCACTGTCGCTGGGAATGTAAACTGGTACAGCCATTTTGGAAGACAGCACAGAGATACCTCAGAAATCTGAATGCAGAGCCGGCGCCGTGGCTCAATAGGCTAATCCTCCACCTTGCGGCGCCGGCACACCGGGTTCTAGTCCCGGTTGGGGCGCCGGATTCTGTCCCGGTTGCCCCTCTTCCAGGCCAGCTCTCTGCTATGGCCAGGGAGTGCAGTGGAGGATGGCCCAGGTGCTTGGGCCCTGCACCCCATGGGAGACCAGGAAAAGCACCTGGCTCCTGGCTCCTGCCAGGATCAGCGCGGTGCGCCGGCTGCAGCGGCGGCCATTGGAGGGTGAACCAACGGCAAAGGAAGACCTTTCTCTCTCTGTCTCTCTCTCTCACTGTCCACTCTGCCTGTCAAAAAAAAAAAAAAAAAAAAAGAAATCTGAATGCAGACCTACCATATGACCCAGCCATCCCACTCCTGGGAACTTACCCAGATGAAATGAAATCAGGAAATAAAAGTTTACTGCAGCTCAATTTACAATAACCAAGATAAAGAATCAACCCAGATGTCCATCAATGGAAGACTAAAGAAAATGTGGTATATATACTACTAGTCAGTTGTAAAAAACAATGAAATCCTGTCTTTTGCAACAAAATGGATGCAACTGGAAACCATTATACTTAGTGAAAAAAGCACATCCCCAAAAGACAAATCCCATATAATTTCCCTTATCTGTGGTAACTAGTAAAAGATAATGTAAGGAAAGGAAACTGACACTTGGAGAAGTGATTGTTTACAGCCCCTTGTCTCTACTGTTGAGGACGTTTTTCTTCCTTCTATTTGTTGAATTCTTTACTTAGTGGAGGGTTAAGCTTATGATTACAAAACAAACTCAAAAGTATGTCACTGTAAAAAATAAGAAAGGAAGGATGGTAGGGTGGGAAGGAAGCATCACCATGTTCCTAAATCTGTATATATGAAACACATGAAACTTGTTCACCTTGAATTTTAAAAAGGACATTTCCATGCAAGGATGGGGAATCTTTTACCTGCTAGGGGCCATTTTGGTATTTACTTCACTCATGGGCCACAATCAACTTAAAACTTAGTCTGCTATCATTTACCGAATGTAGACTCCTGCCTGTGGTTGCTTCGGCAGGGCCAGACCGCTGAGTCTGTGGGCTTTACCGCAGGCTGTTAGTTCCCCAGCCCTGCTAGGGGACCAGGAACGGCAAAGGCTGCTGTGCACACAAACCCTAGGACTCAGGCCTGGGGCGGGGAACTGATTGACACTGCTGCCAGATGCCCAGGGCAGGCCGCCTCTGGCCCCAGGAGCACAACACAATACTTAAGAAATGAGACTTGGTGTGGAAGCTAGCAACATCCCCCCCCCCCCCAACATTCGTGGTTAAATTTTTCTATTTTTATTTTCCATTAGCTTTGTCCAATGCAGTCTTGAAACAAAGTAGTTATCTGAATTCAGGGAATGAAGTGGTAAGGAAAGCAGCAACTTGCAAGTATTCCTTGAAAAACATGCGCTCTTTGTGGTCGCAGCTCACTGCCTACCTGCTCAGAGGTGGAGCCCTACAGGTAAGGAGGGAACATACCTCCAGGCAAATTTCTTACTTTTAGATCAGGTTCAAAATATGCCCTCTCACTCGACTAAATTTGCTTAGCTACGGTCTAAGATGGAGCTAAGCATGGAGGTGCAGGATTTTGGGCGGAATCTAACTTGTGGTTTGGGAACAGGAAGGCCGCCACCTCCCTGAAGCAGCCATGGTAACTCCCAGCTAAACGGCACTGTACAACTCTCAGTTGGGCTCAGGCAGAACTCAACGAAAGCAGGAGGGCCTCGGGGGAGGGCACAGAGCATTGCACTGCCCTTGACCTCGCCAGTCTCACCATGCCACTCACCATCATGCCAAGGAGCACAGGAGGTATCTTAGTCATCTTGACCAATACTCATGGATGGCCATGCCCCCTGGGCATGGCATCAAACCTTCCTCACTTAACTTTTCCCTCTGAAATCACCGTTCCTGCTAGTGTTGCAAACGTGACCCTTGAACACCAGTTCAGGATGAAGCCCAGTTATGTGTATACTTGACTTGCCACTCTAGTTTTCTTCCCCAGGAGACCAACTAACATGTCAGCTCCAGGTACTTTCACACGCATTGTGCTCCACTCATTAACTGCAAAGTTTCTGTTTTTCTGCCATCTAGAACCCTGGTCAGTTTAATCTTAGGATAGCTTTTTAATATTCCTTTACTGTGAGAAAACAGTGAGCAAAAGTATCACTAGCAAAACTGTTCAAGCCAGCTTCCCACTTGTACTACTTGACTGTGAATTCTAGACTGAATCGCCTGGATTCCGTCACTTGTCAGGGCACTTCCACTCATCTCCAAGAGTTCTGCAAGAAAACACTTGTGGACTCACTTGCAAATATTTTCTCCTCTTTTTGTTATTATTCGTTTTCCCCACCACTTTCATTAACTCATTAATACCTTGCTAGGTAACTGATTCTAGCGCATGAATTGAGAAAACAAGGACCGCAGCACATTTCACTCTATGACGCTCTTCACAATTGGAACTGGTGTGCATCACATGAAGATGCACTTCTGTGAGTACATTCTACGTGTCCATCCATCACAAAACAGCACTTCACTGGAATAATCAGATGTCACTACACATTTTCGGAAAGATGCTATTCAAAACTTACCATTTTCCTGTAGATAAGGAATGTTTATAGTACATCTGTTAGATATTCAATTAACTGCTTTCTAACAAGATCACAAAGAGTTACCATACAAAGGTAGGTAGGTAGGTAGGAAGGAAGGGGAAAAAAAACCCCAAAGTCGTCCAGTTCCTCCACTTAACGGAATTCCTTCCTCTATTAACAAAACTGTGTTACAATGACAATTCATATCTTCAATAAAATTAGAAGCCACAGTCATCTGATTTTTCAGAAGAGCTGGGGCCTGTCTTACATGATCTCCTCTGAGAACTTAGTTTGAAGTCCAATCACCATTCTGGATCAGCAGAGATAAGCAATCAAAGTCACAGGCACCAGGACAGGAGTGAGAGAGCCAACAGCTCAGAAGTGCAGTCTTAGCAAAGGTAGGGCCATGACTACCGAGGGTGCACTTGCTTTAAGGGGGGCAATTATTCCCTTTTCAGCTCAAACTTTCTGGATATTTTGCTAATTGAAAATAAGGTTTTTAAAATTCTTAAAATTTAGGTTGCAAACACTGGAAAGTAGTTGAAAAAGTAAAACACACCACCCCATACTGTTCTGTGCTATGGATCCAACACACCCACTAGCTGGCTTCTCTTAGAGGTGTCTGCAAATCCAGGGTCCAGGGAGTGAGAGAGGAGGCACAGGGATGTGGAGGTTGTGTGAACAAACAAGGGGTCAAAGGACGGAGATGCCAAAAGGAAACCTTGCAACTGCAAGAAACAAGCTTTCACAGCAATGCTTCTACTTTAACAAACAGCCCTTCTCACGTGGCGAATGAGATCCAGGTTGGATTTCTTCTTCCTTCCTTTAAAAACCACCTAAAGACCGCACCAGTTTCCTATGGTAATTAGAACCAGCACAGTCCAACTGAAGAGTCATGTAGCACTTCACTGATTTCTTTTTAATCATCCTAGTTAAATGACATTAAAACTCTAGAATGACAGATTCTTAAATTAAGTAAAAAGTGCATTCTTTATCCTGACCTTCACAAACGCTGGTGCGGGGAGAAACACATGCACTCTTCCCAGGTGGTTTACTGCACCCCATGTACAGTTCTGTTCGGTTCTCAGTTGACATGTGATTTGGGAACAAGCATTACGAGTCTCTCTCTCACACACACACACACTCTCACAGATATAAGTACAATTTCCACAAATACCGTTCTAAATGTTTTATACATACCACCACAACATAAACCATAAAGGGTATATTTGGTAATCAAAATTTCTCAGTTATAGCACTTTTAAAAAGATACAAATTAAGCTTTTTGACCCTGGGATCTGAGATCTGCCCACAAGGTGTCTTTTGCTAAGAAGGGACAGCAAAACTCGAAGAGTAATCTGATATCAATTTTCTGTTATTCACTGCACCTGCTGCCCTCTTCTATGAAGAAGTAATTTCTCCTCCTTCACGCCCATCCTCCTGGCAATTAGTGCAGCGGAAACATAAGGAAGAACAGTGCTATGCTTCAGTTAACCAGTTTGATTCAGCATTGAATACCAGGTGTGCAAACATGATTTTTAAAAAAAACCTCTTCATAACAAAAACATTTTAATTCAGATTTTTTTTTAAGGAAGCCACAGGGACAGGGATTTGACCTAGCAGTTAAGATGCCTACACCCACATCAGAGTGCCTGGACTTAATTCTTGGCCCCCAATTCGAGGTTTCTGCTAATGCAGATCCTGGGAGGCAGAAGGTGACAGCGTAAGTAATTAACTGATGGGAGACCTGGATTGAATTTGGGCTCCTGGTTTTGGCCTTGGTCCAGCTGTGGCCACTGCAGAGTCAACCTGTTGGTAAGAGCTATCTCTCTTAGCCTCTCAAAATAAATAAATAAATACATAAAGAAATAAAACCACAAAAATGTATTTGTGTACCAAGTGTGTAACAATGTGAAACAATTACTCTATGTACTTAGAAAAAATTTTGAGCCTAGCTTTCACTAAATAATGGATTAAAATTGGGAAATGTTTCATTTTACCAAAAAGCACTTTGTTGGTAACCATGCTAGTAACAGCTAGTTGTTACCAAGAATGAATATAGACATCCCATCCCAGGCAAAGAAACAAACAAAAAACTGGAGCAATTTTAGACTCTCCCATATGAAAGTCGCACTCCATTACTAAATACTTCTGATTTGGTAATGAGCAATTTCATTTATGCCTGTCATCTTCTTTTGCTGCACCAGAAAACTTAAGTCTTTTAAAGCCAGTTTTTGTTTAGAAAACTTTAATTAAATACTGATCCTGTGTATGTACACACAGATCTGTTTTATGGGGACCCAGCCACACGGAGCCACCGTACCCAAGGCATATGTGAATGCCGACTTGCATGCGATGTTCTTCTCCCTGTCATTATCCCTCATGAAAAGGGGAATGTTTCACTAAGCACATTCACAAAACAATCTCGACTGAAAGCTCATTTTACAGTTGTTGTGTTAAGTAACAGTATCAAATAATAAATTAACTCTAAGATGGGAGCTGTAATGCCATTTTCACCTTTTAAAACTGTCTTTTTACAATACTTGTCACATAAAAGGTGACAGTATAACACAAGCATACATCAAGTGCCCTTAAGACTGCACTCATGGGCTTCAGAGAACAGTCAACTGCATAGGAACTCTCAACTATTTAAGTGACACAGGAACACGACAACTTGTGTATTAGCAGCTTCACAACATCTTCAAATCCTCACAGGACACACAAGCTGTTACGTCACGAGAATGTCTAAGCTGGTAACATATTAAGGATCTGTCTACCTAACAATACCCTGCCCTGCTCATCCCGCACTGGTTCCAGTCAGTCATCCCTATGCTGTGTGTTTAACGCATATATGTGTATCCAGGAAAAATGAGAATACTTGACAGTCCAGTTAAGAGCATACTGGTTAAGAACAATTACTACATGTAACTCATTTCAGCCCTAAATTTTAGAACTCCAAATAAATAAAAAGCAATTTATAAAAATAAACAGAAAAATTCATCCTGACAAAAATTATTATCCAGAAAATAAAGTGTGTTTCACAGAAAAGACAAATAGTAATCTGTGAAAAATAAAAATACACCTCAACTAAAGAAGTCAATCAAACAGGTCTGAATGTAAGAGATCAAAACACACAAAACTTTCTAAACTCCAGTGCTTTTCCCTTAAATTTCTAATGTTCCAGACAGAAAAACATCTGAGAAAGTCTCAGTAACTTGCCTCGGGAGGGCCAGAATGAAGGTGGGCAGCACAGCGTCTGGGGACCCCAAGAAACAGCCCGCAGTCTCTGGCTTCACCCACAGAGAGAGTGCCTAACAGAACCACTTGGCTAAAACAGGCTTGACAACTGACAAAGGGAGATGCCAAGGTAGAATGAAGACCTACGTGGAGGCAAAATATCAGATTCTTTGCTATATGATGTGGCCATAAAACTACCTACTTAAAGAAATTAAAAGATCCAACAAAGAATCAAACTGGTTTCTCAAAGAATATCATTACAATCAATCTCTCTGATCTTCATGCTCTGAGCAGATCAAGATTATGTGGAGAAGGAAAATAAAGTGTGGAATTAGTAATGCAGATGCTGAAAGGCAAGGGGCAAGACTAGGAGAACGCCTCAAACCACTTTGCTCCCATCTCTCCTGGCACCTACTCCCCAAAGTAAAAGGCCAGAAAACCCAGAGCTGTTTTAACAGCAGTGTGCGCAGCTGTCAGCTGACAGACAACATGAACACAAGTCACGCTATGTTATCTGTGTCACCTTCTCCAGGGTTAGTCCAGTAACTTACGACTTGACATTCTTTTGTTTTTATTTGTTTATTAAACATGGAAAGGTTAATAAACAGACACAGTCCAGAGTTAGTAGGTTGGTATTATAACATTTATTAAAATAATGCTATGGGTTAATAGAAACAGCAAGGAACCAAAGAATTAAAATGCAAGCTATGTAAAATCCCAACTAAAACTCAAAGTGTCTAATGTTTTCATTCATTAGCTAACTAAAAGCTCAAGAAAGACAAGACACCCAATATAATAAAGTACTGCAAAACAATTGGCAATTTTCAGTTATCAAAATTGTGGATTTTGCATTTTGTATCCTTTTCTCAATCAAGAAAAAAATTCTTTTTGAATGTTATATAACATACATATAAAACAAGATAGAAAAATACATTATAAACTTGTAACAATGGCTGTAAATACATTATCTTACATGTTTCTCATAGGCAATAGGTTGGTTATGGTACATACATAGCATGAAACTACTAAGATAATAAAGAATAGACAAAAATACATGTCAGCTGTACGGTAACATACAAGCGACACTCCCACCTACCCACGCTAAAAAATTACATAATACTGTCAGAAAAAAAAGTCTTAAAAACTACATATTTTAATAAGAAATAAATTCAATAAAGAATGATAATACTGAGAACCAAGGCATTCAGAGAGTTCAAAAGTCATGCTTTTTTTTTTCAGTTGATCCAAAATTTTACCAACTAAAGTTTTCAACAGTTTGTTCAGAGCCAGCATTACTCATAAATGTCACACATTTATTATCTCATACATTTACTTCCTTCCCCAGAAAAGACCTTTGATAAACATCTAAAATGTCCAGGTATAACGCAGTTGAGATGAAACTGGATCAAATACTGGTATCGTTTTTAACAACTATCACCTCAAGTGTTTGAGTGTCGCAAATTTATTCAACCAACCAAACAAAATAAAAATCAAAATGGCACAGCATATATTGTAAATAAATCAAAACAATGGTATGTGTAACAGAAAGACAAAGCAGTGGCACATTAAACCAAAGCTAGCAGAATACAAAACAATGAATGTCTATTGCATAGTAAATAAACTGAAAAAGGTTTCCAAGAGAGACACGATGATGGAGAGGTCACCGTGAAGGTGCTGACTGAGCGTCCTGCTGACCTTGCCTGTGAAGGACGGGAGAGGGAGAAGAGTTGACGAGCTGGAAGTCCACTGCCACTTGAGATTTGCCATGTCTGGTACTGAGCAGCTAACAACTATTCACTCAGTGTTCAGATGTAGCTTTGCATACAAAATGCTTCAACTACAAAACTGAATTCATGAGCAACTGAAGTGTACTTGAGTATTTACACCCACAATGATGGTTTTTCCCATTCTTTTAAAATTTTAAAAAAAAAGGGAGTCAAAAACACATGTGGGAACAGGAGGGGAGGTTACTAAAACCAGCAAAGAGATGGACATTACAAGTCCTCTGCTAATGGTATAAAGTAGGATGATTAAATTGGGGTCATTTAAAAACAGTTTTTCAGAATGAAAATCACTAAGATTCATTTTTGTGAAAAGGTTTGCTAGGCTTACTACTATTCTCCAATTAATAAGAAAAAAAAAAAAAGTCCAAGGTCTACCCCTTCTCCAAATAAAATAAAGCTGTAATTCTGTCTGTAAACTGATGTTCAGATGATCTCACATAATTTTTATCTCAGAATCTTTTGGGTGAACACTGGAGATTATAATAACCAAAAGTATTCAATTATGATTTTTAAAAGAATTATGTTTTAAAACTTAACAAGTCAGACATTAGAAAAGTTATCAATTTTTTCACAGTATCAGATTTGGCAAATTTGCATCAAGGTAATGTGGCAAAAATCATATGAATCAAACCATCAACTCATTTGTCTCCCCTCTTATCTTCTTTCACATACTGGGCGACTGAGGAACATGCATTAACTTTTATTGTGAGGGAGGAGCTGATCTTACGAGACACTTGACTAAATGACCATGAAGGAAAATAAGGCACTTTCTTTTCTTTAGACTTATTCCAATACTTAAAAAATAAAAAATAAAGACAAAAAGGCTCTTTTGGTCTTTTGTTTCTTGACAACCACCAGAAAAAATCATTTAATGAAATAAAGGGTTTCTTTGTTCTTTTTCTTTTTTTTATAACACTTGAAAGTATAAAATGCTACATTTCCAAAAATATATATATTTTTTTTCTGCACCAGCACCCTTGTATAGTAAAAGAATCTACTTTTTGTTCATTTGTTTCAATGCACTACACTTTATCTACAATTTCATTACATGTATACAGCAAATAGGCAAGCATGGCTTTTACATCCTTAATGATTTTTTCTATACAGGGAGGTTTAAAAAAAATACTTGAACAGTTTGCCCAGTAATGTGACACATAATGCATGTACCTTGTTCTCGTATATTTTTAACGGAGGTGTAAAATAAAGGTTCAGTAATTTTAACTCAGATATTTATCTTTTTAAAAATAGTGTTGCAGTATTTTTACTTTGCACTAATTTCCCAAACTCCTTGTCACGTCTCCTCTCATGGCACACTTTCTTCTAATACTTCAGATTCTGGCAGGCAATGTGAGAAGGCTGCCCCCTCTGCCCTTTGAGGGCACAGTAGTGACGGAACAGCATATCGAATTCTGAATACTTTTTGAAATCACTTCACCAATGACATCCCTGACCAAAGGTTCATGCATGATGTATCATCACACAGTACATTCAGAGAGAGCTTTGACTTCGCTATGAGAAGAAAAAGGTTCCTAGAAGTCTCTCACAGTAACTGCCTCTGTCAATGAGTAGTTAAGGGCCATCTGTCTCCCCTTACCGTTCGCTCAGAGGGGGACATTAAAAGACGGTCAGTGCTGTGGGATGAATTGGGCCTTATTGCTTTACTACTATTCAGTGCAGGTTCTAGAACCACGTTCACCCAAATTGGGGGGGGGGGGGGTAAGGAAAAAAAGCTGAGTTGGAGGACAACAATTTCTTTGTCTTTTGTTTGGTTAGATGGTAAGACGAACGGACAAGTGCCTCAGCTCGCTGCACTGACGACAGGCAAGCAAAGGCGATTACCAGTTAACTGATCAGCAGGCAGGCATGGTCAGGTCATCATTGGGTGAAGAGTTCAGAGGTCAGAAGGTCATAGGTTAGTTGCCGGTGGCGGCTGGGTGGTTAGAAACAAAAAACAAAACAAAAAAAGAAAAGAAAAGATAGAGAAGAGATTAGTTTCAGCTAGTGACGGCTTAATGACAACATGAAAAACTAATCACAACTAATAAAAAAAAAAAAAAGCATGTTTAATTCTGACAAACTGATTGACACCATCTACAGAATACAATAAAAATCATGACAATTCCATATCATGATTTGAACAAATGAAGAAGAGCCCACTCCCACAAAAAATAAATAAATAAAAAAAAGGAACTGGTTAACAGGAAAAAAATAGAAATAAAATACAACTAACAACTAATAGTTAGTAGCAGTCAATGAAGGAAATTGGAAAACAACAATGAATAGGTTTGGTATACAGAATTTTGAAACAGTCAGTGCAGTTAACAGTATCTGACTGCTATTAAGCATTAGTATTCTCTCAGATGCAAGCATTAAGCGACTATTAATGATGGTTGTGATTATTAATAACTGATGATCAACAGAAATGAATCTAATGGAATTTAAATTTCTATGAACAATTTGGTTCAACATAAACTCTGGGCCAAACAGGTTTCTTTTATTCAATAAATGTTTATTGCTTTTTCAATTATTCTATTTACAAACAACATGGAATTTCTTGGCCTCATGATACAAAGCAATACTAAACTGTAGTCTAGCAGTGTAGGCAACATCATGGGAACCAGAAAAAGGCCAGGCCTTCTGCACCAGCCAACACTTTCCAGTTGAAAAGACTATTTTACACATATAGAACACTTATAAAATGCACTTGCATGTAAACACTGTAAAATCCTGCCATTTAAAATTCTATACTCAAAAAGCTCTAGGTACATCAAAAAATAGAAGAAATTTCTAATTGATACCAATAAGGCATTTTAAAACTACAAACAGCTTTCTTTATTCAATTTCAAAGCTAATACTCTGCAAATACAATAAAATCTGACATTTCATATACATTCCTGCTTTATATTTTTATATTTTAAAAGAAGCCACCTGTAAATACTATTTTCTTTTGCAAAGTAACAAAAAATTTAAAAATTACAGTAAAACATAAAGTAGTTCTCAAGTGGAAAAGTTATCATTCCCAATGTCCTTGAGTTGTTCCTTCCTTAATCAACATCTGTCACATTCTGCTTCATCCAACTTGGTCCACTTAACAGTAGTATGATTTTTTTAAGACTCATTCAACAGCTTAATTATTTCTACTATATTCTGAGGTTTGATAGAATTTTCTGTACTGTTGCCATTTGTGACTTAAGGCAGAGGAAATGTGAACAAAAAGTTATTCAGTGCAAAGTCAGATTCTGTGTCACTTCATAAATCAAAACTCAGTAGATATAATGCTCACAGAGTTTAAATGATGTAATATAATGGACTGATTTACCTTCATTATGACAAAAATGCTTTCCATAGTCTACCATTTAGGACAGTTCATAAATACTACAAAAATATTATATCTTCAATGTGACCAAATCTTCCCTGAATTTCTTAAAAAGTGGAATTTCATTTAAAATAAAAACTGCTATTTCAAAATCAAAGGAGAAAGTAAGTATTTATAGTCATTATTATTTAACAGGTATTCCAAAATATGGAATCTTAAAGCATTTTTGATATTACTTAGTTTTGATTAAAATTGTTTAAATTTTTTATACAAATTATGTAAGTAATGGTTTTTGTAAAATCATTACTCAGAAAAACATTTCATTAGGTGTCTTTAAGTGTGGAATATATAAACAAAGTAACTACCATTTATATATACCAGTACACCTATAATATATCCTCTGCCAAGTCCTGGCCTCCTACAGTACACACAGGAGTGACAACTGTGCAAAACCGGTTATAGTTAATTACAACTAAAAAGTCAGTTGGTCTTTTATAGGTTTCAAATTCAGTTTTGACACACGTCTAGAGGTGGGTTTATTTTTAGTAAAGACTAGAAATCTGTCAACCATGTAGTACTCTAAATGTTCATTTAGAATTACATGGTTACATATCCAAGGGCTGATTTTCCTTGTATTAGGTGAATGGTTATAATAATCTCTTCAAAAGACTTTTTTAAAAAATAATTAAAAAAAAAAAACCTCAAAAATAGAGAAAACAGTAGTATCATAAAATAATTTAAGTAAAGGATTTTAGACATCACCCTTAGACCCAATGAGTGCATACAGTGATAGCAAGTATAAAGTATTCTGTTACTTTAAAAAAAAATTAGCATTTCGGTTTGCTGACATTGCATTTTGAATAAAAACAATGAGAATTAATTAAAACACATTTAACTAAAAAAGAGCCATGCATGGAATGTGCTGTCATTTTCCAAATATGATAAAACCTTCCTTTAATATTTTCGACTATCTCAAGGCACGGAGTATTAAGTAAGCCAATAATTATTGCGTTAAAACCAAATAATGAAAAATCTCCTAAGAGGGGGCATTCAGGAAAAACTTAACAGTGGAAAAACTATGCTGGGGTATTCAGTAGAACTAATTTAAACAGTATCGATATGAATAAAGCTTCAAATTATTCATGGGATTATCTAGTTTCTTCAAATCTAAATAACTTTTAAAAAAACCAAGATTTTCCATCTCTACATGACTTGCAAGGAGTACAATCTTCATAGATAATCATGGAGCTTAGGGTCATTCACTGAATGTTCACCACAAGTAATGTATGTATTAGTTAAAAGTCTGGAAGGCTCTTTGATGATGCATGATGCTAAATGAATATCACAATGGAAAGGCATTTTATTTCTGATGTGGACAACAGCTGTGTCCAATACTTATAATCAATATTCAAATATAAATCATGTGAAGTAGGTAGGTGTTTCATAGTCATAGAGGTGTATAATTGGAGTGTAACATATCACTTCTTTTCCCTACTAACAGCAGAGACTTTGATCAATTTAATTAGTAGATGGCAGATGTACCATCATAGAAGATGGGAAAAAGTTCTTTTCTACCAAGCTTCAGATGCCTATCTTGTGGTTTAAAAAAAAAAAAAACAACTTAGAAAACAATTCAATGTCAATAAACCGAAAAGATCACTCCTCAATAAACATAAATAATGTATATAAGGGTCCAAGGACACATACACACACACACACATATATATAGGACACAAACTACAAATGTTGAAAAGGAGAAAAATGAAGACTTATTTTCCAGTCACAGGTGAGTTAAAAAGGATATTTAAACAGTTGGATCTTATATACCACAGAACTTCAGGAGATAGTTTACCTTCAGATAATATATTTTAGCAGCAAATGACAAAAATCAAAGGATCCATTTTGGCAAGAGAATGGAAGAATAAAAGGGAATTGGTATTCTAATTAAGAAAAATATTCAACTACATGAAAGTTATCTTCACAGTCCTTTTGATTTTAGCGAAGTATTTGACATGTACATCCTCCTCATGTTTATAAAGTGGCTCAAATATTTTATTGTAAAGAAAAATGGAAACTAAATCTTCAGTTTTCTCCAAAAGTACACAGGAGGCAAATATTCCTTTACTTCTCTCATTAAAGCACCATCTGTTCAATTCATTTTGCAATACCAACCCAGAATTTCAGAACAATTAAAAGGTAAATTTCAGTAAAAGTTATTGAAAAATAGCTAAGGCAACATAAAAATTTAATAGCTCCCGAAATTGACTAATTTATGTTTTAGTAGGAATAAATCCATAGTACATAATACTAGAAGACTTAATAAGTTAAAATATATGAAGGGAGAAAGAAAACAAAAGGCCCAACCTTAAATCTGTCAATTATTACAAATGAATTTAGAAAATGAAAACAGGGGGCAGGTAAGCAGTTACATTTTTCCATCAGGTGTGGTGTTGCAAACTGTATGGACATCCAACCCATTTCTTATAAACAAGAACTGCAGAACTAAACTAACCTCGGTCTGCGGTCACAATCCTTTGGTAAGGATGGACACGCATATCGTGCCTTCGAACTTTAGTAGCCACCGCACCTAGTTAAATTGCAATTACCAAGACAAAGTTAGAAAACATTCACAAGGGGAAGAAACATTAACAGCAGGTTTATCAAAATGGATTTCAAATTTCATTTACTACAAAAGTTTGCTTTAGGAAACACGTTAAGGCACAGTAGTTTTAAAGTTAACCATAACATGTCATGTATATATGCATCTATTTATATTGCATTCATTTCAAACACCTTGGTCTTAACCTATTTTCATCTGTTCACTCACAATCCCCAAGTCACAGTACTTCATGAGCTCTGTTAGATGCAAACACATTGAAGCTTTACTAGTCACATATTCACTGGAGTGCCTTTCTTGCAGCACAACTACTTCAATAATGCCACGTTTCATACTGACAATTATTTGCTAACCTTAAGACCACTTCCAGAGTTTATCACTTAAAAAGGTTTAAAAGCAATTCTTAAAGCCTACAGATTGTGGTTTTAAACTCTGAGTCAATAAGTATGAACTGCAATGAATTAGGTGATTAGTAAAGCAAACAGTATAGTACACTTAGCAGTCAGTATACTACTATACACTCCTTTATAAATTACTGTTACTTCATAATATTACAGGCTAAACCAAATTAATAACAAGTTTTTACTTTATATCTATGTGCAAAAAGTGCAAGTAAGTCACTGACTGCTAGGCTAAGCTTTTTTCCCCCGGAGGCTGCTGAGACTAAGCATTTGTTAAATTCAGATCTGATGAGGGTTCAGTTAAGACCGTTCTTGAATTCTTAGCCTTTCGTTGGGAAAGCCATACCTAAAGATAAAAGGAAGGGAATTAAAAATTAGTCATCAATGAAGATTTGATGCTAACACCAATCTCCTCACTACCACCAACACACGTGTCTGCATCTGTTTTGAAGGGCACTGCATATTTGCAAGTAATTTATTGTGAGAGGTGATTTACAGCATGCATGTTATCTGTGTGCAAATTTACGGTAATGTAGTAATTGAAGATAATTTTCTCAGTTCTTCCAGTGGTCAATATCAAGTTTTACTGCTTAGGTGGCAAAGCAAGAAATAAAACTGATTATAACAAACTTCTTCACTTAGTATTTCTCTTCTTACGATGCCAATTACGAAATGCATTTTTTCCTGTTAATTCTGCCAGTCTAATAATTAAGATTTTATAAATAAAAATTTCCCACCAAAAGAAAACAATGCTACTAGTTTATAGTGAGAAATTTTACTGCAGTGCCTCTTGCTGTTTCTAAGCAGTAAACTGGTTCACAACCCTTTTTCCATTTTAGATAAACTAATCATACGTGAGTGTAGTTCTGACAGCAAAATCAGGGAGATCTTGCAATGAAAGTTCTCCTATTCGAGCTGGTGGCTAAGAACCCCAGCCTTGCAGGAAGGCAAGAGTCCTAACTCCTCAGGAACAGATGCTGTGGGTGCAGCAGAGAGGAGTTCTGGGGGAAGGAGCATGCACAGGGCCACAGGACAGAGTATTAATAGAAAGGAAAACTTCAGGTTACAGGTTACAGGTTATTTTAAAAATGCTTCAAGAAATGTGCAACAGAAACAAGCCTTTCATCAACAGTTCTGTGGTATAATTCTGACCTATAATTACTTCATACAATGATGTAGAGATGAACGGAAAACATGTACAATATAATGTATTTGTTCATAAAACAAAAGGCACCTGAGTGCATGCACACACACAGATAACATACAGAGCATTGTGGCTTTAATTGAACAATGAATTTTTGAATTTAAATCTTAGTGTTCGGATTCATTAAAAGGCTTTCAAATTTTTATAAATCAGTATTAATGCTGGAGGGAAAAAAAAAAACCTTAAAACACCAAAGTCCTAAAAGTCAACGGCATGCATGCAGCACCAAGGTCATATACAATTCAAGAAGAAAAAAAAAAAAGTATTCAAATTCTGTCTGGAAAAACAAAAGGGATGCACGGAAACAGTGTGTTCCACATTGACTGGTCGTGTTAGAACAGCTGCTGGTGCTCTAGTCCTCCATCCAGCAAGTCAATGGGCTGAAATATCAGGCATGACTGGCATTTCAATCCACTCTATAAAAAAAAGGGATCAAGAATGTCTTTTTCGAGCACATCACTTTTGTTCATGTAACACCAAGAGCTTATACCATGACCTTCACTTCTGCCTCAGGTGGGACTCTGAATTCAGTGACCTGGTATTTATTCACACATCTATTAAATACTGTACTACCGAAATTCATGTTTCATGTTAACTAACACTTCAAAAGACAAGCACTGGAAAACCTTAACAAGGCCATTATTTATCTGGTTTGTTTTACATTTTAAATGATCACAAATTTTTAAAAACACACACAATAATATAAATATTAAGATCTTAAAATAGTTTCACATGAAAATTTAAAATTTAGCTGACAATTAAATCTAACTTTGTGAAGTGGAGCTGATGGAGGTGACAGGTCAGCGGGGTGGACCCTAAAATTCAAAATTACCTCAGTGATGTCAAATGTGAAAAGTGTTAAAAATTTATATAACCAATTTGTGTAACCAAAGTTAATTTGAATTAATAAGTGCACTTTAACAAATATAAAGTATAATTATTTAAAAGGGAAAGCCTTCTGAAAGGCAGAAATAAAATTCAGTCCTTCCAAGTGGAAACTTGCCTGTCTAAAACTGATAAAATCATTTCAAAGTCTGGGGCAGCAAAATTTATTGAAAAGAATGTTGTTAGTCACACAGAGAGAAGAACTTACCTAATACACCACTAGGTTCAATAGGATACTCAAGGATTGATGTAGCTGGTGCCAACGTGTAGGGGTATTCATAGGGTGTGTAGATTAAACCAGCTTCGGGCCCTGGAGGAACTATTGCAGCAGTTGGGTGAGGAGTTCCGTTTGGCATGACAGCGGTCTGTATTTGTCTGATCAAAGGCATTATGGTAGGGCCAGCTGGCGTAGGAGTACGCAGGGCAGCTGGTGGGAGAACAGGCGCAGGCCCAGTAATGATCCTTGGGGCAGCCTGGGCTGTCGCTGCAAGAGAAAAGGCAAGGGCTGCTACAGTAAGCAAAGAAATTCAGAAGGAAGTACAGAGACAGCAGTATAAAACATGGGAAAACGAGAGGGGAGTAGGAAAAAGAAAGGGAAAAAGCAGGAAAGAAGAAAAATAAAAGGAAATCATTAGTACATGCGCCAATCACACAAAAATGTCAAAGCACACCAATCAAATGCAAACAGCTTTCCCTTTCCCAATGTGATTAATAAATGTGCAAAAATTAAAAAGCCACTGTAAAACAAAAAAAAGAATGACACCATTAAAGTAGGTTACATTTATTTGATTTATCTGCTTTTAAGATTTCATGAGACTAAAGATTCATGCAGAAGCACAAGGAAACACTGCGTTAAAAGATGTTAAAAAATCATAATTTGGAACTGGAGTCCACAGAAACACAGTTTTGGTACATTTCTAAAACGTAGTTTCAGGTTAAAAAATGAGTATTTTTCATTGTAACAAGAAAAGCAAGTAATTATTAGGTCTACATATAAATCACCTGCATCTTTAGGGAATTAACTATTTGTAAAGTCAGGATTAATGATATAAAAATAGGGCTTCAAAAAGTTCAAGGCAGAATTAAAAGACATGCAAGAAAAAACGTTGAAATCCATGTTTATTGTTTTTAATAATATATATTTTTCCATGACTGTTAATGATATACTCAGTTTCATGAGTAAATAAAAGTTAGTTGAAAAGTACTACTTTAAACCCATTAAGAGTTATCAGCCGGTGCCACGGCTCACTAGGCTAATCCTCCACCTTGCAGCACCAGCACACCGGGTTCTAGTCCCGGTCGGGGCACCGGATTCTGTCCCGGTTGCCCCTCTTCCAGGCCAGCTCTCTGCTGTGGCCAGGGAGTGCAGTGGAGGATGGCCCAAGTGCTTGGGCCCTGCACCCCATGGGAGACCAGGAGAAGTACCTGGCTCCTGCCATCGGATCAGCGCGGTGCGCCAGCCGTGGCGGCCATTAGAGGGTGAACCAACGGAAAAGGAAGACCTTTCTCTCTCTCGCTCTCTCTCTCTCACTGTCCACTCTGCCTGTCAAAAAATAAATAAATAAAAAAAAAAGAGTTATCAAAGACTTTAAATTTCTTTTTTTTTAAAAATTTAGCTATTTAAATATGATGCTGCATTCATAAATTACATGTGTACACTGTATTAGACTGTCTCAAAATATAAATTTCATATTATGTCATTTAAAGTATAAAAAAGCAACTCTCTTATACCTTATAAAAACAGACACATAAAAAGGAAAAAAATAGACTGAACATAGTTATTACCAACTGATCTCTGTGAACTCTCATATGAAAAAAATAGAGGAAAAATACTGGAGGGAAAACAGGCAAGCAAGGTGAAAGGCAAGAATTTCACAGGTACACTTTAGTTAGCTTTTAAAAAATAAGTTTATCACCATAAAGAAATGATAAATGGTTAAGGTAAACTGACACATTTACCCTGACTTAAATGCTACACACAATGTACATACATGTATGGAAATATCACATGATACCCCACAAATACATACAACTTTCATCAGTTAAGCATAAATTTTGATGTTTTAAAAATCTATCTTTTGTATAAAAGTAACAAAATAGTCTTAAATCTAGTTAACAAAATAGAAAATTATTTGAAACTCTTGAATTTAAAGGTTGAAACTTCACTATAAAATAAATTAAATAAAGGTCCACAAAAACCCAATACTTAGATTGCTGTCATAAGATCAAGAGCATCCTCAATTCATGGAAGTATTAAAAACAGGACTATTGATGCCACATCAAGTGACACAATTACTTCTCATTTGTTCTGCTTTCCAAATGGGAAAGGTCTGTGGACAAAACAGCCGAGACTGCCCTAACCCTGGGCCTCGGTTTCATTCTTACGTGATTTAATGTTGGCATCTCTGTAGGTGCCATTCAGAATCGCAAGCTCCATCAGCTGCATCTTCTTCAGGCTGTCTTCTCCTTCAGCCTACACATGGAAAAACAGAGCAGTAGCACTCAGGATCATCCACATACATCACTGCTGTATTTACACACAAGACTTAAACTAGACATCATGTAACTACAGTCATCTGCTTCAATCAGGGAGAAGGAAAGAACAGGAACCAAAAGGTGCCGACATACCAAAGGCCATCTGCTCAGTGATGGCATTAGGATATATAACATATTCTACAGTCACTAGCTACGTATCTACTTGGAAATGTTTTATGTAAGCTGTATTAATTTATTAAAGTTTTTCTAAAAAGCTTCACTTTTAACTGGAAATGAAAATGTTAGATAAAATTACATACAGCACATTTTGTTTAGCATCTATCATTTCTGCTGAATGTTCCAAAACTCAGATTCACAATGACAGACATAATCCAGGATGATTTCTGATCATCAACATGTTTGGCCACAATATTTTACCTTGAATTTGTCCCTCTCTTTCCACTTACTTTTGTCACCCTTGTTCTAGTTACTATTGATACAATATCAAAACTACTAGAATCTTCCATTAATGGTATCTGTCTTCCAACCAGTCTGTATATAGGCCACATCAATTGACTAAAATACAGCTTCTACCTCAATATTCTCAAAAATTAAAGCCTCAAATCTTTATATGGGTACTTGCTACCTAAAAATATAGAAGTAGGATACTGATGGTCTGGCCCCAAACTATCTTCTCAAGTTAAACCAATTAATCTTAAAATTAATATTTTATATACACAGCTACTGTTGTAAATCAAACCAAATCACTACTCCCAGTTACTCCTCTCTGCAGATGCTCCTTTGCATGCCACCCTACCATCTCCACCTAAGCACTACCTTCTCAGGGGCCATCCTCCAGATTCTGTTGTTTCTGTGTTGAATTTCTGCTTGTGGAATATCACCACTCGCAAAGCAGTAAGCACTATGAAAACAGAGCTGTTTTCTATTTAAAAATGACTAAAAACCCTACAGATCCCCAAATTCAGGATTATTAATCAGGACTTTTTAAATGATTGGTATGAGAAATCTTTACTTCCAAATCCCAAATGTCTAGGTCCCAAAGGATGAGGTCCATCTGTCAAAATCATTCTTAAAGATAGTGATAGAGAGGGAACGGTTCTTACTTCCACGTATTATCTACTGTTTAGGACTTAGTATGCCACTGCCAACTTTTAAAAATCCTACTTTGCAGCAGGTTATAGGCAAAAGATATTTGTTTGTAGGGTTACTATTCCTTGACCTCTACCAATTTGTATAAGATGAAACAAAATGATCTTTTAAAAAACACAGATATTCTATTAAAAATAAGTAAGTTGCTATCAAAAGGGAATGCTATTAAAAGAATTACATATCTGTTAAGATAAAACTCCTTATACTTCATGAAAAATTAAAACTTATCAACAGCTGCTTCAAATTTAAATATATACAATCAAATACCAAAAATATAAATTGAATTCTATAAAATTTTTAATAAAAAGCAGTAAATATACCTCTAGTCATCTTCCATACTTAGAAGGAAATAGAAATCTAAAAATGTCAGCAAATAAGATAGCAAATTATCTCAATCACATAAATAAAGAACAAAAAAGTTTTTTTGCAGAGAGAACAGGTGTTTGAAAATACATACGGACTAAACTGTTCCTCTAGAAAACAAAACCACTCGGTAGCTGGTGATACACTATTACACATGGGAAAAGGTCAAAGGGAAAGATGATGGAAGTACTGCACGTGTGCACATCAGTGTGTATATACATGCGAGTGTAGGATACTGCAAGCAGCACTGATCATTCAAGAAGAGAATAAAAACCAGAACAGCACAGCATTCGAGTTGCTGCTGTCAGCTGCCACAATGACAAGGGAAGTGACCTCAGGTCTCACACATCAATGCCTCCCAGAAGAGAACCATCTAGGTTGGAATTGGACTTGGACCCTGGGGCCTCTCACTCCAGGAGGAGCTGCATCCTCACACCCTTAACACTTCACCACTCTGCCTTCACAGACAGCACCAGCATCAGAAGCTTCGCAGCTCCACTCCAGGCGTTCACAAGGTGTGCTGTGGAACTCTGAGTGAGGGACACAACCTCTAGACAGCTGGAACAAGGACCTTTCCATTTAGGACAAAGGAAACTGTTCTACAGCAACCATTTAAGGTCAAAAAATCATACTTTAACACTGCTAAATTTATGTGATTACCTACAACCAGTAACTTCTTACTTAAGGAGTTGCCCTAGAGTTTAAATCATTTACAAAAACGGAGGTATACTTTACATACAGTGAATTCCCAAGACCTTAAATGCAACAATTAGTTTTGTAGAATGTACATTAAGACACAGATGGTGACACTGAGCAAAGTCCTCAGGTAGCTCAGGTCTCAGCTGCCAATATTATTCTAACACATTACAGTTTAGTTGGCCTATTACAGAATATTGTATAATAGTCCTGTGTGTGTTTTTGTGTCTAGTTTCTTTCCATCAGTGCAATATTTAGAAGGCTCGTCCATATTGTAACATGTATCAGTAGTTAATTTGTTTTGATGGGTGACTAGTATTTCTGCTACAGAAATTCAGCTATAACCAGTTTTTGAATATTGTAAGTAAAGTCACTATAAAAATCTTCATGCAAGATTTTTTGTGTGAATATAAGGTTTCATCATCTTGAATAAATACCTAGTAATGGAGCTGTTGAGTCTTAAGAGTAGCTCAAGATCTCCCTTGTATTTTGCATCAGAAATACTATAAGGATTACTAAAGCATTATGAATATTCTTTAATTTTGAAACATTAAATTTGAAAAGTATACAAAAACTTGCACATAGATGAAGACGTGTTATCAGCTAATTTAAAGCTATGTTAAAGTGACAGAAATAGTGATGTTTAGCACTATCAGAGTTAACAGGGTTTTAGCACTGTCAAGTAGAACAACTTGTACATTGTTTTAGTTTATTAGCATTGGATATTAGATCTTCAGCATCTAAACATTTATATCCTATCACAAATCTGTGGTAATGGTACTATAGTAGTCCTGGAGCTTGAGTGAGTTAGGTAGGCTATCCAAAGCTACCCAAGGTCACATTGCAAAGCTGGTTTCCAAATCAGAGCCCCGATTCAAAGTCCTGATGTTGATGATATCTCATCCAATGCTGATGACTTTAAGAGAAGGCATCTTCAGAATTCATCAATAAATTCACATTAGAAACAAAGAAAATTATGTGTCCTTAGTATTCTGAAATCCATAAAGTATGGTTTAAAAAAATGTATTTATTTATTTGAAAGGCAGAGAAATGGGGAGAGAGAGGCAGAGAGATTTCCCATTCACTAGTTCACTCCCCAAAAAGCCACAAAGGCTGGGACTGGGCTGGGCCAGACTGAAGCCAGGAGCCAGCAGCTTCTTCCCAGTCTCCTATGTGGGTGCCGGGGCCCAAGTACTTGGGTCATCTCCACTGCTTTCCCAGGTACATTATCAGGGAGCTGGACTGGAAGTACAGTAGCTGGGACTTGAACCAGTGCCCAGAAAGGATGCTGACACTATGGGTGGAGGCTTAACCTCCTTCACTACACACTTAACCTTCTACATGCAAAGTACACCTTTTTAAAAACTACAACAATCTGGGGCAGGCAGTGTAGCACAATAGGTTCAGTCATTGCCTGCTGCACCAGCATCCCATATGGGCACCTGTTCAAGTCCCAGCTGCTCTCCTTTCTATCCAGCTCGCCGCTAATGCACAGGAGAAAGCAGTTGAGGATGGCTGAAGTGCTTGAGACCCTTCCCTGCCATAGAGACCTGGAAGAAGCTCCTGGCTCCTGACTTTGGCCTGGTCTATCCCTGGCCAATCCCTGGCCATTGTGGCTATCTGGGGAGTGAACCAGTGGAAAGATCTTTTTGCTTTCTGTCTCTTCTTTTCTCTAACTCTGCCTTTCAAATAAACAAACAGAAAAAACAGGAAAAAGACAAAAAAAAAGAAACCCTACAATCTAATTACCATGGAGCCCTAAAACAAATACATGAATGTTTCCAAATCACCAATACTGTATCAACTAAAAAATAATTTTAACTGACTCTGCCTATATAAAAACTGAACTCTCCAGCTTTGCATTCAAGACACTGAATGAGTTATTTGCCAGTGTTCTGCATTAATCAGAATTATCTGTCAGAGCCCCTTGGTTGCACAGTCTTCTTTCTATCAGCATCCTGTGTTCCTCTTTCAAGAGCCCCAATTTCCTCTCCCAGAGTGCAGGCTTTGCAAGCCACTCCCACACATTACGGTATACTCTCATAAACCCATGGTGCGGATTCTGAGGATGTTCTATCCTACACATCATGTGCTCCATCTCCCCTTTTCTTGATGTTTACAAAAAACTTCACATGCCTTGCATTCGTAAATTAACATGCCTTCACTATAAGTCCTAGTGACTTGCAGAAGTGAATGTGCCAAATATATTTTAAAAAAATGGGGTAAGTATTTGGCCTAGAGGTTAAGATGCCAGTTAGATGCCCACTCCCCGTAATCGAGAGCCTGGGTTGGAGTTTCAACTCTGCTCCCAAATCCTGTTCTCCTGCTAATGCAGACCCTGAAAGGCAGCAAATGATAGCTGAGATGACATTAGGCTCTTGCTACCCATGTAGAAGACCTAGATTGAGTTCCACTCAGGATCCTGATAGTTCAGTACTGAAGAGAGATTTCAGAACTGCCACGCTCAACTTGTTCTTTACCTGGGTAATGTAGCCTGTTTATCTTTTTCTAAATACCCCTCAGTTCAAATGATACACACACAAAAATAAATAAATAAATAAAAATAAAGACAGCAGTTTCCCTGAAAAATTCATGGGTCAAAATGTTAAGACAGACTAAAGAAAAAAACTTTGCCTATCTTTTTTTAAATTTCCAATTAAACTAACTGACATACTTCCTCTTAATCTTAATACTGGTGTACAGGCAACCACTTTCCACAGATAAAGAAAGTCTACATGAAGTAAAAGAAATTTGTATTTTACCAAACATCCATTATGTAAAGACCATCTCATTTAGGGATATAAAGAATAAGACATGGTCTTTACCATGCAAATATCCCTCCACTTCTTAAGTGGTGAGCAATCTATACAGCAATTTAAATTATTTACTTTCACGGTAGCATAAAATAAATAACTGAAAAAGTTAACAGGAGTTGACTGTTAGGAGTCAATTCTAGAACTAAAATTTCGGTAATGTTGGCAGACCTACCAACACAGTGAAACATTCACTCTACTAGAGCGTACCATATGTTATCTTCAAGGAAAGCAGTTCTTCTACCTATGAACTTTAAATTTTACTGACATTAACAGTGAAACAATAAAACTATGCTTAGTAAGCTGATTATGTGTAGACATTTTGGGTTTGGGTGATGAATTTTTTTGTGGCTATGTTTAGCCTGTATTTTGAGGTTTATGACAAAATATCTATTAAATGTGGTAAAATGAGCCTATGAACTTTTATTTTTTTGGCAAAGATTTATTTATTTATTTGAAAGCCAGAGATACATAGAGGCAGAGGCAGAAAGAGAGAGAGAGAGATCTTAAATCTGCTGGTTCACTCTCCAAATGGCCTCAATGGCCAGAGCTAGACAGATCAGAAGCCAGGAGCCATAGGCTTCTTCTGGGTCTCTCACATGGGTGCAGGAGCCCAAGGACTTGGGCCATCTTCTACTGCTTTTGCAGGCCACAGCAGAGAGCGGGATTGGAAGCAGAGCAGCCAGGACTTGAACTGGTACCCATATGGGATGCTGGCACTGCAGGCGGCAGCTTTACCCACTATGCCACAGCACAGGCCCAGAACCCATGAACTTTTTATGAACATAATTATCGGTGGAAACAAAAAGTGTTTTAACAACGAGAAAATGGTTAAGTGCTGGGAAATACTTTAATAACTCAAGGGTTGGGGGCCACCACTGTGCCGTAGCAGGTTAAGCCAACACCAGCATTCCATATAGGCACTGGACTGTGTCCTGGCTGCTCTACTTCCAATCCAGAATCCCTGGCTAATATGCCTGGGAAAGCCGCAGAGGATGGCTTGGGTGCTTGGGCCTCTGGGCCCCTGCCACCCACATGGGAGACCTGGATGAAGCTCCTTGCTTCATCCTGGCCCAACCCTGACTGTTGTGGTCATCTGGGGAGTGAACCAGAAGATGGAAGAAATCTTTTTCTGTAACTCTACATTTAAAAAAAAGAAGAAGAAGAAGAACCCAAGGGTTACTAAGGGCTGGCAAAATTTACTGTGAGCCACAAATGACGGGTGGGTGAACTCAAGGTTTGGGTAAATTTTAAATTGTATGTAATGTCACCATTAAGACTGGGAAGGGATAGGCAGACTAAGCTTCCAAGGAATTCCTTAAAATATTTCATGAGCTAATCAGGGGCGAGTGTTGTGGTGTAGAGGTAAAGCTCCCATCTGCAATGCTGGCATCCCATACAGGCGCCACTTCTGCACTCAGCTATTCTACTTCTGATCCAGCTCCCTGCTGCTGGCCTGGGAAAAGCAGCAGAACATGGTCCAAGTGTCTGGGCCCCTTCCACCCACGTGGGAAACCTGTATGAAGCTGCTGGCTTTGGCCTGGCCCAGTGTTGGCAGTTGCGGCCATGTGGGGAATGAACCAGAAGATGGAAGATCTCTCTCCCTCTCTGTAACTCTTTCAAAATGAATACATAAATCTTAAAAAAGAAAAAAAGGAGACATGATCAAGAAAGGGTGTTGTTAACTGCTTCAGATTTTTTCTCTCACATACACAAATTTTTTTGAAAAAGATAATATACAGGAATAGCACTTACCCTACCAGGTAAGATCCCAACAACACATTATTAAAGTGCATTGGTTCCATACCTACCACTGGCTACTGACTCCAGCCTCCTGCTATGTAGACCCTAAGAGGCAGGCAGCAGTGATGGCTCAAGCAGCTGGGGTACTGCCACCCATCGCAGAAACTTGGACTTAGTTTCCAGCTTGGGCATCAGCATAACCCTGGCCATTTGTAGGCATCTGCAGAGTGAATCAGCAGGTGAGGAGTTCTCTCTGTGTCTCTCTGCTTCTCAATAATCATGTTTCATGAATATTTTCTTAAAGATTTATTTATTTTAAAGGCAGAATGACAGATATAGAAACAGAGAAGTCTCATCCGCTGCTTCACTTCCTAAATGGCTGCAATGGCCAGAGCTGAGCCATCTACTGTTTTCCCAAGCCCCAGAGCAAGAGAGTTGAATCAGAAGAACAGCCAGGACATGGACTGGTGTCCACATGGGATGCTGGTGCTCCAGACAGAGCTCACCAGTGTCAGCCCCAGTCCTTGGAACTTTTAAAAATTATCATATTTATTAAAAAAACAGCTTACTGAAACCCTGTTCTCTAGGCTATGTTTTAAATGACAAGTAGATAATGTATGCTAAACTGATCTTCTGTATATAAAGAGAATCGAAAATGAATCCTCATGTGAATGGAAGGGGAGAGGAAGTGGGAAAGGGGAGGGTTTCGGGTGGGAGGGACGTTATGGGGGGGAAGCCATTGTAATCCATAAGCTGTACTTTGGAAATTTATATTCATTAAATAAAAGTAAAAAAAAAAAATGACAAGTAGAAACAAGTCTGCCCCCCCCTCCCCGGAACTTGTAGGGGGAATTACTAGGGAAAAAAAAGGTAATTAGACAAATCAGAGTTAAAACGAACTGATTGGGCCAGTCCTGCAGCACAGCAGGTAAAACTGCCACCTGCAGTACCAGTATCCCATATAGGGGCTAGTTCACATCCCAGCTGCTCTACTTCCAATCCAGCTCTCTGCTACGGCCTGTGAAAGCAGCAGCAGATGGCCCAAGTGCAACCATGTGGAAGACCTGGAGGAAACTCCTGGCTCCAGGCTCCTGATCGGCACAGCTCTGGCCGCTGCGGCCATCTGGGGAGTGAACCAGCGGATGGAAGTACTCTCTCTCTCTGCCCCTTTGTGACTACACAAGAGTGCCAAGCTAAGCTCAGGATGATGAACAGGGTGTGAAAGGCCTTCAGGCCATCATGAGTGACATCCAAAGGACACAGAAGCGCTAAAGGAAGGGGAAACAAGACAAAGCAGTTCTGAAAAAAAAGAAAATTGTGGTAAAGAATCAAGACTATGAAATAATGAGGCCTGCAGGGTAACAGTTTTGATAAAGAATCTCTCCCCCTCCCTTTTTTGAAAATAATTTTTTATTTGAAAGGCAGAGAGAGACAGATATTCCACCTATCTGGTTTACTCCACAAATGCCCACATCAGCCAGGGATGGGGCAGGCAAGAGCCAGAAACTCCATCCCAGTCTTGTGTGAATGACATGGACTCAAATACTTGAACCATCATCTGCTGCCTTCCCAGGCACATTAGCAAGAAGCCAGATTAGAAGCAGGGTAGTCAGGACTTGAACCTATATACTGACTGGGGATACAGTGTCCCAGATCAGTGGCTTAATCTGCTGGCTTGCATGTCACATGTCAAGCAAGGGGACATACTCACAGAAAGTACACAAAGAGTTCTAACTGAAACAAAGTTATGTTAGGGGACTGGCGCTGTGGCATAGCAGGTAAAGCTGCCGCCTGCAGTGCCGGCATCCCATATGGGCGGCGGTTCCCGTCCCGGCTTCTCCGCTTCCTATTCAGCTCTCTGCTATGGCCTGGGAAAGCAGTGGAGGATGGCCCAAGTCCTGGGGCTCCTGCACCCACGTGGGAGACCTGGAGGAAGCTCCTGGCTCCTGATCGGCGCAGCTCCGGCCCTTGTGGCCATTTGGGGAGTGAACCAGAGGATAGAAGATCTCTCTCTCTCTCTCTGTATTTCCTTCTCTGTGTAACTCTTTCAAATAAATAAAAAAATCTTTACAACAAACAAACAAAACAAAGTCATGTATATTTGAATGTCAGAAGTACTGTTTTAGCTCCAGTACAAATAATGTTAGGGAAGGTACAATTTAAGGCAGGAAGACCATACAGATTAGGAAGCAATTAGAAATTCCAACCTATGCAACATACAATGATCTGCTGAACTAGGATTAACTACAGTGTAGATGAAGAGAGGAAAACAAACATAAGAAATGATCAAAGGGCTGATCAAAGGGCCTTGGAGCAGCAGCAAAACATTCTAAATAGTGTGTTTAGTTAAAAAAGGAATGGTTCCTACTGCCTAAAATTAACCTTTTGTTTTTTGAAGAATACTATTACACTCACCATTCCCAATCTGAGATTCTCTCATTAGTGTTAAGTCAAGAAGAGGGGCCAGCACCGTGGCATTGCAGTTAAAGCTGCTACCTGTGGCGCCAACATCCCGTATAGGCATCAGTTCAAGTCCTGGCTGCACCGTTTTTTGTTTTGTTGTTTTTTTTTTTTTTTTTTTTTTTTAAAGATTTATTTTATTTATTTGAAAGAGTTACAGAGAGAGGTAGAGACAGAGATCCGAAAGAGGCTCCTGGCTCTGGCCTGGCCCAGCTCTGGCCATTGTGGCCTTGTGGGGAGTGAATCAACAGATGGAAGATCTCTCTTTCTCTCTTTTCTTTTTTAAAGGTTTATTTGTATTTATTTGAAAGGGTTACAGAGAGAGAATTAAATTCATTTATTTACTGCCACTTCATTCCCAAACTTACACACACATTGTGAAACTGTGTTTTTACACAAGAAACATAAGAATGGACATCATGCCTGGAACCCAGAACAAATCTGGCCCAGGCTACTTAGTGTCTGGGAGTTTTTTGGAGGCAGAGTGGATGCTTCATCTCCCCTAGAGTAATTTATCTCCAATACTGCCTGTACTCCCCAATTCCCTCTCCCCTACGAAGAACGTATTTAAGTTCCAACCACTGGCCTGTCTTCGGGCTTCATACTTTGTGTGTGAATGACATATGCCTGGATATTAGTGAATTTCTATGCTTTTCCTCCTACTGATCTATTGTCAGTTCATTTTATAGACTCAGATTTTAACAAACATTCAGAAGGTGGAATAAAGTTCCTTTTGCCCTACAGTGTTTTACTTTTTTAAAAAACATAAACAAAGTAACTATTAACTGAATGAGGAAAATGAGGAGTTCGTTGAAAGTACTTCTCATTATATGGAAATGTCACATTCCAGTTACATCTTATATTCAAAATCTTTCTGATTGTAACATCAATAAATAAGATTAACAAAAGAGACATATACTTTACAAACTGTTCAAGTGAATTTAACTTGGGAACAAACTGAATGGCTCAAAGGCATTTTAACTCTAATTGTAATTATGATCAAATCTAAGAATCACTGCTTCATTCAGTTTTTTTTTTTGAAAGGCAGATAGAGAAGGCTGGGTAGATATCTATGTGTTAGTTCCCTCCCAAATGCCTGGGAGTCAGAGCTGGGTTAGGTCTAAGCCAGGACAGAACTCAATCCACGTTTCCAACATGATGGCAGGGACCTAAGCGGTTGAGCTATTACTGCTGCCTTTTAGGGTGCACACTGGCAGGAAGCTGGACTCAAAAGCAGAACTGAAACTCAAATATAGGCACTGATATGGGAAGCTGGTTTCCTAAGTAGTACCTTAACTTGTGCTTCACCCAGCTGCAAACTCAGCAGCAGAATTTCTTAATTTCAGCAAGTTCTAGAGGTTCAGTTTTGTATGATTATTACAGAAGTAATAAAGTGTCACCTGTATGATGATATTGTAAAATGTACATTTTGTGTCCATCCCTTCATCTCCTGGCATACAGAATCTAAAATTATTGGAATTTCCAGAATGATGGATGTCTGACTCAAATAAGGTAACTAGGAGGGGGCCCTCTAGACAGTTTAGGGATAGGAGCTTGTCACTAGAAAGACCAAGGCATGATTAGAGTTTGGTCTTTTGGCCCTAACCCCGCAACCTCCAGGGAAGGGAAGGGACTAAAGGCTGGGCTGACCACTCCTGGCCAGTGATATAATTCATCATGCATGCATGACAAACCCTCCACAAAAACCTGAAAGGGCAGGATTCGGACGGCTTGCAAATAGATGAACATATACATGGAGGTTCCTACAGGGTGGTGGCCTGCTGAGGTCACAGACTTCAACCTCCTCCCAGACCCTGACCAGTGCATCTCTTCTGTCTGGCTGTTCATCTGTGTCCTTTGTAATATCATTTATATTAAATGGATAAATGTAAGTAAAGCATTTCCCTAAATTTTGTGAGCTGGTTTAGCAAATTAATTGAACCCAAAGAGGGACTGAGGGAATTATTTTATAGTTTATTGATCAGAAGTATAGGTGACAACTCACTGCTTGCTACTGACATCTAAAGGAACTGTGAGACAGAGCCCTCAACTTCTAGGACTGAGTATTTCCTATCTCCAAGCAGTATTAGAACTGACTGGCTGTTAATGGAGGAAATCCTTACACATTTTGGTGATGAGGTCACCAACATATTCTGTGTTCTCAAGTTTAAATGAGAAATTGTGTTTGTTTTATCCTTACTCAAATACAACAACATACAGACACCAACATTTTCCTCATAGATGAGTCTTCATGAGAAGAAATGGAATTGCCAATCAATGACTACAGAATAACATTCCTGATGGCTTACCAATATTGATTAGAATTTGACCAACGCTCTAAAGTAAGCAGCTTTTTTGGGGGGTGGTTGGTACTTTAAGTATTTAGTATGAATTGTAAGAAACAATTTTAGTGGTACAAAGAAAGGCAGTTGCTCTGGCTTCACAATTAAAAGTGATATGACTCTGGAACTGTCCTGTTATAACCCTATTTCATAGCATTAAATTTATAGCTTTTCTAAAAATTTTTGACTACAGAAATATATATAGAAAAAGTCACTTTGTTCCTATGAGTTTGAAACTCTCCAAATTTTCCATTCAGGCTTTTTCATAAAATGATGTTAAGTAATCACCTCTTCATCCACTGAAGACCAGATTGCATAGTACAACTTTGAAAAGTAAACTATAAAGTTTCTGACATAGGGCCAGCGCCGTGGCTCACTTGGATAATCCTCCGCCTGTGGCACCGGCATCCCATATGGGCAGCGGGTTCTAGTCCCGGTTGCTCCCCTTCCAGTCCAGCTCTCTGCTATGGCCCGGGTAGGTAGTGGTGGATGGCCCAAGTGCTTGGGCGCCTGCACCCGTGTCAGAGACCAGGAAGGAGTACCTGGCTCCTGGCTTCAGATCGGCATAGCTCCAGCTGTGGTGGCCATTTTGGGGGGTGAACCAACGGAAGGAAGACCTTTCTCTCTGTCTGTCTCTCTCACTGTCTAACTCTATCTGTCAAATAAAAAAAAAAGTTTCTGATATATATAAAACACTAGTAAATATTTGTAGAATAAAAACAACAAGCAGATGCTTAAAGCACCTGTTAAATAATAATGTTAGATTAAAAAGAATAGCTTCTTTGAGACTGTGAATAACCTATTGAAACATCACTATTGCATATTAATATAAACCTATTTAAAATTATAGCAAACTAAAGTACAGTGTCTAGTGTTTTTAGAGAATACATTTTCTATTGGTCAGACTTGTACTACAAATCTTAAATTACTCCAAGCACTGGAATACTAAGGCAAACTCTTACTCTCCATATTTCCTGAGCCTCTTCCTATGTGCATCCACTCCAAATCAGACACCACGGCAGGTAGCACCTGCTCAGATCCCATCAGTACCAACCTCAAGCAGGTCCTCCACGTCCCTGTCCTCTCCTCCTCCTCCTCTGGGTGCAGCCGAGTTGTCTCAGCCATTTCTCATGAGTCTTTCCTTCTCCTCTGTACCTTTCAATGAGTGATGGAACGTTCTCCAACTTTCCTATACTTAAAAAACAACCCCAAGGCCAGCGCTGTGGCATAGTGGGTAAGGCTGCCGCCTGTAGTGCCTGCATCCCATATGGGCACTAGTTCAAGACTCAGCTTCTCCACTTCCCATCCAGCTCTCTGCTATGGCCTGGGAAAGCAGTGGAAGATGGCCCAAGCCTTGGGCCCTGCACCTGCGTGGAAGACCCGGAAGAAGCGCCTGGCTCCTTCTTCAGATCGGCGCAGCTCTGGCCATTGCAGCCATCTGGGAAGTGAACCAGCAGATGGAAGACCTCTCTCTCTCTCTCTCTCTCTCTCTCTCTCTCTAACTCCAACTTTCAAATAAAGAAAAACAAAAAGCAAAACAAAACAAAACTCCAGTCCATGTATCCCTCCCTCCAGCCTCTACCATTACACTGGATCTGCAGGTAATCACTTTATCAGTTTACTCCCAAACTGGTTTCACGTCCACCATTCACAATTGTAATGCCCACACACCTGCAAAAGTCTGTGTTTGACTGCCCATTTCCTCTTTAATCCCTGCCAATTGGCTCTCTCTCACTTTGTGAGTTTTTCTACTTTTCTTTTGACACTTCACAGTCACTACCATCCAGCCATTACACCAGACTAGAATCCTCAAAAGCAGTCTGAGGTATTCAGCTATCTCAAAGATGGCATCTCCAATTCCTAGCCACAAACACATAAGCAGACCCACATATCTAAATGGCATCTCACACTTGTTATGGTCAAGACTGAATTCACAACTCCTGCTATAAAAACCCAACTGGTGTCCCTGTGCCCTCACTTAGTGAATGGCAAAACCATTCAAACAGTAAATACAAATCAGAATTCTGGGGTTATATAGGATACCTTCTTGTCAATCACCCTTCACACCAAACCATGATTATTTTACCTCCTAAATAGCTGTTCCACAACTCCTCAGTCCCTGGGTCAAAGCTACCAACAGACTGAAACAGATGCACAACAAGTCTCCTTTCATAGTCTACTTTGCCCCTTTCAATTTCCCTCATCCTGCAATCACAGTGATCCATGCAAAACGGAAATATAATGTACTGCCAGATAGAAATGAACCACTTAATCAGGTGATGAGAAATGTTATGATGCTAAAAGTGACCTGTGCAAGATTTTACATTAATGTGTTTTTAGGTGCCATAATTACTTCAATAAAAAGCAAATAATGAGTATTCTATTTAAAAATAATCACCATTCATTCAACCAACATATACACTAAGTACAGTACAGTCAGGGATCGTTACTAAGATGAAGTGGGCTTTGTTGCATGTGTTGCTGAAATGCTCACAGTCAGGGGGGAGGGATTCAGAGTAACAGGGAAAAATTCAGCTGTGATGCATAATGCACACCGTGGTTAACACTAGCCCAGAACACAGAGCAAAGGAATTTGGGAACAGTGCTTGTATGTTGTGAGTTGTTAAGGAGGATCTTACAGAGAAGAACATGTTTAACTCAAATTAAAAAAGAATAAGAGTTAGCAAGTTATTTAATACAGGTGGGAAAAATGCATAAGGGAAAAATGATACGAAAACAAAGCTGAAAAGGCAGGCACTCTCCAGACGGAGACAATTCTCACGACGGGGTGAACAAAAAGTCACTGCAAATCTGGAACTAAGTGCTTGAGGATTTCTCTTACATGAAAAAGATGGCTCTGACTGAAAGAAGAGCATAGAAAGGCGAGTGTCCCACAGCAAACAGACCTAATGCAACTACAACAACAGAAAAGTTAAATGAGATTAGCAGGATTAGCCAGAGCTTTCAAGAAAGTAAATGCAAAGAAGGAAGGGGAATATAGGGTACAACGAGGCAATGAACGCTCTTCCTAAAGAGAACAAGAGTGGAACAACTACATGAGGAAGGCAGGGAAGAATTTAATTTCAGTTGTAGAAAAGCTGTGCTTCCGAATATTTCCTGTGTTTCAGTACCCAGGTGAAGGGTTGCATGGTAGTTGATCTAGGTTTCCAAGTGGAAACATACTGAAGAATAATCACCACCACAGTGGTACCTGGAGGAGTGACTGTAAACACAACTGTTCAGGAAGAATAAGCTGGAAGTGAGAGATCAAGATCAAGATCACCCAGGAAAGGATCTAATTTGAATCAAAGCGTGACACTCCTGAAGAGCAAGCATCAAATAATGACTTAGGAAACTCAGTAACTATGTTCTCCTCTCACTTAAGATTCCCACAGCTAAGTCTCTGCATCACCCTAACTCTTGGTGCCGAGCAGTTTCTCAACTCGTCTGGGAGATGAACTGCTTCTGGCAGTCATTTAGTGCTTTTTAAATTGTCACAGGTATAATTCCAAAATCGCTAATTTCAGTAATCAAAGTATTTAAAATGAGTATGCCACCAGCCTTCACAGAATATATAAATTAGCATCACAAAGTAAGCCAACTAACGAGCTTGCTAATTTGTTCAGAAGCATATTACAAAGAAGGCTACCAAAAATAAGCTGATGTCACGGCAGCTAGAAGATGTAACTAAAAACAATCCAGTATGCATTTTTTATTTAATGTATACATTAAAAACAAGAGGCTTCTTTCCACAAAGGTAGTAAGGTTAAGCTAATGAAAAACAGAACACTTTTATGTATACAAATCAGTTTTATGGTTTTTGGAGTTAATCCCCCTTAAAAGTCTTGTCACTTGTCACTAGTAAGTAGACTACTCTAATAGCCGCTACTGCAATTAATTTTTAAAAACTTACAAAAAATACAACAGAAGCCAAGTTACAATGAGGCATCAAATAAGCTTGCCTGAAAAAAATCTTAATTTTAAAATGTTTATCTGATTCATTATATTTAGACGTCTGAATTTTATTTACAAATATTAACATTTAAACATTTGAATTCTCAAAAAAATTAAATTTAAAAATATAAACAAGCAAAATAAGGGCCATTTGATTTTCTTAATGCTTTTCCCAATTCAATTTCAATGTACATTAATACAAAATGAAATAAATGCAGTACAATTGTTCTGCCTATATATAAGGAACATGATGCTACTTACCAACCATCAGAACGGCATGCAAACAAATTAAAGGGATGTATGAAAATAATTGAACTAAAGAAGATACACTGAGAAATCACTCAGCTATTTTTTAAACACTTTATTTAATAAAATAAAAATTAACATCTATTTTAAGCTAACTTTAAGGTATCTACTTAGAAATATCATACATATAACAAGGAAATGTAAAAAAAAAAAAAAAAAAAAAAAAGGCATTATACCAGCCAATGAAAAGCTTATTTAGTTATGGGATATAAACAGTAATACTTAAGAATTAACTGGTATATGTAATTATACCCTTATTACAAGTCAACATGCACATTTTGGGAGAATGCATGGGATCCAAGGTTAAAATGGAATGATTTCCTATATAAACCACAAAAATATTTCTTACAGAATAAACCCATACTGTGCCCAAAGTCCCGTCTCTGGTATTTCCAACATCTCAAATTTAGACTTATATAGGCTGTCCAAATTGCTTGTCAACATGAACAAATGCTTGTGTTGTGAGAAGCTATTCTTCAATGAATTCTTACAAGAATCAAAAGGAGGAAGCTATTCATACAGAGTCTGTATTTATGAAAGCTTGTTCATAGTTACTACTGACAAGACATATTTCATTATTATCACCAAGGAGCTTCATCAAAACAAAGTGCCAAGTTTGGGGAAAAAACCCCTGGAGGTTGGTTTTAAGAAGCCTGAACCACTCCCAGACAACACTAAGGCAGGACAGTGTATAACAGAGCTCACACTCTCAGAGATTTGCCTAACTACGATGACACTGACTGAAGACTTAAAACACACACTTTCCCCACACTTCTTAGTGTAATCTGTCTGTATGAACTGCTACCCAAAGAAATGGCACTTCTAGTTATTTGTGAAAATTGTTGGGGAAATTCCTATTACTGTTCTGAAAACAAAACAAAACAGCACAGCTGTAACACAGGGAAGGGTATAAGACATTGACATAGAACGGGTTAAATTTTATTTAGAAATATCCCTCTTTGCAAGAAAAAAAAAGTGTAGCAGCACATTTCAATGTACACATGTGCTTTTCCCCTTCATCCTGTTTGCTAACTCAGAACAATCCAACCAAGGACCTTTCTCACAGTCCAGGATAGCACAATGTCAACTTGATTCCCAAGGAGTTCAATGTGAACCACAGAGCTCTCCAGTGAGGGCTTCTAGGGTGATTTCCACAGTCTAGCCTAAAATGAGATTTCAGGATCTTATCTGTCACTGAGTTGAGCTTTACAAGCGATTCAACAGAAATTTTAAACTACAGGATTTTAGCCAGACTACGATGATACAGTGTAGTTATATGCTAAGTGGCAAAGACCAATGTATAAATAAAAATATATTTATTGTATGTTTATTTTAATCTTTATCAACTACATTAAACATTAACTTATGTTAATAAGCATATTAATTAAACACAGACTTGCATATATGGATTTACATTTTCAGGGCACTAGGATTAGCAACAACCAAATAATTATCAATTTCTCTAAGAAATTGTAACCTACTGTCTTAAAAATATTAAAAACTCTCAAAAGCTCTTATTTATTTGGTGAAAATATCTTACAGATTCAAAAATTTAATTATTTAAAATTTCACTTTGGGTGTTTTCAAGGGCAAATGTAAATACCAATGCAAGATGATAATTGTTTCTGGTATGCTGAGGACAAAGGAAGTCATACAAGCCTAAGTGATGTTCACCAGTGTAGGCATGTGAGGGAGCATTATCTTCACCAAAAAAGCCATTACACTAAAATCCAATGCTTTTGAGAGAGACAAGGGAGAATGGAAGCTTGCTCTGAAAGTATTGATATGCAACCTGAATAATCTAGTTTATGAGATTAATTTGTGAGAAATGACAATCATGAATATTTATTACATTGAGCAAAATTAAAGTCAATAACTGGTTAATGTGTATTAAAACAAAAAATCATTTTAATAGCATTGTCTGAAGACATATTTAGAAAGGAAAGTTAATGTCTAGACTTGTCAATTTTTTCCCACTAGAGATTTGGAACAAAATGTCTTTCTTTAAAGTGCTTATTGTACTATGTTTAGTGAAAAATAAGGCTTAATAAGCTGATCGACTGCACGGGGGAACATGGATCAACTCATTCCCATTAAGAATTTAAGAAGCTATCAGTCCTGCCTGTATGAGAGAAAGCAAGGCCTGGCTTCTTTCAAACCTGTAATTTATGAGTTTATTCAAACCCGCCAAATTGCTTTAAGTGAACGCCTCTCACATTTGAAAATTCCCATGGCAACTCACTTCGTTTGGCAAGAGAGGCAGACCCAAATTCAATCCTCCTCTCCAGCAGCTAAACCATTACAATGGTAATTCTGCTCTGACACTCTGAAGAGACCGCTAATTACTGTACTCTGGGTCCCTAGACAGATTTCCCATTCAGATTAAAATGGTTGTGCAAAGCACAAAACAGTAGCAACACCTTTTCCTACATGAGATGCTCACTATCACATTACAGCTCTATCAAGGAAGCAGCAAATGCATTCTAGTGAGTTGTCTTTTAATGCTTTGCCTTCTCTCACAATAAAATCAAAAGGAGGCCAACAATACCAAAATTTCAATTACTGATATTTGGTCAAGAATTATGTCCAGCATCATCAGTTTAAAAGCTTTAACTCAGAGATAAAACTACTTTTGAGTCATTATTTCCCTTATTCATTAACTCTTTTAAGCTTATTTTCAGATTATAATCAATAGACAGTTAACTGTGAGACATACAGATGGCACAAAACAAAAGAAAACCTCTGGGAAACATAAAAACCAAGATTAACTGGCAACAATTATAAATTTTAAAATCCTTGACTGGAAATTGACATAATCTCTCAATTACTTAGTTTTATATTACTGACTTGAATGTATATGAATATTTATTATAAAGAGATAACCATATATTAAAATTGATTCAAGTTATACCTATAAGTAAAGAGAAAATAACAACAAAAAAGGAGTCAGGATTCTATCATAAAGTAAAAAAGCTTGCACATAAACACTTCATGAACTGTCTGGGATTGGTCGGCATCTTATGTGCTACAGTCTGTCTTAAATTCAGAGACAATATAAACTTAGGCTGCATGAATCACGTAATTCCTCTAATTCAGGTTACTGCTGCACTTAGTCTTTCCAGTTTAGTATCCTATACCCAACAGAAACCTTTTATCTCTGCACCTATCGGAAAGGATGAAAAATTTTAATGAGAGCAAGGGAATTTTGGTATGTATCCTTCTCCTCTTATTTCTCACTCTTCATATTAGCATGGTCCAGCACAACATCCCCTCAGTTTCACTGTCTTGCTGTTTCCTACGTCCTTTATGAGAAAGTAAGAAAAGATCACAGGCTATGGACATACAAAGCCCGGGCTAGCATACTACTATTTAATAACTTCCAATAAAATACAGCACAGATTAAGAGAAGAAAGGATGGCATCTGAGACCTAGGATGCGTTCCCAAAGTGTGTGCTGAACATACTTTCACATGACAGTATTCTTTAGAAATATTAATAGATTCAGAAGGTTTTTTTTATTTTTGGCATACTGTTCTGCAGCAAATAGAAGTCCACATTGAAGAGATCAATGAAACCACCAAATCATGTGCAAGTTATGCATGCTATACCCACATGGGCTTGTGTGCACACCAAATTTACTTGCCCCAGCAGTGCCAAAGAGAACACACTAGTGCATATATATTTTTACAAGAGATGAATGGAGATAGTTACATGCGTCTTTCAGTAAGTGACAAAAAGTAGAGAAAAATTGTAAGGATCAGAGATCTGAACGTTTTCTATGTTCATCTAAATAATACTGATACACCCAACTACTGCAGAATATACATTCATACACATTCTTGTACATATACATGGGTGATTCATGAAAACAGGCCAGATGCTAGTCTATTAAGTAGTCGTAACTAGGTCAAAAAGACTGAATTAATATTCGATACATCCTATAACCATAACAGAATTAAATTGGAAATAGGAAACAATAAGATAAATAGAATAGTTTTTGGAAATACTTGGACTAATCCATAGATCAAAAGAAATCAAAGAAAATTAGTAAATATTTTGAACTGAATAAGATGAAAATACAGCATAACATTTGTGTGATATAATTAAAGCATTAAAAGAAAAATCTCAAGAATAGAAAAGGGGCCGGCGCCGCGGCTCACTAGGCTAATCCTCCGCCTAGCGGCGCCGGCACACCGGGTTCTAGTCCCCGTTGGGGCGCCGGATTCTGTCCTGGTTGCCCCTCTTCCAGGCCAGCCCTCTGCTGTGGCCCGGAAGTGCAGTGGAGGATGGCCCAAGTCCTTAGGCCCTGCACCCGCATGGGAGACCAGGAGAAGCCCCTGGCTCCTGGCTTCAGATCAGCGCAGGGCGCCGGCCGCAGCGGCCACTGGGGGGTGAACCAACGGCAAAGGAAGACCTTTCTCTCTGTCTCTCTCTCACTGTCCACTCTGCCTGTCAAAAAAAAAAAAAAAAAAAAAAAAAAAAAAAAAAAAAAAAAAAAAAGAATAGAAAAGGAAGTATCAAACTAATTCAAAACCCTGAAATAAAATTAAACCCAAATAAAATATAGAAATCAATAATTTAAAAAGTAGAGAATTAAGCAAAGCTAAACACTTAAACTTAGAAATTTTTGACAAAATTGTTAAAGCTCTAAACCTAGACTGATCAAGAAAAATAATTTTCAAACTACTAACATCATGAATGACAGGACACAACTACAGATCCTACAGAACTTAAGAAGATAAAAACAGAATATTGTGAACAATCTTATGATCTAAAGTTTGACAACTTGGATGACAAGGACAAACTCATTTAAAAATATATATTAAAAAAGACAAAATCTGTAAAGTCCTATATTTACCAAAGAAACAGAATTTATAATTAAAAGCCTCTCCCCAAAACACAAGCATGAACAAAAGAGAGCAAAAACACAAACCAAAGATTAGGAGAAATATTTGGCCGATAAAGGACTTAATATATTACAAATTGTAACAATTTGGTAAAAAGATTTTTTTAAAAGATAAATTATTTAATGAAAACACAAAATAATTGATCAATTAACTAACTTGTACACAAACATACCAAGAAGCAAGTTAAGTAAAAATAAGTTAAGATCCTATGTTAAAAAAAAAAAAAAGTCAAAATAGGAGCAGGCAACATGGCGTCATGTGTTGAGCCACTGCCTGCGATTCCTGCATTCTGGATGGGCACTCCCTGTTTTGCTGTACCCGATCCGGAAGTGAAATCAGCACATGGTAGACCTTTTTCTCTGTCTTTGTGTCTCTCCAACCTCTCTGTAACTCTGTCTTCCATATATATAAGTAAATCATTAAAAAGCCTTTAAAATCTTTAAAAAAAAAAAAGTCAAAATAAACTGGAAAAGTCCAAACATATTACACAATCAGTACAGCAAAACCAAAAGAAATAAAAATACTTTATGACAGTTAGGAAATGAGTATATTAATTTAATGCAGAAGCTTTCCCTGTGAGGATCAAATGTATTTTACAGTGATCTGAAAAGATAAGAAATTATTTCACAATTTGCAGAATTTTGCAGTTACATTTGTAAACATCTTAAGTGAATGTTAAGACAAGACGATAAGAACCATTTGCATGATAAAGCAGTTACAAAAAAAAACACAATACTTTCAAGTCTAATTTCCTTATAGAATGAACACACTTAAAATAAGAAGGCCTGATACGAGGCATTATTTCTTCCCATCACCTTTCTGTAGTGTTGTAAAACATATTTAGTAAAATTCTAGCAGTTTCTCATAAGCAAAAAATGATTTTTGTTCATTTTCTTCTTTGATATCCAAGCACCCTGAAACTCTCTTTCTTACTTACAAGATAATTGAGGGGAAAATGTAATACATAAGAAATTTTACTTTACAGTTATCTGAAGCTATCCAGAATCTTAAAATTATTTCATTAACATCCATTTCCAACCTCCCACGTTTTAACAATCTACACTTTGTTTATAACTGAGAGACATCTTTATTGCACAGCACAGAGCTTCAGGCAACCAGCTCACTTCTCCCACTCTGAGAGGAAGCCTGTAGGCGCTGAATCTTGTTTTCTAAATAAAATAACAAAACAGAAATAAATGTATGTGAGCAGTATTTTGTTGGTTTCTGCCAATGATGACCTAAGTTCCTAAAGTTAAGCAAAGTCAGGATTGCCATCAATGAGCATAACTTACTTTCCCACAAAACACCACAGTGTAACTGAACAGCGCATTAAAGGGTCCCCATACCTGAAGGAGGTACAGTTCAGATTTACACAGCTGAGATTTGGACAAGTAGACTGGCTGAGCTTATGATGAAGAAGGTATTTCCAACAGACTTTGAAAGCAATGGGTACAGACTTGGAAGATACAAGCAGTATCTGGAAGTGGAGAAATAACTTGTCTACTTACTGCAAGGTATATTTTGTGATTCGGGAAACAAGAGGCTATGCTTAACTAGTTATTATTTTACTCCACTAGGGAATGATGTAAGATCACTAAAAAAACCTTTATTAATTTTGCAGTTGAATTAGAATACTGAACTATTTTCTGAAGACAATAACTATTAATTGAGATAATGCTTCTCTAAGTTTGCATGCTTGTTGGCAAGATGGGGAAATCTACTGTATAAGTCGTTTTGAAAACTACATTTGTAATAGAAAGAATCTGAAATGATTAAACAGTTATGTGTGCTGTTATGCAAATAGTTAAGATATATGTAGTTTTTCAAAATAATTATAAAAATTAGAACCACAAGGAGTGAAACTAACAAACTTTTAAGCAGATTTATGAACCTTAAAATCAGTACATGTAAAAAGGCAAAAACGAGATTTTTTTGTTTATATGAAAATTTACATCAAGCAAGAGCTCTACCCTCCCATGTCCCACTTCCACACCCCTCAAGCCAGTACTGGATCTTCTGCTATAGAACATTAATCAAAATGGATACAAAACTCTTTTTTTCTTAACATCTTTCCAGAAAGAGAAATTATTCTTGATGGTAAAGCAGAACCATTTAAACAGATATAAGGGTAATTCTAGGCTATAGCTATAAATTTATTCTTTAAATTATAAGTGAAATACTATTTTCTCCATAAAACATGAAATCAGGGAATGCACACCAATCCAAAAGATAAAGATGAAAATAAAGTCTGTATGAGAGAAAAATAACCTAAACTATCACAAGGCTTGTTAATATAAAAACTGAACTTAAACAACAGTGATAATACTGGGAAATAGGTATTTTCATGCCATTCCAGCAGGACTATAAATTGGTACAAATTTTCTAGAAGGCAATTTAGAAATTTTAATATGATGAGGCATTAACATTTAAAATATACTTACCCTTCAGCCCACTAACTATTTTTTCAAAGATTTATCCTGGGGCCAGCGTTGCGGCATAGTGGGTAAAACTGCCACTTATTATGCCAGCATCTCACACAGTGCCTGTTTGAGTCCCAGATGTTCCACTTCTGATCCAACTCCCTGCTAGTGGTCTGGGAAAAGCAGATGTGGACAGCCCAAGTGTTTGGGCCCCTGCAACCCATGTGGGAGATCCAGATGAAGCTCCTGGCTCCTAGCTTTGGCCTGGCCCAGCATTGGCCACTGTGGTCATCTGGGGAAAAAACCAAAGACTGAAAGATGTCTCTCTGTCTCCCCTCTACCCCTCGGTAACTCTCTCAAAATAAATAAAAAATAGATCTTTAAAAGGAAGAAAGTAAAAAAAAAAATTCTTACAAGTATATAGACAAAATTTAACTTCCATTGCCAAATTTGTGCAGTATTTCCTTACTAGCAAGAAGGGAAGCATCCAACGCTGGACGTCCTGCTGTTGTACACTGAAGAGGACCCTTTGCTGTTTACACAGATCTAAGAACCCAAAATGGATGGGTGATGGAGCTGGAGTGCGGGAAAGAGCACGGAAGGGGAAGCAGTAAAGCAACCGCAAGACCCACATGATCATTTTTACACAGAAAGTGAAACTCTGAGAAGGGAAACCCCAGCTCCTTTTCTTGGTGTGACATTCTTTCTGGAATTCACACCAATCAGGTTTTAACCTCACAGTCCCCTAACCCTAACACTGATTGACAAGGTCTTAACAACCAGCTTGCTAAATCCAATGGCAACCTCCCCTGAATAATATTCAGCAATGTAACTGACCACTGACTCCTTGAGAACTGCTTGCCTTCCACCAGCTCAGCAGCTCCTCCTCATGGCTTCTACTGTCACTTCCTTCCTAAGCGAGACAGTGAAGGACCCCAGAGTCCAGGCTCAGACTTTTCTTCCATATCCACAGTCCATTTCTTAAGGATACATTCAGTCCCAAGGCTCTAAAAGTTTCTGATACGATGACTCTAAATTTGTTTCTCCCCTAATTTCTGATTATTGTAATAGAAAGCACATTCAACATTTGATATTTCAAATTTTTGCATTTCCAAACTTCATTTTTGACTTTCCTTCCAAATCTGCCTCTCTGAAAGGGCCAGTGCTGTGGCACACGGCCTCCATCTGCAGTGCCAGCAGCACCCACAGGGTGCCCATCTGCTCCACTTCCAATCCAGCTCCCTGATAAGGTGCCTAGGAAAGTAGCGATACATGGCCCAAGTGCTTGGGCCCTTGCACCTATGTGGGAGCCCCAGAAGAAGCTCCTGGCTCCTTGTTTCAGCCTGGTCCATTTGGGGAGTGAACCAGCAGATGGAAGCTAATGCTTTCAAATAAATAAATAAATAAATCTTAAAAAAAAAAAAAGTAACTCACCTAATCTGAACACATTATTTGTATCATACACAATCCATCCTAACTGCTGTCAGCTTCATCTCCAAATTAAATCTACATAATGCAAGTACTTCTCAGTGTCTTCAACACTAGTCCCCGTCACTTTCACCTTCCTCTTGGCATCTCTTTCACTACTGCCCTCAAAATCTATTCTCAACCCAACAGCCAGAGTGATCTTCTGAGATATAAATTAAATTAGGCTGTGACTCCTCTGCTTGAATTCCTCTAACAGCTTCTCATCCCAGTGAAAAATAAAAAATACTCACACAGCCAAAAAGGCCTTTCCATCTGCCACTGGCCCCTCTCCCTGCAGACAAGACTACCCTACCACTCCCAACTTGCTCACTAAGCTCTTCACTTTAGGGCCTGGCAGAAAACTTGCAGATCGGGGTGGTGCAGTGGCATAGAGAGTTAAGCCTCCACTTGCAGTGCTGGCATCCCATATGGGCGCTGGTTTGAGTCTCAGCTGTTCCACTTCCGATCCAGCTCCCTACAAATGTACCTGGGGAAGCAGAAGAGAATGACCCTAGTGCTTGGGTCCCTGCACCCACTTTGGAGACCTGGAAGAAGCTCCTGGCCTCAGCCTGGTCCAGCCCTGGCTGTTGCAGCCATTTGGGGAATGAACCAGTAGATTGAAAACCCTTCTCTCTCTCTCTCTCTCTCTCTCTCTCTGTAACTCTGGCTCTCAAATAAATAAATCTTTTAAAAAATGACAAACTCGTAGATATCCAAATGATTGCATGTCTCAATCAGATTTTCTCTCAAATGCCACCTTCTCAGAGGCATTCTCCAGTCACTCTATAAAAAATAGTGTTTCCTTAAGTTAGTTTTTTATTGCTTACTTTATTTTTCTTTAAAGTACTTTATTATGACACAGTATAGTTTATTTTTGTTTTCCTTACTGACAATAACCCAGCCCCATCATCACCACCAGAAAGTAAGCTTCTTGAGGGGCAGTTACAATTTTCACTCTTTCTGTATCATCAATAGTAGACAATGTCTAGCCTCAAGTAAGTATTCAATAAACACTGTTGAACTACTTAGGCCCAGCGGTGAGAAGATGATATTCAAGTCAATACAGAAAGATTAAATTTATGTATGTTGTGTAGAATGTGTGTACATAGGAAGGAAAAAAGCAGCTTTGAAACTAAGTGATGGCAAATCATGCAGGAATTTGTAGGCCATGCTAGGATTGTTGTACTCACTCCTCAAAGAGAGAATCATTGAGAGGTTTTAAAGCAAGAAGAGATACTGAGACTGACAGCAATATAAAGATAGATTGAGAACCCAAGAGTAGAAGAAGAAACACCAGTTGTGGAGTTCTGAAATTAACAGTGGCTTGAATTAGTGAAAAAATGAGCAAATCTGAGGTACATAAGCAGTAACTCAACTAAACCAGCTAGAAACGGCAAATTGTAACAGAGCATTCAAGTATCAGGAAAAGCATAAATGACAATTTCGAATGCCAAAGCCCTGTCGTTACTGTTAATCCACATGGTAGGCATCCGGTACAGAAACGACCAACAGAACAACACAATCCTGAGTATCACTAATCTCAAAGGAATTTTTTTTGAGAATACTGAAATCTATTTCTAAAACAAGATAAAAAGTATAAGAAAAGAAAATCATAGATATACCTGCAGTAACTGCTAATGTATTTAAGAAGGACATCACCATCAAAAGGTTTAAGTTAGTAAGGCAGCAAAATTCTGTATCAGAAAATCTATCAATGCAATTCACCACAGGAATAGAATAAAAAAAAAAAACCTCATGATTATCAACAGAAGTATCAAAATAGCCTTATAAAATTGAACAATTTACAATAAGCTCCCAAAAAACAGAAAGTAAAAGGAATGTTTCAGGACTGGTGCCGTGGCTCACTTGGTTAATCCTCTGCCTGTGGCGACGGCATGCCATAGGGGCTCCGGGTTCTAGTCCCGGTTGCTCTTCTTCCAGTCCAGCTCTCTGCTGTGGCCCAGGAAGGCAGTGGAGCATAGCCCAAGTGCTTGGGCCCTGCACCCACATAGGAGACCAGGAGGAAGCTCCTGGCTTTGGATTGACGCAGTGCACCGGCTGTAGCACCCATTTAGGGGGTGAACCAATGAAAGGAAGACCTTTCTCTCTGTCTCTCACTGTCTAACTCTGCCTGTCAAAAAAACCAAAACAAAAAATGTAAAACTAAGGATGGCACCAATACAATAATAGAATACAGTAAAAATCAGAAAGATTGAAAGCAAAGAGAAAAAACTCCCATTTTTGCAAACAGCATGAGATTTCTAAATTGATCAGTCAATATAATCAAAATAAAACATTTTACAATAAAGGAAAGATATCAGCAGGGTTGCAGACCAGAAAATCAAGTTACAAAAATAAATAGTAGTATACCTAGAAGAAAGATGGCAAGACAGAAGTTATTCTTTATAATAAATTCAGCTCATCAATTACTTCTTTCATGGATCATACTCTTTGATGTTGTTTATAAAAATTCATTTACACACTCAAGGTGACATAGATTTCCCTCCTATGTTCTTTTCCTGTATTTTTTCTGAAAGTTTAGTTTTGTATTCTACAATTTCATCTATCGACTGTCCTGAAATAATTTTTCTGATAGGTGGTGTAAGGTGTCAGGGTCAAAGTTGTTTTTTTTTTTTTTTTTTTTTTTTTTTTTTTTTTTTTTAAGATTTATTTATTTATTTGAAAAGGCAGAGCCACAAAGATAGAGAGGGAGAGGCAGAGAGATCTTTTTCTCACTGGTCAATTCCCTCAAACAGCTTCAAAGGCCAGAGCAGGCCAGGTCAACGCCACAAACTCTACCTGGGTCTCCCATGTAGGTGCATGGCCCAGGTATTCAGGCCATCTCCTGCTACTTTCCCAGGTGCATTAGTAGGGAACTGGATCAGAAGTAGAACAGCTGTGATTGAACCAGCACTCATATGGGTCGACAGCATCACAGGCAGCAGCTTAAGCTGCTGTGCCATTACACAGGCACCAATTCATTTTTTTTTTTTATTTTGGGGATGGTGGAGGTCACATGGATGTCCAGTTGTTCTAGCACCATGTGTTGTTTTTATTCAGATCACCTTTTCTCTACTATATGATTTTTGCTCCTTTGTAAAAATCAATTAACTGTACTAATGTGGGTTTATCTAAGAGTCTTCTACTCTGTTCCATTTAACTTTTTACTATTTAGCTAATATAATACTGTCCTGATTGCTGCAATTGAGTAGTGTCCTGAAGTTCAGACTTCCTCTTCAATTTTGAGTTAGCTATTCTGGATTTTTGTGGGTTTTTTTTTGCCTATCCTTATAAACTTTAGGATCATTTTTTCAATATTTATAAAACAACCTGAGATTCTGCTTGGGATTCCATTTAATCTACAGATCAAGTTGAGAAGGACGTATACCTTGATAAATAGTCTACTCATCCACGAACAAAGAATATCTCTTCATTTATTTAGTTCTTCTTTCCTCAACTTCTGTTTGTCAGAAAATACCATAACTTCTCTCTCAATTCTGAAGGATGGGTACTTTCTGCCACCCTAGCTCATGAAAGGTTCTTACCTGCTGCCTCAGGTACATGGGCCTAGTAGTGTGGATAGATGCTACTGTGCTAAGAACCGAGATAGACAAAAATTACCTGTAGTTTACAATGCAAGCCTCCAATGGACTGCAGAGTTCCAAACAATGATACCAGACAGACCCTGCCAGTCCAACAGGTTAGTGTAAGTTGGGGAATTCCCGGTGCTTCCTATGCCACCATCTTCCCTAAATCTAAATTCTGAGACATGAACACCACAGAAGGTTTCAAAAAGATTTCACATAATATATGAATAAATAAGAAAAATCTTACCGGCAGTTCAGTGGAATGAGAATCTAAGATAAAGCAAAACAAAAGAAATGTTTCTTTCCTGCTGTAATTCTAATATGCTTCTGACAAATTCCATGGAATTAATGAAGTGATTCATTTCTGTAATTCTCAATTCAATACATGGTCATCAATAAAAACACATCTTAGAGGAATTGCTGGTTTTTTATCATTTCCATTAAAACTTTTACATGAATAACAAGAAAAACAACAGAACCAGCCAAATTCATCTATGTGAATAATTATCAGATCAAGATTGTTCAATATTTTTACCCCAAAAATATTTCTTGAAAAATTTAAGTAATGATAAACTATTGAGCCTTATACAAAAGTTTGTTTACAGAGTTCCTACTAATTTATCTAAAAATAGTAACAATGAGTTGGCAAGAAACTACTGTGCCCTTAAATTTTCTTCAATCCTGAATTAACATATTCCTTTGTAAAATCATCATGTGGGAAGAACAATACATGTATTTATAAGACTATAAGTCTTAGATAACGTCAAAACAGAAGCAGCAAACTATGCTAAGTATTCTCAGTGCACCATCCCCATTTAATTCTCACAATGAGCATGAGAAGCATAATGATGTTCCAGTCACAGAGAAGAGGAAATTGAGATAGTAAAAAGTCACAAAAATAGTACTCAAATCCAGAGGTTGGCTCTCAAACACTATGCATTCTGTATTCCAACAAACAGCAACCCAATCAATTGATACTTCAGGAATCTTCAGTTACTTATCTGAACAGTAGAAATATAACAAGTACTGATTTTATCCTATTACAAACTGAATCACTTATTCATTATTTAAATATTTACTATGTTATTGCTATTGTGCTGACACCACGCTAGGTACCACAAATAACAATCGTAAGCAAGACAGGGGATGAAGTTATTAAACAAAAAGAAAAGAATGGAGAAAACAGCAACATAGTGTTATGCATGCTATAACCACTAGAAGAGTAAGGACACTTTTTGAACAACAAACTTAGTGGGAAACAAGGAAGCACAAATTTAGTGGCCAAGATGGAACTAAAAAAAGTCAGACTGTGGTGGCATTCTTATAAGAAGGTATTAAATAAAACTATATCATGTTACTGAATATACACATTAAGAGAGTAGGACTAATTCTACAACTATTTCTAGCAAAATTTTTTTTAAAAAATAATTTAGGATATTATAGGGGCAGACATTTGGTGCAATGGTTAAGAAGTCAATTGGGATAGCCACATCCCATATTGGAATACCACCTGGGTTTGTCCTGATTCCAGCTTTCTGCTAATGCACATCAATGGGAGGCAGCAGGTGATGGCTCAAATGGTTATTAGATTCTTGCCACCTATGTTATGTGGGATACTCAGATTGAGTTCTTGACACTTAGTTTTGACCTGGCCCAGCCTCAGCTGCTTCAGGCAGATGAGGAGTGAACCAATGAAAGTAATTAGGAAAGGAAAGGAAGTAGGAAAATGATCATGACATTGTAGCTTAGAGCCACTAAAAAAATGCTTAAATAGCTATTTACTTAATGTAAAATAAGGTATTGTGCTTTTTGGTGCCTTAGATTGTTTTAGAAATAGTCATGTGCTTCATGGAATTGGGCAGCCATTATAATTACCATCCAAGATGGTTTTTGACTCTTGCTTGATCATTCTATCCCTAAGCCACCTTATCATGATACAGTAGGACTCATTAAATTTAAATCTAAGGCTGGCAGTATGGTGCAGTGGGTTAAGCTGCTATTTGTGACACAGCATTCCTTCCTGGAGCACCAGTTCGAGTCACAGTTGCTCTGCTTCTGAACCAGTTCCCTGCTGATGTGCCTGGGAAGGCAGTGGAGTATGGCCCAAATATTTGGGCCCCTGCCACTCACATGGAAGACCCAACAGATTTTTGGGCTCCTGGCTTCTGTCTGAGCAAGCCTAGCTGTTTGCAACCATTTGGGGAGTGAACCAGTAGATGGAGGATCTCTCTCCCTCCCTCTTCCTTCCCACCCCACAATGTCTTTCTCCTTTCTTCCCACCCCACAAAGTCTCTCTTCCTCTTTCATTCTCTGTAACACTGTCTTTTAATTAAGTAAATCTTTTTGTTAAAAAAAAAAAAGTTTAAAGCTGATAAGCTGATCTATTTGGGCTACCAAAATCAATAATAGAAATTCCTTTGAAGCTGTCAGTGCTTAACCTGAAGCTTGAATATTCCACCATAGGTTGTACTGTACTACAGTTGATATTATATAAGAAGCCAGGTGAAAACGGCCTAATCATTTGAGTCTAGGAAGCTCTAATGAATCAGAAAAGCCAATGCTTTAAATTTCTTGTTGTCATAATACACTGAAATTTGGTAATACATTATACATAATAGGTAGGAAATACTGCAGAAGCCAGGCTACCTTTTTTGTAGTAAGTATGCAAACATTATCTTCTTAATGCAATTTCAATCAAATGTAGTTGTATTACTAAAATAATCTTGAATTCTGAGACCAACTTTAACACTTTTACTCACTTAATAATCATTACTAGAAAGCTTACTATGTGCCAGACGTGGTCCTAAGGTAATGAATACTCACAATATAAATCTCCCTATTCTTTGACTGAAATGATTTAGCATGGCTAAATCACTGTGCCAGGCCCTCATCTGGCTCACAGCTGTAAATTTTCAAAGTTTAAAAATTCTACCACATACCAGCTTCAAAGCCTCTTTCCTCTGCAGTGATCTAGGAACAGCTTTGGGCCACAATGATATCTCGACCAACCACTCCAAAACAACTGCAACAGTTAAGAGGTTACCAGGTCCACTGAGACCTCAGCTGATGCCATCTGAGGTCTCCAACATCTTATCACCTCACCAACAGGCTTGGTACTGTGAGATAGAGGGCCTTAACAGTGTTGTTGTTATGTTAACCAATCAGGCCAGGTAAAACCACACCCGTCCGTCTTCACTAGGGTCCAGCGACACTGACCCCCCCACCCCAACTTCCTCTCCTCTATGAAATCCTCTCATTACTTGGTTAATGCCACTCTTAGGACTATTAGCTGCTATTCTCACTCTGGCCTTTATTATCTTGTCTGTTTAAGTGTTTCCAGAAGGTGATAACGGAATGAACCAAAGCCCTCACCAACCAGGCAGTCAACCAAATGCTGCTAGAGGGATATACTTGGCTCCCCACCCAGGAGACTGCAGTTTGAGACATCACCCCACACCAGTGGCAAGTAACTGGTCGCCCTCATGTCAGCAGGAAGTAGCTCTAAAGACAGATCATCATCCCTCCACAACATCCTGGCTGATGTGATGTCATATAACACTTGCTTTATAAAAAACAAAAGGGGGGAATGTTAGCAAAATGGCACAGGCTTATCTGTAGCATGATCTATGCCTCACACACCATCCTTGGCTCTAGGCCCCGTCACCATTGCTAGAAGCTAGGTGACCAAATGGCCCAACCACAGGTGTCAGCTCCATTCCCACCTTAACGGGATTTGCTGCTCCTATTTCCCTGCTCCCTGTAAAGGTATAATGGGACCTGCTTCCTGCACACATGCTGTCTCTCACTCTCTTGCCCTCACCCCTGGTCAGTGGGGTTCCCCCATCCAACAATAAACCTTTACTCCCAAAAAAAAAATTCTACCACACATTATATTGTAGAAAAAAACAATCCCCAAATCACAATGGCTTAATCCATCAAATATTTATTTCATGTCCAATCTATCTGTCCCCTGTGCTGCAGCACAGAAGGCTCTGCTGTACATCACCCAAAGGTCTAGGCTGGCTCACTTGCCACGATTTTGTTGCTGTACCAGTAGAACACGACATCTTTAGGCATAAGGACAGGATGAGAAAACACGGGATGCTCCTTCATTGCCTACTAAATAAATGCTTTGGTCAGGAACTAACAGCAATCATTGGAACTGCAGGGAAATGGGCAAGAACAGTATTTCTGCATGCTTAGGAGAAGGGAAGAAGTGTATGAATGAAGAAGAGAAATCTCTATCATACGCAGGAGAGACTGAAATACAGGGCCAGTAAATGGTTCACAGCCTTTTCAACACGCACCCTTGATTGGAAAGTACCTCTTAGGGGAGATCGCTAGGTGAAAGGTGTTTATCTGGACCATAACTCCTCTCACCAAAGACGACAGGAATGTTGGGTCCTTACAGATTCATACATGCATTCCAATTAATAAAAACATTGTAAATAATTAAGATCAGCAACCTGGGCACAGAAGCTAGTTTTCAAAAGCTTCCTAAAACTGGAAATCACATTCTTGATCTGTCCCCATAAATGTGTGGTTTTCAAAGTTCTCTGTTGCAGTTACAAACACCTCATTATTCAGTTACTGAGGAAGACTCATCAGAATCACCCCAAATTCTTTCCTACTGGAGGCTGACATCTAAGCAGCTACAAACTACCATCTCTCTCCCCTTTCTCCCCATTTTCTCCCTTCACCACTGCCATTCTCTCTTACCTTGTAACTTATTCTCTCACTTATACCTTAACTCATCACAAGTAAAATTCTACATCCACAACTTTCTCCATTTTGTATCCTGTTCAAAAACATTAAACTGCCACAGAAAATGAGTTCAAAATTTTTGGAATAATCAGAAAAGCACTAAGTAATTTGGCTACAGTATGCCTTTCCAAGTATTTTTCCCAATACAACCCTTCATGTATCCTATAATCCTGAAAGCTAATTATGGCTCTCTAAACACACTCTAAATTTAAACATTGCATCCCCCATCTTTTGAAACCTAGATTATTTCCCTCCACTTCTGCAGATAATCTCTAAAGCAAAACGTACCCCAACACTAACAGAACTTCTGCACCTTTCTTGCAAGGATTTAAAATGTTCTTTGTGGGGGCCAGCACTGTGGTGTAGCAGATAAAGCCGCCAACTGCAGCACTGCATCCTATTTGGGCACCAGTTACAGTATCGGCTGCTCGACTTCTGGTTCAGCTGCCTATGATTTGCCTGGGAAAACATTAGAGGATGGTCCAAGTCCTTGGGCCCCTGCACCCACATGAGAGAACGTGATGAAAGGTCCAGCTACAGCCACTGTGGCCATCTAGAGAGTGAACCAGAGGACGGAAGCTATCTCTCTCTCTCCCTGTTCCTCTCTAAATCTGGCTTTCAAATGACCCCAATAAATCTTTTTAAAAAATAATAAAATGTGTTTTACAACACAGTATGATCTTAGTACTCTCCCTCTTCATGTTCTCTATATATACTCTTTGATTCAAAAATGTTTCAAGTTTTTTAGGAAAAAAGAGTTGAATTAACAAAAGGGTAAGAAATGGAGTTTTTATTCATGAAAATAAGAAGTCACAAATCTCACCAAGGCAAGCAAGCAAGGTAGGAAAGGAAGGAGACAGAGGTAGTAATCTTCTCGATCCTGAGAGAATAGATGGTAAGAATTTGGCTGCTTGACACAGTGGTTTCATAAACACAACAGAATTTATAAGTAGTAGTACAACAATATTATGAGAAAGAAAAGCATGAAATAAATAAAAACCTAAAAGAAAATGCAAAGGAAATGTTTTACTTGTTTTCAAATGGTAAGATCATAAAAGCAATTGAAAATCATAAAGAAAACCTTAACAGAATCAACTACAGGTTTAAAATGTAAGACTGAAAATAGAAAAAATTTAAAGCCAACCATTAACTCAAACTATTAGGCATACACATCTATGATACACAGAGTGCATACAACTCTGGCAATAAAAATGCTGATATTCACACAAAAAATAGGGGCCAGAGCCATGGTGTAGGGAGTTACGATGCTACATGCAGCACCGGCATCCCGTCTGAGCACCGGTTTGAGTCCTGGCTGTTCTACTTTCAATCCAGCTCTCTGAAAATGAGCCTGGGGAAGCAGTAGAAGATGACCCAAGTACTTGAGCACTTGCACCTATAAGAGACCAGGAAGAGTCTCCCAGCTTCTAGCTCCTGGCTTCAAATCTGCTCAGCTCCAGCCATTTGGGGAGTAAAGCAGCATATGGAAAATTTCTCTTTCTCTCTCTGCCTTTCAAACAAATAAATAAATCTTAAAACAAACAAACAGAAAATTAGCTAGATGGGATGAAATAGGTAATTCAGAGGCAAAGCAAATATGAGCTATTCAGGACAATTCTGGGGCCGGCGCTGAGGCATAGTGGGTAAAGCTGCCATCAGTAGTGCCAGCATCCCCTGTGAGCACCGGTTTGTATCCCAGCTGCTCCACTTCCAATCCAGTTCCCTGCTAATGTGCCTGGGAAAGCAGCGGAAGATGGCTCAACTCCAGCCATTGTGGCAATTTGTGGCAGATGGAAGATGGAAGATCTCTCTCTTTCTTTCTGTAACTCTGCCTATCAAATAAACAAATAAATCTTGAAAAAAAAAAAAAAGAGCAATTCTGAAGCTTTCAAATTCTCTAAGTCCTCATTTTAACAATGAGATTTCAGTTTAAAATTCATCAAAATAGAAAATCAGATACTTAAATTTTAGGACTTAGAAACACAAATAAACTAAAATTAGCACTCTTAATATGATGGTGGCACATGACCAAATTCATGTTTAAAACATGCTCACATATTAGTCATACAATTTTATTTCTGGAAATCTGTCTCAAAATATTCAGAAAAGGTACTCCAGCATCTTCTTAAAAAGTTATCTGCAACATTAATATGTGTAAAAAGTGAAAAACAAATGCCCAACAAGGAATGGTTAATAACAGCACATCCATATATTGTGCAACGTAAAGACACAGAACCAGAAAAAAAAGGTATATCTATTAATAACAGAGGAAAACTTTAATGGTCTAAAAAATTACCTAAACTATATATACTTGGTAAAAATAGATAATGTTAATCAATCATTTACCACTGTCCTATATATAGTATACCAATAAAGACTCTGTTCAATAAATATACTATGTATAGTAACTGTGAAATAATCACTATGGCACTGAAATATTCCCAGAATTGAAAACTCGGAATTTAGCAGGTTAACCCTTGTAATCATCACTGGGTAGCAGACGTCAAAATGATCAACTTTTGGAAAGTTTTTTTGCCAATTAGATTTGACAAAGAGCATCTATTTAAGGTAAACTCAAAGTTTTATAATAAGAACATAAGTCTCACTTGTAAGCAGAAGCTTAAAAAGTTTATTTTATAGATGTAGAATAATATAGAGATTCCCAGAGGCTGGGAAGGAGATGGTTTAGACAAGTTGGTTATTGGTTACAAAATTAAAGTCAGTTTGGAAGCATAAGCTCTAGTGCTCTGTAACACTCTAAGATGACTATAGTTAACAACTTACTGGATAGTTTTAAACAGCTAGAACAGAGAATGGTGAATGTCTGAATATATTACCTTGTTTTCATTTTTATACTTTGTATATATATCATTTTATTTCTTGGTATAAATATAAATTTATACATAAGTCTAAAGCAAACATGTTTCTCCTAAGACGACAATGGGGTTAACTTTTACAAAGACAGTAATTATCAATTATGGAGAGGTTTTGTTTTGTTTAAATTTCTGCTTAACCCTGGTATCACCAAATATTTAATAATGTTCACCTTAATTAAAACAAATTCTCTAATACAGTATTCATGTCATAATAAACATATTCAATAAAATAAATAAGAAATTACTGCAAGTGTTAAATCACTGGATAGAAGCCAAACCAAAAAGTCTGTACTTTTTATCCTATGATTTATAATTCTAAGAAAGTTTTATTACCTCACTGTAAGTAATTTCAAAAAGCACAATTTAAAATTGTTACAATCTGTTCAATAACAATACTAAATTCTTCTATAGAAGATAAATAGGTTTATCATCAAAAGTGAAATTTTCTCCTTCAGGACATAAATTAAGCTTTTTAAAGTTTCTGTCATTCTTTTTATGAACTACCCTACCACCTTTTCATATTCAAAGACAAACCACTTTTAAAACAAAAAGTTCTGGGGCCAGCCCTGTGACGCAGCTGGTTAACACCCTGGCCTGTAGCGCCAGCATCCCATATGGGAGCTGGTTTGAGACCCAGCTGCTCCACTTCTGACCCAGCTCTCTGCTATGGCCTGGGAAAGCAGCAGAAGATGGTCCAAGTCTTTGGGCTCCTGCACCCGTGTAAGAGGCTCAGAAGCAGCTCCTGATTCCTAGCTTCAGATCGGCACAGCTCCGGCCAGTGCGGCCAATTGGAAAGTGAACCATTGGGTGGAAGATATCTCTCTCTCTCTCTCTCTCTCCGTAACTCTGACTTTCGAATAAATAAATCTTTAAAATAAATAAATGTAAAACAAAAAGTTCTTTGGAGATTGATTGCTATGACTCTCACTTTATAAACACATAAACAGATACAAATAAGTTGGAAATTTCTCCTACTTACACATCCAGGTGGAACTAATAGCCCAATATGCTTACAAAAATTTTTTTATATAGCTTACTGAATACAACACATTTATTAAAGAAAAGTTATACAATTACATGGTATAATAGTGGGCAAACAGAAATTCTAATTTATGCTCAACCTACTTATTTGTATTCCTTATAAGGTCAACAGAACTTAAATGAAATTTTTCCTTCCAAGGAATTAATTTTGTAAAGTTAATGGAAAGTGTATATAATTGGTGAGTTTACTTTTAGAAGACACTAGCAGGGTAATAAAGATTAGACTATCTGGAAAATAAAAACAGCAGATGCCATATTCATTTATGTCAATGTTAATACATTTTTGGTGGGCAAAGTACTAACAGTGTTATTAGTTTTTCAATGGCAATTAGGGTCTATCCTTCCATGTATTCTTACTATTGTAAAACAAAATTTAATAGTGACTCAGAAAACCAGTAATTTTCACTTCCTGTTGAAAAAGATAATAGTCTAGTAATAGTTGTAATCGCCATTTTAAAAATTACTAAAGGGTTACCTATTAATGAGAAGCACACCCAAAGGGAGAAGAGTAAAGAAAATGGAATGGAGGGAAAGAAGAGAACACAAAATTGTGTCTGAGTAATTTCTTACGAGATGTCACCCTCAAAAAGCATTCAATATCCTATTTACGACCTCTAAATATGAAATACAATAGTTTTATGATCATAGAAATAATAGTAAAGTTAAAAAGCTGCTCTGAATCATGCTTTACATTAGTAAAAGCTATCGTTTAAGTTTATTAAGATGACTTTTTATTACATTAAGGGAAAGTTTCAATTAATGTTCACTAATCTTTCTATAAGAGATAATGAGATGCTACCCCGAGTACCTGTCACTCATAGACAATTCAAATTACATGCTCCTACTAACACATCCCACCTACCTTGCATAAAAGTTAGTGGTAGAGACATCTACAAACTTACTACTTGTTCACAATAAGAAACAGCTTTTGAAAAAGAACAGCTTTCATTACCTTGCTGATGCTGTGCCTACATTCTCCTCGTAAATATAGTGATTCAAAAGACAGCATTTTTGAGAAGTCATATTGTGTCTGCTACTTCCTGCATAACTTCTTTACAAAAATTTATGGGAAAATGGGGGCCAGCGCTGTGGCACAGTGGGTTAACGCCCTGGCCTGAAGCACCAGCATCCCACATGGGCGCCGGGTCGAGACCTGGCTACTCCAATTCCAATCCAGCTCTCTGCTGTGGTCTGGGAAAGCAGTAGAAGATGGCCCAAGTCCTTGGGCCCCTGCACCCAGGTGGGAGACCCGGAAGAAGCTCCTGGCTCCTGACTTCAGATTGGCGCAGCTCTGGCCATTGCGGCCAACTGGGGAGTGAACCAGCAGATGGAAGACCTCTCTCTCTCTCCTCTCTCTGTGTAACTCTGCCTTTCAAATAAATAAATAAATCTTAAATACATATATATATGTGTGTGTGTGTGTGTGTGTGTGTGTGTGTATATATATATATATATACACACATGAAAAGGCTTTCCCAGTTAAGAATGTCAGCAATGTCTATGGTTTGCCCATTAGACTAGCACTAAATGAGCTATAAATTATTTTTATATTTTGTGGTTAAATGATAACCTATTCAGGGCCGGCGCCGTGGCTCACTAGGTTAATCCTCCGCCTGCAGCACGGGCATTCCATATGGGCACCAAGTTCTAGTCCCGATTGCTCCTCTTCCAGGCCAGCTCTCTGCTGTGGCCTGGGAGGGCAGTGGAGGATGGCCCAAGTACTTGGGCCCCTGCACCCGCATGGGAGACCAGGAAGAAGCACCTGGCTCCTGGCTTCAGATTGGCACAGTGCTGGCCGTAGCGGCCATTTAGGGGGTGAACCAACGGAAGGAAGATCTTTCTCTTTGTCTCTCTCTCTGTCTATAACTCTACCTGTCAAATAAATTTTTAAAAAATGATAACCTATTCTCCATTAGACTAAACAGCCATTAATTTAAAAAACCCTGAGAAGTGAGACCGAAATTTAAGATTTGGAAATAACTACTTACTGCAGGTACCAATAATTTCTTCACTTCCTCGACTGCTCTCTTCAGCTTGATTTCTGCTCTGTTCTGAGCATCTTCCACAGTGATTAGAACATGTAAGTCTTCATTTAGATGCTCCCAATTGGGTTTGCCTCTATTTTGCTCCTCCTAAAAAAATTACAAAATACAGTGTTATAAATTTTTCTCTTTAAAGAAACTATAACTGCATTATGTTGCCATGGTAACATTACAAACCTTATGAATTATTTCCCTCCCCCCACCACACACACACACACACACAGCTTGGGAATAAGACTACTAGGTTAAATGACAGATCCTATAATGAACACTTGTTGAACACCTACTCTGTATAGGAATGGAGCCAGATGCTAAGGATACAATAGTTGCATATGAAATCCCACCCTTTATAGAGCTTCTAAGTACAAACAAACTTTATATAAGGTATCACTAAATTATCAGGAGAAACAGTTTGAGAAGCAGGTTATTATTTCCAATTTCCTTAGGCGTAAACAGAATGTTGTCAAGGATAAGAAAGACAATTGCAAAAGAAGTGCTATTAAATAGCATATCAAGTAGTGAGAAATTATGGAAATATTTCGATATCACAACAGGAAATAATTTTAAGAATATTTTAACTATATGTATATTTCTAACGGACCTTACTTTTTAAAAATTGAACTGTAAGGTCACTCTTTAATTACATCAAGTCATAACTATTAGTTTCACATCGACATTTCATTCTCCTGCTATCTTCTAATCACCTGGTAAGGAACACTCTGATGTTGAAACATCTATCTAACTACACGGAGGCTTCTCAGAAGCAGAGTTGGCTGAGGTGGGTGTTTGGCACAGTGGTTAAGACACTGTTTGAGATGCCCACATCCTATATCAGACTGCCTGAGATTCAGTCATAGTTCTACTTCTGACTCCAGCTTCCTGTTAGTGCAACCCTGAGGGAGTAGTAAGGCTCAGGCAGTTGGTCCCTGCCACTCATTTGAGACCCTTAGATGGACTCCAGCTAAAGGATCTGAGCTTCCAGGCTAAAAGGACCCACTGAATTTTCACCACGATGAATAAATGAAATTTAAACTTTTTTTATTTGAAAGGCAGGGAAGAGAAAGAAAAAAAACAGATCAGGCATCTTCCAACTGTCCCCAGAAGCCAGAGCTAGGAAAGGCAGAAGCCAGGACCACTACCAAGGACTCCCACGCGGGTGGCGGGAGACCAAAGTACTTGAGCCATTACCTACTGCCTTCCAGCATGACCATTAGCAGGACGCTGGAATGGAGAGAGGTGTTAGTCACTCCAGTATGAGAAGTGGGTGTCAGCAGTAGCTGAAAAGCCACTATGCCAAATGCCTGTCCCACGGTTAGGTTTTGTGCTTAGTAATTATTCAATACAATTTCGCCCTGTGTTCTCCATTTCTGAAACTGATATCAAAAGCAATCTGAGACTGGTAAATATCCTCTGTAAAAAAAAAAAAAAAAAAAAAAAAAGAAATTATCAATTCCCAACTTGACTCTCACTGGGATTAAACATGACAATAGGTCTGCTCTGATTTCATCATCATTTAAAAAAATCATCTATTATTTTTCACTTTATGTTTCTGTGTGGGAGCAAACTGTTGAAATCCATACTTAATGTATACTAAGCTGATCTTCTGTATATTAAGATAATTGAAAATGAATCTTGATGTGAATGGAAGGGGAGAGGGAATGGGAAAGGGGAGGGTTGTGGGTGGGAGGGACGGTATGGGGGGGAAGCCATTGTAATCCATAAGTCGTACTTTGGAAATTTATATTCATTAAATAAAAGTTAAAAAAAAAAAAAGATTCAAGACATTCACAAATTAACGGGCAATTTTTCATAATTCTATTAAAATATTTACAGTTCCAAATTAAGCAAAGGCCCTCACAAGATGCATGTTTGGGGCCAGTGCTGTGGCATAACAGGTTAAGTCGGCGCCTGCAGTGCTGGCATCCCATATGGGCACCAGTTTGAGACCCAGCTGTTCCACTTCTGATCCAGCTCTCTGCTATGGCCTGGGAAAGCAGTAGAAGATGGCCCAAGTCCTTGGGCCCCTGCACCTGCGTAGGAGACCTGGAAGAAGCTCCTGGCTCCTGGCTTTGGATTAGTGCAGCTCCGGCAGTTGCTGCCTATTGGGGAGTGAACAAGAGGATGGAAGACCTCTTTCTCTCTCTCTCTCTCTCTCTCTCTCTCTCTCTCTCTCTTTCCACCTCTCCTTCTCTGTTTGTGTAACTCTGACTTTTAAATAAATAAATAAATCTTTAAAAAAAAAACAAAACCATATCCACAAAGTTATTATTTATTCATAAATTAGGTAAATAAATAAATGGATATGATTATGGGATGCTTACTGAACCCTAAAACACTCACAATTTAAGAATCTACTTCCCTGTGTAATCAACCGAAATGCCCATCAACTAATGAAGACTGGATAAATTATTGGATAGGTACACTATGGAATACTACACAGCAGTAAAAATAAATAAATAAATAAATAAAATGCAGTCAATTGCAACAAGATGAACCAATCCAGATTTATACTTTATACTTAGTGAAATAAGCCTGTCCCAAAGGGACAAATACTATGTGTCATCTCTGATGTATGATAACTAACAGTGCACCTAAAATGAAAGCTATAGAAGTGAAACTGCCACTTTGAGAAACAATGACTTGAACAGCCCTTGTCTTGACTATCGAGGAACAGTTCTTTATTTTTATTTTATTTTTTAATTTTTTTCTTTTCTTCATATAATATGTTGAACTCTTGACAGAGTTAATTATATATATATATATATAAAGTTAATTCAAAATAAATCTCAGTAAAAAATAAGAGGAGGAATAAGCAAGGAAGGAAAAAGTTTGTAAAGTTGTAAAATGCCATCTTAATTGTAAAAGTGATCACACTAAGTGTTAAAGTGAACATGTAAATAGGATTAAGTGTTAAAGAGACCACAGAAATAGCATCAAGTACCTGGTAGTAAAAATAGACAGAATTAAAAAGGAGGGAATGTTCAGCACGGGAAGCAGTCCATTCAGCCGATTCATAGAATGGCAATCATTTTAAGTAACACTCTGACCTCAGAATCACCCCTTTAAGGTATTTGAATGTGGCTAAAAAGCCCATGAGAGCATTTCAGGCATGGAAAGCCAAGACACTGTGGCAAAAAATATCCTACTTGAAGGATCTCTGTGAATGAGACCCCAGTGGAAAGAAGGGGCCATCAAAGAAGGATGTACTTTTCTCTGAAGGGAGGACAGAACTTCCACTTTGCTTATGGCCTTGTCTAAATACTGATGGAGTTTGCAGTCACAAAAAGCTTCTATAGACTTGGCAGCTCATGGGAAGAGCCTTGGGTGATCAATGACATCATAAATAAAAATGTCGATTGCTAAATTAACAACAAGTCACTGTGCACTTACTCCCTATGTAGGACCTCTGTCCTTAATGAGTTGTACCATGAGAATTAACAGCAAAACTTGTTCTCTAACAGCACTTTTTAATGGTGTGTGTGTGTGTGTGTGTGCAATTGTTGAAATCTTTACTTAGTACAGAGTTGGTCTTCTGTACGTAAAGTTAATTAAAAATGAATCTTAATGAAGAATGGGATGGGAGAGGGAGTAGGTTGTGGGGTGGGAGGTGGGTATGGGAGGAAAAACCACTATATTCCTAATGTTGTACCTATGAAAACTGTATAAATTAAATAAAAACTTTTAGAAAAGTAATCTACTCCTCAAATTTCTCATTTAAATAAGTAATTCAGGACAAAGAATGTTGAAAAGCAAAAAGGCAGGGCAATAAAATATATACACTATCAGAAATTGTGCTTTATAAGGCATTAGTTATTTTTACAGTTACACTTTAAATAATATTTCAAGGGGTACAACTGAGACAGAAAAAGACAGCTTGATGCTACTAATTATTGCTTCTTTTCTATTATGCAAAGCAATTTCATTTCATAATACAATCTTCAGCACTATAAAAGATCGCAGCTGTATTTCCATTTTCTAGCACAGTTCTGCTGGCTCATTTCTAGAGTGCCAATTCAGACTAACCGCCAACTTGACATCTGTACCTCAGTGTCTCTAAGCACTCTCAACACTTCCAAACTGGAATTCATTATGTCCTTTCTCCAACTTGTTGTCCATAAACACACTATATCTCAGGTATTATTAATCCAGAATGAGCTTTCTGAGTGTGGATTATTTTAATAACTCAAGTACCAACTGATTTTGTAGAAAAATCCCTGAAATGCAGTCATAGCTTACTTGGGCATTCAGTCCATACAAACTTCCATGACATTTCTCACTCACTTTCCTTTGACAGGTTCATATTTACTCCCTGATAATAAATCCTGCAAACACTGATTTTGATAATTTATGCAAAGCTATCATCTATGTCTAGGATTCCTCTTCTTTCATTTCTCTTGCTGTATCATATATTAACTTACAGTTATCTATAGGTATTAATAAGTTTGCCTTAGCTAAATACCAGAATCATGCCTCATTTTTACTCTTCAGAGTATAAATACATAAAATTTAGACATATGTGACAGTAAACAACTATTTACTGAATTGAATAACTGAATATTATTATTGAAGAGTACATTAAAACCAAATGCAGTCGGTCATGCCTCACCTAATGACAAGACACTCTGAGAGACATGCATTTTGATCATTGCGAGATCACAAAATTACTTACACAAACTAAAATGGCCACAACATAATTAGGTCTATTACTTTAAGGGACCATTGTGATGGATATGATCCATCGTTGGCCAAAAATATTAATGTGCGGCTCAGGACTGTATCAAACTATGCATTAGTATACCGTAGACTTCTTGTCATACTGCTATACTAAGGATGACTCTGCCTCTGCCTATACAATCCTCCCTATGTTCTCCCTTGCTAATATATCTTAGTTTCTGGGCCTGCTTCTTTTTGATCTCCTCAACTGCAGACACATCTGACAATCATTCCTGTTCTGTCACTACCTTCCTAGTCAATTCTCCCTACAACAACACTCCTGAGATCTGCTTTTCACGCCACATCAAAGACTGTGCTTCTTTTTTACAACCCCTCAATGCTATCTCATTTCAGTGTATCAGAAGAATTGGGGACAATAAGACCAAAGGTCTTTATAAAACTGCAAAACTCAAGTCAATACTCAATGTAACAGAGCAAAATGACAGCAATGAAAAATTACATATAAATAGTATATAAAAATGTTCAAAACTCAAAATCACCAATTTGAATCTCTTTACAATTAAGGTAAAGTGAAACAACCAACAAGGATTTAAGGAAGTGGAGCAGAGCCTTATTTATTCAACAAAATTAAAGTTTTAAGGCACATTAAACAACTCTAGTAATACCATTTACACGTGATCATAAAACAGACACAATCAAGGAACTTTATTATGACCTCTATTTTTTACATGAATACTCTACAGAAATAAATTTAAAATCACTCTTATCCTCTCAGGTGATGATAAACTGGAAAAATGATGACAATGACCATTATAATGATGGTAACTAAGCTTTTATTAAATACTTGCTGCTTGCCAAGCATGATGCCCTCTTCTCTAATTGCCCCCACTGAATGTGAGACTATTATTTTTAACCAACATAATAACAATGAAGCTGAAGCAGACATGGCTTGTCTAAATCACAAGTAGGCAAAGTCACTTTATATCCCACATTCTTAACAACTAACTCCTAGCACAACATAGCACCTATAAAAGAGCAGAATGATTAAACAAAATGTGCTAACAGCACCATAAATTAGTGAAGGGTAGAATTCTCCAATCTTTAGGACTCTACTTTTCACATATGGACTATCTTCTAATTGCAAGCCAAGCTCTCTTTCTCTATAGATGGATTCCTAAATAAGTTACATGAAGAATACTATCAACAATTGGGAGAAAAGCACCTGGGTAAAACAGATCTACTGTATAAATGTCTCATCTCTAAATTAGAGAACTACCTAACAAACTGCACTGATACAAATTTACAAAAAGAATAAACCATTTAACATTTTAATACACAGAATTCCTCCAGTCTTTAAAGTTTCCAATGGTAAATGTCATTATTATTAAGTTGGGGTTAGTTAACACAATGTCCATAACTAAATTCTTTTTTTTTCTTTTTTTTTATTTTTTTATTTTTGACAGGCAGAGTGGAAAGTGAGAGAGACAGACAGAGAGAGAAAGGTCTTCCTTTGCCGTTGGTTCACCCTCCAATGGCCGCCGCTGCAGCCAGAGCACCGCGCTGATCCGATGGCAGGAGCCAGGATCCAGGTGCTTTTCCTGGTCTCCCATGGGGTGCAGGGCCCAAGCACCTGGGCCATCCTCCACTGCACTCCCTGGCCACAGCAGAGAGCTGGCCTGGAAGAGGGGCAACCGGGACAGAATCTGGCGCCCCAACCGGGACTAGAACCCGGTGTGCCGGCGCCGCAAGGTGGAGGATTAGCCTATTGAGCCACGGCGCCGGCTCCATAACAACTAAATTCTAACCATTACTTCTCAATAAAATATCACCCATTTCATTTTTTAAGTTGCTGTATACAGTGACAAAAAATGAAGTAAGGAGCTGGCATTCTGGCACAGCACATTATGCATTCACCTGCAATGCTGGAGCTCCAATCTGAGTCCTGGCTTCTCTGCTTCAATCTCTGCTAATGCACCTGGAAGGAACTGGATGATGGCCCAAGTACTTGGGCCCCTGCCATCTACGTGCAAGATCTGGAGGGGGTTCTGGGCTGCTGGCCTCAGGGAGGCCCTGCCCTAGCCGTTGCGGCCTTTTGGGGAATGAACCAGCAGATGGAAGATCTCTTTTTCTCTGTCTCTCCTTCTCTCTCTGTCCCTCTGCCTTTCAAATAAATAAATCTTAAAGAAAAAAAAAAGCAAAAAAAAAAAATCAACATGAGAAATCCCTTCTGTTTATGATTCTTAAAAATACTTGATGAGTCACTGCCCTATAAAGTTTAAAACTGTGCTCTAATTACAGTATCTGTTTGAACAACAAAGTAATTCTATAATACGAAGCATCAGAGCACATTGATTGTCCCAACTCCCGCTGACAGTTTCTTTTAATTATGCATTTGTAGTCAGGCAAATGAGAACAAGACTTCTGTTCCTACTGTGCTCTTCATGTGAAAGTTCAGATGCCAAAACATCTTTGGAAGAAATTTAAAGCTGTTCCATACTGAAGGAAACCAAGATTCCAATGGCTTATGAATACACAGTTTAAGCCAACTATGAAACCTTAGAATATAATTATCTCCAGTTGCACATATAATCTTTTATTAGTTTAAGAAATGTTCATTGAGAAACTGAGCATAAAGTAAAAGTCGCATAATCTAATCCCTCACTGACTCTAAGCATAAAAGCTGACCTCAAAAAATGGTTTTTTTAACTTAAATGTTATGTCCAACAACAATCATACTTTCAAACAAGTATTTTCTAATAATATATGAAGACTAGGATAATTACATGTTCAGTTTATTAAAATCATCATCAAGGCAAAAACCATATAGGCTGGAGGCACTTAAGAAATGCTTATTAAGGGGCCGGCGCCGTGGCTCACTAGGCTAATCCTCCGCCTTGCGGCGCCAGCACACCGGGTTCTAGCCTGACCGGGGCGCCGGATTCTGTCCCGGTTGCCCCTCATCCAGGCCAGCTCTCTGCTATGGCCAGGGAGTGCAGTGGAGGATGGCCCAAGTATTTGGGCCCTGCATCCCATGGGAGACCAGGATAAGCACCTGGCTCCTGTCATCAGATCAGCGCGGTGCGCCGGCCGCGGCGGCCATTGGAGGGTGAACCAATGGAAAAGGAAGACCTTTCTCTCTGTCTCTCTCTCTCACTGTCCACTCTGCCTGTCACAAAAAAAAAAAAAAAAAAAAAAAACTTATTAAGTACAACAGAACAATTTACTAAAATAAAACAATTTTTATGTCAAATATTTTCCACTTTAAGAACAGCAGAATTATTTCCAATGCTTTCTCATAAGAACATCTATCGCCTAGAGACACAATATTTAAAGACTGTCAGGAAGTCTTACTTCCAATTTTCATATATGAATTCCATTAACTTAACTATAATTACTGTATGTCCAAACTGAATTACGTAACCCCAGTCACAGCCAAATAATAGTGGTCTGTCCTATGAGGATCAAAATGAGTAATAAAAAACTGAGACACATATGGTATGCAAAAACAATTCTGAACCACACCAGTTGAAAAGCTGAATGTAATATCTTTATGATGCCACAGTTAAGGTTAAAGAAGATGGAACTGAAAATCTGCAAAAATTTTTCTACTGAAAACATAAAAATGATGACTTTGTCCATTTCTCAAGAAATTTAAAGATCAATGGCTGCTTAATGCTTAACAAAAAATTTTAAGGATGCAAATAAAGGACTGGTAGGAAACAGAATCCCTTTGGAAATTCTGGCTGAGTTTCTGTGGTTAAGAAGCAGTCATATGGAAGTAGCTGCCACCAAAGGAAGCAGCATTAACAGAATCCTGTCACCAACTCCATGTGAAGTCCTATAGAAAGATTCTTATTCTCTCCATGTCCAAAAAGATTCAAGAGTATTAAAGGCACAGAAACATAAAACAATCATTTGCTTTAAAATGTGATACTTTAGAATATTAAATTGTAATGTATTTATGCACTGACAATACATACACAAAAAAAGATTGAAATTTCTCTGTATATTCATTTGCCCTCCCAAATCATCAGAAACTCAAATTTTAAAATAATTTCTCAATGGTTTATCCCCAGGTCCTAGCCAGGAAGTTTTTCCCATATTCTCTACTACTTCTCTTTTGACATCATCAGTCTGCTGTATATTATTGTCTAAAAAACTCTAAGAAGTATGGAATCAGACTCATTTCTATATCCCATAACAATGACTCTAACAAATGCGCCAACAACTTAATATTTACTAGAGCACAACATGAGCTTAAAAAAAAAGTCAGGGCCTGGCATTGTGGCATAGCCAGTAATGCCACCACCTGCCAACGCCTGCATCCCATATGGACACAGTTTTCAAGTCCCGGCTGCTCCACTTCTGATTCAGCTCCTTGCTACTGTGTTTTGAAAAGCAGCAGAGGAGCTTAGGCTCCTACACCCACATGGAATACCCAGATGAAGCTCCTGGCTCATGATCTTGACCTAGCCCAGCCCCAACTGTTGTGGGCATTGGAGAGTGAATCAACAGACAGAGAGGTCTCTCTATCTAACTCTGCTTTTCAAATACACAACTAAATCTTTAAAAGAAAAAAGTCATTCAACAAAACAGAGCTCTATACTCAGCACTTTATATTTCTAAACCAACCCTTTCAACAATATTAGAGGCAGCTATTAATATAATCGCCCATTTTTCATTTACTAATGAGAAAAATGATGGGCAGAAACCTGCTGCATGCGCTGAGTAACTGAGGACTTCAGATAAATAATGTGCTTCTGCCTCACAGGAGCTTACAACTAAGTAAGCTGAGAAGAACAACTAAACGTAGTATTTAAAACCAAAACAACCAAGATTACTAGTATGTCTCTGAAAACAAGAAACAAGATGGTTATTCTGAAAAACCCACAGTCTATTTCAAGTGAAAGTTATTAACAGGCTAATGAGATAACAGTTTTAAGTTATGAGAAGCAGCACATGGATCACTATACAAAAACCTAATTCTCCTTAGTTAATTAAACAGAAATGAAAAAAGGAAAACAATTGTTTTAGAATGATTTTTAATATGAATCTTAAATATCTGTTGTTTCACATTCTAAAGAATTTATGATACTACTAGATAGCCACTTATTAACTGTTTAATCTTGGGAAAAATATTTTAACTTTTCGATGCCTCAGTTTCCTCATCTGTAAAACAGAGATGGGTATACCACAGACATCACAGAATGAGTTTAATCTCCTAATGTTATATAGTGTGTACAGACTCAGCATCTCATAAGGGTATGCAACTGATCTACCAGGGTGTTAACATGGCTGGGATGTGCTGAGGCAGGTCTTGTGCAGCAAATTAAGCCACTGCTTGGGATGCCTGCTTCCTGTATCAGTGTGCAGTCCTGCTCTGCTTCCATTCCAGCTCTCTGGTAATGTGTCACAGAGACAGCAGAGTCCCAGTCACCCATGTAGGGGGAGACCTGGATGGAGTTCCAGGCTTCCAGCCTCAACCCTGGCTGTTATAGTCACTTAGGGAGTGAACCAGAACATCAGAGATCATGCTCAGACTGGTGGAGTTCCTGAAGTCATCGTTTTATCCCTACTTTCAGTTAGGGGCAGCCTGAGCTCTGGCCAACGCTGTTTCAGGGACTTCCAAACAGCCATCGTGCAAGGAGGCACCACGCAGCCCCGATCAAGCTCCTGTCCTCCCTTGTGGTGTTACGTGAACAGGCGGTGTGGGCTCTTAGGAACACAGTCACTGTTACTCCCCATCTGCTGGCTCTGGTTTCAGCAGCTATACCAATCACATTTCTGTGGAACATCACGTGGACCTGGGGTGAAACAAGAACCCTCATCCTTGTGAGAAAGTGGGTCAGCAATTACTGTCCATCCTCTTCCACCTCTTGCAGCACCACGACACGTGCTGCAATGACTGCCTCCACCGCGTGGCTGACACTGGGTCCTGCTGAGGCTTGAACTCAACATCCTAACTCCTCTCTTCCACACCATGGGGGACACTGTCATGGGAATCCATCACCAGACCCAGAGAAACATCGACACAGGCATGCTGAGGGTGTCGCCCCAACTCCAGAAGCACCCCAAACCCTCTATCCAGAAGAAGGCAGCCTGGGTCCTGAGCAACGTAGCCACAGGGCCCCACAAGTAAATTTAGTAGCTGATCACTTATGACTCACTGCCTCCCTTGGTGACTACGCTAAAAAATGGGCAGTCCACCAAGAGGCTTTCTGAATGATGGTCAACTTCACAATAGGGGGCCACAGTGAGTCAGTTGTGAGCCTGTCCACTGGGCGGTCTTGCAGCCCCTGCTGAATCTGCTCACTGACTGAGATATTAAAACTGTCTTCATCATCCTTGATGTCATCTCTTAAGGAGGCAGAGCTGCTGTGTGAGAAAGAAAACCTGTATCTGCTGATAGAAGAACTCAGTAGGATAGACAGAATGGAGGCCTTACAGGTTGCCCAGACTACTCTGGCATCATGGAGAAGCAATTTGGTGAGGAAGAAGATGAAGACATCATTTTACCCGTCTGGGACGAAGACTATGAATGTAGTGTGTTCTTAGCAAAACAATGGCCAAGCAGCCTATCGTCAAAACCAATAACCCAAACCCTAATGATAACATCTTTATGATACAGCTCTCCTCTTAAACTTTAAAAATAAGTAAGTAAATAAAATCAAAGAGGGTTACAAGATGATAGTAAATATATGTAAAGCAGCCTCTTGGTAAAAGAGGTGACTCACCAATAAATAAACTGACATGACTAAGAGATCATCATTTAAAAAATAAATTTTTATAACTAGAAATGTACTTTGGGGATGAAAAGTACTAGCTTAAGAACAGTTATGTTTTTTTTTTTAAAGATTTACTTATTTATTTGAAAGGCAGAGACAGAGAAAGAGAGAGGCCATCCATCCACTGGTTCATTCCCCAAATGGCCCTAACAGCTGGAGCTGAACCAATCCAAAGCCAGGAGCTTCTTCCAGGTCTCCCATGTGGGTGCAAGGGCCCAAGGACTTGGGCCATCTTCTACTGCTTTCCCAGGCCATAGCAGAGAGCCGGATCAGAAGTGGAACAGCCAGGACTTGAACCAGTACCTATATGGGATGCTGGCACTGCAGGCAGTGGCTTTACCTGCTATGCCACAGCACTGACCCCAGAACAATGTATTTTTTAATTAACACATCCATAAAAATTTATTAAACATTACAGAAAAGCAATTAAATTATCTTTAAATATAAGGGGAAAAAGCTGAATAAAGACACACCCGTTATCTTTAAGTAACAAGCTCAACTGACCAAGCACTAAATAGCCTTCCATGCAGAGTTTGGATTTGAAATGACACATAAAAGAGAATCAGTGAAATTTCTTGGAGAAGGGTAACAAACCACAACCACAATCACTAAAGGCTCTATACAAAATAGACTAAGACAGTACTAAAAGGAATTTATATTAAAAAAAATTGTGAAATTGAACATTACTTCCTCTTCCATATTATTTCCTGAAGCTACTTCAATTCATCAAAAATTGATCCTGCCCCACCCTGACTTGCACTGTGGATTTTTATGGCTCTATAAAGACACTTAACATTGTAGTCTAGTGTTCTGCTAAACAGAACTGCAAGTCTCTAAAGTGAGTAAAGAAGGTTCCTTTTTGTTCTTTTTGTATTATAATACATTCTAAAAGGCCTAAATAACAGTTTGTTATATAACCAACAATTTGTATTTCTCTTCTCTTCTACGCGGCACAGATGTGAATATTCTTTTTGTGATATTGCATCAGTTTTTCTTAAATGATATTTTTATATTTGTCTTACTTTATATGTAAACAATAACTCCAAAATCCAATAGTAAAATGTTACAAATTATTTCTAATTTCAACACATATACATATTACTATAATTAACAACAGATTCATTTCAAAGCATTACCAAATCAATGTTTTTATCATTATTTTGTTTACTCAGCGTGCACTAAACTACTGTCATTGTATCAAGAAATCAGTTTCCTAAACTATCCAGCAAAATATTTTTCCTCTGGTATCAAACTGTTATATTATAAACCAAAAACAGCAAGTATTATAAAATGCATTAAATGATCACTGTTTCTAAGCCACAAGATATATTTCTATACATTCTACATTTTTATGTGAATTAGGGAAAAAAATCTGAAAAATTCAATTCAAGATCTATAAAAAACATGTATCAGACAATAGCAAAACAATAATTTTATCTATCTTCCGTGAAATGAAAACAAACACAAAAATAAAGAGATGAATCGGAGTTCAACAGACTACAACCACAAGCAAAGTAATTATATGAAGATTCACACATAGTCTGCCTTACAACCTGAAGCAAGATAGTATAAACTAGGGGCCGGAATTGTGGCGCAGCAGGGTAAGCTGCCACCTGTGATACCAACATCCCATATGAGTACCAGTTCAAGCCCCCGCTGCCCTACTTCCAATCCAGCTCCCTGCTAATACATCATGGAAAACAGTAGAAGATAACCCAAGTACTTGAGCCCCTGTCCCCACGTGGGAGACTGGGTATAAATTCTAGACTCCTCACTTTGGTCTACTCAAGCCCTGGCCCTTTGGAGAGTGAACCATCAGATAGTAGATATCTCTAACTCTGCCTTTCAAATAAATATAATAAATCTTTAAAAAACTTAAAAATATTATAAACTAATATTATAGATTTCCAAAACATAAGAAACAACAGCACATGGCTCATTAAGTTACAACAGGTACTTCCTCCTTTAGAGACTATAAGGTAGCGGTTACTTTGCAACATCCTGCTCAAGCTACTAGGTGAATTATTTTCCCATTCTTTTGTCCAAATATTAACTTAGAGCTCCCTCCACATACTCTCCAACACGTCAGTAATAAAACAGGATGAGAAACCCAATAGTGTAGTCACTATACTTAAGACTAGCTATTTGGGACTGTATGTTCTAGAATGTATACATACACATGTATGGGAGAGCTTTGTGTTATAAACTGAACTCAGATCCATGGTAAGGAAGCACCCATGTAATTCTTACTTAAAATTATTTTATAGTCAATGAGTTTTTGATCAATGTTAAGCACATATCAAGTATTTATTTGCTGACTGATAACGTGTCAAATTTGCTTCAAACCCTAAATTATCATTAGCCTGCTCTAAAACAGAGCAGAAATAAGAAATCAGTTAAATAAGAACACTCATGTGTCCCACATTTCTTACCTCAAAAAGAAGCAAAGGTACATAATATTAAGGAAAAGACACAAGATACAAATGCCTGCCACACTTCACCACTACTGTAAACCTGAGCAAGTTATTTACTCATTCAGTAAAAAATTTTCTACTACACCTGGTCCATTGCCAACAAAAAAAGATTTCTGACAGGTGACTGGACAAACACGCAAGCTTCCAAAAAAGCTTCCAGGCTGACCAGGATTAAGACAGTGACTAGCGCATACCACCTCATGCTTTTGCTGTGTAATCCTCCAAGTCCCTGTTCCCTTCCAATGTCTTTCTTAAAAGACGCATTTTAAAGCTGGAGGTACCACCACCAGATTTCAAGGTATTCTACAGGGCACAGTCTGGTACTGGCACAAAAATAGACATGTGTACCAACAAAACAGAACCGAAATCCCAGAAATTCATCTTTGCAGCTACAATCAACAAAGCTTTGACAAACGAAATAAAATCACTCTCTGGAGGAAGGACAGTCTCTTCAGCAAATGGTGCTGGGAAAATTGGATCTCCACAAGCAGCAGTATGAAACAGGACCCTTACCTTACAACCAATACAAAACTCAAGTCACAATGGATTAAGGATCTAAATCCATGAGATTATTAGGGGGAAACAAATTACTAGGGGAAAACACTGCAAGACACTAGCATAGGCAAAGACTCTGTGGATAAGATCTCAGAAGCACAGGCAATACAAGCACAAACAGCCAAATGGGATTACACGGAACTAAGAAGCTTGCGCACTGCAAAAAAAAAACAACACTAAACAAAGAGGCAACCAACAGAATGGGAGAAAAATATTTGTAAACCACGAGTCTGATAAAGTGTTAATATCCAGAATATATAAGGAGTTCGAGAAACTCGACAACAACAAACAAACAACAACAACAACAACAACAAACGATCCAGATAAGCAATGGGCCAAGGACAATATCGGCATTTTTCTAAGGATGAAATACAAAAAAAAACCAAAGAACAAACAAAAAAACCCAGACGCATGAATGAAAAGATGTTCAGGATCACTAGCCATCAGGGAAAAGCAAATAAAAACGACAATGAGGTTTCACCTCACTCAGTGAGAATGGCTATCATCCAAAAATCAAAAAATAACAAATGCCGGTGATGATGTGGGGGAAAAGATACCATAATGCACTGCCTATGGGAATGTAAACTAGTGCAAAAATTAAGGAAAACAGTATGGAGATTCCTCATAAATCTGAAAATAGATACTGTATGACCCAGGAATCACATTCTCGATAATTTATCCACAGGAAATGAAATCAGCATATGAAAAGAGTTATCTGTGCACCCATGTTATAGCAGCTCAATTCACAAGAGCTCAGATATGGAATCAACCCAGATGTGCTTCAACTGATGGCTAAAGAAAATGTCACACTCACACACTCACACACACACACACACAGAAAAGGCACTACTACTCAACCATAAAAAAGAATGAAATCCTGTCTTCTGCAACAAAATGGATCCAACTGGAGACCATTATGTGCAGTGAAATAAGCCAGATCCAAAAGACAAATATCATGATCTCTGATTTGTGGTAGCTAATATACAGAGCACAAAGAAACTGATGTGTAAGTGTGAAATTGACATTTTATAATCTGATTAACATGTACAGCCCTTGGCTACATCCCTGTAGAACAGTGGTCTTTCTGCTTTTTACTTGTTGAACATTGTATTTTGTGTGGTATTGAACTTGTGATCATAAAGTAAATTGAAATTACATACATGATCTGGGGCCGGCACTATGGTATAGATTAAGCCGCCATCTGCAGTGGCAGCATCTCACATGGCACTGGTCAAGTCCCGGCTGCTCCACTTCCAAACCAGCTCTCTGCTATGGCCTGGGGAAACAGTGGAGGATGGCCCTGCACCTGAGTGGGAGACCCAGAAGAAGCTCCTGGCTCTTGGCTTTGGATCAGTCCAGATCTGGCCGTTGTGGTCATTCAGGGAGTGAACCAGAGGATGTAATATTCTCATTCTCATTCTCTCATTCTCTCATTCTCTCATTCTCTCTCTCTCTCTCTCCCTGCTTCTAAGTATCTCTGCCTTTCAAATAATTAAATATCTTAATTTAAAATATACATTATCAGAAAAATTAAAAGAAAAGAAAGGAAGTGAGAAGGAGGGAGAAAGGAAGAGACGTATCCTTATGTTTTTAGAATAACAATTTTGAAATACATGAAAATGGTTCTTTATATTAACAAAAAAAATTTAATAAAATAATATTGGGGGGATGGCTTTTGAGAGGTTATTCCTTAACAGCAAGGTACTGCAGTTTCTTGCTTTAATACTGTTTGGACAAAACCTGGCATTTGCTAATCCAGCTCCCACCCAGGCTGGCCACTGAGACCAAAAGCCATCCCTTGATACCTCCTCACAGTGCCCCTGGACCACCCTGAAGCCTTGCCACTGTGTCTCCTCAGCCTCCTACCATCATGACCACATCAAACTCCAGAGCAGCCAGGAGCTGTATACCTCCTTCCCACATCTGCCTGTCCATAGCTCACTACCTTGACCACAAGTCTGTGGCTTTGAAGACTGTCAATTCCTTTCTTCACCAGCCTCTTAAGGAAAAGGAACACGTGGAGAAACTGTTGAAGCTTCAAAAGCAACAATGTGGCTGAATCTTCCTTCAGGACATCATGAAACCTGAGAATTCATTCAGACTGGGCTGAATGCAAAGGAGTATGTATTATACTTGGAAGAAAGCATTCAAAGGTCCAGACAAGAATCACATGGCACAAAATGGCCATCGACAAAAGTGACTCTCATTTATGTGACTTCATTGAGACCCACTGCCTGAAAGAACAGGTAAATTCATCAAAGACAGGATTAGAGACCAGCATTGTGGCACAGCAGGCAGGTTCAAGTCCTGGAAAATCCACTTCCAATCCAACTCCCTGTAGGAAAGCAGGTGAAGATGGACCAAGTGCTTTGGAAACTGCACCCACAATGGAGACCTGGATGGGGTTCTAGGTTCCTGGCTTCAGCCTAACCCAGCCCCAGCTGTTGAAGCCATGTTAGGAGTGAACCACTGGATTGAAGATCTCTTCTTGTCTCTACCTCTCTGCTCTCTGCAGTTCTGCCTTTCAAATAAATAAATAAAATGTTAAAAAAAAAAAAAAAAGACTTTAGTGACCATGTAATCAACTCACACAAGACAGAATGCTTCCAATCTGCACAGCAGTATACCACAGGAAACAGTGATAAGCGCTAAATCCTTAGGTAACTTCTGTAGCTACAGAGTGACCCCTATGTTCATCAAAGTTGTCCCAAAATATTCCTTCAGATAAAGACATTTGGCATCACCCACCTACCCACCCACAGAAAAGATGGCTTTCCAGCTAATGGGAATTTCCCCTTAATTGTACTGTAAAATTTTCTTCTTGTCAATATATTTAAACTTTTAACCTTTTTTTTTTTAAAGACTTACTTTATTTATCTGAAGGGCAGAGTTACAGGGCAAGAGAAAGAGAGGTGTCTTCCATCCACTGGTTCACTCCTCAAATGGCTGCAATGGTCGGGACAGGGGCAGCCAAAGCTAGGAGCCAGGAGCTTCATCGGGTTCTCCCATATGGCTGCAGGGACTCAAGGACTTAGGCAATTTTCTGCTGCTTTCCCAGGAGCCTCCACAGGTAGCTAGATAGGAAGTGGAGTAGCCAGTACTTGAACCGGCACACATATGGGATGCTGCTGTTGCAGGTGGCAGCTTAACCTGTTATGCCACAATGCCAGCCCCTGTATTTAAACATTTAACCAAGAATCAGATATGCCCAAGCTCCTCAATTAGAAAGTCTCATAATCAAAGCCACAGTAAAACAAGTAATTAATATATGATTCATCTGATTTTTAAAAAAATCTAACTGCCTACTCCAAATTACTTAGAATGCCATCATTCCTTTATTTTGGTGGTGACAGTCAACTTTTGAAGGTTTAGAATTAAAGACTAGAAAAATAAGTAAACGAAATCCAAACCTAATAGTCTATATGTTTAAAATATTTATAACATTTAACATTATTTAGCATATATAAGTATCTTAAAGATCTGATTTCCCAGGATAGGTCCCAACAATTATTATAGGCAGAGAGCCAAAGTATCTCTGTCTTTAACCAGTGCTACAGATATTTCTAATGCACTCTGAACAGCATACCTCTATGTTTCCTGGCTAATCATGTGGATAATATAAAGTCTTATGGAGATCAAGTGTAATACTGGATGCTCCAGACGGTTAATGTATTATGATTGAAGTTTGTTCTTTCCCTAAAAATTCCAAAATGTTAACATGCATTTCACATCCATGTTTCTCACCAGATAGAAAGTAGAATAATTTTACTGATCTGGAAAAATTGTGTGACCCTAGATACATATATATAGTGACATAGCCTCTATTATTCAAAAATCTATAAAGATCCAATATATTTTTCTAACCCTGCATTAAAATTTGACTAACAAAATATAACTATAAAAAACTGTATGTCCCTTACAAGCTTTCATTACAACCTAAGGCTGACGCCGCAGCTCAACAGGCTAATCCTCTGCCTTGCGGCGCTGGCACACCGGGTTCTAGTCCCGATTGGGGCGCCGGATTCTGTTCCGGTTGCCCCTCTTCCAGGCCAGCTGTCTGCTGTGGCCCGGGAGTGCAGTGGAGGAGGGCCCAAGTCCTTGGGCCCTGCACCTGCATGGGAGACCAGAAGCCCCTGGCTCCTGGCTTCGGATCAGCGCGATGCGCCGGCCATAGCGTGCCAGCCGCAGCGGCCATTGGAGGGAGAACCAATGGCAAAGGAAGACCTCTCTCTCTGTCTCTCTCTCACTGTCCACTCTGCCTGTAAAAAAAAACAACCTGTCTAGCAAAACGTAATTGTTAAAAAATGATACAGGGGCCTGAGTGGATGCACAGAGAGTTAAACTACTGCCTGTACTGGCTGCATCCCAGTTGGGCACTGATTTGAACCTTGACTCTATACTTCTGGTTCAGCTCCCTGTTAATGGGCCTGGGAAAGCAGTAAATGATGGTCCAAGTGCTTGTAAATACCTATACACATTTTGAGAAAGCTGGAAACAAGCTCTCTGCTATGGCCTGGGATAGCAGTAGAAGATGGACCAAGTCCTTGGGCCCTTGCACCTACGTGGGAGACCCAGAAGAAGGTTCTGGCTTCTGGCTTCGGATTGGCTCAGCTCCGACCTCTGCAGCCATCTGAGGAATGAGCTAGTGGATGGAAGACATCTCTTTCTGTCTCTGCCTCTCTCTGTAATTCTGTCTTTCAGATAAATAAAATAAATCTTTTAAAAAAGAAAGAAAGCTGGAAACAGCAGAACTGTTATTTTATGGGCCTTCCTAGGTTTACCTTACCAAAACAGAAAACTGACATTCCAGGGGAAAAGGGAGAATCTGTAAATAAAATTAGTATAATCTTTTTTTTTTTTTGGGGGGGGGGGGGGTGATTAAATTATTCCATGTTGGGATGGTGGTTGAACCAAACTACTATGAAATAAATGGTAATCCAATCCCAGAATCTACATCTCATAAATTGCAACTTATCTCAGTACAGATTAAATCTCAATGTTAACAGTTAATAATACCTAAATGTATTTCTTTCTCATCAAAATGTCAATAACCCGAAAGTCTTCACACGCTCTTTCTTACAATGTTTCTATCATTCATATACATTTTGAAAAATATATCCAGGAAATCTAGATGACTTAGAAATGAGTGTCAATCATATCTCTATTGTAAAAAAAATTAAAAAAAAAAACAAGCACATATGACCAACAAAAAATTCTGCATATATAAAATACATTATTTTCCAAACTTGCTTTTCTGAAGTCCTGAAAAATGCGGTAAGAATCATATGTCTCCCTTGACTACTTGAATCCTAACTGGAATCTTGCTCCGATAAAAACCTACTGAATTACTAATTTCTTCTACATTAAATATTAAAATGTATTGCTGAATTAAATAAAATTTATGCCACGGGGAAAAACAAAGAACAAGTTAGGGAGTGGCTCATAAAAGCCACTATTAAACTAAATAGGGTGTGGGGAGGAAGACACATGACCTGCACTGATCTTAACTTACCAAATATAGCTGTATATTATCACTGACATCAATAAAATTACCCTTTAATATCAAACAAAAGGGGCAAATTTTGTTTGTTTATTTTTTTAAAAAAGGTATCTGGTCTGGTGGCTTTGTGACATCACTTTCACAAGGCTGAACTACAACAGGCAGAATTTCATTTCTAGTGTGCTTCCAATTAGGGTGGTCTCTAAAGCACACTGCGTCCCAAGAGCTGGAGAACAAATGGGAGGCAGCAGCCACCTGGCAGCACGTCCCAACTCTCCCGGCGGTTCAGTCCCACACTAATCTAGATGCTGCTGAGAGGGAGCTCTGCTCCTGTAATTAGGGTTACTCATCACGGACTTTAATCTGGGTGGGCCTGATTTATTCAGCTGGAAGCCTAGAGCTTCAGCCTTCTCTACACTAGATATCCCAAACACTACCTGGGTTAGTTAAACAAATGCTCTCATTTCTCCTGGACCCTCCTTCCTAATCGCCTGCTGTGTGAACTCTGAACGAGCCAGCACCAATAATGGTGCCATCTCCCTTGACAAAATATATGTGCTCAGATGTGTGCTACTCTTTTCTGGTCAACTCTGGTATGCTTTTCACCTGCACTGAAATTCAAAACTAAAAATTTAAATATCCCAGTAAGCCACAATTACAGACTACTGCATGAAACACTTTGTTCCCTTTTCCTTAATTTTTAAATTATTTGCAGTATTTTTCTTTGGTACTGATTTTCAATTACTTATAGTATCTCATTTATTCTAATTTTTTAAAAAAAACTTTTCATTTCAGAATAGTTTTAGACTTACAAAACAGAAGCTGTCGTAGAGCTGTCAGAGTTCCCATCTACCTCACACCCAGCTCCCCCATTAACATCTTCCGTTAGTATACTTGTCACAAGTCACAAGCCACACCCAGCTTTAGGAGGTCACAAGGAAAGGGCTGCCTGGTCTGCTGCCTGCTCATGAAGCACCGGGGTCCTTGACCCTCGTCCACTGAATGCAGCTGTCATCTGCCCTCTGGACTACACTGTGCATGCCAGCACTCAGCAATCAGTGCGAATATGGCTTCCTGTCCAGGGATCTGTTCTTTTGCCTGCATCCATAAAACTGTGGTTGCAAGCTACATCATGATCTTACAAGATAAAAATCTCAGTTCTTTCAGAGTTCCCAAAAAAGGAAATTAACACTTGTAAAAGTTTGGGAGAAAACTGTAGAACAATGGATCACTCTTTTCAAACTCCTTCATTATCAATATTTGTGGTAGCACATATTGCTAAATGGCATGAAAAACACAACTGAGTAAAAACTGATAAAGAATTCTGAGAAAATTTTTAGGAACTCATTAATTTCACTCATTTGTCTTTTAATCTACAACACGAAAATATGAAGATCAGTCCAGGTAAAGCTACTTCAAGTGTAAATAAAACATCTATGTGAATTGTAAACTGTCAGTTTAATTGGTTATCTATTTTTCTGGGTGCTAGGTAAAACTATGGTGCTATCATTAAAAACAACACACTTTTTTTCTTAATCCATTAACCATCAATATAATTCAGCACATCTTCTGTTTATTAAACTTTGCTCATCGTTTTACTTTTCCCTTGCTTTTGATCTATTTTACTATTGTTTCTTGATTCTTAAGTGAAAATTTACCGTTCTTATCTCCTTTTACATAATCCTTTTTTATTTCCAGTTCCATTTCACTGTGGAATACAGAGCACACTGGAAATAATTTTAGATGCCTGAAATTTGTCAAGGCGTTCTTTCCTGACCAGGGTACATGATAAGTTTGGCAAAATGTTCCACATTCATTTTAAAAGAATGCAAACTGTCATTTTTGTGCGCATTTTTAAAACAATTAAGTTGTCTGCTGGGGGCACAAGTTAATCCTCCACCTGTGGCGCCCACATCCCAAATGGGCACCGGTTCTAGTCCCAACTGTTCCTCTTCCAATCCAGCTCTCTGCTATTGCCTGGGAAAGCAGTGGAAGATGTCCCAAGTGCTTGGGTCCCTCCACCAATGTGGAAGACCTGGAGGAAGCTCCTGGCTCCTGGCTTCAGATCGGTGCAGCTGTGGCCTTTGCAGCCACCTGGGGAGTGATCCAGCGGATGGAATACCTCTCTCTCTGTCTATATCTATCACTGTTTGTAATTCTACCTCTCAAATAAATAAATAAAATCTTTAAAAGAAAAAACAAGTTGTCTGCAAGTTGTACTGTTCAGATGATCTATGTCCTTACTATTTTTTTCTTCTTGCTTGATCAGTTCTTATGAGTTATGTTTAAAGTACAATTGTGGGTTATCTGCTTTTAGTTCTGGTAATGATAGTTTCATATATTCAAGCAATATCACTTGATATACACAGAGTTAATATCATGATCTCCCCTTGATGGACTTTTACACGTTAGAATGTTCATTATATACAACAAGGAAATCTGGAAACAGAATCTCTGGTCTTTCTGTTCTGTGTGTACTTTTCTTTTGTTGCCTGTTGCCCTTGCTAGGCTCTTAGTACCAACTGGTTGGAAATGGTCATATCAAATTACCTTGGTTATTCTGCGATCCAAAAGGAACAGAATGAGTTTTTACTGCTAAGTATGCTGTTAATATGTTTATGCATTGACAGACTTTATCAAATTGAGGAAACTTTCTTCTCTTAAAGTCTGTTGGAAGGTTTATCATGAATGTATACTGCATTTTGTCAAATATATTCCTATGCACTTGCAGATATAATCATGGTATTCTTCCTTTATTCTACTGAGAAAATAAATTACAATAATTCCAGATATTAATCTAACCTTGCATTCTCAAAATGTATCTCACTTGGTACTCATAATAGTGTCTTTTATATCACTGGACTCAATTTGCTAAGATTTTTTTTTAAGAACTTTTCCAACTATATTCATGAGTAATATTTTTTGTGGTATCTTTGCCTAATCTTGGTAGCACAGTAATACTGGCAATTAACAATTTGTGACAATGAGGTAGGAAGTGTTCTCTTATTTTTATGAAAAGCTGTATATATAGGATTCACACTACATCTTTCTTCAATTTGATAAAATTCTTTAGCATGGTCATCAAGGCTTGACATGTCCTTTATGGGGAGAAATTTTTGAATCACAAACTCAGCTTCTTCATTGATATAAGGATACTCAAGTTTTTCAATTTTCTTGGTAATACCTCGTTTTCCAAAGTTTAATTCTTTTCATATAAGTTACCTTACTTTACAGTTTCTCATGATATCCCCTTAATAGTCAATAATAATGCGATCTATTTGAACTGATAATATAGCCAGTAAAGCCTTCTGCTTGTTAATTTACTGAAATATTTTATTTTATGCACTGTAGTTGCCATCTGATGGTTCACTCCTCAAGTGCCCACCACAACGATGGTTGATACTGGCAGCCAGGAACTCAATCCTGGTCTCCTACATGGGTGGCAGGTGCCCTTGAGCTAACATCTCTACATCGCAGGATCTGCAATACTTGGAAACTGAAGTCAAGAGCAGAAAAGGGTATCTGATCCAGGAATTCCAATATGTGGATGCAGCTGTCTTAATGGCTAGGCCAAACTACCTGCCCTGGGCTTGTTAAAATCCATCTGACAACTCTGCCTTTTCAATTGGAGTATGTCTTCAGCTGCTTTTTAATGCAACTTTAGTAAGATTCTTTCAAATCTAGCTCCTCATTTCTGGTTTTCAACAGTTTTACTCTGATGTGCATAAGTAGATACTTCTTTGTGCTCATTCTGTTTGGTGTTTCTTGAGCATCTTCAATCTGTACATCTGTGTCTGTCATGAAATCGCTGAGACTCTCAAGTCACCCCACCCCCATACTCTCTCTTCTTTTTCTGAGACTCTAATCACGCACATGTTGGACCATTTGACATGTTATTCCTTGTATCTAAACTTCTGTTCTTCATAACAAAAATTTGCATTTGCTAGATTTTTTTTTTTTTTTTCGAAAGAGAGAGACAGAGAGAAAGGTCTTCCTTCCATTGGTTCACTCCCCTAATGGCCGCTGGGGCCGGCGCCGTGCCAATCCGAAGCCAGGAGCTGGGTACTTCTGACCAGTCTCCGGTGCGGGCCCAGGGACACAAGCATTTGGGCCATCCTCCGCTGCCCTTCCCAGGCCACAGCAGAGAGCTGGACTGGAAGAGGAGCAACCGGGACTAGTACCCGGCACCCCAACTGCTGGCGCTGCAGGCAGAGGATTAGCCAAGTGAGCCATGGCACTGGCCCTAAATGTTAGATCTTAAAATTCACATAATCCTCCCTCAGAAGTCCAACCAGTAAATTTTTCACTTGATATACTTTCATTTCTTTTTTTTTTTTTTTCTTAAAGATTTATTTAGTTGAAAGCCAGAGCTACAGAGAAGCAGAGGCAGAGAGACAGGTCTTCCATCCACTGGTTCACTCCCCAGATGTCCCCAGCGGTTGGAGCTGAGCCAATCTGAAGCCAGGAGCCAGGAGCTTCTTCTGGGTCTCCCAGGCAAATGAAAGGGCGCCTTCTACTGCTTTCCCAGACCATAGCAGAGAGCTGGATTGGAAGTGAAGCAGCTGGAACTTAAACTGGAGCCAATATAGAACGCTGGCACTGCAGGCAGCGGTTTTACCCACTATGCCACGGTGCCAGCCCCTATTTTTCAGTTTTAAAACTTCCTTTTAGTCCTGTTTACTGCTTCTATTTCTTTGCTAGGGTTGTCTATCTTTTTGATTTTGTCTTCCTTTTGTGAATTATTTTAACAGTTGTATTTAAAAAAAAATACATGTTTTTAGTTCCAAAATGTGGAGGTTGCTCTCAGCTGAATTTCTTTTGAGAATGTGACCCCTTTTTCAAATTTTAATTTTGAAATATATGCCGCCGGCGCCGCGGCTCACTAGGCTAATCCTCCGCCTTGCAGCACCGGCACACCAGGTTCTAGTCCCTGTCTGGGCGCCGGATTCTGTCCCGGTTGCCCCTCTTCCAGTCCAGCTCTCTGCTGTGGCCAGGGAGTGCAGTGAAGGATGGCCCAGGTGCTTGGGCCCTGCACCCCATGGGAGACCAGGAGAAGCCCCTGGCTCCTGGCTTCAGATCAGCGCGGTGTGCCGGCTGCAGGGCGCCGGCTGTGGCGGCCATTGGAGGGTGAACCAACAGAAAAAGGAAGACCCTTCTCTCTGTCTCTCTCACTGTCCACTCTGCCTGTTAAAAAAAAAAAAAAAAGCCAATTCTGCGTTCTGCTATTTTTCTTTTGAGAGCTGGTTTTGTTTTATTTGTAGTAGGCATCATCTTGACCCAACTGAGACCTGCAAACTTTGTTTCTTAGATGTCAGCTCTGGTTGCAGCTCACATTTTTTTCTGTGAGATGCTTTGAATCTGTCTACGTATGTGTAATCCAAAAGCTCAGGTAGAATTTGGGGGTTCTCTCGCTCTTTCCTTTCTTCTTCCCTTTCTGTAGAAGTACAGATTTCTCCAGGCTCGAATTAAATGCCACCTGTGATGCCACTTGACAAGCTTAAAAGTCAGGCAAGAAAGCATTCAGTGTGCTGACCTCCCTGCTGCAAGGACTAGCTGCAGGACGGGCCGTGCTTATGCTCCCTTCCTGGTTCATTGGGGTCGCTCTTCTTAATAGTATATCCATATTTTTGAGTTGCTTGTTCTAGAGAATTCAGTACACTAAGTAATTTTCTTATTCAATACTCAAAGCAGAAGCCCTTAAATTTTTATTTTTACAATTCAAAACTCTATAATCCAATACTCAAAACAATCAGGCAGTTTGGCACTAGTTCAAGTAGCAAATTTCTCTGTCCTGCCTCCTGCAACCAGAAACATTTCCTATATGACAGGGATACCTTTTATTCTCTATTAACAAGTGATGCAGCCTACCCAAAGCCCAGTGAGACTGACCCTTTTCTCGTGCTCAAAGTCCAGTTTCTTGGTCTTTTCCCCTTTAATCACCCTAAAACTGAGTGAGTCATTCAGTGCAGTCAGTGCTTCTGATTCACAAGAGGTACACACACACACACACACAACAACCAACACTGCTGCGGGCAGGTAGGAATGGGGGTGGGGGATGGAGATGGATAAATAATTAAACTTAAAATTCAGTATTGAAAGAAATGTAATTATGTATGAAAATGTTACAACAGCAGACATAAAAAATTTCAATTAACTCAAACATTTGATCATAAGGGTCACACTGAGTGTCTACAATAAGGCAGGCACTGTGCAGGTGTTGGAGATTATTAAGTTATTACCATTAGAGAATACTGTATTCAACTACTGGATACAGCAGGTACCTGAATGGAGACATGGACACGACCTGGGATTACTTGAGTAGGAAACAACTTTGAAAACATTGCCCAAATTGACAAAATGATTTGAAAAACCCAGACAGATCCAGAAAATAGAGTAGGTACTTAAAGACATTGCCAAAGATCACAACTTATGTGATATAAAGGATATTCTTTATTACTCAAACAATGAAACTTCCTGAAGCACAAATTACTCAGCTTTTTCTTGATACACTCGGATTTATCTGTTACAAAATAATGCTTTTATTAAGTAAATGTATTAATTATACAGACCAGCAACTGAAATCTAAACCCAGTTGAGAAAACCTCACAAAAATAACTGAAATACAGTTCTTTGATAACCTTACCTCAAAGCAATTTATTACAATATAAAATTTCATTTAAAAATATTACAAGATAGAATTTTCAGAAGGCCAACAAAGAGTTTTCTTAAAAAAAAAAAAAAAGCTTAATAGTAAACAATTGGACTCAGAGGAACAAACTTCTTAAAGGAAGGTGGGGGAATATTACTGAATTAATGTATGAAAATTAAGTTTAAAATAACAAGATAAATTTCAAGTTCATCCTGAATGCAGTAACTATTTTTCTCTTAGATTCAAACTACAACAGAACTCCTTTTCTTAAGCACAAAAGTTTTAGGAAGATAAAAACTCCAGGTAAGAAATAACAAAATCCTTACAATTTCACCCAAGTGTTCTATCCAACCCTGAATCCTTTATCTTACCTTTGGTCTCAGGCTGAACCTGCCCTATTTTCCCAGTTTAAATGATCAAGATGCACTTACTGATTCAATATTAACGAAACTAAAAATCAGAATTTCAAAGTTGTTTTAGATTTATAATTTCAAATGATTTAAACTATAAAAAAAAATCTTTAGTCTCAAGCTCTAATACAAAACATCTAAATGACATTTACGAATATTAAAAATATATTCTTTCTTAAATTAATGAACCTTTTGTGAGGTAGCAAGAAAATAAATATATAAAGCCTAAAAAACACAAAGGACACAACTTTCTGGAAAATAGTGTTTTTTACTCTTAAAGGATTTACAAAATACAAAGCTGTCAACAAACAGCTGGAAAAAAATAAAGTTAATTTTCTTCACCTTATGTCTTCCCAACAGATAAACTAGGGCATTATGGCTGCTTATACAAGTTTTAATTGAGGGCTGTCACTGTTGGGAAGAAAGTGCAAAACCACTACTTTCCACATCAAACAAAGCAGGTAATTAACAGCATTCTGGCAGGAGCCCTTATCAGGGAAACACACAATGGGTGCTAACTTCTCTCAAAGCCAATGCTCTCTTACAACAAAGCTGAGCTGGTGTTTCAGGGTCACATTCACTTCTTTGTTACACAAGCATAAATTTACAGCTCAGTCAGACACCTATAATTAAACACAAGAAGACCATAATGCTAATACTCAGGCTGGCTTGCACTGGGGGAGGGGGTGGCTATGGGGTTCTCTTCCTCCCTGTACAGATGATTGCCTTTCAAGTAGCTACAGTTCAGTTTTGATTACACAGCAATTAGATATGCAAATGTATAAGATCTGGAAAAATACTTTCTTAAACGTCACATTGTGAGCAATCAGGCCTATTCTCTTTTCTTGTATATACAAGCAGCTCATTAAACAACTATTGTCTAAAAAAATGTATCTGCCTTAAATGCCTTCTTTTTATAATAGTAAAAACATTCAAGATACATCTGTAGACCACACCCCTCCCAGCTACATGTCACAGACAGCTCTCGGCCAGCAGTTGGGGCGGAGGGTTGAAGAGGAGCATGCAAGTGACCAAAGCAAAACACTTTCCAGAATTCACAATATTTACTGAATACTTGGTGATCTGACAAGGAGTTTGTTAGAATTTCACATAAATGTTAAATGACATCCATTAGTAACAAAATAAAACAAAGATATTATAAAGTATTACTAAATATTCCAATCATTTGAGGAAAAATTATTTTCGTCTACTTGATGGGCTTGTATTGCAAGTCATGAGCACATCTCATTGTGGACAAGCAAACGTATTTTTGAGAGGAAACAAAAACGTTTATCCTTCACGACAATTAAAAACTGTCCTTTCAAATGTGTGGTTATGGCTTGAGAACTAGTATGATCACCAGTGTTTCTTGCTGAATGTGCTTCCTTACTGTCTCTAGCTTGCCAATTAATTTTACTTTCAGATTTTAAATTTCAACCTTGCTTTTTCATCTCAATTCTTACTCAACTAACTTATGAAGTGCTTGTTGGCTTTCCTTCTTCTCTTCCTCATTTTTGAAATTTAATTCATTCAATCATCTAAGAAAAACGTTGAATGCTTCTTCTGCACTATCTATTCATTCCTCTGTATCTCAGAAAATAAGAAACTGGCTGACTAAAATTCTGTCATAAGAATTTATTTTGTTCTTAAGAGGCATCAATTATTTCCACACTTCACTGAGGAACATAAATTACTGCTCTTGGAGAATACAGTCTGGGCAAGGAAACAAGAATAAACAATACAATCAGTACGAACACTACATTGTATATTTAGAGAATAAATGCCTTGAAAATCCAGCAAAAGGAGATTAGCAAAGACTAATGTGGAAATAAAATGAAATTCAGAAGACTGCTTTCGCAACACCACCTCCCCAGCTTACCAGTGAATCCCCTTCCTTCAACTCTTACCCAACTCCCTACAACACTTTATGATCCATTCTATTCACGTCCTGCCAAATAATTTCTGTCATAACAAATACATAAAAAATGTAAAAACTCTTCTACCAGTTACTTCTACACAAATATAACGCTCATGTACTATTTTCTACAATGACTATTTTCTGCTTCTAACTGTGACCTGTTCTAAAAACTAAACTCTTTAAAAATTTTAAAGTTTTAAAACAATGTGATAATAAAATTGTATTTTTGTATATGTTAGAAAGTCCTTAAATAATCATTAAAAAAAAGCTGAAAGTAACTAAAAGTAGGTAAATCAGGTAGTAGCAACAGGATATTTAACTAACTGGCAGCAAATGGGAAGCAGTTACATTTCTCCGCATAGAATACCATAATCTCACATATACTGAAACAGACAGAGATACACACACACACACACACACACACAAATATACCAAGATAACTAATGATAACAAAAAAAACTAACAACTGAAAAACAAACAGAAAGTGTGTAATTATATTTAGTGGCATATAAAGAGAGAGGGAACAAAGATTATAAAAAAATGGGCAAAACACAGAAGTATAAATTCAGGCAAGCAGTAATGAAGCAGCAGCAACAGTAATACTAGAGAGTACTGAGCTGTACAACTTTGTCAAACTGCTTGAGAGCAGAATGGAGTCAGGTTACCTCTCATACTCTTGTCTTAACCATAGCTGCTGGTAAGAACAAACTCATAAAGAGCAGGAATCCAGGCCAGCGCCGTGGTACAGCAGGTAAAGCCGTCACCTGTAGTGCCAGCATCCCATGTAGACCCAGTTTGCGTCCCAACTGCTTCACTACCAATCCAGCTCTCGGTTATATATGCCTGGGAAAGTGGGAAAGCAGTGGAAGATGGCCCAAGTGCCTGGAGCCCTGCGCCCGTGCAGCAGACCTGGAGGAAGCTCCTGGCTCTTGGCTTTGGATAGGCGCAGCTCCAGCCCTTGAAGGCATTAGGAGAGTGAACCAGTGGATGAAAGACCTCTCTCTCTGCCTCTGCCTTTCTGTAACTCCATCTTTCAAATAAATAAATAAATCTTAAAAAACAACAACAAAAAAATCCTACAGGCAAACAAAGGATCAAGTACTACAGGAAAAAAAAAAAAAACCTTCTGATTTAAATTTTCTTTCATAAGTTATCTGCTTCAAATACCACACAAAATTTCACTCTTACTCTAACACACATTAAACACGTATTTAAAGTGATATTTTAATTTTATATCAAAAACTTCATAAGGCCACAACACTGTGGTATTTTTGGCTCTGTAACAACCTGTATATTAAAGCAAAAAAAAAAAAAAAAAAAAAACCAAAAACCCTAAAAGTTATGTTTGCCTTCAAAATCAAGCATTAACAATTATACATGTTTAAAAATCATAAAGGGGCCGGCATTACGGAGAGCCAGTTGGAGTCTTTTCTGCTTTGTTTCCAATCCAGTTCCCAGCTAATGAGCCTGGAAAAGCGGAAGATGGAACAAGTGCTTCAGACTCTGCCACCCACGTTAGAGACCCAGATGGAGTTTGGGGATCCTGGCTTCAGCCTGGTCCAGACCCCCAGTGTTATAGCCACTTAGAGAATGGAAGACATTTCTCTCTCTCTCACTCTGCCTTCCTAATAAATAAATCTTAGGGAAAAAAGTTACAAAAATAAAAAAGAGCAATAAAAATTTTAGTGATCTTTCATAACTGAAGGAGTAGAAAAATAAAATTAGTAGAACAGATTAGGATGCCTAATAATCTATTGTTAGTATGATTGAAAAAATCATTTTCCATTCAAAATTCCTTGTTAAAGAATTGTGAAAAATTCGATTGATGCAGCATAATTATAGATTCACCAGTAACATTCCATCATCTATCCTATCAATAGGGAATTGAATCTTCTAAACAGAGAATTTGTTAGGTATAACACAACCACAAGGTGCTCAAATATTCCTTAACTAAATTGACTGCAATCCAATCAAGACTTAATTTTAAAAGGCTCATTAAAAAGCATCTAGTGGTAAAACGTACTCTCCTTTTTCCCTGAAACTCATGTCTTCATTTCATTAGACACGGGCAATTAACTCATCCTGGTATTAGATCTATGGCACAGTAATTAGCTCAAATTTTACAGGTTACTCACAATGTTACTTTACTAATGAAAACAAAGATTTATTCTCTTTGGGTTCATCTTTTTACCCCCCCTCAAAAGAATGTCTCATAAATTTTAATAAGCACACTTTAAATAACTTGAATTTTTATTTCAGATTCTCCCAAATCTTTCTTAACAGCATGAGCGAAGCAGCCAACTCTATAAAAGTGTGCTGAGACACTATGCAACCTGAAATAAGCATTTACTTCTTATTGTACTGCTTTATACTCTTCCATCTTAAAAAATAAAGCTATGGGGGCTGGAGCTGTGGCTCAGTAGTTAGGCTTCTGCCTGTGGTGCCAGCATCCCATATGTGTGCTGATTCTGGTCTCAGCTGCCCAATGCTGCTCCATCTCCCTGCTAATGGCCTGCTAAAGCAGTGGAGGATGGCTCAAGTCCTTCAGCTCCTGCACTCACGTGGGAAGACCCAGGAGAGGCTCCTGGCTCCAGCTCAGTGCCACTCCAGCCGCTGCAGCCAACTGGGGAGTGAACCAGCGGATGGACGACCTGTGTGTGTGTGTGTGTGTGTGTGTGTGTAACTATGACTTTCAGATAAATACATAAATCTTAAAAAAATTTACATCACGACAAGCACTGTCCACAATGGAGTTTAAGCCACACCCTGGGACATCTGCATCCCATGTTAGAGTGCCAGTCCCGGCTACTTCACTCCCAATCTCCCTCCCTACTAATGCACTTGACAAAAAGACAAACTCGGTTTTGTTAAAGACTTCTATTTTTGAGGTATCTAATTAAATAACCACAGCTGGATTTACATGTCTAGGATCTGCTCCTCAAAGAGCCTGGCGGTCAGCAAGGTGGAGGAAGAGCACTGAGGAATGAGGAAGTGCTCTCTTGCAATAAGCAAGGGATGATGCGGGACAAGAGCAAACGACAGCTCATCACCCTGTCTGTGCTTCAACTGTTCACTTGAAAATGAACTAAAACTATGTTAGAGCTGTCTGAAAGCTAGGTATTGAACAAGATCAACAAACAGGCTGTCTAGAGCCGCACGTATCTGACCTCATACCACCAGCCATCAAAGCCACTACAGTATGTCAACCACAGAACTGAACTCGCATGAGTACTTTCATCAAAGAGAGCTGAGAGAAAAGTAAGTTATTTCATAAACATAAAAAATTCTAGATTCTCCTGCATCAGTGAAATTTGCTTCTGCTATTACCACCAATACTGCCTTGAAACTTCAAGTGTGCTCTCCTACCACATCCATCACAAAGTCTTAGACATACTGATCAATTATTGTGTAAATTGACATAGGACAGAATGCAGAGTTGAAGAGGAAAATGCTAATTATAAAAAGCAGAATTATGATGGTATACCTCAAAAAGTTCATGAAAAATATAATTAAAATTTAATTTTTTGGAAAAACACTTTCAAATCTTTGCATTAATGATATATATGCATTACAAAAATACTACACATCGACTTCAAAACACAAAACAAAGTTTCAAAGATACTACAACTGAAGGAAAACAAAAAAGTCCACGGGGATTTTACAAAGCATGCTCCTATCAGCTTTACAGTCGAAGTTCCTAGCATTCACATTCAAGCTGTTCTAACATATTGGAAGATATCGGCTGGCGCTGTAGATCACTAGGCTAATCCTCCACCTGCTGCACCGGCACTCCGGGTTCTAGTCCCAGTTAGGGCCGCTGGCACTCCAGGTTCTAGTCCTGGTTGTTTCTCTTCCAGTCCAGCTCTCTGCTGTGGCCCAGGAAGGCAGTGGAGGATGGTCCAAGTGCTTGGGCCCTTCACCTGCATGGGAGACCAGGAACCCATGGAAAAGGAAGACCTTTCTCTCTGTCTCTAACTCTGCCTGTCAAAAAAAAAAAAAAAAAAAAAAAAAGGATAACGCTCCTAGGAATGGTTTATAATTAGAAAGAAACTGGAGTCAGCAGCCAGAGCTGAGAACAGAACCCAGATACTCTGATGTGGGGCACAGGCACACAGGCATCTTAATCACTAGGTTCAAACTTTAAAATTTTATTTATGTGAGAAGCAGAGAGAGAGAGACAGGGAGTGCTACCACTCTGCTGGCTCATTCCCCCAATGGCTAGGGGTTGGGCTAGGACTAGAACTGGGAACTCAATCCAAGACTCCTATGTGGAACTCAATGTCTTAAGCCATCACCATTGCCTCCAGGGTCTGTACTGGCAGAAAGCTGGAATCCACTGGTGCCAGGAATCACACTCAGCTATTCTAGTATAAAATGCAGGCAACTTAGCCACTAGGCCAACTGTCTTCTCCCTAAGTTCAAATTCTGACTGCCCGCACCAGTGCTGTGATAATAGTAAGTTAAGCCTCTGCCTGCGGTGCCAGCATGGCATATGGGAGCTGGTTCAAGTCCTGGTTGCTTCACTTCCAATCCAACTCCCTGCTAATGGCCTAGGAAAGAAGTGGAAGATGGTCCAAGTGCATGGGCCCCTGCACCCAGGTAGGGAGGATCGACTTCAGATAGGCCCAGTTCCGGCTGTTGCGGCCATTTGGGGAAGAACCAGTGGATGGAAGACCTCCCTCTCTCTCTCTTTCTCCCTCTATCCGTAGCTCTGCCTCTCAAATAAATAAATAAATAAATCTTTAAAAACATTTTTTTTGACTGTCACTTTCTGGCATGAGACATTTGGAAAATTAATCTCTTTGAGCTTCTTTGTCCTCACTGATAATACAAAAATACTAAAATGTAAACCCTGGGATGCAGCAGGGGATGTGCTCAGGTAATTGGGTCCCTGACACCAACACAAGAGACCTGGTTTTAAGTTCCTAGCTCCTGACTTTTGTTCCAACCCACACCCTGTGGCTGTTGTGGGCATCTAGGGGGTGATCTAGTGGATGGGTGCTGTTTCTCAAATAAAAAAATTTTTTTTAAAATGTAGACCAGAGCTGGGTGCAAAGTACATGCTCTAAATCAAAAGAAGTATTCATGAAAAGAAATGAGTTTCATTTGAGCACACTTTCTAACCAGGCCCTGTTAGGTATGCACACTCTGTTTCAGAGACGAAGACCGTCCCCACAGTGTGTTGGCTGGTAAGAAAAGTTTCTCACAATATCCCAAGCCCTGATCACAGCCTCTTATGAAGCCCGACTGCAATCTCTGCTCTCACCGTTCCATTTAGTATTTCCACACAAAGCCAATGCTGTTGACTCCATCAGGAATTCTGAAGTAATAAAGGGGCACATTAACCCACATCCTTAAAATCAGCAGTTTAGAATGTTGACAGTACTACCTATCTTCCCAAAAGAATTCAAAGCACATAGGATTTATAATTTCCCCTATTTGCTAAATCTTTTCAGGGGCAACTATGCCCTTCATTTATTTCCTGAGCTGAACCGACACTCCTGTTACACACTCTTTCTAGTACCTACTGCTCTGTGTCACCCAACACCAAGGAAACTCCACAATAGACATGAACAACTCTTGTTGAGTTTACCAGTCTTGTCAAGGACTCATGCTAGCAAATGGCATTTCTTTTATAACACTTTTGTTAAAAGTAAATTAAGATTTTTCTAGCATTCTTAGCTTGTACATATGTTGACAACTCTATAGAAAAGCCCATGAGAGTATTTTAGGCATGGAAAGCCTAGACACTCTGGGGGGGGGGGGAATGAAAGATCTCTTCGAGTGAGATCCCAGTGGAAAGAACGGGGCCATCAAAGAAGGAGGTACCTTCCTCTGAAGGGAGGAGAGAACTTCCACTTTGACTATGACCCTGTCTGAATAAGATCGAAGTCGGCGAACTCAAAAGGCTTCCATGGCCTTGGCAACTCATGACTAGAGCCTAGGGAGATTACTGATGCCATAAACAAGAGTGTCAAATTGTTAAGTCAACAACAGGAGTCACTGTGTACTTACTCCTCATGTGGGATCTGTCCTTAATGTGTTGTCCAATGTGAAGTAATGCTATAACTAGTACTGAAACAGTATTTTATACTTTGTGTTTCTGTGTGGGTGCAAACTGATGAAATCTTTACTTAATATATACTAAATCGATCTTCTGTATATAAAGATAATTAAAAATGAATCTTGATGTGAATGGAATGGGAGAGGGAGCAGAAGGGAGGGGTGCAGGTGGGAGCGAAGTTATGGGGGGGAAGGGAAGCCACTGTTAATCCGAAAGCTGTACTTTGGAAATTTATATTTTCTAAATAAAAGTTAAAAAAAAAAAAAAAAGATTAAAGCCAAATGACTTTTTCTTTATCACTCCTGAAATATACCTCAGTCTTGTTACTTTCATCAACAACTCTGGTATTTTATTTCCCAAAATAATAAGCAACAAATGACAATACTTTCAATTTTTAACCTACTCTTATTAACACTTTAAAAGCACACGAGAATAACTACAGCATGAACCAAAATGATTTAATAAGATTATAGAAGACATTCCTGGAGTTACAATCTATACAAAAATTCTTTAAAGGATTCTCACAGGATAATACCAAACATATAACAGTCATTCAAATTAACTTGCTATGTCCAAAGCAAATACATCTTAAAACATTCTAATAAAACTATAAATGTAATCTGTAGCTAAATTTCATTTTTTGATATCTTTACTATTTTTTCTTACATTATGTGTGATCTTTAAGCTTTCTTTATTTCACAAGTCAGTGGTAGATAGAAAACAAAAATAAATAAAATGTGTAAGGTATTTCTATTTGTGGTTAAGAACAAAGCAATCAAAGCCTTGATGTTGTAACACAGCAGGTTAAGCCACAGCCTGCATATGAGTGCCAGTTCTAGTCCCAGCTCTTCAATTTCCAATCCCTGCTAAAAGGCCTTGGAAGGCTTTGGAAGATGGTCCCAAGTATTTCAACCCCTGTCACCCATGTGGGAGACCCAGATGGAGTTCCAGGTTCCTAGCTCTTGCCTGACCAACAAGGTAGCCTGGGTCATTGCAGCCATTTGGAGAATGAACCAGCTGGTGGAAGAGTTCTCTTTCTCCTCTCTTCCTCTACCCCTCACCCCAGCACCACATTTCAAATAAATAAAACATATCTTAAAAAAAGAACAAAGACACCAACACAGAATTTGGAAGTACTAACCACTGAAGAAACAGAAAGAAAAGCTGTCAGAGTATGAGGTATTTAAAACACAAAGAAAATTGATCATATGAATATAAAAATAAAACAGAATATCTGACCTAGTATTAAGACTAAACTTACAAAAAAAAATCATTAACTGATCACTCACCATGTGTCAAACTCTGTTCTAAGTGCTTTACAACTCATTTAATCCTCACACCACAATCACAGATGAATGACATTACTATTCCTATTTTATATGATACAAGCTCAGAAAGATTAAGTCATTTGTCCAAGGTCACAAAGCTGGTAATTGTTAGAAACAAGACTCAAATCCAAGCAATCTAGTTGCAGAGCTAACTCTCATCATTCCATTCTTCTGTCAAAAACAGAAGAAAATGATCTTTATTCAAGTGTCTAACTGTGTTTCCAAGCTCTAATCCTAGTCTGTGTGAGTGAGTGAAGGTCCAAAATGACAGCTTTAATAGGAGCTCAAGGACTTGTTTAATGGATACATGTTAATCTTTTGGTGAAAACTGTCCTGTAGAAGTCAAGAGATCATTCATTGTCCACAGGCAACTAAATTAGTACTGTTAATGCCAATGCTACCTAAGTTCAAATATGGAAATTAGAACTTCACAGCCATGATTACCTGAAAAGATTACCACACGGCAGATTCAGAATATGCTTTTTTAAAGATGCTAATAAAAATGTCAAGAAAACATCTAAAAATTCTCAAAGAGAACTCACACACATCCATTAAAATATCTTTAAATTCTGTTGACAAGAATAGATTTAAAGATAATCAACATGGGGCCTGCACCATGGCACAGATTAATCCTCGCCTGAGGTCCTGGCATCCCACACGGGCACCGGTTCTGTCCCGGCTGCTCCTCTTCCAGTCCAGCTCTCTGCTATAGCCTGGGAAGGCAGTGGAGGATGGCCCAAGTGCTTGGGCTCCTGCACCCACATGAAAGACCACAAAGAAGTACCTGGCTCCTGGTCTCAGATCAGTGCACTCTGGCCTTTGTGGCCATTTGGGGAGTGAACCAACGGAAGGAAGACCTTTCTCTCTGTCTCTCCCTTTCACCGTCTGTAAACCTAACTCTCAAATAAACTAAATAAAATCTTTAAAAAAAAAAAAAAAAGATAATCAACATTACTGAGGCTTTTCCCCCTAAACTTCTTATCTTCAAATCATTTGTTTCAACTTTTCAAGCTTTTAGTTACAATATTTTTATATATTCACACCATCATAGTAGGACTACTTTCCAAACTGGTAGTTTCTCACATATAAATACAAAAATTAATACGATGAACTGAATTTTATTTCACTAAGTGAAAAATGATAACAAGGGAAAATAAAATAAATAAAAGTTTAAATTTATGAATACAGTATTATTGCATCTATAAAATACCTAGATATTTTAGTATCAGGATGGAAAAGTTTAAGTATATTATTCACAAAAAGATTCAACCTGTTTTTAAGTACTTACCTTCTTTTTATCCCTCATTGAGCCTTTGCCTCGGACCATTATTTTACATCCTGTTTCTGCTTCAAGTTGCTTAGCTGTAAGTCCTCTAGGTCCAAGGATTCTCCCAACAAAATTAAACTAGAAAAAAAAAAGTCACCACAAATTATTCATTTGCTAGAATTTGCAGCTCCCAAAATTATATTAAGGTATGCATGTATATTTCCTTTTTACTTAAGTTAAATGTTCTTTAAATTCTAATAACATCTACAGCCCTTATGAATTTCTTGTCAAGCACAGAGTATCACTATTGTTTCACCCATGTTTTAGCACAAAACTTTTATATGCATTAATATAGACTATGAATTAACAGCAACAGTATAGCTAAGACAGGTACCATATTGAACTATCCATCAACAAGTAATCTAAACCAGAATACAGTAAAGATTTTGATGAACTATCAGATGCCACTCAAGAACACAAATCCTTCCTATAAAACCCAACTGTTTCTTAAATAGCAATTGCACTACTTTTATGGAAATCCTTGGTGGTGGTGGTGGTGGTGGTGGTGGCGGGGTTCTGTATTATTTACTTAACAAATCAACTTCCAGGGAATTGCTGACAGACAAGTTTGAGTTACACACCGAAACATTGATGTTCAAATTTGGATTCCACCCTATGCTAAATGAGCACATGATTTTCAACCAATTCTTCGCAAAATTTTATGTCGGCATCATGATGTTCTTTTCTCTTTTCCATTTCTGCCTTTAATTTGTACTATTTTTTATCAAGAGCCTGAACTCTTCTCATGAATAGGACAGTGATATAAATTATCATATAAAAATTATCATCATCCCTCAACAGAAATTTCTAGTATTTATATACACAAGTTTTCTTTTAAGCCAAAAGGAAGAATAGACTAACTTTGAAACTGAAAAGTAAATTTTCTTCATTTGCATAAAAGACTCAAAAAAATGACTGGTTACCATCAGTTTAACAAAAACCCATGGGTGCTTTTTATTTATTTATTTAGTCAACTAGGCACTTTCCTTTTCTTGCATTCAAACATTCAGGGGCCCACCACTGTGGCATATCAGGTAAAGCAACCGCCTGCAGTGCTGGCACCCCATATGAGAACCAGTTCAGGTCCCGGCTGCTCTACTTCCGATCCACTCTCTGCTATGGCCTGGGAAAGCAGTGGAAGATGGCCCAAGTGCTTGGGCCCCAGCACCCATGTGGGAAACCCAGAGGAAGCTCCTGGGTTCGGATCGGCGCAGCTCCAGCCATTCCGGCCATCTGGGGAGTGAACCAGCAGATGGAAGACCTCTCTCTCTCTGCCTCTTCTGTATATAACTCTTCCTTTCACATAAATAAATAAATAAATCTTAAAAAAAAAAAACTTCCACTGCTTCAAACTTAAATATAAATAAAGACTTTAGGAAGCGCTCTAAAAGGGAAAAGCCAGTACAATCAAGATAAAGGAACAGGAAAAGGGACTGACCTTGAGGTAAAAAAAAGAATGTGATGTAATGTAAAAACTAAGCCACTTTAGTAGACAGTATTAAACTACTTTCTAAAAATGGTACACATCTGCATCCCCAAAGAGGATGAGAACTTTGTTTTCATCTTCTTCCTAACACTTCTTATGGCCCATGTTACTTTGTTACCATGCTGGCATCCCTCTGATTACTAATAAAGTCCAGTATTTTTTTCTTAGGTGGACTGGTCATTTCAGAAGTCCTTTTGAAGTACATCTGAAGTTTCCTATTTTCTACTGTGTCCTTTCCTTACTGATTTTTACTTTGTGAGTACAAGTATACCATATACCTTTTCCCAGCCTGTGGTTTCATGTCTCCTTTAATGGTGTCTTACGATGACTGGAAAGATTTTATTATTATTATTATTATTACTATTACTATTATTTTATTTGAGAGGCAGAGAGACTACTGAAGAGAACTGCCATCTATGGGTTACTCAAATATTGGTTACAGTTGTCAGGCAATGGGAACTAGAGCCAGGAGTTGGAAACCAGAAACACAAACTCAATTCCGGATTCCCACACATTTGGAGGCAAGAACTCAATCACTTCAGCTATCACCTATTGCCTCCTAGGCTCTGCTCTGGAAGGCAGCTGGAAAAAGAAGTGGAAGCCAGGAATCCAACCAGGCACATTATGTGATGTGAGATACTGGCATTCTCAACCACTAAGTCAAATGCTTGCTTGTCTAAATTTTTAATGTTAAAGTTCAAGTATCAACCTTCTCTTCACAGTTCATGTTTTCTGCATTTGTTTAAAAAAAATCTTTCCCCACCCCAATAATATCAAACATACTCTTCTGTAATATCTTTGTTAAACTTAATTGTTCACATCTTTCACATGTATGTCAAGTGGACACCAGTTTGAGTCCCAGCTGCTCCACTTCTAATCCAGCCTGGGTAAACAGTGAAAGATGGCTCACATCCTCGGGCCCCTGCACCCAAGTGGAGACCCTGATGGAGTACCAGGCTGCTGACTTCAGCCTGATCTAGCCCCAGCCATTTGGGGAATGAGCCAGCACTGTGTCTCTAACTCTGCCTTTCAAATATATCAATAAATTAAAAAAAAAAAAAAGTCTTTGAAACATGAACACAAAGTATCATTTAGTTAGGTCATTTTATTTCACTCAAGAATGTGCATCTTTCTGATAGTTTTTAAATTCTTATGTTAAGATATAATTCAAGGGACAGGCATTTGATCCAGCAGATGACAGCTAAGGTGCCTATGCTACCCATCAGAGTGCCAAAGTTCAAGTCCCAGTTCTGGCTCCTAATTACCTCTTACTGTCAGGGAAGACGCTAGGATGGCTCAACTAATTTGAGTCCCTGCCAACCACATCCCACAAAGGAAACCTGGATTGAGTTCCCAGCTCCTGGGAATGAAGGCCCAGTCCCAGCTGTTGTAGGCATTTGGGGAATGAATAAGGAGAGCTCTGTCTGACTTTCTGTGTCTGCTTCTCAAACTGAAAAGAAAAAAGGTATAACTTGTAGGATTTTTCCTATTACGTCTTCTGAACTTCACTTTCTATTCCTTGTGTACAAACACATAATTAGGTTTCCTTTATCAACCTTGTTCATTTTTCAATGATATACATACTGTTCTGCAGGTACTTCTGAATTCCTTATGTAAATAATCATTATCACATGTAGATAATGACAATTCTATCCCAACTTTGTATCTTTCTTTAATTCTTCTCATGTTTACATAACACTGGCAATACATCTCCAGCTCACTACAAATAAATGTGTATCATTTTTGACTTGTTCCAGATTTCAAGAAGTAATCCACTGATTTTGAAGATACACATTCTCAGCTGTTGCAGGCATTTGGGGAGAGAACCAGAAGACAGAAGGTCTCTTTCTCTTCCATTCAAATAAATAAAATTTTGGGGCCAGCACTGTGGTACAGCAGATTAAAGCCCTCGCCTGAAGTGCCAGCATCCCATATCAGGTGCCCAATCAGGTGCCAGCTGCTCCACTTCCAATACAGCTCTCTGCTATGGCCTGGGAAAGCAGTAGAAGATGGCTCAAGTGCTTGGGCCCTTGCACCTGTGTGGGAGACCCAGAAAAAGCTCCTGGCTCCTGGATTCAGATCGATGCAGCTCTGGCCGTTTTGCTCAACTGGGGAGTGAACCAGCCGATGGAAGACCTCATGCTCTCTCCTCTCTCTGTGTAACTCTGACTTACAAATAAATAAATAAATCTTTAAAAATAAATAAATAAAATGTCAATCTAATCTTAAATTGCTCAAATAAACTAAAGTTGATCAAGATGCACTATTTTACAAATTGCTACATTCACTTTCCTAACATTTGGTAATTATTTTAAAATTTACATTCAAGAATGCAATTGACCTGTTACATTTTTTCTCAAAATATGCCTCTTAGATTTTAGCATGAAGATTATTCTAGCCTCTTTTTCTACTCTGGATGAGCATGAGTAAGACCACTGCTATTTCTTATCTAAACATTTAAATAGAACTGGTAAAAGCCACCTAGGCCTAGAGTTTTCTCTGTGACAAGTTTTTTGTTAAATTGTATTTATTCAGAAATGTATCTACAGTCTAAGCTTGAACTGTAAGGATATCATATTTCTTTTTTCTGATAGTTTATCAACATTTCTTTTTCTGGATCATTCTTCTAGTCTTTTCAAAGAAATCCATTTTGTTTTTGTTCACTATGGTAGGCTAACTTCAAATATATCAATTCTCAATCCTTCATTGTCTTTAAGATTTATTTATTTATTTGATAGAGTCATCAACCTTCCATATGTTGGTTGACTCCCAACATGGCTACAACAGTCAGGATTAAGCCAGGTCGAAGCCAGAAGCCCAGGAACTTCATCCCAGTCTCCTAAGTGGATGGTAGGTGCCCAAGTGCCTAGAACATCTACTACTTTTCCCAGGCCATTAGCAAAGACCTGGATCAAATGTAGGCAGCCAGGAAAATGAACTGTGGCCCATATGGAATGCAGGCATCCCAGGCAGAGGCATCACATGCTACGCAACAATACCAGTCACGCCTCATTGTCTTCTTGCTAATGTAAATTTGTACCTTCTACCAATTCTAGAATCTATGTTACCACCATGATTTACTTTGGCCAACACCATATAATGGAAGAATGCCAATACAATAAAATGAAAAGAATGATGTATCAGTTGAAAGCCTAATGTCAGTCTTAGCTGGTCAAACTATCTTAGAGGCCTATTATTCCCATGTCAACAATCTTGGGCTAACCCGCGGGACAATAAAAGCACGTGACCCAGTCACCATCAATGTCCACAGCCAGGCAACTTCAAAAGCATAACTACAGACACAGGCCATTTATTTATTTGAAAGGCAGAGTAAGAGAGAGATCTTCCATCCACTGGTTCACTCTCCAAATGGCCACAATGACCAGGGCTGGGCCAGGCTGAAGCCAGGAGCTTCCTCTGGGTCTCCCACATGGGTCCAGGAGCCCAAGCTTTTGGACCATCCTCCACTGCTTTCTCAGGCACATTAGCAGGGAGCTGATCAGAAGTCAAGCTGCTTGCTGGGTCTCGATCTGCCACCCACATGGGATGTGGACAACGCAGGCAGCAGCTTTACCTGCCACACCACAGCAACAGCCCCAAAATGTATTTTCTCCATTTCAAACATAAGAACTGCCTAATTATCTTTATTTTTTTTTAATTTCCAGCTTCCAGAACTACCATCAGAAAATATACTATGTACACTAGTCCTTTAATATGTGTTCTAGGCTGGCTTTGCAGCAAAGCATATGGCCAACTTTTGTAAATACGCTTGGAAAGAATGCAAAGTTGTGGCGTTCTTTGTGGCACCACAGGTTAAGGCTGTTAATTGCTGCTGGCAATGCCAGTGTCCATTCTGAGCTCCAGTTTGAGTCCCAGCTGCTCCACTTCCTTTCTAGTTCCCCGCTCATGTGCCTAGGAAGGCAGCAAAAGAAGGCCCAGGTGCTCGGCTCCTGCCAACCACGATGGAGACCCAGATGGAGTTCCTGGCTCTTGGCTTCCGCCTGGCCCAGCCCCAGCAGTTGTAGCCATTTGAAGAAAGAGCTAGCAGATGGAAGAACACTCACTCGCACTCCTTCTCTGCCTTTCAAAAAAAATAACTAAACCTTAATAAAAGGAACAGAAAGACTGGGCAAGGTACAGGCAACCATCAAACTCAAAAAAAAAAAAAAAAAAAAAAAAGCAAAGTATACTGTGATTAAGTGCATTGTGATTGGAGATTACTTAGTACATTAAATATTATTTACGACTGGATATTATTTAGTACATCAAATAATCAGCATAATTTGTTTCGACCTGTTAAACCAGTTGGTCTAAACTACAAAGCTTAAACCACAGCTAATTAACCATCACAATTATTACTTAAAATAAAAACATTTTGAGCAAGCTAAAACCAAAACATTAAATCTGTGATAAAATTTTCCTAACTTTAAAAATGAACCAATTGTTACTGTCCTCAAGAACCAACAGAGTATAATACTCCAAGTATGTTAAAGTACATACCATCAAGATTCTAAAGACAACTGAATTGTCAAGGTCACCCTTCTCAAAACATTGCAAGTAGAGAATGAAAAAAAAATTAATCATAGCAGCTGCTTTGTCTTGTGCAACCAATTTCCAAGTTAATATCATTTGTCTTGCATTAAAATTTATTCTATGTTGATTTATCATGCCAGTTCTGCAGTTTCATTCAATTAAAACAATGTCAGAACACATTCAAAGAAAATAATTTCAAACAGCCTGAGCTAAGAGCAACTTTAAAAGCCAGAAGAGGGAGCCAGCACTGTGTACTAGTGGCTGCTCCACTTCAAATCCAACTCTGCTACGGCCTGGGAAAGCGGTAGAAGATGGCCCAAGTCTTCGGGCCCCTGCACCTACGTGGGAGACCAGAAAGAAGTGCCTGGCTTCTGGCTTTGGCCATTGTGGCCATCTGGGGAGTGAACCAGGGGGTGGGAGATTCTCTCTCTCTCTCTCTCTGCTTCTGCCTCTCTGCCTTTTAAATAAATAAATAAATAAGAGGCCAAAAGAACAGAACAAGAAAAAGAGGGGAAAAAATGATTTTAATTAACACTATTATTTAAATCTGGATCATTTCTGGGGTTTAAAATTATATTTTTGCTAAATGGCAAGTTAATTCCTGAAGAAGAAACGTCTGATGATTAATATTGCTACTCATTTCATTTTATAAAGAAACAATGGCTTTCTCCCAATGACAAAGTGTGAAGAATGAAAAAATTCTGCCCATTAACTTTTTTAAAGATAAAATCTCCTATGAGACACTATGATAGGATGATGGATAACTAACAATATTTCTATAAGGAAATTAGAACACTTGGCAAAACTATTAAAGTAATCTCTGGGTAAAATTTTCTGAGGGGAAATAAAAACTTTTATAACATGAAATTCTTTTAATTGCTTTCTGACAATCTTTTAAAAATATTACATCTATTATTTCTAAGGTGATTTCAGTTAGATAGCTTACAAACCTTATATTATATCATATATATATAACATGGCAAGCATGAAATATAAACACATAAGAGTATGTCTATTTGTGGATGAAATTATTCAATAAGCAGATTAAAAAATGAATCACTTCTAATCACGTCAACACTTGTGAGCCTCTCTCTGTAGGATGAGAGGATTTTGACTATGTAGTAACACAACTGTTATTAAAAGTAACAATCAGTATATGAAAATGTATTGTGGGTTTTGGGTAAACAAACCCCTTGTCCCTTTTCTACCTTCATGTTAATTCTAGATAAGTGCTCAAGTACTGTATTTCTCAAAGAAATATGTGCTATGCAATAATTATTACAGGAACTATCCGGCAAAACCTTTCACATTAGATCTTTAGAAACACTCTGTTAGCGGCAAATATGCGTAATAAGTAGTACCCTCAGAAAAGGTTCTGTATAAAGTTATGCAAGAAAGGCAGCTGCAACAAAGGGAACTGGTTACCACCTGCAACCAAAAAGTGGGATTTGTGGAATACAAATGTGGATACCCAAAAGCTTGCTCCTTTGGGTAGGATGTAATTAAGTGGCTGAAAGTGTTCAGAACAAATTCCAACGAATGAAATTGGTAATTATTCCTTCTAGAAGCTAAATAACAATCAAGAACACAAAAAGGACTAGCACTGTGGCACAGTGGGTAAAGCCATCTGTAGTGCAGGCACACCATATGGGCACTAGTTCAAGTCCCGGATGCTCCACTTCTGATCCAGCTCCCTGCTAATAAGTCTGGGAAAGCAGCAAAAGATGGCCAGGTGGATGGGGCTCTGTACCCAGGTGGGAGACCTGGAAGAAGCTCCAGGGTCCTGGCTTCTGGTTAGCCCAGCTCCAGCCGGCTGCTGCAGTCATTTGGGGAGAGAACCAGCAGTTGGAAGATCTCTCTTTCTCTGCCTCTCTGTAACTCTACCTCCCAAATTAATATATCTTAAAAAAAAACCACAAAAAATCTCAACCAATTAAAATTAAAAATGAAGGGAAACATATATAAGAGTATAAAATGTGGGGCCGGTGCCGTGGCACCTCAGGTTAATCCTCAGCCTGCGGCGCCGGCATCCCATATGGGCATGGGTTCTAGTCCCGGTTGTTCCTCTTCCAGTCCAGCTCTCTGCTGTGGCCTGAGAAAGCAGAAGATGGCTCAAGTGCTTGGGCCCTTGCACCCATCTGGGAGACCGGGAAGGGGCACCAGGCTCCTGGCTTCAGATTGGTGCAGCTCCGGCTGTTGCGGCCAGTTGGGGAGTGAACCAACGGAAGGAAGACCTTTCTCTTTGTCTTATCCTCTCTCTCTGTAACTCTACCTCTCAAATAAATAAATAAATTTTAAAAAAGAGTATAAGATGGAAAATGTTATATACCAGTGTTCAAACTGTCTTTCAATCCTTTATTTTTGCTATTACCCTTATGTTCCAGCAACATGCAATTGACATGGTTTTGTAAAAGTAGCAGATACTTTTAATGTTTTTTCCTCCCACCAAAGAAGTCAAAATTCTTCCTATCGCCCAATATATCCTTGTGTTCTTTGATTCCAAGACAGTTTCCTTCCTCCAAAGAGAGGTTCTCAGAGTACTCTGTACCAAACTCTGACATCCTCACCACATGGCTTGTGAAGACTTGCATGTGTCTTGAAGTCATGCACCCTTATCTTGCTACACATACTGTACAGCACAGTGAAGAAACTAAAATTTATTTCTATAGTGAAATCACAAACAAGCTGGAATCAGGAATGCTCTGAAATCTGAAATTTGTTGACTGCTGGCATAACATTAAAAAATTTCAGATTTTGAAGCATTTCAGATTTCAGATTTTCAAATTATAGGATGCTCAACTAACATAACAAAATAAAAAAAAAAATCCCAAACCTGAAACATTTCTGAGCCCAAATATCCTAGATAATTTAATTTCAACCTATAATGACTTTTCATTCTATGGTGAAAATTTCCTAGAGGTGTGTTTTTTTGGTTTTTGTTTTTTTTTTTTTTTTTTTGGAGGGATAGGAGACTGCCTAAAAATAATAAATACTATAAGGGGACCAGTGCCATGGGACAGTGGGTTAAAGCCCTGGCCTGAAGCGCTGGCATCCATTTATGGGCACAGGTTCTAGTTCCAGCTGCTCCTCTTCCAATCCAGCTCTCTGCTATTGCCTGGAATAGCAGTAGAAGATGGCCCAAGTCCTTGGGCCCCAGCACCCAAGTGGGAGACCCGGAAGAAGCTCCTGGCTCCTGGCTTTGGATCGGCACAGCTCCTGCCATTGCAGCCATCTGGGGAGTGAACCAGCAGATGGAAGACCTCTCTCTCTGTCTCTACCTCTCTGTAACTCTTTCAAATAAATAAAATAATAAATCTTCTAAAAGAATAAAAGAAATAAATACTATAGGCTTAAACAGAAGGAAGGAAGGAAGGAAATAACAGATTAGAAAAACTAGGAAGTATAAAAGAAAAGATCAATGAAAGCAATTGGTTTTTGAAGAGATACACAAAATTCACAAACCTTTACTTGAAAAGAGAACCCAAGTAAAATAAAAAAATGAGAGGATATACTCCAATTAATGGCAAAGAAACTACTGTTAATAATTATGAACCAAAGAAGTTGATAACCTGGAAGAAATGGATGAATTTCTGGAACCATACAACCTGCAATGACTGAAACTGAAGGAACAGAAAATCATTACAGGCTTCTAACTAAGGAGACTAAAATCAATAATCTAAAGCCTCCAAAGAAACACCCAAAACCAGATGGCTTCACAGGTAAATTCCACCAAACATTTAAAGGAAGAATTAACACCAATTCTCCTTCACCTACCTCTACTCTTTAAACAAACAAACAAACAAAAAATATTTATTTTATTTATTTGAAAGGCAGAGCTACAGAGAGGGAAAGACAGAGAGAGATACCTTCCATCTGCTGGTTCACTCCGAGAATGGTCCGAACAGCTATGACTGGGCCAGGCTTAAAGCCAGGAACCAGAAACTCCATCCTGGTCTTCCACATGGATGGCAGAGATACAAATACTTGAACCATCCTCCATCACCTTCGCAGGTACATCAGCAGGGTGCTGAATTGGTAGCAGAGCAGCCAGGACTCTAACAGTGCCCCAATGTGGGATACTGACTTTACAGGCAGCAGATTAACCTACTGTGCAACGACACTGGCCCCACACCAATCTTTTTTTTTTTTTTTAAAGATTTATTTTACCTATTTGAAAGTCAGAGTTACAGAGAGAGGTAGAGCCAAAGACAGAGAGGTCTTGCACCCACTGGTTCATTCCCCTAAATGACCGCAATAGCCAGAGCTGAGCTGATCCAAAGCCAGGAGCCAGGAGCTTCTTCCAGGTCTCCCAAGCGGGCACAGGGGCCCAAGGACATGGACCATCTTCTACTGCTTCCCTAGGCCATAGCAGAGAGCTGGATTGGAAGCAGAGCAGCTGGGACATGAACCGGCACCGGTGCCCATATGGGATGCCGGTGCTGCAGGCTGTGGCTTTAACCCGCTGCGCCACAACGCCGGCTCTGCACCAATCCTTCTTAAACTCTTCCCAAAGACTGAGTAGGACAGAACATTTCCAAATTCACCTTATGAAGGCACCACTACCCATTGCCCAAAGGCCAATGTCCTTGATGAGCGTAAATTAAAAAACACCATCAACAAATCACTAGCAAACCAAATCAAAGGATCACATAACATGATCAAGAGCGAATTTTTCCTGGGAAGGATGTAAACAAAGGTGGCTCAAAATACACAAACCAATAAACAAAATACATCATAACAGCAGGAAGAACAAAAACACTAAGATCATTTCAACAGATACAGAAAAAGCATTCAACAAAATTTCCCTTTCATGATTAAAAAACTCTTAATAAGTCAGTATAGAAGGCATGTGGCTAACAAAGCGAAGCCTACATCAGAAAAGCCCATGGTAAACATCACACTCAATGGCAAAAAACTGGAAGCTTTCCAGACCAAGAACAAGAGACGAATGCCCATTCTGAGCAGTTCTAACACAGTGCTAGCAGCCCTAGTCAGAGCAATCAGGCCAAGAAAAAGAAATAAACAGCATCCAAATTGGGAAGCAAACAATTAAACTGTGTCTGTAAATGACATGATTTTATAAACCCTAGTAAACCATGAAATGGCCCACTACAGTACCGGGGAGGGTCCGCATTGTGGTGCAACACAGCATACTGTATCAAAGCGCCAGACTGAGTCCTGGCTCTTCTGCTTCAAATCCAACTCCCCGCTAATGTGCCTGTGGAGGCAGCAGAAGACGGTCCAAGTACCTGAGCCCTCGTCATCCATGTGGGAGACCTGAATGGAGTTCTTAGCTCCTAGCTTCAGCCTGGCCCGCAGCAGGGAAAGAACAGCCTCTTCAACAACTGGTGTTGTGTGCCCACAACAGCAAAACCCAGATATTCACAAACAAATGAAAATGTATCCTCATACCACACACAAAACTTAAGTAAAAGTGAATTATTTTAAATGTATGATCTGAACCTGTAAATTCCTAGAAGAAAACATAGGATTTAGCTCTAAAGAGACGGATCTCGGCAATGAATTTCTTTAGATTTGACATAAAAAATAGAGGCAATAAAGATAAAAATAAACAGGTGGGACTGTATCAAGATAGCAAGTTTCCGTATAGCAAAGGAAGCAAAACAAAAGAGAACCCATAACATAGGAGAAAATTGCAAACTATACATTTGGTAAGGGGTTTATATGCAAAACGTATCAGGATATTAAAACTACACAAAACAACTCAATTGAGGGAAAAAAATGCAATTTTAAAATTGGCAGGTGGTGGGTGCCATGGCTCACTAGGCTAATCCTCCGCCTGCGGTGCCAGCACCCCGGGTTCTAGTCCCAGTTGGGGTGCCGGTTCTGTCTCAGTTGCTCCTCTTCCAGTCCAGCTCTTTGCTGTGGCCCAGGAGGGCAGTGGAGGATGACCCAAGTGTTTGGGCCCTGCACCCGCATGGGAGACCAGGAGGAGGCACCTGGCTCCTGGCTTTGGATTGGCGCAGCGCTCGCCGTAGCAGCCATTTAGGGGGTGAACCAACAGAAGGAAGACCTTTCTCTGTCTCTCTCTCTCTCTCTCTCACTGCCTAATTCTGCCTGTCAGGAGAAAAAAAAAAAAAAAAAAAAAAGGCAGAAATGCTTAGAAAAAAAAGTGGCAGAGGAACTGCACAGACATTATTCCAAAGAATGCATACAAATGTCCAGCAGGCATATGAAAAGTTGCTTAACATCACAAATCATTAGGGAAACACAAATCAAAACCACAATGAGGTATCATCTCACACCTATTATGATGGCTATGATCAAAAGGACCAAAAATAATAATAAACTGTTGGCAAGGGTATGGAGAAAAGCAAACTCTTGATTATAGAAGGAGGTCTATAAATCAGTTCAACAATTAGGAATCAATAGAGGGCCCCAAAAAATTAAAAACAGAACTACCATAACATTCAGCAATCCTACTTCAGAAGAAATCATCTATACCACCATGATCATTGCAGTATTACTAGCAACAGTCAAAATATGGAAACCACTGAAACGTCCTTCTCAAGATGAAAGATAAAGAAGATGTGATGCTGTGTGGTATGGTGTGATGCTGTTATTTAGTAATATAAAAGGAAATCCTCCATTTTCTGACAACATGGATGAACAGGACATTACACTATGTTTAGAAGCCACACACAAATACTATATAAGCTCGCTTACATGTGGAATCTAAACAAGCTGAACTTGAGGTGGGTGTTGTGGCACAGTGGGTTAAGCCACTAGTTAGGCCATACTAACATGCAGATTTCAGTCCTGGCTACTCTGCTTCCAATCCAGCTTCCTGCTAAGCCTGGAAAGCAGCAGGTGCTGGCTCAAGCACTTGGGTCCATGCTACTCATACAGAAGACCAAGATGGAGTTCCTGACTCCTGGCTTCAGCTTGGTCCAACCCATGGTGTTGTGGCCATCTGGGAGTGAACCAGAAGATAGAATATCTCTGCACCTCTACTCCCCTAATCTTTAAAAATAAGTAAGTTAAATTAGTTAAGCAGAGAGTAAAATAGTAGTTGTAGGGGAAGAGGGCAACACGGACACACCGATCAAAGGCTCGAGTTTCAATTTTGCCAGATGAATAAATCTGAGAGAGCTAATGTACAGCATGGTAGCCAAGTGTTTTCATTTATTTTTAAATGGAAATGGAACTGTGTAAGGTTATGAATGTGTACCTTGGGTATGATAATCATTTTACAAGGTATATCAACCATCACATGATAAATTATAAATAACTAAAATTTTTGTAAATTGCACATAAAAAATGCAAGGGATGCAATCATTGAATAATAAATTATATGCAGAACAGGAACTAATGTAGTTCCGAAATTTTTCAAGTGGTAAGCTGAGTGAATGATCTCAGAAAGAATCCCAAAGGACAAAGTCAATGATATCATGGAAATGAAACAATTACTTTCACTTAGCATTTCAACATGGAAGTGTCATGAGTGCAAGGGTGGTACTAAGTATGCTGGAGGATGTTTTATGATTAGTACTGAAGGACTAAAAAGCTTCTATACTGGTCACATCACATGTATCAGGTCACTTACTCCTCAAAACAATGTTCTCTAGTGGATATATCATAGTGTCGACATAATACAAGAGATGTCAGATAAGCATCCTAAATCCTAGATCGCCTTGATTGAATCTAGAGTTCAGATATCTAACACAGTATATTTTATCCTCTTCCAAAGACTGTAAACACACAGCAAGATAAAACACAAATTCATGTTTAGCATTCTCACTGCTGTTAATCATTTAAAACGTTCACGACGAACACGGCTGAATAGGGAAAAGACATGCTGATGACGACCAGGGGAATATAGCAGAAGAAAAGGAGAGAACTGGAGAGAAGCCTGCAGTGGAAATTCTACAGAAAGAAACACACCAAGGAGCAGAATGGAAAGCGCAGACTTACAGCAGTGAGCAGGGACATCACCCACAACTCCTGCAGCCAGAGGCTAGAGGAAACACCAGATTCTGAGAGCGAGGTTAAGGCAGACTGTGGCAGCCCATGCAACTGTTGATACTACATGAGGGAGAACTTTGTGGAATGCACTGTCTGAGTCTGCCTACAGCCATAAGCGGGGTATGGTACCCACCTAATCCAGCAAAGGAAAACCACATGTTTTTCCCCATTCCTCCGCAAGGCCACCAGCAACTGGTGGGGAGAAGTCACCACCTTGACTAAACTAGAGGCAATAGTGGCTATCATGAACACAATGAGGGAATATTACCAGAGGAAAAAATTCTGCAATTCCCACTTACACTGAGTCTGTATGGGAGGGCTGAGAGGAGGCTGGGTACACACTTAGGACTGTGAGCTGTCCCCATCCTCTCACCCTATCACAGGCTCAGGGGCACAAAATGACAAGCCAGAACACACACAGGCAGCTGGCTCTGGAAACGACTCTGCTCTCTCTGTAGACAGAGCAGGTTCACGGGGCAGAGAGACTGTGATTGTGGGAGCTTTGTGCACGATGACTGTGGGAATCCTGTGACTGTGTGACAGAGTGTGGGGTATAGTGGGGTCTCTGGGCCATCACCATGTCTTCATCAGAAACCCAGCTCCCTGACTACCTGGAGCTGAGTCATTGCAGAGGCTTCAGTACTCACATTGAGGATTGCACAGATCCCTTCTGCAGTTCTTGTGCCACTGTGGGTGAGGATTATACCCACAGTGGGCTAACCTAGGGCATCAATCCCCTTGGAAGAGAGGAGGTGAAGATTGTGATTACATCAACAAATGTGTTCGTACCCTCCTCTGCTGACCTACCATGCCCAACGTGGGTGTCACCCTGGATTCTCTCACTCCACCCTTGAGTCATAACCAGAGCTCTCTGGCTACACTCAGGACATGCCACTGGGTATGTACTGAAGGAGATCATCCACCAATCCACAAAGATAAATCTCATCAGTGGAGAAAACCAGTAAGTACCTCCACAAATGCCTAAAAATAAATGCAGAAATACAAGAAACAAGACAAGGAAAACAACCTGTCTCTCCCAAAGGAACACAACAACACTTCAATATTAGAAGGTTGAGAAGAAGAAATTGATGAAACGCCTGAGAAGGAATTCAGAAGAATGATTATAGGATTACTCAGAAGCAATAAGAAGCAAATTCACGAGTTAAATAAATTCATACATGGGGCCGGCACTGTGGTGCAGGGGGTTAAATAGCCATAGCCTACAGCACCAGCAACCCATATGGGCACCAGATCAAGTCCCAGCTGCTCCATTTTTGATCCAGCTCGCTGCTATGGCCTGTGAAAGCAGAAGACGATGGCCCATAGCTTTGGGTCCCTGCACCCGCATGGGAGACCCAGAAGAGGCTCATGGCTCTTGGCTTCAGATCAGCTCAACTCCAGCCGCTGCAGTCATTTGGGGAGTAAACCAGCAGATGGAAGACCTCTCTCTACCCCTCTGTAACTGTCCAATAAATAAAATAGATCTTAAAATTCTCCCATAAGATTGAGATTCTGAAGAGAAATCAAACTGAAGTTCCAGAAATAAAGAATTCAATGTCAAATTAAAAATTCAGTGGAGGGGCTGGTGCCATGGTGCAGTAGGTTAATTCTCCATCTGCGGCGCCAGGATCCCTAACGGGCACTGGTTCTAGTTCCGGCTGTTCCTCTTCCAATCCAGCTCTTTGCTATGGCCTGGGAAAGCAGTAGAAGGCGGCCCAAGTGCTTGGGCCGCTGTACCCGTGTGGGAGACCAGGAAGAAACTCTTGGCTCCTGACTTCAGATCAGTGCAGTTCTGGCCTTTGCGGCCATCTGGGGAGTGAACCAGCAGATGGAACACCTTTCTCTCATCTCTTCATCTGTCTATAACTCTACCTTTCAAATGAATAAATAAAATCCTTAAAAAAAAATACAGTGGAAAGCTTTAATAACAGACTTGGTAAGGCAGAAAAAAAAAAATCTCCAAGCTAGAAGACAAATCTTTGGAAATAGGCACAATTGAAGAGAAAGAAATTAGAAAGTAAGAAATTACTGTGGTGCAGCTGGTTAAAGCCCTGGCCTAAAGCACCAGCATCCCAAATGGGTGCCGGTTGGAGACCCAGCTGCTCCTTTCTGATCCAGCTCTCTGCTATGGCCTGGAATAGCAGTACAAGATGGCCCAAGTCCTTGGGCCCCTGCACCCATGTGGAAAGACCCGGAAGAAGCTCCTGGTTCCTGCCTTTGGATCAGCGCAGCTCCGGCCATTGCAGCCAATTGGGGAGTGAACCATCGGATGAAAGACCTCTCTCTCTGCCTCTCCTCTCTCTGTATAACTCTTTCAAATAAATGAATAAATCTTTAAAAAAAAAAAAAAGAAATTATAAAAATTAAAAACAATGTTCAAGATTTGTGAGACACTATCAAATGACCCAATATTCAGGTCTTACAGAGTTCCTGAAGGTATGGAAAGAGAAAGTGGATTAGAAGGCCTATTCAGTGAAGTAATTATAGAAAACTTCACTAATTTGGGGAAATAAAGGGACATCCAAGTACACAATACACACCGAACTCCTAATAGACATGGCCAGAAAAGATCTTCACCACGATATACTGTAGTCAAACTTTCAAGAGTGAAATATAAAGAATTATAAAATGTGCATAAGAAAAACACCAGATCGCCTTAAGAAGATCTCCAATTAGACTCACAGCTGATCTCTCACCAGAAACCTTACAGGCTAGAAGAGAAGAGACATAATTCAAGTTTTAAAGGAAACTCTCAATTCAGAATACTGTACCCCACAAAGCTCTCATGTATAATGAAGGTAGAATAAGGACCTTCCATAACAAATGGAAATTTAAAGACTCTGTCACAACTCATAGACCCTTACAAGTGAAGCATAAGGTTGTGCTACACACAAGAAACACAGAAAGACAGATATTACTATGAAAGAATGTGACAACAGAAAATCTCCCAGTAAAAACACAAAGGAAATTCAAACCAAAAAACCTGGAATATTTATGAAAATAAAAAATGGCAGAGCCAAGTCATTACTTATCAACAGCAACTTTGAATGTAAAAAAAAAAAAAAAAGCCTCAATTCTCCAGTTGAAAGATACAGACTGGCTAAATGGATTGAAAACAAGACCCAGCTATTTG